>NW_028227264.1:114949724-115614724 GCF_978045245.1 Mus caroli | reverse complement strand
AGTTTCCTTGCATGACAATTCAGGATTATAAAGATGTGTGAGCAATAGACTTCTTGATGCCTTTAATTAACTCATTACCCTTTGCAGAAAGACTTTGTCAGAAGCCACAAATCACAGGGCTTATAAAATTTTATTAACATACAAATAAAAAGGGGCCTGGGAAACTTGTGTCGGTTTTAAAGCTATCACAGAATATTTACCTTCTACAAGTAATTTAACATCGAAATATATTAAATTAGTATTAAGTCATTATTTGAAACACGCTTTTGAGGGTTAGTATTTACTTACAACCAAAGCTAAAAAGTGGAATGTAACTGAGACCATTTCCACAAGAGATTTTTAAACCCACAAAACCAAAGGATACCATGGAATTCACTATTAATATAAGTGTGTGGTCCTGCTTGCCCTTCTGCCAATATGTACTAATCAGTAACTGGTCTTTGAGAGACAGCCTGGCATAATGAAAAGACTCCAGGCTCAAACACTGTCTTGGCTTTACTAGTTGTGGGCTTGTGTTGTTAACTGGATCTTTCCAAATACCAGTTTCATCAACAGCATATAGAAATAAGACTGTGAGGAAGAGCAAGGATCTTTTCTGTGTGTGCCTGAGTGTACCCTAGGCAGCTGTGACTCTGATTCGTTGTACGAGGCAGTGCTGAGCCGAGCATGAACGTAACAATGTAGGTAAAACCTGCATTTTTCTGAGTCCTGTTTTGTTGGCACACCACCTCCTAATGTTGATGCTTGCCCGGGCCACTCATTTCTGTACCGCACTCAACCAATGTTCTAGTTGAATGCTTTCTCCCATTCTGTACTATCATTTAGAGACAGACTTCCAAGATGGATGCCTGACCACAAGGATCAGAGTCTCTTTTGGACCAACAATGGTTTTTACATTTTAAGAATCATTTTGTGTGTATGAAGACTTATCCCAGTTCTCCATTCACGTGCAGACCAATCCTTGGTATTGGATGCTTGTTGAGGCATCATTTCTAGTGCCATCTTGACCTTGTAGGAGACAGTGACATAGACCTTTTAAAAAAAAATAGACAAAGGGTTTTGTTGTTGTTGTTGTTGTTTTGGTGTTTTGGTTTTTTTTTCTTATTTAGAGATCTCTAGAAAGTTACCAGATTTACCTGAATCAAAGTTACAAATAAATATACAAAAAGAGTAATATTTTCTTAAGGATGAGTTTGGGGGCTAGAGCGATGGTTCAGTGGTTAAAGTTACTTATTGTTCTTGCAGAAGACTATGGTTTGGTTCCCAGCATCCACCTGGCAGTATAGGGTCAACTGTTACTTTAGTTCCAGGGGATCTGTCACCCTCTTCTGGCTTCCAAGGGCACTCACTATACATACATACATACATACATACATACATACATACATATATACATACATACACACACATATACACATGCACATTGTACATATATAAAACCCATACACTTAAAATGAATAAATCTATTTTTTTAAAGTGTGTGTTTAGATGGATTTAATAGGGTCAAATAGCTCAGAGATATTGAGCAGATATGGTGTACTATAAAATTTTCTAAGTTCTTTTATTTTCTAAGTTCTTTTATTGATCATCCTTATAATAAACCTTGAAGACAGCTTATAGCCCCTGTTTGTACACAAAGTCCAAATGGTGTAAGCAAGTTGGTCAATATTATATAAGCAATGATTTCCTTATCTTCTAGCTCCAGAGCCTGTTCTCTTATCTTGCATGAAAGGTACTTATACCACAGAGGCTGTAATTATCCATCACAGAAAAACCACAAATTTACTAATAGTCTTTATCATTTAGACAAGGAAGTGATAGAAGGAACATTAATAATCTCAGAAGAAAAAATGTTTACATTTGAGCCCTGCCCTAATGATTGTTATCTCTAATTGTGTGATCTTTATTTTGAGGTTGTTCCTTTATAAGGATAACAGGAATACACTTGTGTTTAACTTTCAAAGCTGTTTGAGAAATCAAGGAGATAACCAGACGTTATTTCTGGTTCCTTACGGATTGTGGGACTATTTAGTTTCCCTGATCTTGATTTAGCTTTGGTATGTGGTATCTGTCTAGAAAACCATCCATTCTGTCTATGTTTTCCAGTTTTGTAGAGTGTAATAGACTTTTGTAGTAGGTGCTGATGATTTTTTGAGTTTCCTCGGGTTCTGTTGCTATGTCTCCCTTTTTATTTCTGATTTTGTTAATTTGGATATTGTCTCTGTGCCCTTTGTTTGGCTAAGGGCTTATCTATCTTGCTGATTTTCTCAAAGAACCAGCTCTTGGTTTTGTTGATTCTTCGTGTTGTTCTCTTTGTTGCTAATGGGTTGATTTCAGCCCTGATTTTGACTATTTCCCGCTGTCTCCTCCTCTTGGGCATGTTTGCTTCTTTCTGTTCTAGAGCTTTCAGATGTGCTGTTAAGTTGATAGTGTAGGACTCTCTAATTTCTGCATGAAGGTACTCAGTGCTATGAATTTTTCTCTTAGCACTACTTTCATTGTGTCCCGTAAGTTTGGGAAAGATGTATCTTCATTTTCACTGAATTCTATGAAGTCTTGATTTCTTTCTTTATTTCTTCGCTGACCAAGTTATCATTGAGCAGAGTTCAGCTTCTACGAGTATGTAGGCTTTCTGGTTTTGTTGTTATTGAAGTCTAGCCTTAGTCCTGGTGATCTGAGAGGATTATGCATAGGATTGTTCCAATGTTCTTGTATCTGTTAAGGCTTGTTTTATGTCCAATTATATGGTCAATTTTGGAGAAGGTTCCATGCAGTGCTGAGAAGAAGGTATATTCTCTTGTTTGGGGGTGAAATGTTTTATAGATATCTGTTAAATCCATTTGGTTTGTAACTTGTTAGTTTCACTGTGTCTCTACTAAGTTTCTGTTTCAATGACTTGTCCATTGAGAGTGGGGCGCTGAAGTCTCCCTATTATCGTGTTCAATGTGTGTTTTGAGCTTTAGTAAAGTTTCCTTTAAAAATATGGGTGCCCTTTAATTTGAGGCATAGATGTTCAGGATTGAGACTTCCTCTTGGTGGATTTTTCTTTCAATGAATATGAAGTGCCCTTCCCCATCTTGTTTGATAACTTTTGGTTGAAAGTCTAATTTGTTGGGTATAAAAATGGCAACTCCAGCTTGTTTCTTGGGATCACTTGCTTGGAAAGCTTTTTTCCAGCATTTTACTCTGAGGTAGAGTCTGTCTTTGCCACTGAGGTATGTTTCTTGTATGCAGTAAAATGCTGGATCCTGCTTACATATCCAGTCTGTTAGCCTGAGTCTTTTTATTGGGGCAACTGAGTCCATTGATGTTGAAAGATATTAAAGACATATGATTGTTCGTTTCTGTTATTTTTTGTTGCTGGGGGTGGTATTATGTGTGCCTGATTCTCTACTTTTGGGTTTGTTGTGAAACAACACTACTAAAGAGTATAGTGTTTTCTTAGGTGTTATTACCGTCTTTGTGTTGGGGATTTCATTCCAGTATGCTTTGTAGAGCTGAATTAGTAGAAATATATTGTTTAAACTTGTTTTTATGGAATATCTTGGTTTCTCCATCTATGATGATTGAGAGTTTTGCTGGGTATAAGTATCCTGGGCTGGCATTTGTGTTTTCTCAGGGTCTGGATGACGTTTGTCCAGGATCTTATGGGTTAGAGTTTCTGTTGAGAAGTCTGGTGTAATTCTGATATGTCTGCCTTTATATGTTACTTGGCCTTTGCCTGCCCCAACAGCTTTTGATATCCTCTCTTTGTTCTGTGCACTTAGTGTTTTGAATATTATATGACAAGAGTTTTTTCTAGTCCAATCAGTTTGTTGTTCTGTAGGCTTCTTGTACATTTATGGCCATCTCTTTCTTTAGGTTAGGGAAGTTTTCTTCTATGATTTTGTTGGAGATGTTTTCTGGCCCTTTGAGCTGGGATTCCTCACCCTCTTCTATTTCTATTATTCTTAGGCTTGGTCATTTGATTGTGTCCTGAATTTCCTGGATATTTTGGGTTAGGACCTTTTTACACTTTGTATTTTCTTTGACCAACATGCCAATATTTTCTATGGTACCTTCTACATCTGAGATTCTCTCTCTTCTATCTCTTGTACTCTGTTGGTGATGCTTGCATCTGTAGCTCCTGATCTCTTTCCTAAGTTGTCCATCTCCAGGGTTGCCTCCCTTTGTGTTTTCTCTATTGTTTCTATTTCCATTGCTAGTTTTCAAACTGTTTTGTTCAATTTGTTCACCTGCTTGATTATATTTTCTTGTATTTCTTTGAGGGATTTATTTGTTTCTTCTTTAAGGTATCCAATTTGTCTGTGTTTTCCTGTATTTCTTCAAGGGAGTTCTTGATATGCTCTTTAAAGGCCTCTATCATTTTCATGAGATGGTATTTTAGGTCATTTTCTTGCTTTTCATGTTTGTTAGGTTAGCCAAGCCTTGCTGTGTTGAGAGAACTGGGTTCTGATGGTGTCAAATTGCATTAGGTGTCATTTATGCTCCTACACTTGCCTCTGGCCACCTGGTTCTCTCTGGTGTTAACTGGCCTGGGTGTCTCTGACTGAAACAAGTGTCCTTGAGGGCAGGTAGAGCTCTGTGATCTGAGTTTGGTCTGGTTTCTTCGGAGGCAGGCAGTGTTGTCTCAGTTTAGGGTGGGCCTCCTGTGTCTCTAGTTAGAACAGTCCCCCTGTGTTCCTGGTTACTGTGGGCCTCCTGGGAAGCATATAGGCTGCAGTGTTTGGCCAGGTATCTGCCAGCCCACTGATCATGCCTGGTGGGAAAGTAGGCTGGAAGGAAGGTATAGCTGGTAGGTGGGGAAGGGTAGGTCTCCTGTCAGCTGGGCTTTGTGGGTATCCTAACTAGCATGGGTGTTTGGGTGAAATTCTTGCCTGTGTCCTTGGGCACTTCAGACCTCCTGGGAAGCATGCAGGCTGCAGTGTTTGGCCCAATAGTATTCTTTAAAAATGAATGGAAATGAAGAGAGTCAAATGTTCTCAAATTAAATCCCTCTTACCCCACCCCTACCCACTGCTACTTTGCAGAATTTGGAAGGAAGTTCTCTTTGCTCAGAAGAACAAAGGATAATGTCTGGTGTATTTACTCACTTGACTCTGTCCTAGAAGAGAGAGAGAAAAAAGAAACTTTAGAATTTACTGTCAAAGAGAAAAAGAACACATCCCTTTAGATCTTAACCTCCAGTCAATGTTAGCCCACCCCAAGCCTCCCTGAAGGGATTAAATATGTGTATAGCAACCATTCCTAAGGAATAAGCTTTAACAAGGCCGTAACTAAATAATCTATGCCAGAGACCCACAATGAAAACACCATTCACAAGTTTCTATCCATGACATAATCCAGGAGACCTCGATTCCCATCTAAACCTAACTGGTGAAAACAGCTGCATAAAAATGGCCCCTCCAACGGGTCTTCACGGTAGCGTTTAAACAGCTGCTGCAGAAGCAGCAAATGAGAGACCAATCAGTTGGCAGGCATTTGAGGATTTAAGCAGGCAATGAATATGTCCTAAGCCAAGTGAGTCTCTGAACACTAGACAGAATGACAGTAGATCGAGGGATAGTGTGCAGGAAAGTGGTCCCTCAGGCATCACTGTCTCCCACGCTCCTTTGTGAGTACTCTTGAAAAACACGGGACACTGCTGAGCATAAAGTGTCAAGGAGCTCTGCATCAGTGTGAGGCAGATCCCTGGGTTTTGTCTGAGTTTGTCCAAAGGACATCAAGGGGATCGTAATGATGATGAAGGGAACACGGTAAATGCTTTGTTAGCAAGCATGATATGGAACTTTCTTCGGTGCTATCGTGTGAAGTGGGTCACTTAGGTCCAACCATTGGGGTCCATAAATTGGGGTTCAGATAGCCTATATCAAATATTTAATAGGCGATGAATTGATGTTCAATTAAATATACTGTCCCCTCCTTTCCTTCCTTCCTCTTTTGTTTTTCCTTCTTCTTCTACTCTGAGAAAAAGAATAAATAATCTTCAAAATAATCTTGAAGGTAAAGTTAACATTTAGACTTCTTAACTTTCTCAAAGTTCTGTTCTAGAACTCAGTGTTCTGTTCTGTTCTATCCTGCGTTGATTACTTCAATTATTTTTTTCCCCATGAGTAACTACACTTGTATGTGTGAGCAATAGCCTAATAGTATATGTGGTCATCTCTACCCAAGCCCTAAATGCAGCCACTCTAGGGGGCAAATTTCACCCTAGAACAGCGTATGTTGGTATAGGCCATCTTCAGACAGATAAGTAATTTATATCTACACTTACACAAGGTTAGATACTGTTTGAGAACTTTGTGATCAGGCAGTGTTGACATCTGCTTTGTGTTAGTCTAGAAAGGCTGAGGGCCACTATCTCTGAGTGGCCTATTTACTCGACTTCTCAGAAATGAAGAGGACATAGCCAGAGGGGTCAGAGAAAGACCTCCTAATTTGGGTGGCTCACTAGAAGTTTGAAGGAGGAGACCTCTTTTGCTCTTCAGCTCTCTTCTGCCTTGGTCCAATGGAAGGGTTGTCTATCATGAATGGAGCTACCGTGTTGTGTTTTACTTAAATTCTCAGCATACATGTTGTGAATGACAGGAACTGGGGCACATGGCAATTCAGGTTGATCCAGAAAATGTCCAGAAGCTTGTATCATTTAAGATTCTCTAAAGCTCTGATTCTATCTGAAACCTAAACTACTTTTCAAGACACTTGCCCTTGTGCTTGATCCTAGGCTACATTAACAAGAAATGTCCCAATAGCTGTCTGTCTCAGCCCAGCCCTTCAACCTTTACCCTACTTGAATTTTACTATCATATTAAAAATATATTAAAAAATGAATTTATGAAATTCCTAGGCAAATGGATGGACCTGGAGGGCATCATCTTGAGTGAGGTAACCCAATCACAAAGGAACTCGCACAATATGTACTCACTGATAAATGGATATTAGCCCAGAAACTTAGGATACCCAAGATATAAGATACAATTTGCTAAACGCATGAAATTCAAGAATAACGAAGACCAAAGTGTGGACACTTTGCCCCTTCTTAGAAATGGGAACAAAACACCCATGGAAGGAGTTACAGAGACAAAATTTGGAGCTGTGACGAAAGGATGGACCATCTAGTGATTGCCATATGCAGGGATCCATCCCATAATCAGCTTCCAAACGCTGACACCATTGCATACACTAGCAAGATTTTGCTGAAAGGACCCAGATATAGCTGTCTCTTGTGAGACTATGCCGGGGCCTAGCAAGCACAGAAGTGGATGATCACAGTCAGCTATTGGATGGATCACACGGCCCCCAATGGAGGAGCTAGAGAAATTACTCAAGGAGCTAAAGGGATCTGTAACCCTATAGGTGGAACAACATTATGAACTAACCAGTACCCCGGAGCTCTTGTCTCTAGCTGCATATGTATCAAAAGATGGCCTAGTCGGCCATCACTGCAAAGAGAGGCCCATTGGACTCGCAAACTTTATATGCCCCAGTACAGGGGAACCCCAGGGCCAAAAAGGGGAGTGGGTGGGTAGGGGATTGGAGGCGGTGGGTATGGGGGACTTTTGGGATAGCATTGAAAATGTAAACGAGGAAAATACCTAATAAAAAATAAATTAAAAAAATATATATTAGTCTTGTGTGTGTGTGTATGTGTGTGTGTGTGTCCTTATGCAATATGCACAGACTTAAGGGCCAGGCAAGCCTGACTCTAAAATTTAAGATGATGTATGATACTGTTAGCATTCCAACACTTAGAATCCTGTCTAAAAGACATATGTGATTGTTGGGCAGTAGAAGAAATCACTGGGCAAGTGTTCAATGCAGAGTAAAACTTGTGGTGCACACATGGGAAGCATGAGCCAGGATTTCTCAAGAGCCCCCCAAAATGATATCATTGTGGCTGAAAGAAGCAGAAGGGAGAATCACAGGTTCATAAATAATGAGATTAATGGGAACTCCTTGGATGATAATTCAATTTTTTGTGTCTTCAGAATACAGCGTCCCATGACATAAGCTCTTTTATACAATTAGGGAAAGAATGTCCTGGGTTTTCCTTCCTAGGGTGATTACCCTCCAAGTCACAGGCAACTGAACACAACTAGGAAAAAAATAAAGTGTCTATCATTGAGTAGAGTGAAAGCAGAAATAGGGTCTGTCATTGAGTAGAGTGGGCAGTGTGGGATCTGACCTAGAGAGGAAGGACAAGATATGACAGGAAGTCCCTGTGTGTTCAGGACAGGCAGTTACCACAGGAGACACAGAGCAAGACAACAGAGCTGAGATGACAAGGCAGTGTGAGAGAGATGTGGAGTGAGGGCCCGGGAATTAGTTTCCTACAACATGTAATTTAGTCATTAGATGTGTCAAAGCAAATGATAGTTGGTAAATTGACCTCAGTTAACACGGATAATCGTCTCTGATAATTCTAAAAGATAAAGTATTAAACTAGATACTGCTAATGGCTGATACTCTGGCTTTTCAAATTGTATCTTGTAGATAAGTTAAGAGCACACACATATTTAGGTCATATGGACTGAAGCTTTACATTTCCAGAGAGAGAGACAGACAGACAGACAGAGACAGAGAGAAGATAGATAGAAAGATAGATGTGTTTGTACAGATAGACATATAGGTATGTATTGATATGTATATATAAATGCATGTATGATAGATTGATAGATATATATAGATGGTCAGTACAGATAAATAATAGGTCAATAGATAGATGATAGGGAGAGAGAGAGAGGAGAGAGAGAGAGAGAGAGAGAGAGAGTGAGAGAGAGAGAGAGAGAGAGAGAGAGAGAGAGAGAGAGAGTGAGAGAGAGAGAGAGAGAGAGAGAGAATAGGAGAATAGAGCCCAAAATTTCTCAGAGGAAATTTCCAAATGTAAGCCATCAAATTTCATGTGGCCAACTTAGGAGATCGTGCTTAATCTGTTTGAACAGCAGAGAGCATGAAACCCAGGTGAGAAGCCGGTCTTGACTAACCAGCTAACCTCTGCCTTTGTGTCTGATAGCCTCAGTGTCTGCAGCCCACGAGAACAATAAAGACAGCCAGCTCTACTACAATGTAAGAGCCAGATCCAGTTATAAAGGAACAACAGAAGTGGGGGGAGAGGCGAGGCAAGGGAGGGAAGAAGGCGCCCTTCTCCCAGGTTTGTTTCTGGTACTTCCCCAAGCTTGCACATGCCCTAGATGCTTGAATTTAAGGTTGATGAACAAATTGGGCAGAGAAGATTCCATTAATTATTTAAGACATATTGTTTTAAGTAGCATTATGAAATAATACAAAAAAATTTCTACAAATTAAACTGCAATGCTATGTATATTGATAATAAAGTATATATCTTTTGGAGATACTAAACTGAAGGGAAAGTGCATCTTAGCATCAGTAAATGTCCCTTCCCCTGTAAAGAGAAGGTGGCAGCAGATCTGGACACTCCAGATTTGTTCTCCAACATCGTCTGCTTTTTTTTTTTTTTTTTTTTTTTTGAGGCTGCATTTCAACAATGAAGCAATGGTAAGAAATTGATGTTTTCTGGGCCATTGAGCTGTAAATAATATCCTTCTCCTTCCCGTCCTCCTCGTTCTCTTCCTCCTCCCCATCCTCCCCCTCCTTCTTCTTTGCCTATTATTCTCCATAGTGTGCAGAATTTCCTGGATGTTTTGTGCAATGGACTTTTTAGACTTTCCATTTTCTTCCACCAATGTATCGATTTCTTCCACTGTGTCTTATATGCCGTGATTCTCTCTTGTGTTCTGTTGGTGATGCTTACAAATGGAGTTCCTTTTCTCTTTCCTAGGTTTTCTCTGTTCAGTCATTCATCAACTGTCTCTGAGACTCATCTGCCTTCTGATATATTTTGTTTGACCTATATAGCATTTAAAAGTTCACGCAATTTAAATCATTTTTAAAAGAAACAAGAAGAGAAATACTTAGACCTTTGCCACCCTACCCCACCCTCCAACCTTAAAGAGACTCCTATGTAAAAAGAATTAGCTGGATTTGTTCTTTTCAAAGTTTGCCTTACTCTTTTCCCATCTGGTTTTTCTCAGAGAAGCCAGAATTAGTTGCCATTTAATTTTTTTAAATTTTTTTAAAGATTTATTTATTGTTATATGTAAGTACACTGTAGCTGTCTTCAGACACACCAGAAGAGGACATCAGATCTCATTACAGATGGTTGTGAGCCACCATGTGGTTGCTCGGATTTGAACTCAGGACCTTCAGAAGAGCAGTCAGTGCTCTTA
This sequence comes from Mus caroli, assembly GCF_978045245.1. NCBI lineage: Eukaryota > Metazoa > Chordata > Mammalia > Rodentia > Muridae > Mus > Mus caroli. The sequence goes on along the minus strand of NW_028227264.1, from coordinate 115,604,477 downwards.
ACCACTGTGTTGCCATTTATTGAAATATTTGACCCTATACATTTATTGTAGTAGTACAGGAGCCTGGCTACATATTTACCTGAATGGTGAAACTCAGGTCCCCGGGGACGAAATGTAAGTTTGCCAGTCATTTTTGTGGCTAACTTATCCAATTGGCATCTTTTAGCTCTGAATCTCTGGCCTGTGATTTCTGGAGCTCTATTTCAAAGAGAAGGTACAAAGTTCAGTTAAATGCACAAAAATACAAAATTTTGACCTTCATGAATTGCTTTATAAGGGTAAAACTGAGTAGCAACACAGAACTAAAACTTATAGCGTTACAGTTTTATACAATGTATAATAAAATCGGTATTTTGTTAGAGTAATGCCTTGATTGACTGAAAATGCCTTGTTTCTCATAAATTGTGGTAACACTGAGGCAAATTTCAGACTCAATAATTCCAAAAAATAAATTGTAATATATCTACAGGTCATTACATGTATGATCAATTTTCTAGGGAGACTTAATTTTTCACCTGTGTGTGTTTGTGAGCATCTATGTTTAGTTATGAATGTCAGTGTGTGCACACAATGCTGTTCTGCTTTCTCTTACACTTCTCCTAACTGGCTAAGCCTTCAAAGAAATACAAAATGGACCCACAGTGTGAATGTAATTCGAAGTGTCTTTATGGAGTCTTTATGGAGTCTATCAGTGTCTTCAATGACAAGCAATTAAAAAGTTTTTTCTTTCTCATAACAATTTGATGAATTCCAAGCAATATACAGAAGTGGTGTTGCTCTCCAAAGGCTGGCAATCTTGAAATTAAGTTTCTATTTCTAAACTGATATTAACGTATTACTTGCTTTTTGTAATCTTGCAACAATTATAACTAGAGAGTCTAAAGTCAGAAGAACTATAATATTTTCCTACAATGTTTCACTGGACTTTTCTGAATATTCTTTGTGTGTGTGTGTGTGTGTGTGTTTCTGGGAACAACCTAGAGTCTCACAGACCCAGACAAGTCCTCTACCACAAAGCTACATCCCAAGCCCTGTATCCACGTTTATTCGGTAATAATTTACTCAGTGAGTTTATTTCCTGAGCTCCAGAAATCACATGCCCGAGATCAGAGCTAAAAGATGCCAATAGGATAAGCTAGCCACAAAAACGACTGGCAAACTTCGGTTTCTCTCCCCCCGCACCCCCCCCCCCGACCTAAGGCTGGCTGTCTCCAGCAGAGCCGATCTCATGCCTTTGTAGATGCCTCCAATGTGGATCTAGGTCCAGCCTCAGCTTCTTCCATCTTGTACTTTTATGGCAGTTTGGCTGCTCTAACACAGGGCTGCAGAGAATCCCAGTCAGCTGATGAGAACACATGTTGGCCTGAGCCCCCTAGCCGCTCTGCACGAATCCTCTGCTGCTGTGCTTCCTCCACAGTTCCATCCAGTTCACTTACAACAGACAAGTTGGTGACGCAGAACATCAAGCCTGACTCAGGAGTCCCCCTACACACCATCAGGTCCACAGCCATGAAGCTTGCTAGTGTTCTGTGAGTTACTGCTCACCTTGTGCCCCAAGTCTTATTCTATGATTCCTAACACACATTCTACGCAACAGATGCTTTATAAAAAAGGAAATAGGGAAGCTGCATCCAGTGTCTCTCTTGGGATTCACGAGGCGCTCTAACAGATCAGGGGGGCTCTAGAAATCCAATATTTCATTTGATCTGTCTTTTTGAGGCTTGCCTGGCAATAGAGTTTCTTTTACATAAAACACTATTCGGTGTCTTTGGAAACATTAGTGGTATGTAGAATAAATTTAAAATTTAGAAAAAATTAAAAATGTTATGCCAAGCTGTAACCCGGACTCATTTTTTAAATTCCAATTGCTTTCAATTCTCTATGCTATGATAGACTGTCTATTTGAATCACAATCTTTATAAGGACATAAATAAACTAAGCCTTTAAAGGCTTAATATATAAAAGCATAAAAAGTGTATATATTGGCAGCAATATAAATTAAACTGTTTGAAAATAATATTTTATCCTATTGATCAGGTACCATTTGTCTCTTTTATAAACTAAAAATTATACAGTCTCTGGCTCAAAAGGAAGAATAATTCTTAATTTCACAAGTGAAATTCTAAGTAGGTACCCAAACAATTAAACTGCCTCCATCACCAGAAAGCTCAGTGGACTTACTTTCTGAGGTCAAGAAAGCATCCAAACTCACATTTTGTCGGAAAATTTGTCGGCTGCCTCTTAATGCCATCCAAATCTTCTCAAGTCTTCTAAGGAGGAACTGTTTTAGTCAGCCTTCTGTTACTGAAGTAAAATGCCAGAGGCAATTAACTTAGAAACAGTAAGGTTTGGTTTGGCAGCTTCTGCACTTTCAGTCCAAGGTTGGGTAGCCTGGCACTCTGGGCTCTGGGATAAGTAGACTCATCCCAGCAGGAATGCAAGAAGCAGCTTGCCTGCTTCCTGACTGATGGGATAGAAAAAAGGAAGAGTCTGGAACTTCAGTTCTTCCCTTCAAGAGCCTGCCTCTTCACCTAACTTCGTCATATTAGACGCCATCTTGTAGGGATGCCTCCCCCAACCTCCCAACCATCACAAACTCATGACAAACTTTTAACCCAGGAGCACTGGGGCATCTAACAATCAGGACATAGCAGTTTCCAAACTCCTTCAGAGGGACTACAAAAACCAGCACGTTTTAAAAGCTAACTCCCCAGCTTCTCCTCCTTTCCTTCATGATGGCTACGTTACTCATTCCACTGATTCTTATTATCTACAACGGTTCACAAACTTTCTAGATATTACACAAATATGCAAAAGGATACAAACCGTATGTATTCTCAAGAAGACAAATGAAAATGAATTATATAATACAATATCAGGTACGTATAGGGAAGAAAAATAAAAGAAATGAGAGAGAGCAATGGCAGGGGGGTCTGCGTTGGTTGCTTGCCCGTCGCTGTGATAAAATGCCACTACTACAGATAACTTGCAGTAGGCAGAGCTTATTTGGCCCTAGGGGTCAGAGTGGGAGTTCATCACTGCAGTGGAGGCTTTGTAGCAGCAGGCCAGCATAAGAAGCTGAAAGATCACATCTGCATCCACTCGCAGGAAGCCGAAGGAGTGAGCTGGAAGTGGTGTGGGCCTACAAGTTCTCTACATCTGCCCCCAACAATATACTTCTTCCAGCAAGGCTCCACAGTCAAAACCCCACCGTGGAGCTGTAGTTTATAGACCATTTTGACCTACCCTGTCAGTGCTGGGAACTAAACCCCGGATCTCAGCAAAAGCAGCCGGTGATTCTAACAAAATAAGCCATCTTACCAGCCCACCTCACATTTTATTTTATTCTTTATTTAAGGAGGAGAAGCAAATCTTTAATGTCTGTTAGTCTAAGTAACTAAGTAAGTGCTGCTCCTGCTGCTGCTGCTTCGGCTGCTGCTGCTTCGGCTGCTGCTCCTGCTGCAACTGCCAGACTTGTACATGTTGAGCAAGAAACTCATGATTGTAGGAGAAAAAAACAAAGCTTTATTTTGCACTTAGGGAGTCAGACCCATCAGTGAGAAGTGAGAAGGGAGACATTAGATTAACAACTAGAAGGGCAAAACTGGAGGCCTGAAGCTTTCAATCTAAGAAGCAGCTCTGTGCTCTTATTCTCCCGTGTCCCAGGCTCTGCCTCTACTCCTTGACACACACAGCTACTCCTGCTGGGGTTCTCCTGTATCCATTTTTGCTTCCATTAACCTTTTAGGATGTTTGTCTGAATAGCACTTTCTGAGGAAATCTTCCTTGATCCTCCAGACCAGATTAGGCCTGTTTGTTATATAATCTAAGACTAAATGACTTTGCAGAATACTGTTGGGCCCTATGGCTAGCAAATAACTATCTATGGGAGTAATAGTTGAATAGATAAACAAATTTAGCAGCAACCTCTATGGCATCTACATGTAGCATTCAATAAGTGTTTGTGGAGTATGAATGGTGAACGAATGAATGAACGAATGATCTCTCCAGGGAAACCCACTTTTCATTCCTACTTCATTGCCCCTTGCCCCTTCCTTATTTTTCAATCACATAAAGGCATGTATGTTTACCGCCCCATAACTGAAAACTACTCTCCTTCTTTTACAAAATTCTATGAAAAATAACTTTTTGAGAGAAGAGAATCCAGATGTGTAAAATTATTTTTAGTCCCAGAATTACATTAGGACCTTGTTTTTCTTTTATAACTGATTAGATTGTTTTCGAGAAAACAAAAGTCTCCACCAGGGCCAAGAAATAATCAGAGTGACAAACGATCGCGGTATGTCTTTTCACCATAAAGTACATCGTGAAATTGGACGGATAACCACACAAAAACCTATGATCAACAAAGTGTGGATTTGTTTTGCTCTGCTTCGTCTCAGTAAATTATATCTAGGCAGTTCAAAGACCCATCAAGCCTCATGTAATTTATGGCCTTGCCTTTGTTAGGGAGTGGAGGAGACATGCTCTTTGGTAAAGCTAGCATGGGTTCTTAACAATCGCCTTCTCTCTTTGGATCAGATTAGGTATAACATTAGAAAGCCAGTGGTCCCCCACCTTATCCGTTCTTCTCAGATACATTTCTATTTTAATGACAAGTGTTTCATTAAATCATCTGGCTGTCTCACGTCACTGTCCTACTCCTTCACCTAAACAAAATATTGATTTCCTTGAAGGTCCAAGTGAAGCTATGAAGAAATCTAAAGATGTTGTATCATGATATTTGTATATATGCCTCCTAGAGTGCTATCTTATAACCACTTTTTTGCATATAGTCAAAACACCCTTCCAAAGAATTCTGCTACAGACATCTTTCTCTTAGGGATGTTTCTGTTTGCTTGTTCATTTGTTTTTCTGCCTTATATGAAACTTAAAAAAGTTACCTTGCATCTCTTTTCTAGGAATGGGACTATGTTTTTTTTTTCTTCAAGATTTTAACATTTATGGTATTAAGCACTGTGTCTTATGGAAATAGCATATCACAAAATTGTACCATTATATTGTGTTGGGGGCAAAGGATAGAACTAAATAAACAGTGCCAACAATCTACCTCCTCTCTCCTTGCTGTCTTCACTTGCTGTGTGAAGTGTCAGAGTTAACAGACTGGCATACAGTGTCCCAGCCCCTCCTGTGTTCACGCATGTTTTCTCTGAACCACTGCCTTTGTACCATGAACATGAACACAGAGATCCCTCAATGTCTATCTCCTAACCTTGTTTTCACCAGGGCTATTGCATCCATTATGAATAACTCCAAGAATTTTCCTAATAAATGAATTCCTCATTGTGTTGGGAACTGATAGCTATTCATCAAAATGTCTGCCTTTCTCCTCTGGTATGTTAGTGGCTTAGTTAAGGTCTCAACCCTCTGCTTTCAGTTAGGTTTTCTGTCGTACAGATGCTTGACGCTTAGTCTGCATCTCCATCTCTGAAACCCAGCATCCTTCTGAGTTTACGAATGTCCATTCAGATATTCCTACCAACTGTTTGAGGTATCTTTGAAGCTTTCTTCCTTTTCTGTACCCAGCATCTCTACTATCTTGTTCATTAGAAAAACACCTCGCCCACACTTTCAGTCTTATGCTTTGAGTATACCCAAATTTGTCAGAGCTCCAGGCAACTGGCCCATGGCCCAAGCCTCACCAACCAGTCCACTCCAATTAGAATAGAAAAACAATTATTTCAAGAATTGGCCTTTTTTTTCCCCAAAATTGATCTAGCAAGAAAAAGCTCCCAGAGCATTGCTGGAAATGTGCTGTAATTCACGGATACTGTTCTCTGGGTGGTGGCCTATAAACATGCAGGGACAGATGGTTATCTTTGCCAAAACATAAATAGAAACACACACAGACACACACACACACACACAAACACACACACAGACACACAGACACACAAACACACACAGAGGTAACTGAATATTGTGGAAGAGGGATCTAAGAGATTGTAAGAACCAGATAGAAACATTGTCTGCTAGACATGGCATGGCTGCTCGTCTTATGAACTCACAGCAGCTGCAGTTATCTGAAGACAAGCTGCATAAAACCAAGCCTGCCAATATTCAAGCTTGGGTGAAGATATCAACCTATTTGTTTTATAGTCATTTTTTTTTTTCAGGATGCCTTCAAAGACGAACATGCCCTATGAAATGGCATCCTGTGGACCTGGATCTGTTGTGTAGTAATGCTGAAACATTCCATTCTGCAGGAGAACTCTTTAAGACAGGGAAACTTAATTCAAATAGCTATAGGAAGTTCCTGAAACTGATCAGGTTCACCAGTGCCCTCCCACACAAGACTATATATAAGCAGTGAAGACTGCTGAGAGTTGGTCAGTTTCAGAGAAGTTTAGCTGCCCAAAAGACGTAGAAACCAGTTAACTGTCTCCAACCTATTGAGTTCCCTGGAGGTGTGCAGTGTTCCAGGTTCCCAGCTGTTGTGACCTGTCACCCATGCAGGGGAGAGCTTTGCTGATGCAGCTGTCCTTTGAGTCATTTCTGCTTCTGTTAGTAACCCCTCACCCATACTTCTGTAAGGAACACCATAAAACTCATTGGTTCTCTGAGTTGGATTTTGGTGGTATTCATACTTTGGTCTGCATCAGCTCCCTATCTGAGGTGAATAGATGTTTGTACATGTCTCCCCAGGAATAGTGTCTCATAACAAGGCTGTTCTGTGTTTCCATTAATCTCGTAAAGACAGGAAAACTAAAACAAAATCTAAGTACAGTCAATTTCACCCACCTCATACTAGATGAGTATCTGTACCTAAAATGCAGACAGGGTCAGCTGCCTCTCACCTGGTCTCTGTGCTGCATTTGCCCAAGTTTCTTACCTGCTGTGGATGACAGGACGATTTCATAGTGCTTGGTTTTTATAAGCATGGTGTCTAAAGCTAAGCCACTTATCTCATCTGAGGCTCATCCTATGAAACGATGACCTAACCTTCACCCATGTAAAACAAAGAACCCATTATTGGTGACTACTGAGGAATGTTATCAGTAATGTCACGCCTTCCTAGGGCTCTGGCAACAATGGTCACATTAGTCACTAATGCTAGCTTATAGTGGGGGATCATCAGTCTCCATTTCTGACTGAGGAACTGTGGACAGTTGATGGCTTCTGGTGGGGAGGGCAAGTCAGTTTTCTTTAAAGGTGTTGCTCTTGATGGGTTGATGGGCTCCCACTGATATATCATACATTGGACTTGATGCATTATTAGGCAGACAAACAAACAAATAGATAATGAGGGCATAATTTGAGATTGAAGGTAGATGGGTAAGAATAGATCTTAGAGGTAGGGTGTGTATGATCAAAACACATTGTATGAACTATGCAAAAAATTAATAAAAATATACTTTTAAATAAAAAGAATAAATCAAAGCAGAGGGAGGTAGAAGTGACCCAAAATAATAGAGACAAATTCCTGGTAGACTATTTAGTCTGCATCTATCTAGTAATAACTTTTCCTTTGCACTCAAGTGAACCAATAAACTCCCATTTGTATTAGTTTAAACAAATTCCTGTGAGTGCTGAATGGTGTATGCCTTCCACCAATATAGCCCCATATCTCTGGATTTATCTTATTTGATACAGTTACCACATTCTGCCTCATTTTATCCTTTCCCCCAAACGTTTAAGTTCTATGAAAAGAAATGTGTGTGTGTGTGTGTCTTTTTTTTTTTTTTTTTTTTTTGGTTCCTTAGCAGAGAGCCTAATACTTAATAAATACTGAAAGACTCGATGGGTGAAGCATCCTCTATGGTGCCCAGGGGACTGGCTAAGAAAGGTGAAGACATCGTTCTTTTCCATGAGGAGTTTATAAATTACTGTTAATTATTCCCAGATGGGGGTGTATTCATCCTCATTCATCAGCTCCAGCTATGAATTTGAAGACCCATTAATTATGCCTCCATTAGATGGCTCTGCAGCTAGGTCCATTCACCTTTCCATCCTGGCTATGTCACTGTATCTCTGGACGCTGGCTTGCCCACTTGGCTGAACTGTCTTCAAATAGCCTTCCTTCACATGCGATTAATCCGTCTGCATGAGAGCAGTGCTTCAGGGGGAAGGAGTGAAAGGGCAGGAGGAAGGAAAATGGGGGGAAAGTGAAACCACACGAAATGGGCATGAACCCAACGACATTTCTGAAGTCTCTGGTGAAATTCTCTTCTGGCACCGCTACATAACAATAGCACATCATTTTCATTAACTCGAACAAACAAAACCAAACAGAGATTAAAAACCAGTACAGATGTGATATAACTTTCCACTCCTAGCATAGACTCAGCAGCCGTGTGGAACCACTTCCCTTAACAAGGCAGGCCATGTTCTCTCAGTCTGTCCCAGGACAAATAGCACATGGGGCTGGGAGACAGCCACCCATTCTCAGCTCTGGACAGCATCACTTGCTTTCTCCACAATCCTCTTTCCTGAAGACGGATGGGACCCTCACATTCTCCCCTCTACCCTTTGCCTCCCCATTCTTTTTCTTACTGCCCTTAATGATGCACCTCATACCTAGAACCATCTTGGGTCCTTTGATGCCAGACACCATAATCCCCTTCCTCTTGTATGGAAACCTCTTTGCACAGAGACATCCAAGGCTGATGTCATTGCAGAGCTGCCTTGCACAACCTGAGGGACTTTATCATTATCTCATGAATCACAACCATCTGAATTCCATTTCCTTGGATGGAGGCCCTGTCTGGTGTGTCAGCTCCACCCAAAGGGATGGCACTCAATAAATAACAAGTTGTGATGATAACAATACTGTGAATATATACTCCAGAAATATGTCACAAAGAATGGATGACTGTTAGCTGTCTGGCCTCCAATGGACTTTCTCCTGGGGTGTCTCATATGCTATATATCAGTGGTTTCCCAGTTGTGAGAGGTAGCAGAAAGTCCTCATGGAATTTGGGACTAAAGGGAGAACAGAATAACAACAACAACAACAACATGCTGCAAGGAACCTTAGAATTGCCCCTGGTGAGGAAAATGAGATGCAGTAAGGCCCACACCGAAATGCCAAAAGCTCTTAAGGATACTTTTCCAGAAGATGTTAGCTCTGACATTGAGCAGGCAGGGTCTGTGAATTTTTAAGATCTATTTCTTTAATACAAAACGAGAATAGCCTGTTCTCCCTCATTTATAGGACTGGATGAGAATCAAATAATAGAAGAGCTGTGGCAGCAAGCAGCTCACACATGATTGTGTAATCACCTGCCAGGCGCTATTGGTGAAACATATGTGAACTAAGTTAACCATCAAACAGCCCTAGAAACTGGCTCCTCTGTGGTGTGTGTGTGTGTGTGTGTGTGTGTGGTATGGTGTGTGTGTGTGTGTGTGTGTGTGTGTGGTATGGTGTGTGTGTGTGTGTGTGTTTGTGTGTGTGTGTTTGTGTGTGTGTTTGTGTGTGTGTATTTGTGTGTGTGTTTGTGTGTGTGTTTGTGTGTTTGTGTGTGTGTTTGTGTGTGTGTGTTTGTGTGTGTGTGTTTGTGTGTGTGTATTTGTGTGTGTGTATTTGTGTGTGTGTGTATTTGTGTGTGTGTGTGTTTGTGTGTGTGTGTGTGTTTGTGTGTGTGTGTTTGTGTGTGTGTGTTTGTGTGTGTGTGTGTTTGTGTGTGTGTGTGTTTGTGTGTTTGTGTGTGTGTGTTTGTGTGTGTGTGTTTGTGTGTGTGTGTTTGTGTGTGTGTGTTTGTGTGTGTGTGTTTGTGTGTGTGTGTGTTTGTGTGTGTGTGTTTGTGTGTGTGTGTTTGTGTGTGTGTGTTTGTGTGTGTGTGTTTGTGTGTGTGTGTTTGTGTGTGTGTGTTTGTGTGTGTGTATTTGTGTGTGTGTGTGTTTGTGTGTGTTTGTGTGTGTGTGTTTGTGTGTGTGTGTTTGTGTGTGTGTTTGTGTGTGTGTATGTATGTATGCATGTATGTGTGTGTGTTTGTGTGTGTGTGTATGTATGTATGCATGTATGTGTGTGTGTTTGTGTGTGTGTTTGTGTGTGTGTGTTTGTGTGTGTGTGTTTGTGTGTGTGTGTGTATGTATGTATGCATGTATGTGTGTGTGTTTGTGTGTATGTGTGTGTGTGAGTGTGAGTGTGTGTTTGTGTGTGTGTGTGTGTTTGTGTGTGTGTGTGTTTGGGAAGGGTCACCTGCTGTCATGTGTACGGGTGCATTTGAGTGGACGTGCTTGCAAAGATGAGAAGTTAACTTCAGATATTCAGATGGAGTCACCCACCTTGGATTGTGGTGGTAGCGGAGGTGGTGGTGGTGGTGGTGGTTTGCACTTTTCTGTTCTTTTTTTAAAAGCAAGAATAATGTCTTTCACTGGGACCAGAAACCTAACAATTCGAACAGCCTAGCTATCTAGCCAGCCACAGAGGTCCTTCTGTCCCAGCAACTCCAGAGATGGGGATGAAACACAGGTCCTAGTGCCTAACAGCAAGCACTTTGCCACCTGAGCCATCTGCTCAATGCCTCGCTATTGTTTTTAACTTGTATGTGTATGGGGGTGGGGTGGAGGCAGGGCTCAGAGAAGTCTACTTATTATTCCAGTTTTTCAAACCTATTATTAAACCAGTGAAATAGTAGCTCAGTGAAGAATTAACATTTTAACATAGAGGCCACTCATGACCTGTTATCCAATCTAGGAGCATAGTAGAAGCAAGCAATATAAATCAAGAAATTTGTGGTATTGTATTATATACTATGGAAATCTGAAGGATCATTAGAAATAGCCAACAGTATATAAATAATAACTTATAATAGCATAAAAGTAAACTGATGGTTTTATACCAGCCTGTAAAACACTGTTCATATGTGGCTATCTCAATAGGCAAAAGATATGGTCATTTTGGGCTCTATCTTCAAGCGATTAAATCTCACTGGTCTGCTTTGGGCCTGAAAGAAACTTCTGTATGGCAGAGCATTTTCCAAAAATTAGTTGACATTTCATATTTCCACAAAGGTAGTGGGATACTGTTGAAAATAGTAACTCAGAATTCCTGATGGTGGACACCAGAGCTCCTTGAGATATTTTTCTTTATTTAGTCCAATTCAAAATGAAGGAATCAACATGCTTATATCAGAGTCAATTTTTTTCAGGAAAGCCTCAAAGTAAGACAGAAATGCCCTATGAAATGGCATCCTGGGACCTGGATCTGTTTTGTAGCAATGCTCAAACATTCCATGCTGCAGGAGAATTTTTAAGACAGGGAAACTTAAACAATTCAAATAGCTACAGGAAGTTCCTGAAACTGATCAGGTTCACCAGTGCCCTCCTCCACAAGACTATATAAGCAGTGAAGACTGCCTCCAGCCTGTTGAGCTCCCTGGATGTGTGCAGTGTTCCAGGTTCCCAGCTGTTGTGACCTGTCACCCATGCAGGGGTGAGCTTTGCTGATGCAGCTGTCCTTTGAGTCATTTCTGCTTCTGTAAGTAACCCCTCACCCATACTTCTGTAAGGAACACCATAAAACTCATTGGTTCTCTGAGTTGGATTTTGGTGGTATTCATACTTTGGTCTGCATCAGCTCCCTATCTGAGGTGAATAGATGTTTATACATGTCTCCCCAGGAATAGTGTCTCATAACAAGGCTGTTCTGTGTTTCCATTAATCTCATAAACACAGGAAAACTAAAACAAAATCTAAGTACAGTCGATTTCACCCACCTCATACTAGATGAGTATCTGTACCTAAAATGCAGACAGGGTCAGCTGCCTCTCACCTGGTCTCTGTGCTGCATTTGCCCAAGTCTCACTGAAGTTTCTTACCTGCTGTGGATGACAGGACGATTTGATTGTACTTGGTTTTTATAAGCATGGTGTCTAAAGCTAAGCCACTTATCTCATCTGAGGCTCATCCTATGAAACGATGACCTAACCTTCACCCATGTAAAACAAAGAACCCATTATTGGTGACTACCGAGGAATGTTATCAGTAATGTCACGCCTTCCTAGGGCTCTGGGAGGAACTTCATCTGTGACCAATGGTCACACTAGTCACCTGTGCTAGATTATAACTGCCAACGAAATGCCCATTTCCAGTGGGTGGACAGCCGATGAATTTAAGGTCTTCCTTCTTTATCTCCTATACAACACAATCTGCCGTCCATAATAACCCCTGCTAAAATCATATTCTATTCTAGATACATAATGTGAAGAAGACTCATTGATTTCAATTAATTTAAATCCTACAGGGACCAAATAGAAAAATATGCAAAGACAGATATCATTGTTTCAATTTCTGATAAATGCTACTTAGAAATTAAACGTCATGTTTCATTAGTTACAAAGTGTGATTTCTTTGTTCAGATTTCAGTGATTAGAGAAGCATCCCACAGCCCAATGGCAACTTTTGCCTGGTTTCAATTTTAACAGCATCCTCTCCTTTCCTTCTGGCACACAAAGTGAGGATGCTTTTAAAAACTGATGGCAGCTTCGATTTGTAGAAAAGGCTGCAGAATGGGAGAGGCACTGGCCACTGTCTCTACTCGTTCCATTTCTGGCATCCATTATCGAAGGTAAATTAATAATGACTATTTCCAGAGCTAACAAATAAGCTGTTTCCCATAATACTGAAGAAATGGCATTCTTAAGATGAGAAGAGAATTCACTTCAGTTTTTCTTTCACTTCTTCAGGCTCTTCTTTCCAACTTGTGATAAATTTCCATTCATTGTGTTTTTTCTCAAAAAAAATTAAAATTGTCTCTTCTCTCTCTGTCTCTGTCTCTCTGTCTCTCTGTCTCTCTGTCTCTCTGTCTCTCTCTCTCTCTGTCTCTCTCTCTCTCTCTCTCACACACACACACACACACACACACCATGTTCGTTAGAAGACGATTTTTCCGTATGTTTTTAGTTTCACTTGTTAGTTTCCTCTTTCAAATACCGTATTTCATTCATTTCTTTCTTGCCTTGACTGCTCTCTTCCTCACAAATCTGCGCACAGATCTTAGTTGTCTCTCATATGGGCGGGCTTTAGATGCATCCTGCTCTGTGATTTGCTCCCCGCTGCCTGTCCTCTCTGAAGTCTCAGTCTCACTAGCCTCACATTGCAGAGCTCTGCAGTATCTTCCCTCCACAGCCCCAGGCTTCCTCTAAGACTCCATTCAGATATGTCAGCACATGCTGCCTTTTGCAGTTTCCTTCCCATTCAAGTCATGTTTTGCTTTTGGCAACTGAAGTTCCTGTACCTTTTCCTGACATTCCCTGTACACTTGCTGGGTGTAGCATTGAAGTCACTGCAGAGTTCCCTCTCCTGTCCCCATCCTCATGGTGAGGGGTTCTTCTCTGTTGTGTAAATCTGGGAGAGTTCCCAGCTCTGCCCTTCTGTCTCTAGATGCTATCTCTGAGGATGGGGATTCCTAGAACAGTATTCTAGTTAGCTTCTGTCCCTGTAGGAGAAATGGACTCTGGTTGCACCTGCAGCCCATAATTTAGGATGCCCCATTGCGTCCTGGAGTCCATGCAGGTGGCCTTTTCACTAACACAGACACCTGAGACTTATTTCTCAAGTGGTACAAAAAGAAGACAAGACATAAGTATAAGATTGCTTTTGTCTTTTGTTTTGTTTGTTTTGAAGTCTGTTTTTTGGTCTATAACCATCCCTTTCAGTATTGCCAAGTGATACAAGAAACAAATGACATGATCAGAAGATACAGCTTGAAGGGAAAGTATCTAAAAATGAAACAAGCTGACTGCCCAAAGGTACTACGCTTTTATAGATGAACCATGGAAGAAGCGAGTGTAAAGAAATATACTGTGCCTTTTTGTATATACTGTCAACTTCTTTGGGAAGTTTTCCTATTTAAACTTTCCAACTGTATTTAGAGGAAATGACATCATATTCATAGTTGATCAAACTGGGGCTTACAAACATTTTTGATATCCTAGATGATAAAAGAAATAAGATTATACTAATTTGTTTGCACCACAATAGACTGCTTAAATATCTGAAATTCGTTTTTCGTGGTTTGGAGGCTACATGTGTAGGCTCCAGCCAGTTGGGTTTCTGGAAAGTACTCTTCTGTTTATAGATGGCCAGCTGCTTGCTGTGTCCCCACATGGCCTTTCCCTAGTGAGTGCCCTGGGCAACATCAGGAAGTGAAGAGGAAAACAGACTCTCTGTAAGCTCCTCTATTTAGAACATCAATACCATTGAAGCAGGTCCAACGTTAAAATCCCATTTAAACCTAATCACTTCCTTGGAGTCTCCAAACTTCCAACACTGGGAGTTAAATTTTCAACATACACATTTGTGGGAGAAGACACATATGTTCAGACCATAGCAGATATAAAACACATGACCGTCAGACTCCATAATCCCATGTGCCTTCTTGTTTGTTTTTTGATTTTTTGTTTTTTCAAGACAGGGTTTCTCAGTGTAGCTATGGCTATCCTGGAACTCACTTTGTAGACCAGGCTGGCCTCGAACTCAGAAATTCGCCTGCCTCTGCCTCCCAAGTGCTGGGATTAAAGGCATGCACCACCACGCCTGGCTCCATGTGCCTTCTTTATAACAGCCATTGACGGCCAAGGATGATAAAATCCACAGGGCTCCAGACAAGGTACCTCACTGGGAGTCATGATTGAAACAAACAAATAGCAACAATGACAAAATATTAAAGTACTACAACCCTTGCAAGAATGTAGACTCAAATATTCATTACCTAGAGACTGTTAGATATAGTCAAAGGCTGGACAGAAGGATCAGTCAGTGATGTGCTTGGTGTGAGGACCTGTAGTCCCAGCACTGGAGAGACAGACAGATGTCAGGAGCAAGGGGACCAACCTTGACAAGTGATAAACTCAGGATTGATTCAGTGCAAGATTTTGTCTCAAAAAAGTAAAGTGGAATGTGATTGAAGAATACAGCCAAAATTGGACTCTGTCTTCCACATGCATATGTGTGTATGTATACCTGCTTGTACACATGTACAAACAGGAACACACACAGATACACATGTATACATACACACACACACACACACACACACACACACACACACACACACACACGCACACGCGCAGTTCCAAGTCAAATAATCAGCTTGCAAATGTGGTCTGAAAATGGAGAACATTTAAGAGCTTTTAGGACCTTAAAAAATGTTCCATAGTCATTGTTACATGCCACCACTACCGAGACAGAATGACAGATGAAATTACAGTACACACAGGGAACATTGGTTGTAAGAGATGGTAGGGACATTGAAAAGTGAAAGAATTTATTTTCAAGGACCTAGATATTATTACAAAATAATATGAAAGACATTCAATGAATTTATCCAAAACTAGTATCCCTAAAGTCATGAAGATACCAGAAGAATGCGGGGTGAGGAGAGAAAGGGAAGAGAAAGGAGACTGGAGGTGATAATGGTTTCATAAAAACAGAGTTTAAGTTGCAGAAATCTTAAAGACCACAATATACTGGAGTAGAGATTTCAAAATGGAAGTCATGAAATAGGGGTGGGGAGAAAGTCAAGGCTCATCTTGATTCCCAACTTGATTGTATCTGAAATCAGCCAAGAGACTTACCTCAGGGAGGGTCTGTGAGGGCACTTCCAGAAGGGATTGAGCAGTGGGGAAGACGGTCGCCAAGGTGGGCTTTATCTTTGAGCAGCTAATCAGATGATGTAGAGGAGTCTAAGGAAAACAACATAGTGCTCCTTGCTGGTGAGCGTATCTGTTGGCTGCTGTGTCTGCTTCTGCATCTGCTTATGCCATCTTTTGCTTGCTTCAAAAGCCAGCTTTTGTGGCCTTCTGAGGTGGCATAAAGACCAATGGCTCTCAAGAATTGTCCTGTCTTCCAGTACTAGGAACTACTGAGAGACCCAGCCTTGTGTGCTGGGCCGACACTATGTTCTTATCCTTTCCAGCATGTAGATGTTCATTGTTGGTTTACTCAAGACCTATTGTATAAGCCGATCTAATATGTCCTCATTTATATGTATTCATTCCAGAAGTTATGTTCCTGGAGAGAACCTTGACTATATGTTCAAAAGTCATTCCAACATCCGTAATGTTTCCCTCTACTTCATAATAGGAAACCCATGCTCCACTTAGCCCTTTGTCCCTTTCAGTGAATCTGTGAATCCTGGTTGCCAAAGTCCTAGAAGATGATTGTTTTAAAGGCATGACTATGGACAATTCACCTGTTGACATGGTTGATATGACCCATTATCCATATTAGCTCGCTTTGACCATTTCTTCATTATACTCCTTCCTTGCTCACATAAACCTTTCAAAACTGGCAATGCCTGTGTGTGCAATCATTAGCCTTGGGGTCCTTTGCACAGTTTGTCAGAAAGTTTTAGCTGCCTCCTGTCAGGTGATTATAAAGGTAGCCCTGGAAGGAACAGTTTCAACAAGGCTTTAGCTGCCTCATGTAGGGTGACTATAAAATTACCTCTGGAAGGAATATTTTCAACATTTGGTGTCCATGTAGGTCATTTGTTCTCAGTATGAAGATCATGGCCCCTTTGGACATCAAATAACCCTTTCATAAGGCTGCCTAAGACCACCAGAAAACACAGATATGATTCTTAACAGTAGCAAAATTACAGTAATGAAGTAACATGTTGTGGTTGGGGGTCACCACAACATGAGGAACTGTATTAAGGGTCTCAGCATTAGGAAGGTTGAGAACCACTAGTAATGACTTTTGGAATATAAAACCTAAACCCAGGTGCTTTGTATACATAACTACTTCAAACCACATTTTCTAATTTTCAGACTAAATTTGTTAAAAAGTAAACACTTTGTTCCTCCCTCCTCTGTCCTCTGAATTTTTACTCCAAAAATTTTACTTATACATTCTCCCATCCAATATGGACTTATTCCACATTTCCAGTTTAAAACCAAGTCAAAAAGTAAAGGCCATAAACATATATTTATTTTGTATTTCCAGTTTTGAAGGTAAGTCAAAAATGAAAAGCCATAAAAGAATATTGAAGAACTAGTGAAAAGAAATTTGAAACCACTTTAGAAATGACTCTTTTTTATTTTTCTGAGAAGAAAGTGAGTCAGGGATTGATGCAGAGATAACACTACAGACTCAACACTCATTAGCACAAACTGTCATTGTGGGAATAAACAAATTTTTTTCAGTAACTTTGGATAGCAAAGTTTTCAAAAGCTGTTACAAGCCCATTGCCAACTTGGTTCGAGTGCGCTCAGCCCTTCTGAGCAGGTGTTCATGTTCTTGTTAACTACTGCTAGCTCCAGTCAGGTTCATCCCCTGATTATTAGAGCTTCCCCCACCCCATCCCTTTAGAGCATGATTTGTTTTAACCTTTTCCTCTCCCCTCCTTCTGATTTCAACATCCAAACAGATCCAAAACATTTAAGTAGAGTATGAAAGCACCTTGTCAATTTCTCTACTGGGCCAGATATTAGACCAGATCCATATAAAGCCAGGATCGATAGAAAGTCACGAAAGTGCAGGGAGTTCTGAGTTAGCCCAGAGCTTAGAACAGATTCAGTCGAGAGGGGAGAACATACTGCTAACAATTACAAAAGACAATTTTTTGTAATATTTTAATGCATTATCAACCTCCCAAAAGTTTTATTTTAAAAGCTCTCATTTAACTTCTATCTTATGAAAATGAGGACTTCATGTTCAAGAAATCCAAGTGTCTGATTCCTCTGCCTAGAGCAGTGGTTCTCAACCAACCGAATGTACGACCCTTTAATACAGTTCCTCCTGTCATGGTGAGCCCAATCATAAAATTATTTTCATTGCTATTAACTGTAATTTGGTACTGTTATGAATCATAATGCAAATATCTGGTATGTGATCCCTGTGAAAGTGTCTTCAACCAATCAGAGCTGTCATGACCCACAGGTTGAGAACCACTGGCCTAGAATACGCTGGCTGGAAAGGGTATCACTCACCAAACCATATTCTCCATATATGTGTTAAAGGGGCCAGAGGAAAGCGAGTGGACGTGTCTGAAATCACAGAGATGTAGGAAGCAATCCCACATTGTATTTATAACGACCATCGCTGAGCTTTGGAACTCAGGTTTCTGGAAAATAATGAAACCATTAGTTCTCAGTAGTGTTTTTGCTTGCTTGCTTTTCATTCAGTAGTATACCTCTTTACAAATGAGGGGAAAAAGCAAGGTTCTAAAAAAAAATTTTTTTTTAACTATTCTGAGATGTTTCAAAGGACAGGATAAGATTGAGTTGAGTCTTTGCCAATGAATAGAAGTGGAACTAGATACCATGTTGCTGCAGGATATTTTCTCACTGTAAATCCTGAGATTGTGTTGTCTACTGGAAAAACCTGTTTCTAGTTGTGGTGTGGCTCAGCCTTAGCATATCTTTCATCCCCTGGCTGGAATACAAACATACCCTTGGTACACCCCATTAATTCCAAACCATGAAGGTAAAGTTAGTTTGTAGAAGAACCCATGCTGGAAAGTGATATGTAGTTGACTAGTTGAGTAGAAGACAAAGTGAAGAATCAGAGAACAATTTGACAGAATAGGATATGCCCAACTCTCAAGAGAACAGTGAGGAAAGAGGAGTAACTTTAGGGAACTCCAGGCAGAAAAGCAGAGGGGGCAGTTTTACTGGGACAGTTGTACAGAGGTAGGTAGCAGAGGAAGAACAAGATAGACACAGATGAAGACAAAAAAAAAAAAAAAAGAAAGAAAGAATAAGGAGCCAGAAGATTTTAGAACAGATTGCCAGAGTTAGCTTGAAGCCAAACAACAATTCAGTAAGAAGCCAAAAGAAGCAGCCAGATTGACTCAGTCAGCTTGAAGAAGAGTTCAAACTAGGACAGATGAGTTGACCAGCCAGCCAGAGATCGAGAAGAACTAGGAAGGTGCGTCTATTTAGCAGTAAATCTCAGAGGCTGAAAACTTTCTAGGCCTAAATTAGACTGTGTGGCATCTAGATGCTTCCAGAACTAGCCCTCTATAATCAAATACAGGCAGCAAACTTCTGAGATGACAATCACTTCAGACAATAAAAGAATTTCCTGTCAGGCAAAGACCATTCCTTATGATCCATAATCCAAATATTAAAGCACATTAAATAAAGAGTTAGATATATTAGACCACACATCCTGGCTCGGAAATTTAACAGAGAGAATCTCTGTCTGTATTTGGAGATCTGAGTTACGTTTTTGATAGAGTATCCAGATTCAATCAGGCATATGTAATTTAAGAGACTTACTTCAAGAAGAGTAATTAACAATCAAAAGAAACTAGAACAGAAATGTAGATGATAAAGGCTCTTGAATGGCGGATTAAAGAGTGCTAAACTGATCTCAAATGGGAAGCGAAATCCGATCGATACCAGTAACCATAGTAACATACAGTGACCAGAGTCAGGTGATTGACTTAAACATGGGCTCTGTGATTGCACTTCTTTGCTTCAAGAGACAACATCGTCTAAATACCGGCTAAAGCCTTCTAGTCACAAAGAAAAGATCTGAAGTTAACATTTTCTCAGAACAACGATCAAGTGCAGCATCAATTGTGAGAAACTTTAAAGTTTTGTCTATGCAATGCTCCACATCGGACTATACATTGTCCATTCTGTGAACACTTCAGATAGGAGATAGGATCCCAAAGATAAATCTTAGGTAAGCTCTTCCCTCACAATACTGCATGAATTACATCAGTTTTTATTCTGTTTGAAGAGAGAGGTCTTTAAGTGTATATCTTTGGGTCTATCTTGTCAATATGGGAGTGAGGTTCAGATTAGAATTCATACTTAAGATGAGCCTAAGGTACCATTAGCAGAAATCATGGGACCTGCTTTCACCTACCAACATAATTCTTTAGAAAATCAGCCTATAGAAATCTGAAAATTTCTATCAGGAGAAAAATTTGCTTTTGAGCATCTAAAGAAAAAAAAACAACAACAACATATCATTCTACATTTTTCCTTTATCAGTGTAACCAAATAGTGATGTGGTTTTAAACCTGACAGAGGAGCCTAAATGGCCTAACAGTTGATTTGCTTGTGTCCTCTTTAGCCTTTTTACCCCAAGTCACATGATGCACCTACGCAGCCCTTCTCCTGAACAATGCATTTGTTCGTGTGGACCTTGCTTTTCATTTCTTGATTTATTTTCTTTCTCTAATAAGTCCCAGATCAATGATGGTGGGTCATGCGCCTTGATCTTAAATTGATGATCATCAAAGGTCAAAAGTCCACAAAAGAAAGAAACGCCGCTTTTGCCGATGAAGTCACAGGATTTGATGGAATCCATAAAGAACAGCTGTTCCGACCAAGTCAACCAAATTCTCCTTCCAAGTGACCCCTGCCCCTCCGTGTTTACCTCCTGGCACTGATGACGGCTCAAGTCTTGTGTTTTAGTATACATTTATAACATTTCTTACAAAAGCTAAGATCGTTGAAAATAAAACTCAATAAGGTATTGATTGTGTGGGAAGTTTTCTAAATGTTTTGTAAGGAAATTCTTGACTGGGAAACTTTTTTTCTTTTCCTTAATTGCTTGTTTTTATTTCCTCCTATTTGCTTTTTTATTATCAAGTTAAAATATCTTTCTCTCTTTTGGATGTCCCACAAGCCAGTAAAAATTGCTTTGCTACGCAAGAAGAAAAGACTGAGGGCAAAGCCAGATACACCAAAGGAGCCTGTGCTTAAAACTGTGCTTAAAATGCTCTTCTCTCTGCAGAGAAGACTCTTTTTTTTGTTGTTTTTTGTTTTTCGAGACAGGGCTTCTCTGTGTAGCCTTGGCTGTCCTGGAACTCACTCTGTAGACCAGGCTGGCCTTGGACTCAGAAATCCACCTGCCTCTGCCTCCGGAGTGCTGGGATGAAAGGCGTGCGCCACCACGCCTGGCCAGAGGAGACTCTTAAAGGCTTGAAAGTCTGCAGGTATGGAGTCATTGTCCTCAGTATATGACATGTTCCTTTGACATTGGGATATTGACAGACCGTTCAACTCTACTTTGTTCAGTCCCCAACTGATGGGAGCTGTGTAGTTTATAAGGATACCTGGAAAGAATGCCAACTGAACCATTGAGAGCTCATCCCCCTGACCCACTTGTAGCTGGAAGCAACTCCAGAAAAGAAAATTCAAAACCAGAAAATGATTCTTATTTTCTTTGGAAAAAAAAGTATTATGAATTCTATGCCCACCTAATTTTAGAATACAAAGTTTGTCAATATAGGGTACTAGAATAATTAAGAAATGGATCATGTGATGTTTTCATCTTATTATTTCCCTAAAAATAATTTAAACTAATGTCCAATATACATTATGTCTATACTACAGCTGCTATATCTTAAAATTAGAGATTCTTTGGGGAAAAGTTCAAAGAAAAATATTAAATGAAAAGTGCTGATTTATAATGACAAAAGAATAATAATAATTTCAACTCATGACTACCTCAACCTAAAAATGCTTTTCTCACTAATTGTCTTAGAAATTTTATTAAGTTGATAATTTGGTTTCCTGACCGACCCTGAACTGAAGTGGCATTTTGCACATAATGCAAATATTTAGTTAATTCAAAGCCTACAGGCAGGAATGGAAAGAGACCAACACATCTGCTGTATAGACCTGCAAACATCATTGCTATTTAAATGCAGATATATTTTTGAACTTTAAAGAACTTTTTTTAATTTATTTTTTTATTAGGTATTTTCCTCGTTTACATTTTCAATGCTATCCCAAAAGTCCCCCATACCCACCCCCCCAATCCCCTACCCACCCACTCCCCCTTTTTGGCCCTGGGGTTCCCCTGTACTGGGGCATATAAAGTTTGCAAGTCCAATGGGCCTCTCTTTGCAGTGATGGCCGACTAGGCCATTAAAGAACATTTTTAAAAATATTTTTCTTCACTTCTTCTTCTGGGAATTTTAAAATTGTTCCGTAAATATTTTATTTTCTAGACTGCTAGACTTCAGAAATCACACAATTTGACTTTTTCTGTAACATGTCAGGACATTTTACACACTGTTGTTTGTTTCATGTACAATAAAACACAGAAACGTTGTAGGACGCATTTTTAAATTCTATATCTGAATGACAATATGTTCCAAGGTCCAGAGTCTGTTATTTCCATTTTCTTCATAGAAAGTGAGCTGCTGGGCTTTTCTCCTCCACCTGTTGTTTCCCAGATCCAGTCTCTGTGCGTGCCTGATGTACGACGGAAGGCCAGCTTTCCTCACAAATCAGTAGAAAAGCAGTAGATGCCCTATCAGAAAAAACTGCAACAGGCTGGAGCAGACACTCTCCAAAGAAGAGACAAACCATAGCCATAAAGATGTTATTGTACATATTAGGAAAGATGTGGATGAGATCCAGAGAGTAGTTGCTGCTGTGGCTAAAATGGGAACTTCAGGTAACACCATCAGGGCACTGACATTGAGAAGACAAGATTTCCACATTGTGGTCACACAGGTCATATGAATGTCATCTTAGAAAGCAGTCTGGCCATTCTCTAAAGCAAGCACTGTTCAACCAACAACTCCTTGCCTAGACACGTGCCTAACAAAAAATGCCACCTGTGATAAGACACTTTTTTAACAAGCAAAACCTAAAAACTACTCCAACTTTTCTATAATAAACTGTACAAGCTACACCTTAGTTCTCCATTGGATTCTATCAGCAATGGAATAGACAGTTTCAACTGCATGCCACGAAATTATGAACCCCACAAGAAACACTGTTCAATTCCATTTGTGTTAAAGTACAGAATTCGGGGCTGGCGAGATGGCTCAGCGGTTAAGAGCACCTACTGCTCTTTCAAAGATCTTGAGTTCAAATCCCAGAAACCACATGGTGGTTCACAACCATCCGTAATGAGATCTGACACCCTCTTCTGGGGTGTCTGAAGACAGCTACAATGTACTTACATATAATAATAAATAAATAAATCTTTATTATAATAATAAATAAATAAATAAATCTTTGGACCGGAATGAGCAGAGGTCCTCAATTCAATTCCCAGCAACCACATGATGGCTCACAACCATCTGTACAGCTACAGTATACTCATATACATTAAATAAATAAATCTTTTTTTTTTTAAAGGAAAGAATTAGGCAAGATACTCTAGTATGCAATAAGTCAATCCCGTGATTATTGGGAGGAGTCATGGTAACAGGGAACACA
Organism: Mus caroli; assembly: GCF_978045245.1. Lineage (NCBI taxonomy): Eukaryota > Metazoa > Chordata > Mammalia > Rodentia > Muridae > Mus > Mus caroli. Next base: position 115,581,363 of record NW_028227264.1, on the reverse strand, counting down.
GGATTCCAGCAATGTGTTGTTTCAGGTGTTTTGTTCACTACCCATATTCTTCAAAAGAGGACCAGCCTCCTCCTCTTCTTCCTCTTCCTCCTCCTCCTCCTCTTTCTTCTTCTTCTTCTTCTTCTTCTTCTTCTTCTTCTTCTTCTTCTTCTTCTTCTTCTTCTTCTTCTTCTTCTTTTCTTCTTTTCTTCTTGAGATTTAATTTATTTCATGTATGTTAGTACACTGCCGTTGTCTTCAGATACTCCAGAAGAGGGCATCAGATCCCATTACAGATGGTTGTGAGCCACCATGTGGCTGCTGAGAATTGAACTCAGGACCTCTGGAAGAGCAGTCAGTAAGGGTTTAAAATTGTAATATATTCAAACATGACAAAATGTTTAGTTATGTTAAATAATAATAATTTATTCCATGTTATACATATCTATTTATTTTTGAATAACAAGTAAAAAAAAGATTATAAAATAATGCATTTGATATGACTCAGTTATGAATATCAGGCTACTATTTTGCCTATCTTAGGATTGCTCCCATTTTTATTCTTTGCAAAACACAAAATAAATACAAAACCTGTGTAATTATACTTGAATGCCCTTTCTAGAACTGACTAATCTGTATTTCCAGTGGAGAGGGATTATGGTGATAGTGTGTAAATTTTCTTACCTTCTCAAAGTTTCTGTGCTGGAAAATTTATTGTTTCAAAAATGTAAAGATGCTTACCTCCATTGTTAGAAAAGAAAGTTGTCAGTTTAATTTAATTTAATTTAACTTAATCCTCAGCAACTTATTCATGAAGGTGAACTTGATGCTTTGTCAAAAAATGGGGTGTGTGTGTGTGTGGAGGGGGACTTGATTATTAAGTTCCTTCAACCTCTGCTCAGTGAGAAAAGTCTACGACAGTTCCCTAGGTAAGTCAGCCTACAGCAATACAAGGGACAGGCCGATGCAAATGAAAACAGGAAAAACAGACACCCGGGTCCAAACCCTTCCAACACATTTGTTAATGTTTTTCTTCTCACGGGAACGCTCCTCACTTTTCAATATCTCCTTTTAGTTCCAAATTTCTTTATGGCCTTCTCGACCATCCCAGCCAAATGAGCTGACTCCTTTCTCCAGACCCTGGTATCATTTTTAATCAGTACAATGTGTTCGGTTCCTAACATCGTCTACCTAGGCTATCTTCCCAATTAGGCCCAAGGCTTTCTGAGCACGGAGAGAACAAAGTACATTTTTTTTTTACTTCCAAATAACTGTCCTATTGCTTTCCCCCCAAGAGCTTTGTCTTACAAATAAAATATTTGTTAGTTCTCAGTAAACATTGGGTTGACTGGTGTATCGTGAGGAAGTTCTCCATGAATGCTGAACACTTAAAGACAGCTCTCATCCCAGTGGTAAGGCAAATATGTAAAGAGGTAATTCAGATCAACCCTAACCCTTCTGAAACTGTGTGTAATATGTGAGGATCGAGAACAGCGTTTTTACATTGTAATTAAACTAGTTTGGAGAGTCCAGTTCCTCTCATGGGCAAAGTGGGTCATATATTATGAGAAGAACTAAAGAGATTTCTGGAAGTATGTGGAACACAAGCCCGTCAGTCCCACAACATAGTCTACACGCGTCAGAGGAAAGACAATGGTTTCAAAGCCTGATAAATGTATCAGGACTTTTCTTTCTGAGACAGTCTAGATTAATCTCCGAGACACAACCCCAAAGATCAATGCTAAAGTTGGGTGTTACCCAATGTCTTCCACTTACAAACTGTAGACGTTACAATTAGGGGAAGTTGAAGTTAGAGGCACAGAGCAGAGTTCCCTCAACAGAGGAAAGTCAAGTCAGGAGTTTCAGAAAGCACATGGGCCAGAACAATTGCTTACTTGAAGGATGCAGCAGTTCATTCTCCAGTGCTGAAGGCTGCAGGAGGAGTCGCAGGTATTAGCTTCTGTCTAAGCTCTGCCCACAGTTACCTGGCAACAGTCAGGTATGCTCCTCCCCACAGTTACCTGGCAACAGCCAGTTATGCTCCTCCTCACAGTTACCTGGCAACAGCCAGGTAGGCCTGACCCACTATAAAAAAGGCTGCTTGGCCCCTCCTCCCTCTCTTGTTCTCTGGCTCTCTTGGGCTCTTCCCTTCTTGCTCCCTGTCCCCTCACCCTTTCACTCTCCCTTCCCCATTCCTTTCCCTCTCTCCCCACATGCTCATGGCCATGGCCTGCCTTTATTCTTCTCTACTCTTTCTCTCCCTCTCTCTGCCTTTCTCTTCCTCTCCTACCCTCTTAACTCCCCTCCCCATGCCCTGAATAAACTCTATTCAATACTATACCGTCATGTGACTGGTCCCTCAGGTGGAAGGGATGCCTTGGCATGGACTTGCTGAGACATCCTGTTCCCCCTTACTTCACCACACCTCCATAGAACATATCTCCTCTCTACCTTTTTATAAACACATCAGCAGGCACAGAGCAGGATATTGTTCTTTGATTATAAAGTGCCCATTCAAAAGGTGCCTATGGTGGAGCCGCGATAGCCAGACAGTGACACTAAGAAAAGGTGGTTGACCCATGAGGATACCACTTCATTACGAAGCATCACACTGAAAGAGCTATTGTCTTCAAATGCACATTCAAGTATATTTTTGATGGGACAGGTCTTGAAGATGGAATCGTGCAGGTTCTGCTGAAGCAGACTGACTCCTTTGTCACTTTTACTAAGTAAATTAGTCATTAGTAATTCATTGAAATCAGCTTCCAATCATTTTATTTCCCTCATAAAGAATCGCTTCTGAGTGTCTTCTTTAATAAATTATTAAACTTTATCTATTAATATACTATATTTGAAGTAATTGTCGTATGTTGAAATTTCTAAAATGGTCTTATATGAATGGAGTCAAGGGCTAAGATTACGCACACAGAGATAGATAGATAGATAGATAGATAGATAGATAGATAGATAGATAGATAGATAGACAGACAGACAAGGGTTGATATTCATCCATCACTGTGATACACACACATATATATGCATAATATTTTGTTACACATATACTATCATAATGTGTTACTTATATACTATATATCTACACACACACACACATACACACACACATACACACACACATACACACACACATATGTGTATAGTGGAAATGAGAAGGGTGAGATGCTCTCTCGGTGGCACTCCTGTCCTGGTCTGGCACATCGTGAACCTTACATCCTCAGAGCAAAGTGACATTTGTTTTCCTAACTACAGGAGAAAAAAAAAAATCATCAGATACTTATTCAGAGCATGTGGAGAAGTTTTGAACCTGTGAGCTACATAGCTGAGCTAAAAACATTTCCATTGGCTGTTTTCCTCAAACCTTGTGCTCTTTCTCTTCATTTCTTCTTCTGTTTTATCCCTTCTCTTTGTGTCTTTGTATAAAATCTGGAATGCAAAAACTAAGAGTTATTCAAGTATGAAACATAATTATGACATTTATTAATGTGAGTATAGCCATACAAAATAGGGTTCCATTTTTCTGCAGTCATTTTTCATATACAATCATTAAAGTTTTTGGTTATTTCACATGGGCTGTTTCTGTACTAAAAAAAAAAATTCATTGTTTTCAAAGAATAATTTTTAGGTAGTGGGAGATAAAATGCCACCGTCTTGCGTATAGTGGTGAGGTCTGTCAAAATCCAAAGTCTGATTTATTTTTCAGTATTTCACTAACATATATAAACTAAATATTTTATAGTTTGAAAGATATATGCCCACAGGTACAATAGGGGCACAAATGCTGTAGGAAAAACCAACTATCTTCTGAATGGAATTAAGGCATACTCCACAAGGAGTCTGTACCTTCAGAGCATGTGGAAAAATAGGGGCAGAAATGCTGTGACTAGACAGGTGACAGGCTTCTGAGGAGAGCCTACTACTGTTATTGCGTCCATAGGACATTGCATTAAACTGACTATGGCTTCTCTTTATACTCATAGACTAGAGCATTCTACAAACCTCATCAAGGAAACCTTTGTATATTGTAGATGGAAATTAACTCAAAGGACTTAACTGCCAAGGCTGAGAGAATAACTGACTGTAAAATATTGAACCCAAAATGTCATATATATGTGTGTGTGTGTGTGTGTGTGTGTGTGTGTGTGTGTGTGTGAGAGAGAGAGAGAGAGAGAAAGAGAGATCACTCATATATATCACTCATCCTCCCAAGGCTCGGAGATCATTGATCATTGTGGAAGAGAGGTAGGGAGAATGTAAGAACTAGAAGCTGTGGATGCCCACAAGGAAACAATATTCTCTGGCTACCATAGAGCATTCAAACATATGAACTCACAGAGGTTCCGACAGCATGCACAAAACTGCAAATTCAAGCAGACTCGATCCCAGCATGAGTGAGCAAGAGTCATGAAGTCCCACACCTAGCCAAGGAGCTACTGATAACTATTGGCGAGAGAGAGAGAGAGAGAGAGAGAGAGAGAGAGAGAGAGAGAGAGAGAGAGAGAGAGAGTTAATGTTATTCGAGTGTCTGGCCCTTGGTAGGTCTGTCATGTGACAGTGCATAGACACACACTTCAGAGTCTACAGGCAACATTAGTGGGATATGGTAGAATTTTTTTTTTAATATTAGGGCCCAAAGATTAATGGAAGTGAATGGGGGGTGGATATGGGAAGGGTTGAGGAAAGGAGGTTGAAATACAATGTGTGAAGTTCTCAATAAACTAATTTAAAGCACTTTAAAGAATACATGATTTGCCTTCTAAACAAAGGATGGAAAATGGGAAATCAACTGAAATTCCCAATTTGCCACTCACTCTACGTAAAGAGTTCTCTCCAGTAAATCTGGAAGATGTTAACAATATTTTCCTGAAGCTAAAATGAGAAAATGGACAGACACAGTGGTGCCTGGCAGTTCTGAATAGAGTTGTTACGCAAAGTCTAACTATAAAGAGAAAAGTGAAGACAGGGCGAATCAGGGATTTACACCTATATTAGAGTCAACAGAAGACTTAACGGATGTTCGAAAGACTCCTACAGGATGCATTTTATGTCCTTAGCCAATTTCCAGTGCCAGTGTGTTGAAATGCATCAGAAAAATATCTTTATTCAGTCACACTTTGCTACTAAAACCCCTTCCTTTAAGACCAGAATCTGAGTTAACCAAAAAAAAAAAAAAAAAAAAGACAAAGAGAAAAACAAGACAGTCTCCAAAATATCTAAAGCAAAGGTGTAATTTCACACATTTTTCTCAGGTGAGATTCTTTTAGACTCCATGGATTTACCTAAAACTAACAACTACCTTCAGTTTACTGACCCACAATAAATTTGGGAAAGAGAAATGCCCTGTTAGTTACAGAGGACTAACAGGAGAGTATTATTGTTGGTTAGAGGCAGTCTGTTGTGTTTAATTTTGATAAAATCCACACTATCATGCTCTCAGCTCAGCACTGAGAACAGGGCTGCTGGTCTCACTCCTGACATAGCTCTGCCAATGGCCAGCTGATTCCCTAACCGGGAACTGCGATTGCTCCCTCAACCTCTCCCGTGTAGCTCAGCCAAGCCACCAATGACAGCCCTGGCTGCCCCCTTTGCCTCCTGCCCACCTTAGGGCCTCAGATGGAAAATACTAGACACTGAAGGCCAGAGGTGAGAGTTACACTTATCTGTGGGTATAAGGACACATATTTAAAATGTAGTTAAGGATTATACTAGTTTAGTAAAAAAAGTTGTGGTTGTAGATTGACTCAAGTTCCATGACTTTACTGGCCCTGGAGAGTTGGCTAGGTTTCCAGTACGAGGCTTTCTTGCTAGCAGGTCTTAAGGATGTTAAAGAGCTCTTGGTTACTGCCAAGATCTGAGGGCCATACTGCACCGTTAGGGTTACTACACCTTGCTGGTTGTTGTGGTTCACAGACATCATGCTCAGATAGAACAGCTGCTTGTATCATGGTACCTTCTGTACCATGCAAGTTAGACCCCAGGAAGGAGCTTTTAGGTCATTTCCAGTTCAGGGGCCTCTGGACACAGGAGGGGTGGTAAGTTTTGAATAATAACTAACTAAGCTCACAGTTCCAGATATTGAGAATTCACAAGGCTGGTATCTGGTGAGGGACTTTTTGCCACACTGTAGCAAATCAGAGGGCATCACAAACCGCCTTTCATCTTCATTTATTTAAAAGTATTTTATTATTACTTCAAGAATTTCCTATTTTTTGTCACATTCATACCTTCCTCCAGCTCTTCTCAGATCTGTTTGCTCTTCCCACCCACCCAAATTTGCATCCTGTGTGGTTATCGTCTGGTCCTTCTGGGAGTCACTAATGCGTATGTTAGATCCCCTCCTCATTACTTCATTTAACTCTTAGTACCTGCCTAAACACTATTAGCATATGGATTTGAGGATTATCTTTTGAGCATGTGGATTTTGGAAGATCATATTTTGAAAACGATATTGTCCTATTCTAATCTTGACAAAGTAACAGGTATGACTAAATTGACGTACATTTTTACAGAATGATCTTCCAAAGTGTCAATGCCATCAAAAGCAGGAAAGGACTAAGGGAATTATCACAGGTAAGAGGAAATTGACACATAAACACTATAATGGGGAATCCCCACTGGATCCTGAACAACACAGATTACATTGCTGTCGTGGGGAGACTGATGAAATTCAAAACCCGTGAAGTTTAGTTACCAACCTTGCACCAAGTATTATCCTGCATAGTGTTGATAAATATATCATGATTAGAGTTGATAACATTGGATGAAGTCGGTAAAATATCCATGTGAACTTTCTTTGTTAAATATAGCTTTTAAATAAGTATATTACTTCAATATATTCCATTTATATATTGTATGTATGTATATATGTATGTATATTTGAATGGATGTATGCATGTATACTTCAGTTCTCCATGCATGTGTTCAACCAACTATGACAATGTCAGTAGGAGAGCCATAAATACTGTCTCCTGGATACAGCGTGAACTCATTCCTGCATATGGCTGGACCAGCAGCACACCATTGAGTTATGGATGAGGAAGGAGCTCACAGGTCTGGTCCCTTGCTATTGGCAGTTGATGGTTTCTGGAGGAGAAACATGCATTGTCTTTAGGGGATCACTGAGGAGTTACTCATGATCCAGTGCATAGCTTCATCGCCGAGACCACATCTACAGTCCTGGTTCAACTCAAGAGAGAAATAAACAGGAAAAACATGATAGTTGAAGGGGTCTTGTTGGAGTAGGGGAGATAGTAGAGGGGATAGAAGGCAGGGCTGAGTGTGACCAGAATATGTTGAAGATATATATGACATTGTTAAAAGGGTAAACTAAAAGACAGAAGAACATGTTAGAGAAAAAATATTCCCCATAGAAATATGCAAAGATGTTCTCTTTCCCTAGCCATTATCATCTAAACACTATCGCATAATACCTATTTATACAGTGCTAGGTTTACGAATAATCTAGAGATGAGTTAAAGTGTTTGGGAAAGTTATACATGAGTTGTGTGGAAATATTTCTGATTATATATTCAAGACAGGATCATGTGAAGATTTTGGAATCCGGACAGAGAGAAAAAATTCTCAACGAATCCCCATGGATACCGAGGGATCACTGTGTGTTTAAAATGCATTTTAAAAAATGTATACAAATACAAAAATGTATAAAAGTTTATAATATTTATATAAAATTTTGATATTACATATATGATTAAATAAGTTAAAAGTAAATGCCAGAATAAAAACACTTCACATAGGAAAAAAAATCATATTTGCCATCCCGAAGATTTCAAAATTGAAATGGGAGATCACAAAGGGCAGACAGACATGGTCCAAGTACACAGGTATGCTTGAATCATAATATCTTTATGAAATGCATAGCCATATATAATGAATATCTACCTTGAAATAAAATGATTGGGAAACAGAGAGCATGTGGCTGAGAAATGGGACAACTGATTTTAAGCCCTGGCTCTCAGCTGTTGCTTCATCAGTTAGCCTTACAGAACCACCTTCTCTTATGTAGCAAAAACACCTAACAGCACCTCACTTACTGGCCTATAAAGATTGGAAGGAGTTTGTAAAAGGTCCTTCAAATCAAAGCCTTTGACAAGAGACACTGAACACTGTCCTACAAGGATGTCTGTCTATGGTCTATAGAAAAAAGATAAAAGTATAAACTGCAATCTTTGAAAAACTGAAGTGTTCTAGAGCCTGGTGTGGTTATAGAAGTTTTCAGCATTTGGGAGGCAGAGGCAGGCAGATTTCTGAATTTGAGGCCAGCCTGGTCTACAAGTGAGTTCCAGGACAGCCAGGGTTATACAGAGAAACCCTGTCTTGAAACACCCCCCTCAAAAAAAAAAGTTTTCAGGTAACAGGAATAGTTACTGAATGTCAAAGGCTTTTTCCTCCATTACTCCTTTAAAGATGAACTTTATTTCATTCAAGTAGACTGGAGGAATTTATAGTTACACACACATTATCCTCCTTGTACATAAAGAATGGTAACAAGCACTCTTGACTTTCTCTCCTGTAGGAGGAAGGTGTTGGTAAGTATCCCTGGAAAGTCTTTCTAATTCTGAAGTCTTAAAGATAAACTAAACTCATGTAAGAACTGGTAAATCAAGACAATGCTTTGCAAGGTTACCCAAAGAAACCATGTCTGTGTTGCTTATAAGATTATTGCAATTTTAACGCATGCCACATGACAAATAAAATCCCGCACAGCCTTTATAGTGTGTCCTTAATATCACAGAAACATTCCATCTCCTGTGAAGATCCTTGGGAAATTTTAACCACAGTGATCAATGCCAATAAAGCAAAGAAGCAATAAGCCACAGTTAGAAAATATCCAAAATGGTTATTGTCTCAGAGATGATAGCTGAAATCAACACAATCAAATGCCCCACTCAGCTTCTAACGACTGTGACCAACGCAACAATAGACACAGATGTGCAAGTGTCTCTTCTTCGTGTGTATAACCAGGAGTGCCACAGCTGGATCAGATGTTACTTTTATTTTTAGCTTTTGGGGAGCATCCACCTTGATTTCCACTGTGGTTGCACCCATTTGTACTCCCGCAAGCAGTGGATACAGCTCGTCCCTTCCTCCCCTACATCGTCAGCTACATCTGTGTTTGCTTCCTTTTCTGCAGCCATTCTGAATGCTATGAGGTTGGAGCTCAAAACATGTTCCCATTTACATGTCCCTGAAAGTTAAAACTGTCAAGCACACTTCAAATACTTCCTGGTCATTTATGCTTCTTCTTGTGCAAACTGTATTCTTTTCGTGATGGGGGTGTTGGTTGCACATAGATCTTGAAATAAGAGAGGAGACCTTGAGAGGGGAAGATGTGATCTTAAGGAGACCTGTAGGGAAAGAGGGTAATGGATTGCTTGCTCAGAAAGGCAGATGGAAGCCCTTGTGGGGAACAAAGGAGAGGACAGGAGACAGAGAAGGGCAGTGAGGCAGGAAGATGAGTTAGAACAAAAGCTGTATCAAAATCTCATCATGATGTCCATGACTTGGTATGCTAAATTAAAAAAATAATAATAATTTGAAAAACAAATACCCTCCACTTGTGGAATTGTGTGTTTGTGTGGCTTTAGTTTTGTTTTTCCTCACAGGCCTGCATCGTGCTGAAAGTAACCCTCACTGTTTTCAGGTATATAAAATTTCTTATCATCAAATGGGCAAAATCAAAGTAATCAACTTCTCTTTTCTTCAACTTGACCACTTCAGAGGGAAAGAACTTATAAATCTACTTCAGATAAATCTGGTACGTATCAGCCCAGAATCATTATCCAATTCCAGCTCAAACCCCATCCAACTGACCCCGATTGGCCAATCCTTTTTATCTCTGTGATGTTTACATGAATCTTATCTTAATCATCCCTCGGAGTTTGGCTTGGGGGTGCAAAAAGAACAACAACAATTTTAAAAGAACAAAATTATGTTAGACTCACTTTTACTAGTAGTTTTTTTGTTTTTAAAAATACCTCTTGACCACAGCAACGCGGTGATATTTTCTGTTTGTGAGTTAGGGGTCAAATCATATGGGAAAGCCTTCCTATGTTCCTTTGTCAGAGTGAGTTTCCTGAAGACAGTCAGAGCTACTACCATACCTCGGATCTAATTGAAAGAGTTGCTATTGCACCTCCAAGCAGCCACCATCTGTTTGGGAGGGCTTAAATGTGTTTATTATGTGTACATGTCTGTATATAGTATGCATATATACACGTGTGTGTTTACTTGTGTATGCATGCACATGTGGATACGCATGTAGATTCTCAAAGTTAATGTCAGGTTACAGTTCCAGGGAAATACGATGTTCACACGTAGAGGAATACACATAAATCTTATTAATACCTTCAATTAACCCAGGACAAGTTTTCCCTTCAAATAAACCATAGGCAAAAACAAACAAACAAACAAACAAACAAACAAACCCTCTAAAAGCCTCCGGGTCTTTGGAGTCGCGGTTGAGACGTGGCAGCCCTGAAGAGGACCAGCTCTTGGATCTGAGATGCCAAATCTTTTAAACTCAGACTCCATTTTAGAGAACCTGACCTAAGTTTGAACTCAGGTAAACTTACAGTCTGGTACCAAGCAATTGTCTCTAAGTTGCCCCCCAACAAAACCTGAGCCTAGCTCCAGTCTCTAGGATAATCCCTAATAAGACCAGAGTTTCCAGGTTACACCCTCAAAAGACCACTGTCTCCAGGTTATTGCCCCAACAAACCTACACCCCAGGTTACAAGCCCACCCCTTGCCTAATGACTACCAATGCTGAGGGGAGCAGAAATGAAGTTTGAGATGTGACTCCCACTCCCACTTCTTGGCCCTGGTGTTCCCCTGTACTAGGGCATATATAGTTTGCAGGGCCAAGAAGTGGGAGTGGGTGGGTAGGGGAGCAGGGTGTGGGGGAGGGTATAGCAAACTTTCAGGATAGCATTTGAAATGTAAATGAAGAAAATATCTAATAAAAATTTGAAAAAGAAAAAAAAAACAACAAACAAACAAAACAAAACAAAACAAAAAATATGACTCCCAGCACCAGCCAATTATGTTAAAGGCCACAGTAGCTTTCCAATTAGATGCTTGCTGCTTACTGTAAAACTTTGACCAGATAGACATTCGGGACTCCTCCACCACCCAAACTGTCTTGTGTGATGGCAGTGTATTGGGGGCGTGGTGGGGTAGGATGGGGTGGGTGGGGGTGGGGTGGGGGTGGAGGGTTGCTTGAATAGAAAAAAAACCCTACTGTGAGTTGCATCCGATTGGCTCCTGAGTGTGTTTTGGGGGATCCCTAACATTTCCCTGGCACAACAAATCTATAAGGGCAGGAGAGAGGTCCCCTTCGTTGAACATTCCCCCATAGAAGAGAAGCTGTTTCCCCATTTCCAAGAGTTAAAAGACTCTTCTGAGCCTTGATCTCCCTAACTGAGACAACAGCATCCCACCTTCAAAAGGACTCCCATCCGCCTGCCAGCACATGGGTGTGCTTCCACCGTGGGCCGCGTGGAAATCTAACCATCGTCCTTTCAATGTTCACAGATTTAGATGACAATCCTACTCGCGGTGGAAATAACAGCCCACCTGGCTGCATTTAACCCACTTCTATATAAAGGACAACGTGACCCAAAAACCTTCATCTTCCAGCCTTAAACATCTCACACAGACCTGCTAGAAAATTTATTGTCATCTTAAAAAAAGACTTGTCATTTTCATTTAGTGTACCCCACTATAAAAACCAGCTCTGTACCTGGTGGCCATCTGGTCTCTGCATACACATAGCAGGCCAACATTTCCAGATTTTCTTCTCCGGTATTTCCTCTGTAAGGACGAATCCCATTAGGTGAAAAATAGCTCTGGAAGATTTACAAGTTATTATTCTGAACACAAATGACATTTTCTTTAATAAGTGTTCCCAGACTAAATAAGCTTTGAACTCCGGAGCTGCCTGGGTGCTCGGCTTTGTTTGCAGTGGTCACGTAGCCAACAGGATGGTGCTACCTTTGGCTGTTTACCGGGTCTTTTTAATCAGCAAAGCACGGTCAACAAAACAGACACAAAAGGCCCTTCCGCACCATGTTTGAAATGTCCAGGAATCGCCGTGGTGTTTATCAACGCAAAGGGAACAAAATTCAACAAGGCTTTCATGTTGTCCTAACTGCCAGTACCAGTCAAGATCTTATATCACGGGGCTGGAGAGATGGCTCGGCGGTTAAGAGAACTGACTGCTCTTACAAAGGTTCTGAGTTCAATTCCCAGCAACCACATGGTGGCTCACAATCATCCATAATGAGGTCTGACGCCCTCTTCTGGTGTGTTTGAAGACAGCTACAGGTGGAACAACAATATGAACTAACCAGTAACCCCAGAGCTCGTGTCTCTAGCTGCATATGTAGCAGAAGATGGCCTAGTTGGCCATCATTGGGAAGAGAGGTCCCTTGGTCTTACAAACTTTATATACCCCAGTACAGGGGAATGCCAGGGCCAAGAAGTGGGAGTGGGTGGGAGGGGAGCAGGGTGGAGGGGAGGGGGAGGGTATAAGGAACTTTTGGGATAGCATTTGGGATGTAAATAAAGAAGATATCTAATAAAGTAAAATAAAATAAATGATTTTGAATTGAGAAAAAGATCATATACCACTAGCGGGAGAGTGACTTCTTGCGAAGCCATCAGTCGTATGCTGGTGACAGCCCATGATGCTGAGGACCTAGAAGGGTGGACCTTGCCTCTTCCATAGCTTGTTAACAATTGTTTTTTTTTTCCTCCAAGTCAACCGGAACATTAGATGCAACTGAAAGTGGGATGAGGACACTGTCACTGTAGCAGAAGCTAAATCAGCAACTCCACAGAGCTGCCTCTGGTGCTTACGCCCTGGTGCCTCCACTGCCTCAGGATTCAGATGCACAAGCAAGTTTGGTAGCAGCTGTTCCAAGCCATTCGCTCAATCATTTAACACACAGAGTGCAAACTACATCCTGGATTTTTCTACCAGAGATCCAGGAAAAACAAACAAACAACAACAACAACAACAAGAAAACAAAAAACAACAAAACCAAACAATAAAACAAAAACAAAACAAAAAACAAAAATAAAAATAAAAACCAAAAAAAAACAGAGCGGCAAATAGTTGGAAAATAGTTATTAAGGTCATACTGACAATATTGTATGGAGTGAAGGTGTCACATGACACATGCAGAAATATAAAGAGTTCAAATTATTTATTTACTTACTTTTTGGTCTATGAGGATCAAACACAGGGCCTCGCATATATGAAGAAAGCAGGTACTGTACTGTTGAGGAGTCTCTTCAGCCCCATCTTAGATTTTATTATAAATGAAATGGAAAGTCATGGTGTACGGGGTCAAGTAAGAATATTATGTAATGAGACATACTCTCATTTTACAAGGATTTTTTTTTCTCCTGCTTTTTGGGGTATTAAATCAATGCAATGGCTATTACAAACCAAGTTTGGGATGAGACAGTGGGGACTACTGAGAACTTGCTCTATCATTACCTTCGTCTGGGATCAGAGGGATGGTGTACTTGCCGATTTACAAAGTCGGGATTTCTTAAGGCCATGTATCAGACAATTGACTGACCCCTAATGTTTGGAAATGTGTGTAACTTCCACCATTTAATCAAGCATGAACTGAGTGCTTCCTACCTTTGACATTCCTTTAAAAATAGAATAAAAAGAATCTAATTTGTCTTCCCAGATGAAATACATGTGTATTGTTTAGTAATGCTTCCTCTAGTATGGGCTGACAAAAGGGTGGTAACAACCACAACTTGCAGAAAAAATCCTTGGTCTCTGATGTAAGTCCTATTCAAGTGATAACTAAAAAGGCATCCCTGCTTCCATCGTAAGTTGCAAAGCAAGCATTTCTCCTCAAATCTAGAATTATGTATGAGTCATAAAGCCATAGGATGATCTATGATAAATGAACTTAAGACCTCAATTGATGTTATATTGGTAGCCGGACCACAACTGAGAGTCAGCAGTAGCAGACATACAGCTGGTTAGAAGCAAAAACTACAAAATACAACAGCAAACACACACCCTGCATTGATAGGTCCCTCTATTCTCTATTGCTCCATTTCTATTGTTTTTCCTGCCATACATGCTATTCGGAAATGTGGTACAAGAAAACATGGTGCAATCATAGTCAGAAGTCTAAGAGAAGAATCTACAGGCAGAAGTATGTGCAATGCATTATTTACATTGAGCATCCTTCTTTTGGATCAACTGACTCATTAATTTTAGCCAATACATGTTAAAAACTTTTTAAAGGTGATGTCACTGAAATATATGCAAAAACTAATATGATAGTTATGATAGGAAGACTAAAGCTGAATGGAAAATCATTTGAGGTGAGGCAAACTCTGTTGAAAAGCTTTATTAAATTCTATTATAATTCTTTCAGGAAAAAATCATATACCTTAATTTACTGACATTATTGTTAGCTAGTCTACTTGTGTTTGTAGCCATAACCCCAGTGGCTAAGTAAGTGGTTCTCAACCTTCTTACTGATGTGATCTTGCTGTGACTCCAACCATAAAATTATTTCTTGCTACTTCATAACTGTAATGTTGCTGCTGTTATACATTGTAATGTAGGTATCTGATATAGAGGATGTCTGATCTGTGACCCCTGTGAAGGGGTCAATTGACGCCCAGGAGGGTTGCAACCCCATAGGTTGAGAAATGCTGCACTAAATTATCTAACAAAGATGCCCGGGGATTTACAGTGAATGACAGTGATTTTGTTCATCTTCAACTTGTTCCGATTTGGCAGCCTCCCTTAAGTTGGCCCACCTAATGACACTTGTCAGTCATCGGAATTATGCATTAATTTGTGCATAGTTGACTTTTCTCTCCTAGATTCATAGAGAAACTGACTCATGAAGTGCTCTTCTTCAACACCAAATTGATGCCCCCTGCCAGGTAAAGGAGTGAATAAATGCATCCAAGGTGACAGAAGACAACAATGAAGGTTGAGAACCACTCACTTAGCCACTGGGGTTATGGCTACAAACACAAGTAGACTAGCTAACAATAATGTCAGTAAATTTGACATTTGAAAGTTCAGTTAGGCCTTAGTTTTGTTTCACCAGATGTTTCTCTTTGTTTCTTTTTAAATAAAATTGTTATAATTGACATACAACATGGAAGTTCCATAGTAGCCTTTCATGCTTATTTCTAAACACTATTCAGTAGGCTTCTGAGTTTTAAAAGACAAAAACAATAGATATATTCTCATTAGTAGACTTCCCCTGAAACTGTCTAATTGATCAAATTTTACCTGCTTTTTTTTCCCTATAATAAACATTTGGGAGACATTCTAAAGTCCAGGGTACTGTAGATTTTTCTAAGAGGGGGGTTTTGAAAACCTCCTAAAATTTTGTTGACTGGGAAAGGAAACCTGTCAACTGTTGTCTTGTCTACAAAAAAGACACTTTGTCATCAATGTTGCTATTTAAGCAAACACCACTTGTTCCTCTCAACAGAGTTAACTGTCAGCGTTTTTAATGAGGCCTATACTACCTGAATCCTATACTACCTATACTACCTGGTTTATGGGAAAGATCCCAACTCCAACTCATTTATGGGAGAAAAGTGGTTCATTTCCCTAAGAAGTCAGAGTTTTAACTTCTTGGAAGGCACAAAGTGATCTGCGCAGCTGTAAAATGGCTTGTCTTTTTCGCCCTGGTTCCATCAGGAAACCTGGCTTTCCACTTCAATGCTAGCTTAGGAACGAAGCCCTCCCTGCGCTCAGTCAATCACAGAAGTGGACAAAGAGTCCACCCCTAACCAAGAAGCTATATACAATTGATACCTGATGCACACGGTGATTTAAATGTTCAGGGGGATGAATCCTCTTTGAGAAATCAGCGCAAGACAGGACAAGCAGTGGAAAGAACAGCCGGGAACTTAGAATCCGAAGAGCGAGCAGGAAGTTTCAAATCATTCTTCAACGGCAAACATTAGGAAAGCAAACTATTTGACAGCCATTGCGTGTAGAAGGACCCAGAAACTCATACAGAACTTTTGAAATGACGAGGGCAACGATCTCTAGACTTAAAGCTAGGAGGTGGTGTGTGACCATGAGTTAGATAATGCTAAACCCAAGAGAAAGACAGATTTGAGAGCAGGAAAATTTATATAGATGTATTTTTGAAATACATTAGGAAAAAGTTTCTATCAAAATAATTGCTCGTGAGTCTGCTTTTCCCACCTGACTATCCACAACTCAAGGGTAGCACCAGCTAATTCCTTCCCTTTGCCTGTTCCTTGGGCTCCTAGGTCGTTAATGAAGCAATGAACAGAACGTGAGCGCCATTTCTGAAGTGAGTAGATTATATTAAGTTAGGTCTGAAGGGAGAAGAGAGCACTGTGAATTCTGTTTCTGAAAACTGTCCCGAAACCTTTCATGTTGATTCGGGTTGAGAAGCCTGAGAGTTGAAATCGATTGCTCTAGATCCAGCTTGAGAGGCTGAACGTTGAAATCGATTGCTCTGGAGCCAATCTGAGACGCAGAGAGCTGAGATAGATTGCTCTCCATCCAGTAGGAGCTGTTGAGAGCTGAAATCGATTGCTCTGGAGCCCCATGGAAACCAGCTTTGCCGGGTTGAGGCACATCTTCAGAAAGAACCCTTCAACTTTGGTAGGTTTTAATCCAGTTTATTTTATCAAAGTCATGACCCATACTTAGCTTTTCTGACGAGGACCAAGAAGTGATTGCTTCCTTCATTTTAGGACAAATTGTCTTTGTGGCCAATCAGCTCTGCCATTGTAGTGTGAAAGCAGCTGTAGAGAACACATAAGCACTGGGGTACGGGTGTTCCAATAAGACTTTCCGTTTGGGCATTGAAATGCGAATTCCATACACTGTCATGTGTCACAAATAATTGTTTTTCTTTGTTCTTCTGCCAGCCATTTAAAACATACAAAGAATTTTCAGCTCACAGGACACACTAAGACAAATCAACAACGGGCCCAATCCAATCAACAGACCCCTATTCCCTCCTGACAATTACTGAGAAACCAATTGTGCTACATCCGTACCAAAAACAAGCAAGCTGTGTTCCAATTACACATTCGTAGTCTAGTGTCTTTTCTTTGCCAACTTTTATTAAGATTACATGCTTTTTTAAAATCACAATACTATCATGTTTTTTACATTTGGAAACAAATATTCACTCCATTATAACTTTTAAAGTAATTTGAATGTAATGTATTTTTAAAATAAATTATTTATTCGATTGTGATTATAAAAACCAAATTTCAGCCACTCTTTTAATCATAATCTAATTCCTTATTTTATTATAACTTTCAAGATGTCTCTAGTTATAGGTGCCTGTGCAGTGACTATGCATACATTTATATTTACTTGTTGTATCAACAAGTTATGGTTTCTCTTCTGTGTAAGTAGGTAGGAAGATAATGTGATTTAGCAATGTGGAAAAGATTCCTTGCCATCAAATACATTCCTCTACCCTACCGTGGGACAAAACCAGAAATCTATTTGTTTGAATCTTGTCTATTGTCATGACAACATGCCGTGACCAAGGCAACTTATAAAAGAAAGTGTTTAATTTGGGGCTTGGTTCAGTCCCAGAGTGTGCGAGAGTTCGGGGAACCATCATGATGGGGAGCATGGCAGCAGGCAGGCATGGTGCTAGAGCAGTAGCTGAGAGCGAGAGAGCAAAAGAGAGCGAGGGGGGAAGGGAGAGCGAGAGGGCGAGAGGGCAAGAGAGAGAGAGAGAGCAAGAGAGTGAGAAGGAGAAAAAGTGAGAGAGAGCGAGAGAGGGAGAGAGCAAGAGAGAGTGCTGGCATGCGAGAGAGAGAGAGAGAGAGAGAGAGAGAGAGAGAGAGAGAGAGAGAGAGAGAGAGAGAGAGAGAGAAACGGGGGAGAGAGAGAGCGAGCACGCGAGAGAGTGAGAGCAGGCGAGAGACAAAGACAGAGAGCGAGAGAGATTGAGAGAGAAAGAGTGAGAGAGACAGAGAGCGAGAGTGAGAGAGATTGAGAGAGAGCAAGAGAGTGAGTGAGAGAGAAAGAGAGCCAGAGAGTGAAAAAGTGTGTGTGTGAGAGAGAGAGAGCTAGAGAGCTAGAGTGAGAGAGATTGAGAGCGAGAGAGCCAGAGTGAGAGTGATTGAGAGAGAGAGAGAGAGAGAGTGTGTGAGAGTGAGAGAGAGAGAGAGAGAGAGAGAAAAAGAGAGAGAGAGAGAGAGAGAGAGAGAGAGAACAAACTGGGAATGGCATGGGCTTTTGAAACCTCAATGCCTACCCCCAGCGTCACACCTTTTCCAACAGTGCTACACCTCCTCATCCTTCCTAAATAGGATCTACCAATTAGGGACCAAGCATGCAAATATATGAGCCCATTCTCATTCTAACCACGACTGGTTGTAATTAATCAAGTATTCATTTCTCTTTGTAAGGCCTTCTGTTTCATTTCTTGATTCTAGATTAAAAAAAAAATAGTAATCAACTAAAGGCAAAAAGAGTCACAAGATGGAAACAGTTTTCAGGCCCAGCTGTGTGTCTACAGGGTAAGAAGAAGGTGGGAGGGTGATTGCCTGTGAGGTGGAGGGCATCGGGGAAAACTGTTGCAAGAGAAGGTAAAACACACAGAGAGAAGATATTTCTGAGTTCCCAATTATGTCCGAGATGATTTCCTTGTGTGAGTCAGAGCATAATGTTTCAATTCTTAAAAATATTAGCCTTCCTTTCATCTGACGCCACCCATTGATAAGATTACGAAGGGAATAAATGGAGTTATTCTTATTTCCTGGGCCTTTTATCCCCTTTCAAAGAGTCAGCGTTCTGCACAATGCTAACAAATGAACCGTGGTGGGGTTGGTTTGTGGAAGGTTTTATTTGACCTGTAACCTGGCTTTATAAATAATTCTGAGCAGTCAGAAAGTCACCATGCTTGAAAGATAATTGCTCATTGAGGTGGTAAGTAAACCCTATTTAGGAAACAGAGCAAGAGTATGAAACCTACAAGGAACGCCATCTTCTAAGGTTGTCCCTTCTGGCTACAACTTACATGCACAAGTTTCCGATTCATTTATTTATGTACTGGTTCATTTACAAAGCAAAGGTTACATCTTCATTCATACATGCCATTGCATTGTATTCTCTCAGTCACCCCATCCCTCCTTTCCTTCCTGCTGGTCCCCTCCCCCTCCTCTTTCTCCCTTTCCCCTCCCCCTCCCCCCTCTGCCAAATAGCATCTCCTTCTGCCTTTCTGGATGTGTGTGTCTCTTACCCTCTCTTGTTCCCACCCCCTCTCTCCCTTTAGGCTTCTCCTTTCCCACTCACAGTCATCTTTCTGCTTTCATGCCTCACATCTATCTGTACATATATAGGTAAATTAGGTGGATACTTTTATTATGGGAATCTTTCATGTATTAGGATAATTATGTAACTGTATAAAGTTTAGAAAGCACTTAATTTATGTGCTTAAAAGAAAAGGATGAATCCCTTAGTATTTATTACAGGACTTTTGGATGTTGTTGTTGTTGTTGTGACAATGGAGAGAAGGCATGGGGAAGAAACAAGGTTAGGAATAACAGAATGGATGCAAATCAAGAAGACAAAGTGCAAGGCAGAAAAAGATGAGTGCTACACTCCGGGGGGGGGGGGAGGGTCTGAGGAATACTTAGATGTGTGTTAACCAAAGGAAGGAGTAAAAGCTGCGGGACGCTCGCTATAGCAAATCAAGGTTTTCTGCCCACCTCTGCCCTTGGTTATCAGCAAGATGGTCTTTCTGGTGGCTGTTTTCCATTCCCATTCTTAAAAACCCATTATTAACAACTCCCACACACAAGGCCAGGGGAACTTGAAGAAGCTGGAGTGGAAAGAGTATAGAGCCAGGGTATTAGTGGATGTGTTTTGAGAATGTGTTATGGATCATCAATAGTGGCATACCAGAACTTCTTAATTTTAACTAGAACTTGGTAGCCATTGATCCGTACTTCCCTTTCTCCCATTAGGTTAACAACAGTTATCTTCTCAACTTATATAAGATCAACTTCCTTAAATACCAGTTGTCTACGTCTGGTTAGTGTCATGTATGTTAGATTCTTACATAATATTCACTTCTGTTCGTACTCATATATGCTGGCCTGCTTCCTAATGGTGCTTCCTAATGGTGTCTTTTTCTAACGCTCTAAGGCTCTAACGATGTCATCAGTATTTTGTGAGGATGTACTTGTCAACAGTGAATGTCTTATGTCTTTGAACTTCTTTTTTTGTTTGTTTGTTTTTAATTTACACTCCCTCCATATTTTATCCCCCCATCCAACCTCCTACTGTTACACATACCACACCTCCTCCCCACCTCCCTGTCTCCACATGGATGTCCCCCAACCTCCACACTACTTGATTTCTAAACTCCCTGGGGCCTCCAGTCTCTTGAAGGTTAGGTGTATCATCTCTGAATAAACACAGACCCAGCAATCTTCTACTGTGTGTGTGTTGGGGGGGCCTCATATCAGCTGATGTATACTGCCTGGTTGGTGGTCCAGTGTTTGAGAGATCTGAGGGGTCCACAGTAATTGAGACTGCTGGTGAACTTCTTAAACGTTTTCATTTTTCATTTTTCCTCCCATGATTGTTCTCATGTTCTGGGGCTACTGTGTCTGGAGATTGTAGCGCGACCATTGACTTCTTCTGAGTTCCCCTTTAGCAAGGGCATGGGATTTTTTAGAGTTCCTGTGAGTATTTTCAGTCCTGGATGTTCTCCATGGGTAGTATTGGCCAGGATCAAACTCTGATATTAACCTTGAGACTTGTATGCTTTCAGATGATGTAAGATCCACATGACAGCATTCCTTCATAAGTGCAAATCCAGATTCTTAAGGGAAAGTTTTATGCACTTGCCTTTATATATTTATTTGTGCGTGTTTCTGTGTTTGTATATGTGCATGCGTGTGCACACATGTACCAGTATACCACTACAGTCATGTTAAAACCGTAAGAAAACTTACAGGTACCAGTTCTTCTTTCTATTGTGTGAGTCCTGGGGATTGAACTCAGGTCACCACGCTTAATAGCAAGTGCCTTTACCTGCTGAGCCATCTCACTGCCCCTCCAGGGAGGTTTCCCTCCCCAAATCCTAAATACAAACGCCAAGTTTCTCTGCTATATATCGAGATGGATGTATTTTGCACACTAAAACTCAAAAAGCTGCCACACTTGCCTAGGATCCAGAGTGGGCAACAGCAACTAAAAGAACAGAACACAAAAAGAGAGAACAGATAATTGACACCAAGAAACACTTCAGACATCTTAACTCCAGATGCCTAGATCCCAGAATAAAACCACAAACGCGGGCAGCCAAAGCAGTATGCCTCCCCTGGCAGCCAGAAACCCTCTTGCAATAGCCCCCACAAAAAGCAGCTCAGCCAAAGCACAAGACAAGACCTCCAAAACAGTGATTGTGAACAGGTCAAAGGCACTTAAAGTGAATGGTTCAGTGAAGCACTCTTAAAAAACTGTGGAAAAACCTTCAAGACATAATCACTAAGGAAACAGACATAATAGTTCTTTGTGTATGTATCTGTGTATTTTAATATACCTTCTAGTGATGTCTATAGCTAACAGTGTTGCTGGTAATGCTTCCCTTGGGAAATTAATTTTCAGTTTTATACTTCTTTCACTTTATTCACAGAATGTGTGCATATGCTTGTACCTATACATCACCTAAACATGTATTTGCATATGCACACATATGCATATGTAGTACAGAGGTCAATGTCAGGTGCCTTCTTAAACTCACAGATTTGGTTAGACAGGCTGAGGAGACGCCCAAAGGACCATCCTAGCTCTGCTTCCCCAGTGCTGAATTAGCAGCAATGCTGTCCTGTGGGCTGTTAGCCCTCCCTGGGGTTGAAATAGGATTCTCATTCTTGCACAGCAATTTCTCAACTGAGCCATTCCCCCCACCCCGGCCTCAGCTTTTACTTTTGAAGTAAGTTTTTCTGGACTTTGTATAAAGTTGAATTTCAGTGTCAACATATTTGAAATCAAAGGCATGTTCAACCTATTTCCTTGAAATAACTTATATTTAGTTAAAATACATATTTAAGTATAGTATATATTATATAATACTATGCACAGTATATATAATATATAATTATATGTTATATATCATATACATTGTATGTAATATTTATAAATATAAAAATATTATATAATACGTGTTATATAATATATGATATAAATACATAAATACTATTATGTAATATATTATATAAATAATAAATATATTATATAATATACTATATAATATAGTACATATTATATAATGCATTATATATTATAAATTATAATGATATTATATGTGCTATATTATACATAAATATTATATATAATGTATAGTATTGATAAATATTCTATATAATTGCTATATCATATATTACATATCATATATTGTATATTGTATATGGTATATTATGTAATATTATATGTTGTATAATATTATATGTCATATATTAATATAATGAGATATTATTTCCATGTAAAAATATTCATATCTAAATTTATCTGCAATTTTCATCCACTCTTTTTTGTTTGTTTGCTTGTTTTTTGTTTTTTGAGACAGGGTTTCTTTGTGTAGCCCTGGCTGTCCTAAAACTCACTCTGTAGACCAGGCTGGCCTCGAACTCAGAAATTCGCCTGCCTCTGCCTCCCATTTAATCCCACATGCTGGGATTAAAGGCATGTGCCACCATGCCTGGCTCACCCACTCTTAATACTACAAAATCACTAAAAATTTGAATCTGTCCTGGAGCAAATATAATTTTCCCAAATAAAAATTGGAATCCTATAAAAAGCATCTTCACTCCAGGTTAGAAGTTTCTAAACTGTGTTGTAGAATTTCAAAATTATACATTCTATGCCTGTGCCACGCTTGTCACCCCTGAACTTCGTTGAGTCTGATTACATAGAGACAAACTTCAGTATTATTTAGTATGCACTACTTGTTGACAACAGGATTTACTAGTGGCTTTAAAACCAAAAGCTCTCCTGTACTCTACTGGTCTAATAATTTTATTAAATTCTTCAAAAATAAATAAATAAAATTTAGGTTGCAAAAAATCTCAGTTCAGTGCCTGCCCATTTCAGGAGATTTAGTTTGATTCAAATAATCCAAGGTTACAAAAGAATCAATCCAAGATGAGCTACAGTGAGCAAAAGTGAAACTAAGGTAGTCTCTGTTCGGTATTAGCTTGCTAACTCGGATTTTAACCTTTGGTTACTTCTAAATGTGAAACTCAGCTTTACTGGTGTTCAAATACCACTGTTTTCATATCACTCATCCCTAGCTTTCTCAGAGGATGCCAGCCGGCAGAGACTCCAGCCCTGCCTCACTCTGTGTGACCTCCCAGAGTTTCCTCTCAAATCCCTTGGGGAAGCTTCTATGGCTTTCCAACCCTTATACATTAGATGCCTACAAAATCATAATCATACGGA
This sequence comes from Mus caroli, assembly GCF_978045245.1. Taxonomy (NCBI): domain Eukaryota; kingdom Metazoa; phylum Chordata; class Mammalia; order Rodentia; family Muridae; genus Mus; species Mus caroli. Next base: position 115,557,872 of record NW_028227264.1, on the reverse strand, counting down.
AAATGGCAAGGGAGGGTCCCACCAGCTTGAGCAATTAACTGGTGGACCCTCTGGTACCACAGATGCAGAGTCTGTGTCCCTCGGTGATCGAACATGGGAAAATGGACTTGAAGAAAGATTCCTGGATAGCGTTGTTTGCACAGTGCATCCTGAGACTCTGTTCTGAAGAGATCTTTGAGGCCATAATGGGCGGGGCTTGCTGATTTATGCAGTGACCTCAAAACCTCTCTTATTTTCCCAGAACAAATACTTGATCCCTTATTTGTTTGGTTGGTTTTTCTATAAGGTCTGGTCATATAAGCTTGCAAAATCTGGGCTTGTACCATTATACAGGGCTTATCCATTTACAAATAGCATTACTGTAAGTATTCCTATAAAAAGCACTAATTTCTATTAGTTATGTAGTGGAGAATGAAAGCTGTGCTGTGGGGTATGCTAGCATTCAGCTTTTTTTCTTAGCGTATCAGTTGTCCACAGTGACTGTTTCAGTTGACACTCTCCATAAGTGTAAGAGCTTTAGTCATTTAGTCAGCCCTTACCTTATTAGTCAGTGAAGTCAACCCAGTGGTAAGTCAACCTATCTCACTGTAACTTGCTAGCTGTACAGTGGTTAACAATGTGTGGGTCTTTATGCTTTTTGATAGTTTTCTTGTCAACTGTATTTTTAAGAATTTCCCATTTTTAAAATTATACTCCACTCTTCTTAATGATTTGAAGGTCTTCTTTATCTATACCAAACTTTATCTGTAAGTCCTTTGACTTGAGTTCTAACTTAATCAAAGACTGACAGTATCCATGTCATAAATCGCCTATAGATCAGCGACGTTTGAAAACTCTCTCCTTTTGTCATGTTTACAATTCAATTCCTTTCCTTCCATCACTTATATGTTTTAAAAATATTTCTCCTGGTCCATCACTTATCTTTTCCCACTTTTAGTAGTTAAACAATTACTTCTTACCGAATGAATACTCTTCTATCAGTATAAGAAAATCTTTAGCCCAAAGTGATAAAGATATCCTATTGTCTTTTAGAAGTTTAATTTCTTACGTCTATGGTCCTTCTTGAATTAATTTTTATACGTGATTTGAAGTAGCAGTTAAAGTCCATTTTTTTAAGAACTTGAAAAATGTTCTGCCACTTATTGGAAAGATTACATATGCCCATACTAAGTTGTTGATTTTTGAGCTCTGACCACCCTCCGACCCCCCAAACCCTCCAGCTTTCTGCTGCTACATTGGGGGCTTTCTCTTTTTTCCTACAGTCTTGGCTGACTTACTCTTAGAGTCCACAAATAAGGGTGGCTAGGCAGAGATTTAAATGATGAAGACAAAGGCCTTGCTTCTCCCCTGATTACTTGTTTGATTCTCGCCTCTGCCCCTGCTCCTCCCTGCCCCTGCCCCTGCCCCTGCCCCTGCCCCTGCCCCTGCCCCTGCCCCTGCCCCTGCCCCTACCTCTGCCCCCAACTCCGACCCCGTCCCTGACCCCAACCCTGGCCGACCCACCCTTGCTCCTGACCCCGACTCTGATCCTGCCCCCTGTCCTTGCCCCTGCCCAGGCAGGGTCTTCTGAATGGATTTTTGTGAATGCCACTTGAGCAGTCTTCTCCCTGGAGACCTAGGACTCTGTACTGCAGGCCTCCTCCTCTTCCAAGACCATAACTGCAGCCCCAACTCAACCTTAGCCCCTGAAGCCTATTTTCTCACTTTCTCTGCTTTTCTCTTTGATCCCGCAGCCAGATGCTTTCTGCACTTGCTACGCCCTAAGGTTCTCTGTTTCCTCTTTTAGTGCCTAGTAACATTTTACTCTGTTCACAGAGGTTTATATTGAATTCCCTGTTCACTTTACAGTGTGGTTTCCACCTCCGGACACCATCTGTTCGCTGAGCTGCGGTTGGAATAGCCCTGTGAACAAGGTGACCTCCTATAAATGGGTACGCTTTTGGCCTCTATTCTGTGTCATGGGGCTGCTTGTCTAGTCCCATTCCGGTACACTCTGTCTTAATTATGCTATTTCAGCACTATGTTACAACTTCTTTTACCATAAACCATTGCTTTGGCTCTTGTAGACATGGAAATTTCAACAGAGCTTTAGGATTAGTGCACTGGTTTTTATTACAAAATATACAGAGGCTTTCAGGGTTTCCTATGAATCTACAAAACAATTTAAAATGAATGGAAATCACAATATTTTTTAAATATAAAATCAAGGGAGGTGTCCATGGGTGTGGCATGTGTCTCTGCCTCTCTACTTCTCATAATTCATCTCAGTATTATATCATAATCTCATTGTCATCTTTCACATGCTTCATTAATTTAATTGCAGATGTGTGATTATTTTGATCTCGCTATGAAATGTCTTATCCATTTTCCACTTATATACTGTTGGCACATAAAATCATTTTTATTGATATTATATCCATTAAACAAATTTTTATTAATTTAAATAGTTACAGTTCTATTTCTTTTTTTTTTTTGTAAATATGAGAAGCTATTATTTGAAAGGAATTTATTCTCTTACAATGGGTTGTCAAATGTTTCCCTGCAAAGTTCAATAATATCTTCTTATTTGTTCTTTTAGTTCCTGAGGGATCAGTAATGCTGTCCTTCTCAATCCTTCTATTAGAACATTACAAATGTTTTTTCTCTCTTTTGTCCTGATTGCAAGTTTATAAATTTGTTTTGTTTTTTTTTGTTTTTTTTTGTTTTGTTTTGTTTTTACAAAAACAAAATCAACTTGGGACTGTAGCTATGGCTCAGCAGTTAAGAGCAGGTAGTGCTCTTTCAAAAGACCTGATTTTGAAACGCAGCTCACATGTCAGGTGGCACAGCCATCTCCAACACCATCTCTAATGGAATCTGATGCCTCTGTCCTCCACAAGCACCCACATTCACAGGCACAAACCACACAGACACACATATACACAAAATAAAAAAATTAAAATTAGCCAGGCAGTGGTGGCACATGCCTTTTATCCCAGCACTTGGGAGGCAGAGCCAGGTGGATTTCTGAGTTCAAGGCCAGTCTGGTCTACAGAGTGAGTTGCAGGACAGCCAGGGCTACACAGAGAAACCCTGTCTCGAAAAAAAGACAAACACACACACACACACACACACACACGTTTAAAATGTTAACTTCTTGATTTTTGTTTCTTATAATTTTTTTAAAATGTATTGTCTTATCTTGGTTTTTTTTTCTTTCTATTCTTTTAGAAATGGTTTCTGCTGGGTGGTGGTGGCACATGTCTTTTGTCCCAGCGTGAGCCAGGTTGAAGTAGGTGGATCTCTGAGTTTGAGGCTAGCCCGGTCTAGAGAGTGAGGACAGCCAGGGCTGCACAGGGGAACCTTATCTTGAAAACAACAAAACAAGCAAGCAAGCAAACAAACAAACAATCCTGGAAGCATTCCTTAAGCAATTCCTTGCACTGAAAAGTTAAACCCTTTTTAAAAAGAATAGCTGAATATTCCTTCAATGCATTAATTTAACTGCCCTTAGCTAATTTCCATATGCCATGCTTTTCTTTCTATGCAGTTTAAAGTGGTTTCAGCCAGTATAGCTTTCTTGGCAAGTCCTGGGACAATAGGAGATCCTGTTTCAAAGTCATTGTTTTCTTAATATATATTTTACTTCCATTAGAAATTAAAACTCTAGTTATTTATAAATATTGCTTCTTGGGTTTGTTGTTGTTATTGTTGGTTTTTTGAGACAGGGTTTCTCTGTATAGCCCTGGCTGTCCTGGAACTCACTTCGTAGACCAGGCTGGCCTCAAACTCAGAAATCTGCCTGCCTCTGCCTCCTGAGTGCTGGAATTAAAGGCGTGCGCCACCACTCCCGGCTTCTGATAAGCACTATTAAAACAGTGTTTCCTTCCCTAACTGGGAACTCCTTAGCCCAGGGACTTTTATTTTAGCTCTTTAAGGCTCTCAGCACTGAGCCCCCTTTAGCCCTGCCCTACCCACTGCCACCCCACCCCCACAGGTGGCAACGTCTACACGACGGTCAGAGCTAACGAATCACCCATGTTTGCTGGGTTTAGCTCCTCCTCCTTTTCCCACATGGAGGCCACCATACCTCTTGGATTATTTGCCTTGTGGCAAGATCTGGCAGACACTTTTTGAATATTGAGAAATAAACAGAAATTGTCAGCCAAAAGCACAGGTCTCAGATTCTATTCATTTCATGCCTTCAGTGTGTAGGCATGGCTCCTTTGTTGGTTGCTAAAATTTTATATTATGTCAAGAGGATTTCTACCCATTACCCCAAATCCTACATTTGACTTTGACAAACTGAATGCTGTTTGTTGCTGTTTTTATCCACAAGAGCCTGTTTTGTGATCACCTAGAGTGACAGCAGCAAGTTAGCCTTCGGGTACTGTAACAACACTGATGACTGTTTTCAATATTGAAAAATAATTTGAGAAATATTGAGACAATTGAGCCTGATTCCTTCATGGTGGAGAGTGAGAGAGAAAGAAAGACATTGGCACTTACAGTCCCCACTGACTATATATCCCTAATGATCAGAAGATCTCCCATGAGACCCTACTTCTTAAAGGTCCCACTACCTCCCACAGGCTGGTGACTAGATCTTTAACATATGGGCCATTGGGGGAACAATTACCCAAGCCAGAGAAGATGGCTTCATACAAATTGTCTTTATATTGTACAGGCTTCAAACAGTGTGAAGGAAGAAGGACCAGGGTGCCAGAAATGGATGGAATTCAAACCACTTTACCATCCTAAGAGAAACGTTGAAAGCTTAACACTGTAGGCTGCCATGATTTCTTCCACAGGCACATCTGAGGCAAAGATTCAAGTTGAAGACAGAAGAAGATGATCAGTATCAGCCAGAGCAATGCAAGGCAGATCAGGGCAAGACTATCCTAGGATGCTGGGAAATCATAGCTTGATATTGTTAGAGTCTGTGTTTCAAAGAATCACTCAGTCAGTGATCACTCAACGCAAATTCCACTCTGAAGTTAGGACAAGGAGGAAGCCCAGGAATCTGTGAGATTTAAACCGGTTCAAGGGTAAGAAAATATGGAAGAATTGGTGGGTGTGTTTCAAGTTAATTGTGTTCTTGTAGGTGGAGTACAGGTCCTTCACAAATAGAACCCTGAAAGGACATATGGAATGAAGCAGCAGAAGGAAGGAAATATCTGAAGAGCAGAAAACCTTTTCCAGTTTCCATGAAGCCCCTGAAATGAGCAGTTCTCAGATTCTACTGCACACTGTTGGATGAAAAAAAAAAAAAAGAAAGAAAGAAATGGAAAGGAAAGGAAAGAAAAGGAAAGGAAAGGAAAGGAAAGGAAAGGAAAGGAAAGGAAAGGAAAGGAAAGGAAAGGAAAGGAAAGGAAAGGAAAGGAAAGGAAAGGAAAGGAAAGGAAAGGAAAGGAAAGGAAAGGAAAAACTGTTTCTAGGTAGGGTGAAGAAGAAAGTTTTTTTATAAATATATGGGAGAGCTTAGCCAGAGGCAGACACATCTGGGTTAGTCCAGAGTAGTCCTGACCCTGAACCATGTGGGAAGAGGAAGAGAAGGAGAGATGGGAACCACCAGCACCCAGGAGGTCAAAGGTTACAAAAGCAGCAAAAAGACACAGGTAACCAACCAAAATGTCTGGATGAGTCTCTTGGGGAAAGGCAGCCAAGCCCCTAGGCTGGAGTTCAGGGTAAAGGGTAGGAGATGCAGGCCATGCCCTGTATCAGGTAGAAACTGAGGGATGCTGGGAGAACCTGGAGCCCATGTCTGCTTTGAAGTGTTAAATAGACACTGTAGCTGCTTGTCCTGGGTTTGAAACTTCACAACTATCACTGTTAGTTACTTCAGAATCTCAAGGGACGGACCCAGACATTGAGACACTTCCTGTGGAGTGAGTGCCTAGCATTGACGCTGACAATGAGCTGATATCTACTATAGATATGTCCCCTCTTGTCCCTACTTCCTGACCCTTCCATTTTCATAGGATGAATAAATGCATTGCATAAAGAAATTATAATTACCTTATCAATATTTTATACAAAATCAAGCAACCCAACATTGAAATGTAACCCACGAAACTGAGGGGAGAGGAATTTGAATAGCTGTTTTCCTGTGTTGATCTCGGTGGCAGGGGGGGGGGGAATCTCATTATCATACATAACTTTCTTTTGTTTGCTTCTATTCCCCCCTAACTGGATCTGACATTCATCTTTCTTTTTTTTAATTTTTAATATTTTTATTACATATTTTCCTCAGTTACATTTCCAATGCTATCCCAAAAGTCCCCCATAGCGCCCCCCACTTCCCTACCCACCCATTCCCATTCTTTTGGCCCTGGCATTCCCCTATATTGGGGCATATAAAGTTTGCAAGTCCAATGGGCCTCTCTTTCCAGTGATGGCCGACTAGGCCATCTTTCGATACATATGCAGCTAGAGACAAGAGCTCCAGGGTTCTGGTTAGTACATCATGTTGTTCCAACAATAGGGTTGCAGATCCCTTTAGCTCCTTGGGTACTTCCTCTAGCTTCTCCATTGGGAGCCCTGTGATACATCCAATAGCTGACTGTGAACATCCACTCCTGTGTTTGCTAGGCCCCGGCATCGTCTCACAAGAGACAGCTATATTTGGGTCCTTTCAGCAAAATCTTGCTAGTGTATGCAATGGTGTCAGCGTTTAGAAGCTGATTATGGGATGGATCCCTGGATACAGCAGTCTCTAAATGGTCCATCCTTTCATCACAGCTACGAACTTTGTCTCTGTAACTCCTTCCCTGGGTGTTTTGTTCCCAATGCTAAGAAGGGGCACAGTGTCCACACTTCCGTCTTCATTCTTCTTGAGTTTCATGCGTTTAGCAAATTGTATCTTATATCTTGGGTATCCTAAGTTTTGGGCTAATATCCACTTATCAGTGAATACATATTGTGTGAGTTCTTTTGTGATTGTGTTACTTCACTCAAGATGATGCCCTCCAGGTCCATCCATTTGGCTAGGAATTTCATAAATTCATTCTTTTTAATAGCTGAGTAGTACTCCATTGTGTAAATGTACCATAATTTCTGTATCCATTCCTCTGTTGAGGGACATCTGGGTTCTTTCCAGCTTCTGGCTATTATAAATAGGGCTGCTATGAACATAGTGGAGCATGTGTCCTTCTTACTGGTTGAGACATCTTCTGGATATATGCCTAGAAGAGGTATTGCTGGATCCTCCGGTAGTACTATGTCCAATTTTCTAAGGAACCACCAGACTGATTTCCAGAGTGGTTGTACAAGCTTGCAATCCCACCAACAATGGAGGAGTGTTCCTCTTTCTCCACATCCTCGCCAGCATCTGCTGTCACCTGAATTTTTGATCTTAGCCATTCTGACTGGTGTGAGGTGGAATCTCAGGGTTGTTTTGATTTGCATTTCCCTGATGATTAATGATGTTGAACATTTTTTCAGGTGCTTCTCTGCCATTCGGTATTCCTCAGGTGAGAATTCTTTGTTCAGTTCTGAGCCCCATTTTTTAATGGGGTTATTTGACTTTCTGGAGTCCACCTTCTTGAGTTCTTTATATATATTGGATATTAGTCCCTTATCTGATTTAGGATAGGTGAAGATCCTTTCCCAATCTGTTGGTGGTTTTTTTGTCTTATTGATGGTGTCTTTAGCCTTGCAGAAGCTTTCCAGTTTCATGAGGTCCCACTTGTCAATTCTCGATCTTACAGCACAAGCCATTACTGTTCTATTCAAGAATTATTCCCCTGTGCCCATATCTTCAAGGCTTTTCCCCACTTTCTCCTCTATAAGTTTCAGTGTCTCTGGTTTTATGTGAAGTTCCTTGATCCACTTAGACTTGACCTTAGTACAAGGAGATAGGAATGGATCGATTCGCATTCTTCTACATGTTAACAACCAGTTGTGCCAGCACCATTTGTTGAAAATGCTATCTTTCTTCCACTGGATGTTTTTAGCTCCCTTGTCGAAGATCAAGTGACCGTAGGTGTGTGGGTTCATTTCTGGGTCTTCAATTCTATTCCATTGGTCTATTTGTCTGTCACTATACCAGTACCATGCAGTTTTTATCACAATTGCTCTGTACTAAAGCTTTAGGTCCAGCATGGTGATTCCACCAGAGGTTCTTTTATTCTTGAGAAGAGTTTTTGCTATCCTAGGTTTTTTGTTATTCCAGATGAATTTGCAGATTGCACTTTCTAATTCGTTGAAGAATTGAGTTGGAATTTTGATGGGGATTGCATTGAATCTGTAGATTGCTTTTGGCAAGATAGCCATTTTTACAATGTTGATCCTGCCAATCCATGAGCATGGGAGATCTTTCCATCTTCTGAGATCTTCTATAATTTCTTTCTTCAGAGACTTGAAGTTTTTATCATACAGATCTTTCACTTCCTTAGTTAGAGTCACGCCAAGATATTTTATATTATTTTTGACTATTGAGAAGGGTGTTGTTTCCCTAATTTCTTTCTCAGCCTGTTTATTCTTTGTGTAGAGAAAGGCCATTGATTTGTTTGAGTTAATTTTATATCCAGCTACTTCACCGAAGCTGTTTATCAGGCTTAGGAGTTCTCTGGTGGAATTTTTAGGGTCACTTATATATACTATCATATCATCTGCAAAAAGTGATATTTTGACTTCATCTTTTCCAATTTGTATCCCTTTGATCTCCTTTTGTTGTCGAATTGCTCTGGCTAGGACTTCAAGTACAATGTTGAATAGGTATGGAGAAAGTGGACAGCCTTGTCTAGTCCCTGATTGTAGAGGGATTGCTTCAAGCTTCTGACCATTTACTTTGATGTTGGCTACTGGTTTGCTGTAGATTGCTTTTATCATGTTTAGGTATGGGCCTTGAATTCCTGATCTTTCCAAGACTTTTATCATGAATGGGTGTTGGAACTTGTCAAATGCTTTTTCCGCATCTAACGAGGTGACCATGTGGTTTTTGTCTTTGAGTTTGTTTATATACTGGATTACGTTGATGGATTTCCGTATATTGAACCATCCCTGCATCCCTGGGATGAAACCTACTTGGTCAGGATGGATGATTGTTTTGATGTGTTCTTGGATTCGGTTAGCAAGAACTTTATTGAGGATTTTTGCATCAATATTCATAAGGGATATTGGTCTGAAGTTTTCTATCTTTGTTGGGTCTTTTTGTGGTTTAGGTATCAGAGTAATTGTGGCTTCATAGAATGAGTTGGGTAGAGTACCTTCTGTTTCTATTTTGTGGAATAGTTTGTGAAGAACTGGGATTAGATCTTCTTTGAAGGTCTGATAGAACTCTGCACTAAACCCATCTGGTCCTGGGCTTTTTTTGGTTGGGAGACTATTAATGACTGCTTCTATTTCTTTGGGGGATATAGGGCTGTTTAGATCACTAACCTGATCTTGATTCAACTTTGGTACCTGGTATCTGTCTAGGAACTTCTCCATTTCATCCAGGTTCTCCAGTTTTGTTGAGTATAACCTTTGGTAGAAGGATCTGATGGTGTTTTGGATGTCTTCAGGATCTGTTGTTATGTCTCCTTTTTCATTTATGATTTTGTTAATTAGGATGCTTTCCCTTTTCCCTCTAGTGAGTCTGGCTAAGGGTTTATCTATCTTGTTGATTTTCTCAAAGAACCAGCTCCTTGATTGGTTGATTCTTTGAATAGTTCTTCTTGTTTCCACTTGGTTGATTTCGCCCCTGAGTTTGATTATTTCCTGCCGTCTACTCCTCTTGGGTGAATTTGCTTCCTTTTGTTCTAGTGCTTTTAGGTATGTTGTCAAGCTGCTAATGTGTGCTCTCTCTAGTTTCCTTTTGGAGGCACTCAGAGCTATGAGTTTTCCTCTTAGAAATGCTTTCATTGCGTCCCATAAGTTTGGGTATGTTGTGGCTTCATTTTCATTGAACTCTAAAAATTCCTTAATTTCTTTCTTCATTCCTTCCTTGACCAAGGTATCATTGAGAAGAGTGTTGTTCAGTTTCCACGTGAAGGTTGGCTTTCTATTATTTATTTTGTTATTGAAGATCAGCCTTAGTCCATGGTGATCTGATAGGATGCATGGGACAATTTCAATATTTTTGTATCTGCTGAGGCCTGTTTTGTGACCAATTATGTGGTCAATTTTGGAGAAGGTACCATGAGGTGCTGAGAAGAAGGTATATCCTTTTGTTTTAGGATAGAATGTTCTGTAGATATCTGCCAGATCCATTTGATTCATAATTTCTGTTAGTTTCACTGTGTCCCTGTTTAGTTTCTGTTTCCATGATCTGTCCATTGGTGAAAGTGGTGTGTTGAAGTCTCCCACTATTATTGTATGAGGTGCAATGTGTGCTTTGAGATTTACTAAAGTTTCTTTAATGAATGTGGCTGCCTTTGTATTTGGAGCATAGATATTCAGGATTGATAGTTCCTCTTGGAGGATTTTACCTTTGATGAGTATGAAGTGTCCCTCCCTGTCTTTTTTAATGACTTTGGGTTGGAAGTCAATCTTATCAGATATTAGAATGGCTACTCCAGCTTGTTTCTTCATACCATTTGCTTGGAAAATTGTTTTCCAGCCTTTCATTCTGAGGTAGTGTCTATCTTTTTCTCTGAGATGAGTTTCCTGTAAGCAGCAAAATGTTGGGTCTTGTTTGTGTAGCCAGTTTGTTAGTCTATGTCTTTTTATCGGGGAGTTGAGTCCATTGATATTAAGAGATATTAAGGAAAAGTAATTGTTGTTTCCTGTTATTTTTGTTGTTAAAGTTGGCATTCTGTTCTTGTGGATGTCTTCTTTTAGGTTTGTTGAGGTATTACCTTCTTGTTGTTTCTAGGGCGTGGTTCCTGTCCTTGTATTGGTTTTTTTCTGTTATTATCCTTTGAAGGGCTGGATTCGTGGAGAGATAATGTGTGAATTTGGTTTTGTCGTGGAATACTTTGGTTTCTCCATCTATGTTAATTGAGAGTTTGGCTGGGTATAGTAGCCTGGGCTGGAGTTTGTGTTCTTTTAGTGTCTGTATAACATCCGTCCAGGATCTTCTGGCTTTCATAGTCTCTGGTGAGAAATCTGGTGTAATTCTGATAGGCTTGCCTTTATATGTTACTTGGCCTTTTTCTCTTACTGCTTTTAGTATTCTGTCTTTATTTAGAGCATTTGTTGTTCTGATTATTATGTGTCGGGAGGTATTTCTTTTCTGGTCCAGTCTATTTGGAGTTCTGTAGGCTTCTTGTATGTTCATGGGCATCTCTTTCTTTAGATTTGGGAAGTTTTCTTCTATAATTTTGTTGAAGATGTTTGCTGGTCCTTTGAGTTGAAAATCTTCATTCTCATCCACTCCTATTATCCGTCGGTTTGCTCTTCTCATTGTGTCCTGTATTTCTTGGATGTTTCGAGTTAGGATCTTTTTGTATTTTACATTTTCCTTGATTGTTGTGCCGTTGTTTTCTATGGAATCTTCTGCACCTGAGATTCTCTCTTCCATCTCTTGTATTCTGTTGCTGATGCTCGTATCTATGGTTCCAGATTTCTTTCCTAAGGTTTCTATCTCCAGTGTTGCCTCATTTTGGGTTTTCTTTATTGTGTCTACTTCCCTTTTTAGGTCTAGTATGGTTTTGTTCATTTCCATCATCTGTTTGGATGTGTTTTCCTGTTTTTCTGTAAGGACTTCTACCTGTTTGATTATGTTATCCTGTTTTTCTTTAAGGATTTGTAACTCTTTAGCAGTGTTCTCCTGCAATTCTTTAAGGGATTTTTGTGCTTCCTCTTTACTGTCTTCTACCTGTTTACCAGTGTTCCTTTGTATTTCTTCAAGTGTGTTATTAAAGTCCTTCTTGAAGTCCTCTACCATCATCATGAGATATGCTTTTAGATCCGTGTCTAGCTTTTCCGGTGTGTTGGGGTGCCCTGGACTGGGCGAAGTGGGAGTGTTGGGTTCTGATGATGGTGAGTGGTCTTGGTTTCTGTTAGTAAGATTATTACGTTTACCTTTCGCCATCTGGTAATCTCTGGGGTTAGTTGTTGTCATTGTCACTGTTTAAAGATTGGAGCAGAAGCTGTGTTCCACTCACCAGCAGTCTCAAAATCCTGTGGCGGGGGTCGTGGGTAGCTGGCGGGTGTCAGCCGACCCTGCGCTCTAGCTACTCCGGTGCTGGTCTGGCCGGAAGAGGCCTGTGGTCCTACTCAGGCCGGTTTTCTGCTTCCCTAACTAATGCAGTCTCAGGTTCCGTGCGCAATTGGATTGGAGCAGAAGCTGTGTTCCACTCACCAGAAGTCTTAAGATCCTGTGGCGGGTGTTGTGGGTAGCTGGCGAGTGTCAGCCGACCCTGCGCCCTAGCTACCCTGGTGCTGGTCCGGCCGGAAGAGCGACATTCATCTTTCTTTAACCAACTACATCACTATCATTTGTATCATTAGACTATAAAGATCCTTGCTTGTGAGAGTAAGCAGGTGGTAAAGAAAATAAAAGTTCTGCTTTATATTTCTCCAACATACGGTATTTCCAAGTTATTTTTAGATTTATTTTTATGGCTGGATGTGTCCCAGAAAAGAAAGTTGGCTTTTCTCTCAGAAATTCTTCTATTGAAGGATTTGTAAGGTCTGTGGATCTTTTGAAAGTACTTTCCAATGTGGAGAATTTTTTTTTTTTTGAGCCACTGAGGGATAGTTACCTAAGATGTAGTAAAAAACAGGGGCGTATTGGAGACTTAGCTAGCATCACACATAGCTAGCCCAGGCCCAATGTATGGACCACAATGCCAGCTTTTAGGCCCGTGAGAACCGCATCCTTAATTCAGCAAGCACTGGTCACATGCTAATGCTCATTATCCATCATTATCCACATCTGATATTTTTTTATTTGATTTCAGAGCCTTTGTTTGGCTTACTGTGTGTTACTTTCCCAGTTCTGCACTAAAGCGTTTTCTTTTTTAACTAAAAAGTTTGGTTGTCAATTATTATGCGTTTTGTTTATGAACTAATTAATACTTTCCCTGTTGTTTACAACATCCCCAATAGTTCTCATCTTCACTTTTGCCAAGAACACTAACCTGCGTTCCAAAAATCACAATTTCTTCGGAGAACAGCATGTTCTATTGGAATCACTTGAAATAATGTCACAAATTACTCTTGGAGATCCTGCGAGCCAGGTGTGGCCCTGCACTCCACTCAGCTCCTTATTGCTCTTGGCATTGCTGCAAATGATGCTCAGACTGTATTAAGCAGACGTGACTTATTTAGGTTTTCATCTGCCAGCAGAGTGGACCGTGCCCTCTTTCTGCGCATCCCAATACACGCTGTTAAACATCAAGATGATGGCCAGCTCCAATCCCTTTCATTTACTGTCTTTCCCTCACTGAGGTTCAGTTCCTGGCCCTCTGTCTCTGCTCTGTTAGGTTCCACTACTTAGCACACTATCTGGAGGGCAGCCTTGGTATGAGATTCTGAGCAAAAGGATTTATCCTTTTCTAGAGGAGTTATTGTCAAAATCCATTTCAAATTTGAAGAAGGCCCTACCCTTGCTTTGAAGTCTAAAGGAGCTTTGTAGTCAAAAACAAAATTTGATGAACATGTTTTTTAAAATAATTTAATTGTAATAACTTGTATAATCATGCTATTATAGATACTGACACTTTTTAAGGGCTAAGCATACTGTATGTGTGTGCTGAACAATTTGTGTGTGTGTTATCTTAGTTAATATTACGGCTCTGTAGAGACCTCTCTTCATTCTCAGTTCTTGGATGAGTCACAGGAACATGAACATGTCCAGCATCACTCAACTGCTGGATGGTGAAGCTGGATGATGGGAACCTTAAGGAATCCGCTTCCATATTGTGTAGTTTGTGGTCGCCATCCCTTGTAAAAGGAGAAGGAGATGGAAGAGGTGACTAAAACAAGCTCCTCTCCTGGGAAGGGACACTGAATTCTCATCTTCTTTTTGGAGGCAAATGAATTGGTTGTAAGTGACATGGGTGTGGTCATTTTAATGTCTTTTAAAATATAAAATTTATTTCTTCTTATTTATTCAAAAGATACTGCTTGGGCAAACATCTACTGCTTGCTAAGCTATAATTGGGTAAAACGAACGGGTAAGAATGAGTGCATTTCTTTTTTCCAAGTGGTGTCCTCAGGTAAAAGATATGGCCTCAGAATCAAGTGTGAATAGCAAGTGTGATAGGACACAGGCAGTAGAAGGTTAGGGAGAAGGGAAGACACGCCACTGGATTATGGCACTTTGTCAGCATAACCAGATGTTTGCATTATCTCCTTGGCAACTTGGCTTCTCCAGAAAGATTCTTACACTCAAATTTTAATCAACTCAGCTCTTTTTCTAGGTTAGAAGGATGTAAAATAAGTATGGAAACCCCCATTGAAAGATTAGTGCACATAAGCTGGAGAGATGTCTCAGTAGTAACGAGTGCTCGCTGCTCTTGCCGAGGACCAGAGTTCAGTTCCCACCACTCAGATTAGGCAGCCACATAAGTCCAGCTCCAGGGAACCCAGGGCCAGTGTTCATCCTCCGTAGCTGCTGACCCACACCCGAATGGACACACACATGGATACACACACATACACATAAGTGAATAATAAGCACACATATAGACACACACATAAATGAATAATCAAGTGTTTTATGAGGGGATTGCTACAATGATATCACTTCAGGAGAGACCATGGAAAGAAAATAGGGCAGTAATGAAGAGAGACACAGAGAAGTGAGCAGATTTGAGAAACATAGCTAAGTGTTAGTTTGAATTTCATGTATCCAAATCAGCGCCATGTATAATCTTAAACATAAATTTTAAATAAGAATGCCTCTACATCTCTAAATTGGAGAAACATTTCTGTTTTAGTTGAATGAACAGTCCAATGGGGAATTTTTTTCATTTTGTTCTTGCTATGATTCTTCAGTGATTAATGAAATTTCATGTATTTTAAAATATTCTGGTTTGATCTTGAAGCCATGAAGTAAAGGATGGATTTATTTTTAAATCAGAATTCAACATAATTCAGGAAAGAAAAAGCTTCCTTTATAATCACATTCAGAACCAAAACAAATTTTAAAAGCAAGCAAATTATCCTAAGAAAATAAACATTTTAAAACATTCAAAGCAGAAGTCTGGACACATTTCAGCGGCTGATGCACACAGAGGAATGTCTGGAAATGTTAATATCTTCCTGATAAAATTTGTCTCTTGGAGAAGAGGAAATTCAAATGGCTTGTGAAGGTCACAAAGTTGTCAAACTCTAGTTTCCCTTAAGGGCTGCCTGGGGAGACTGTCTCCAGGTAAGGCTCTATGGTTGCTGCTGCTGTTATTGTTCACAGATGACTCTCCAGTCGGGCCCTCTCCACTCTGCACAGTACAACCAATGTACTGTGTGATAGTCTTCCTAGCCTCGCCCACCCAACGCCAGAAACACCCTCCTCCACTGATAACCGAAAACCATCCCCAGACATTGACAAATATTCCCCTCAGGGGGAAAATGACCCCAATTAAGAACAACTGCGCTCAAGTCCTCTCTGTCCTTGAAATACCATAAATTTTAGCCAAGAGGGGGGAAAAGGGTAAGAAGCTGCACAGTTTCTCATACAGATTCTAACATTTCCTCGTTATTATTTTCACCATGTTTATGCCCTTTCTTATGAGGTTGAGCATGGTGTCCTTTTCTCAAAGTCTGCCATTGTGATGAGGATCTTTTCCGTTTCTGCCTTCAGTTGGGTTTTTCACGGTTCCCGGCAATGCTCTCCATGAGTGGGTGCTGTACACTGTACTCCCAGGCTCTCTTCTAGTCTTGCTCATAAGCGGATTCAGACGGTGGAAGGATGGCAAAAGAATGGAGTTGATGGAATGGAAGAAGTCATGTCAAGCTGCCATGTGACTTCTGTGGCTCTTAATCCCGCTAGTCAAATCCTTCCTCAGCCTGCCGTCCCTCTCTCGATTCTGTCTTCTACCACACATCCCTGGATCTCAGCAATGTCTCCATCCTTTGCCTCTACATAGGTTAGCAGTGTCTTCCTGCTGCTTATCTCTGGTTTACCTCTCATTTCCATGGCACAAGATAACTTTCCCACCCACCTATGTAGCACATATAATTGCCACAGAATGAATTATGTCCTTCTACATTCTGTGTTTTTTAATTAACTAATTGATTGATTAATTAATTAACATCACAAGCACTATCCCTCCTCCTGGTCCCCCTTTACTGAGACCCTCGCCTCATCCTCACTCCCCTTCTGCTTCGAGAGGGTGGGACCCTCCCTGGGTATCCTCCCTCCCTGACGCATCAAAATCTCGAGATACTCCTAATCTGTCAGAGACTTGAGACATTCAGTATTCTAACGCCCTAATTCCCATTATGGAGGTATTTGAATAGGAAATAATTCATGTTAAATATGATCCTAGAGTAGAATTTTGATCTGATAGGACCATTGTCCTCTAGGAAAAACATACCAGATTACAGGCTCTCCACTTTTTTCTTTTTAATCCCCCTTACCAACATGAGAACTTAGCAAGAAGTTGTCCACAGTGCAAAAAAAGAGTCCTCACCAAGAAATGGACTTACCAGCACCTTGGTCTTATATTGTTTGGCTTCCAGAACTCTGAGGAATTCTGCCTTTTAAGCCACTCTAGTGGTTATATTTTGTTATGGCACCTAACACAGTGCCTGGTGTATTCATCTGTTTCTTGTACTATGCCTTCATTATCTGAAGGGGTTGGAGGGCTTCTGTTTTCCTACCAAGTCTGACTAACAAAGGTCTTGACATCACTAAGACAATATAGTATTTATTAAGTTCCTAGCATGGGCCACAAATTATGCAAAAGAAACTTTGATACTTGTTTTCTTAACTGTTTTCTTCAATAACATTGTAAGTTGGTTTTTGTTGTTGTTGTGGAGGTGTTTGTTTGTTTGTCTTTTAAGTGATTGTCTTACTTGGTTTCTCTCAAGATCAGAAGAAGGGAATGAGTCAACCATATTTATCTTGTATGAGAATAAATAATCACAACTACTTTAGATACTGGGACATAAAACATAAAGGTTCTGAGTCATTTGGAACCAGTCATAATTAATCCCCTTACCTACTTCCTGTCTGGCCCTAAATTAGTCTCTCAGACCATGCTTTCCGTGATTGAAAGCCGGTCTCCTGATAGTTAACCGGGTAAGAGGGTTGTTCTGTGTTAAGCATTTAGAATATGTTTAGAGATTTAGAAAACACTCAGTAAATCTAGAGCTCTTAGCTATTACTTACCGCGTGCCAATTCTGTACTAACCACTATGCAGTAAGGATATAGACACAGATAAGAAGCGATGCTCTCAAAGAGTTTCAGTATACAACAGGCACAAACAAAACAGTAATTATAAAAAGATGGCAAGTTAATAGGGTGGTATGTTATCAAGAAACCAACTTGATGAACTTTGGGCTTTGGTCAAGGTCTGAGTCTCACTTCTGGCAATCACTAACCATTTGAGTCATGGGCAAGTTGCCTTCTCTAAGCCTTCATGGTCTTTCCTGAAAAATAGGCATAATTGTGGTTTCTATTTCACAGGGATGTGTGGGA
The DNA here is from genome assembly GCF_978045245.1 of Mus caroli. Classification (NCBI taxonomy): domain Eukaryota; kingdom Metazoa; phylum Chordata; class Mammalia; order Rodentia; family Muridae; genus Mus; species Mus caroli. The sequence goes on along the minus strand of NW_028227264.1, from coordinate 115,540,374 downwards.
AGAAGTGAGAAAATAAATGCAGAGTCTATTACAGAGCTCTTGGCAGATGACACATTCCCACCAAAGAACTATTACTTTTATCACTAATGAGGGAGCATAGATTAGGGGTGTCCAACCTAGCAAGGATGCCCCCAATTTTCTACTCACTGCCTGACACTTTGAGCAACTTCACAATGACTGTCTTCTGTGGTTTCCCCCATGCTTAGAAGACGGGAATGGGTCTATGAGACTTTTCTAGAATGAGAATAAATAGTCATGGCTACTTTAGAAAATGTCTTGACAAAGTCTATTAACCCTTAATCCATGCACACAAATCAGTTCCACACCTGTATGTACACACACACACACACACGAACATTTATATCAGTGTTATTGGAATAATACAACCAAATGCCCATTGGAAAAAGAATGTGCATCCATACCCAATGAGAATAAGCTACACACATGTGCCACAATATGGATCCCATAGACAAAGAGCCGAGAAAGAAGCCAGAATGGGCAGCTTCTTATTCTACTTAGAGGAAGTTTAAGAACAGGAATATTGATCTATGGACACAGGAGTCAGACCAGTTGTTACTATTTTAAAAACACTGAGTGGACCAAAGAACTGATACATGTGTCTCTAACCATGCAACATAGAAACCCGTAAGTGGTTTGCAATGTCCGAGGTGCAAATACTCCCAGCATGGTGGGCTGCAGGGTCCGACAGACCTCAATGAGTAGATTTGTAAAGAGATACAAATGTGAATACCCTGCTCTGACTAACAGAATTGGGAGGTGGCATTAGAGAGCAATGTGGGGCGCTAAGACTATCGTCCTTGGACAGGGCTTACACAGGCGCATGCGCAGCCCCAGAGTTCCACGCTCACAGGTCATTCATTTTGCTGTACATTATATTTCAGTAGAATGTAAAGTTAAAAAACATACTTCTACAAACTAGAAAGAAAATTTAGTCTAACTGTTGTGTCCCACAGGAAGATCCAGAGAGGTACCAGGAGGTCTAAGGCTAAGATACAGGCACTGTTTCGATGCTTAGAGTACACCTGAAGCAAAACACAGACGTCATAAAGGTAAACAAAGATTTTATAATATGGTGATTTACACATTGTTAAGTATTTCACCTTTAGACAATCTCATCATCAGCCGTTGACATACCTGATGAAACAGAGCTGTGTTTTTGAAAAAGAAAAAGAAAAGAAATCCCAGATCCCAGATTCACTGCCCTAGAGTCTGTGATCTTGTCACTTAGAAACGTGCTTATTCCACTGGGACGTTCCAGATGATCATCTCTAGAGACACAGAGCCACTTGGACACAATGGCCAGACACCAAAAAAAGCATCAACACCAACACTTTTTATTGTGAGAAAAAAAAATACACAACCATTTGTATTATGTCCTTCACAGTTAAATACAGTGAATACCTGTGAAGATATCTGTAGCCTGCCTCAGTGAGACACTTCAATAAGACATTTATTTACAGTATTCGAGTATTTAAAGCCATGAAGCCAAAGCAAAAACTCAAATGGTGTTTATGATGACTAGGTAAGTCCTCAGGTTTACTTGCTTCCAATCTGGCAGTACAGCACCATAGAAAACACCAAACCGAGAATCTAGAAATAAAACACAGGGTTAACGTGGACGCTAAAGTAGACCATGGAAAACAAAAACTGTCTACTGAATGGGAAATTAATATCGAGGACTGAGTACAGATGTCTCTTCCCCCTTCTCTCTCCCTGTCTGTCTGTCTGCCTGCCTGTCTCAGTCTCTCTCTCTCTCTCTCTCTCTCTCTCTCTCTCTCTCGTGTGTGTGTGTGTGTGTGTGTGTGTGTGTGTGTGTGTGTGTAAGTGTGTCAGGTTTTTCCAGCTTGCCAGCCAATCTTCAATGGCCCTACTTAATTGTGCAGTACCAGCTATTACTCTGGGATGGTCTCCCCTTGTGGTACGAACGTATCTTTCTGTAAGCATTTCCCTTTGAGCCCTGCATACCAACAGCCTGCAGGAACTAAATATACTTATTGATTCCATTGAACGACCACGGTCATCTGGTTTGGATCATCTGCACAGAAATCAAGGAGTCTAAAATTTCTTCTACTAAAGTTTTAGGCAATGCTTAGAAGTGAGAAAAAATTAAGTGAATTTTTGAAGATGGAAAAAATAATGGAGTTTTAAACTATGAGTAACAGCTTAACTCTGGGATTTTCTTTTGAAGTCACAAAACACAACTGAAAATCTTGGGCGTGAATCCCATCTTCCAAGGGTAAGGACTGTCAGAACCGCGAGGTCGCCCTTCCTCCTTTTAAGTGGTGGATAGTCCAGGTCATTTGATCATTTTCATTTAGTGAATGTAAAACCGAAAAATGCTCATCTCTTTTTAATAAGAATAATAATCTGCTTATTTAACTCTAGATAAGGATTCCAAACATCCATAGATTTTTTTTTCTTTTTCAGAACGAGTGTGAGCCTCTTATCTGAGTTTCTAGTGTGCACTCTGAGAGGAACCCATTGGGTACAACCTTAGCAAAGCTTCCACCTAAGGTCTAAATATGAAACATGATTTTTTTTTTCTGATAAGATGTCTGCATAGATTTTTCTACATTAGGTCTGTGGGAAATTGATTCTATTTTCTGAAAAATATTTATGAGAAGGTATTTTCTCTCTATGCATCTTTGTGTTTCCATGAAATTGGAAGCAGAGAATATAAGTGCTAAGAGGCTTGCCTAATGATTCTAAGACTAAAGTCTAATCGGGTCCAGCTTTCTACTGATTTGATACCAGAGGACCGTTTGCAAAGGTCTCTTTTGAATCAGGCACTAAATATTTTTTCTTTTACATCAAACTCTAGAGGGAAGACAGACTTTAAGATTGGGAAACCAAACAAGAAAATTATCCAACAATTCTTTCAATCAGCTCTTCTCCATGGCTACAGATAGTCCAGGCATCAGACTTTTACTCTCTCACTCCAGGCTAAACATCACAACAGCAGCACACAAGCTCCACAGTGGTAAATTACTTCATATAGCATTTTTATGTAGCTATTTTACTGGAAAGACGAATATGAGAATTAAAAACGCCCTTAAGTGTGTAACAAATACAAAGAGTAGATCAAACCCATAAAATATTGATATGTGCTGCTCTTTTTGCAACCGTGTGTTCCACATGCTCTGTTAAGATCCCTGGCAATAACTTTGGCTACGATGTGCAAGCCACCAGTCTTTCCAATCAATCATGGCCTCCTTACTTTTGGCTCAGCTCCAACAAACCTCTTAGAAGCGTACGTGAGCTGTATGCTGCCGTCGTCATCTCTCTAAATTGAACTCTAGCACGAAATGTAATCCTTAACCTCATTCAAGGCCTGCTCTCCCCATCTTAGTTCTTGGTGATTAAGCCCAGGTCTCTGAGCTTTATTAACCTCGAGCTCACCGCCAAGCTGTGTTCTCGGGCGTGATTTAAGTTCAACTCTGTCAAAGTACAAGTGTGTGAGTGCCATATGTTCACATGACAGTGAGTATCTTCCTCACCTTTGTAGCCTTTGTGTCTAAATTATCATGAAGCCAGAATGCAAAGGAACAAAGGACAGGGGACAAATGTCAGAGTCTAGAGAAACAGACTCAATGCAGAGTAACTTTTGACTTTGACTCTCAATCAGATTCAAAGAAAGCCATGCTTTACCAACATAGGCTTTTTAATCTAGGCTATGGGGTTTTTTGTAGGTGGTGTTGTTTTGGGTTTTTTTGTTTGTTTGTTTTTGTCTTTTTTGTTGTTTTGGTTTTGGGGGGTGTTTTTTTTTTTTTTGTCTTTTGGTTTTTTTTTTTTTTTCTTGTTTTTTAATGCTAGCAGTATCTAGTTGGGGTTTTTTTGTTTGGTTGGGTTGTTTTGTTTTGTTTTTTTTTTTTTTTGTTTCTGACACTTGGCTGAGAAATGCCACGAGGAACCACTTAAAATATTATCTCGCTTTACTCTCAAGATAAATTCCTACCAAGTGGTGATGTGACAGGAATTTGCAATCTGCTAAAGCACCCAAAGTGACCAGTGCTCAGCATTCCAGGAGAAGGGAGAAAACATCACTCAGCAGAGAGATTGCCCACGGTGTTCAAATTCTTGCTACCGGACTTGTGACTCTGACTCATTTGATATCTGCATTTCTCAAGATTGGAGATAATTCCATATATGCTCTTTTGAAAGTGTTTTTATTTCATCTTCTTGGCAAATATCTAGAGGCCATATAAAAGCTCTCCTTCAGGCCACATAAAGAAATGCCAAGGAGTCCATCAAGATAAGAATCCAATGGAGAATATATTTGTCAGCATCAATAATTGAATTGATGGAGTGATGCACCAGCTTCACCCAGAGCTTTCCTGGAGACCTCTCCGAGTCTGCTTAAGAGGGCCTATGCCGGGAAAATGCGAGGAAATGACTTAAGATGTTTAGAAATTCTCAGATTTCTCTAGAATGAATCGGAGGAAACACATTTCTTCACGCCTTTGAGTTTAGCCTGTTTTTCCTGTTTCAAGATCACGGCTAGAAATGGACAATCACGGGAGCTCCTTTACTTTGGATTCCCGCTCTCTCCTGAGCTCACTTCAGGAACATTTAACACGAGTACTGGTTTTGATGCAAAGGGGATACCTACAACTAAGAACTGTATAGATGACTTTTCTCAAAACAAGAAGAATTTTAGAAATAGCAGCCTCAGCCCTTCTTGGTTTGTAGGAATATAACCCTACTTATTCCAGTCTCAAGAATAATTCAAAGAGATTCTGTGCCCTGAGCAGTGTCTATTTGGTGCTTTTAATACACTCTCAGTGAGGTCCATCATGAGCACATGTTACTGCTGAGGAGAAGCCTTGGCTAGGTCCAGGTTCCTGAGAGAGGGGTCTTTGGGATCAGCAAAAACCAATGACTCGAAGTCAAATCATGGGTCCAAGCTGGTAGCTTAGGTTCTGCTGGGATAGCTTTCCAGACTGCTGTGTGTGTGTGTGTGTGTGTGTGTGTGTGTGTGTGTGTGTGTTCTGCTCTGCTCTAGACAGCCATTTCTTGCTATTTTAACAACTCTCTGGTCGAGACAGATAGCTTTCTGTTCTCTCTGCTAGTAAAAATTCTAAAAGCTCTCTGGATAGCTCATGGGTTTTCTGACCAAAGTCAGAAAAACTGCTATAAAAAATGTCTTGGATCTTCCGACCAAGTCAGAAATCCTGTTAGAAAAATTTTAAAAATAATTCTTGGGTTCTCTAATCAAAACCAGAAAGCCAGAAGAAAAAAAAAATTCTAAAAGAGCTGTGTTCCCTCTTCAGATGCGTTTCTCTGGATAGCTGATGGAGAACGTTCTAAAAGTGCCAGCTCTCTAAGTAATTCTTGGGATTTCTGACTAAGAAATCCTGTTAGAAAAAATTCTAAAAGTGATGTGTTCGCTCTCCATAGATTTTTCTGGCCAAAATCAGAAATCCTGTCAGAAAAAAAATTCTGAAAAACTGCTATCACTTTCTGCTGGCTCATCTCATGCAGACCAAAGGCCCAGTTTTTTAAATTTACATATCAATTCTGTTATTTATTCCAGGTTCCCTTTTGATCATCCTATGAATCAGCCTCCTGTTTCCCCAGCCTCTTAATTCTTAAGAGACAACAAACACATATTTTCTTTTAACACTGCAAAGGAATTCAGAGATCTGCCTGTCTATCTGTTAAGCCAGTACAGTAAACTAGCTGGGTGGGATCCTATCCTGAAATTACCATTTCTACCACACCTGGACCTAAATTAGCTCTGTCTCAGGCTGACCTTGAACTCAGGACTCTGCCTGCCTTTGTATCTGACTGGTTTTGTATCTTTCTGACAAGTTGGCTCACAGAGCAGCTGCTTTGTCTCTTTAGATTCGTGAATGCCTTCATAATTCATATTGCACCCTTAGATTTTGCCTCGTTGAGAAATCATATATTTTTGAACCCATGTTTTTAGAGGTCTTTTCCACAGCCGTAAGGGCTGTCCTGAAGGTCCCCGAGTTTACCATCTTGCTGAGACATTAGCCGTGCCTTTGCTGTCTCAGATCATCAGGGAAGACAGTGGAACGTGAAGGTATGTACAGTACTATGCAAACAAGCCTTATTGCCCACAGCAGCCATGGACACTACTGCTGGCCCTGTCCCAGGGGCAGGAACCATGTTATTCTGTCCCCACCCAGGCCATGCTCGACCCACATGTTCTAATGTTACAATTATTACAATATGCAGAGGTGATCACACTGTTGTACTGTACCTCAATAACAGCCAGTCCAAAAGCAATTCCAATGACAATAATAATGTTCTTTTCAAACAGATCTTTGATCAAAGAAAGACAGGTCTGTTGGAAAAAGAAAAAAAAAAGAAAGAAAGAAAGAAAGCATTGCTTTTAGTGAAATTTTGATCTCCTATTAGGTTGACGTTTTCATATTGGTACCAAGGTCAACAAAGAGGAATTGAACTATTTCTTCTGCCCTAGCCTTAGCTTTTACTCTTACTCAATAGCTAAAGAGCATTTGAGCCATCTTTTCTTTTTTTCTTTAGCTACATAGCTCCTGACTGTTGGGACCGACACGCAATAGAGTGGCATGGGTAGATCAAGTAGTCCAGCACAAACCTCAGGTTCAGGAGTAGCTGACCAATGCATAGTGGACCCCACTTAGTTTTTGTGTGCTTTTATTTGGTTACAGTTTGGTAGGGGGGAGGGTTGGGGTTACATTCTTTTCTTGGGGGTTTTGCTGTTGTACTGGATTTTTGTTTGTTTGTTTGTTTATTGAAAAAGAACTTAAAATTGGGAGGGTAGAATAGGAAAAAGGATCTGGAAGGACTTGGGAGAGGGGAAGAATATGATCAAAATAGATTTAAACTAAAAATATTTTAAATATTAAAAATATAATAAAAATGATTTGGCAAAATTTTAAAAGAAATTAATAAGTCAATTTGTAACACAAACTATAATTTTCATAAACAAAATAATCACAGATTATGTGGGTAAGTGACCTGTGGCAGGGAAGTCTAGTGTTAGGATTCCGGCTATGTATAGTGCGGATATTCCCTATGAAAGACAAGGGAATGTCAAGTCCTCTAATAATAAATGACTTCTATTTTTATCTTTAAAGGGTCCACTATGTGTGCTTTTATGATATTGCTTTAAGAAAAAGTTTAGAAAGTTGCTTCTTTGATACATTATTTTGAAATGTATTCAAATCAGCCCAGAAATCTAACTTTATAAATTTTCAGACAAATTATAAACATTTCAATAACTGAAAATTACAAGGATAACTCTTTTTAAAATGGAAAAACACTGCACAATATAATCTGTGTTCTCATGAGCTATGTCTTCCCTGTGACACCCACATGTGCATGAAGACTAACCAAGGTCATACTACTTGCTAGAAACAGTAAAATAAATAAATAAATAGATAAATAAATAAATAAATAAATAAATAAATAAATAAAATTTTAAAAATCTACAAAGTTGGGAAGGTCTTTCCCAAACTTTATCCCTTGAACTTCTTCATTCTCTTCCAATCCAAAGCAGCAAACATCTGAGATGATCATGTCAGTTAGGACCAAGACAGAGATGAGTGTCTACATCTATTGATTCATATTTATGATATCTGTCTCCTCCTGCTTCCAAGAAAACAGAGAGCAAAAGAGATCGAAGAAAAGAAAAGGAACCATGGGACTGATAAGATGGGCTCAGCAGATAAGAGCACTGACTGCTCTTCCAAAGGTCCTGAGTTCAAATCCCAGCAACCATATGGTGTCTCAAAAACACCCACAATGAGATCTGACGCCCTCTTCTGGTGTGTCTGAAGACAGCTACAGTGTACTTATTGATAGTAATAAATAAATCTTTGGGCTGGAGCGAGGGGGCTGACTGGAGGGAGCAGAGGTCCTAAAATTCAATTCCCAACAACCAGATAAAGGGCTTACAACTCTCTGCACAGCTACAGTGCATACTCATATACATAAAATACATAAATAAATCTTAAAAAAAAAAAAAAAAGAAAGAAAAGGAAAGGAACCATGAGTGGTACCCATTGGCAGGCTTCCTATTTTTCTGGACTTTCAAATGACACACTGCAAATGGGACGATTCCATGAAATAATGGCCTTCCTTACAGGGTAGCAGGGCAGCCATTGGCTTACACTCAGATGAACTCTGTTTGAACTTTCAGGCGATATCATTTCATAAAGCGCTTTTCAGAATGTATCTTGAAGAAAGCCATCTTTCAGCTGAGTCCTCCATCGGAAGTGGAGATGCACATCAACAGAGCCTAGGCATCCCCTGGTCATCCTAAAGAGAAGCTATATTCATCCACACCAGAGAATGATTTCCATTCTACCTTGGAAATGCTGTGTTAATACATTTAGGTAGGCAGGAGGGAGTCAGAGAGGATTATAAAAGGTAAGAATGAAATAATTTAATTGCTATTATTTTGACAATGAAATGACACAGTAATATTGCCCCCTGTAGTTCTCTCCCGTGAATTATTGTTAATATGAGTGATACCTGTACAACCTCAGAGCAGAGCTTCTCTAGCCCTGGTGAGTAGTCTGGAAGGGAGAATCATTTCCTCTGTGATTTGGTATTTTTCTTTAATTTATTAATGACAATTGGTAAATAAAAACAACACTAGATTGGAAATAATTTTTGGGTAGCATAGAAACTAATGTATTGTGAGTTGGAGTAGCTTTGGGGAATCTCTCATGACTAGATCATACTCATTTGCTGAAGCCATTTTGACACCACAAAGGTATAATTGATATAGAGTCGTCTCTGAAGAACATTTCAACATTGATGCCAGTTGTGTTTCCACTAAGCCTTTCCAGGTAGAAGGGACATCTATCTATCTATCTATCTATCTATCTATCTATCTATCTATCTATCTATCTATCTATCTATCTATCTACCTATCTATCTATCTATCTATCTATCTATCTATCTATCTATCTACCTATCTTTCTATCTATCTATCTATCTATCTATCTATCTATCTACCTATCTATCTATCTATCTATTTTTATTTCATGTGAATTTGGTGTTTTGCCTGCATGTATGTCTGCATGAGTGTGTTGGGTCCCCTGGGACTGGAGTTACAGACAATTGTGAGCTTGCCATGCTATAAGTTGAAATCGAGTCCTCTGGAAGAGCAGTCTTAACTGCTGAGCCATTTTTCCAGCCATAGTGTGAAAAGCCTTGTAATGGGGAATACATGGCTTACAAGAGGTAGTCAATAAACATGATGAGTAGTCACATGTTTTTCATTAAAAAGCACATAAAAAAAATAGAAGTTTGATACCCACAACTCAGACACTTTGGATGCATATAACATATTAGAAGATGGAAACTCACCATTTAAATTGATTTCAAATACTCTAAGCAACTTTTCAATTGCAACAATAAGTAGATAAATTAGCAAGTATATTTAACATTTGGAAGCTGAAGTCCTAAATATCAAATCCTTTATTTCTACATAAATGGATTCTTGGGAAAAGGTATTATAAATAGGGGGAAAAAAGACTGATTTTTGAAAACTAAAGTAAAAATATTAATTTCCAGAACTTTAATTAAGATTAAAAGGAATAGAGGACAGTAATTGTAGTGACCAAAGACAGAATAAAATAAACTTTTATGTTAACTTGTACTTGACCTAACTTTGACCCATGAAAGTTTGATTTAAATGATGCTAAGCTTATAGACAAAAAAAAAAAATTCATTTAAAATTTCAAAAAAATTTCATTTAAAAATATCTTCTTTCACAGTTAATAAAGATTAGCTTTATATTTGAGCAACTGAATATTTTCATACTAAAGCTCTCCTGGTGCTTACTGTATTTAAGTTTTTACAGAGACGGTCATTGTGAAAAGAACATATCAGAACTATTGATTATGTCAAATTGAACCTTATTCTCACCTTTGGATAAACGGAACTCCCCTGATAAGTGCCACAGTCAGTTCCTGAACATTGACATGACTCTTTTGCCTCCGGAAAATTATTTCCCCAGTCGGCAGCTCCTTTCTCCAAGCCACAGCACTTGAACTGTGAAGAGAAAAGCAAAAGGAAACGCGGTCATTAACATAACCGGAAACACCGTCATACATTGAATTGTTCTTCTAAATCTTGTTACGGAGATGCGTCTTAGGCTAAAATATAAATTGTATTTTATTTCTGTGTTATGTATATGTGCCTACATATACACATGAGTGTCTAGGTGTGTATATGTACATGTGTATGCAAGCATGAGCATGTGCTGGAGTATGGTAGGTGTGTCCTGTGTGCACAGTAGCCAAAAAACAGTGTGGGATTCATTGGAATTGTGTTTAAGGGAGAAACAGCCAGCTGACATGGATGCTGAGACATGACCTCCAGTCCTCTGAGAGCAGCAAGTACCTTTGACCACTGAGCCTCCTCTGCAGTACTCTCGATGCTAACATATGATACACCACCTTACCCATACAGAACACACATACGCATAACTAAAATAAAAATAAATAAATAAAATCCATTTTTAGAAAGGAAGGAGTGTTTAATTTTGGTCTAAACATTGATAAAGCAAAAATGACTAAGAAGTAAAAGTTTGAAGAAATTAGAAATAAAGTTTAAAAAAACAAAATTCTTTTTATATATTTTTTTTATTATTATTTTTCGAGACAGGGTTTCTCTGTATAGCCCTGGCTGTCCTGGAACTCACTCTGTAGACCAGGCTGGCCTCGAACTCAGAAATCCACCTGCCTCTGCCTCCTGAGTGCTGGGATTAAAGGCATGTGCCACCACCGCCAGGCAAAAACAAAATTCTTAACATTTAGTTTTAATGACAAGAGTCTGATCTATGTATCCTAGGGTCACACACACACACACACACACACACACACACACACACACACAAAGTCAAGTTCTCAACTTAGAGAAATACACATGCTGCTCAAATTTTTTGAGAAATTTTAAAAATAATTGTTTTTCATGGTCTCTGCACCAGAGACATCTCAAAGAGCAGGGAGTTCCAGGACCTCCCTGAGACTGAGTTTCCATAGAGACCTTTGAAACAGGAAAGCAAGCACAAGCAAAAGATCAATGTTTCAGAAAAGTGTCATAGAGATGGAAGCACAGACTAAAGTCGCTGAAGGGGAGGAGGATGAGGCCGTGGTCCAGGAAGGAGGCAAGGAAGTGGCAGTGACACAGAACACTGTTGGATGAGGAAGAGAATGGAAGTAACTGCATCCACTGGAGAGAATGCTTCATGAGGAAACTGTCAGGAAAAGGTATTAAACCACCACCACGACAACCAAATACTGGCTGCATTTTCAGGGATGAATTTAATCCCAGCACATCAGGAAACAGAGTCGGCAGAAAGCTATGAGTTAGAGGCCAATCTGATTTACACAGTGAGTTCCATGACAGTCAGAACTATATGTTTTGATTTCACCTTAAAGACAAAAAAAGAAACAAAGAAACAAAGAAAGAAATAAAGAAACAAAGAGGAGGGGAGGAGAGGAAGGAAACAAAGAGGAGGGGAGGAGAGGAAGAAAACAAAAGAAGGGAGGGAGAGAGAGAAAGGGGGAAGAGGAGAGAGAGAATGAAGGAAAACGGCTAGGGACCCCAACTGAAAAAAAAAAAAGAAATGTCCTCATGCACAGTACATACTCACTTATAAGTGGATATTAGCCGTAAGTCCAGGATACCCATACTACACTCCACAGACCCAAAGAAGCTAAACAAGAAGGAAGTCCCAATCAAGGATGCTTGAATCTCACTTAGAAAAGGGAATAAAATAGCCACAGGAGGCAGATGGAGGGAGAGAACTGAATGGGAGAATGGATGGGGAGGGGAATGACAGGTTCAGAATCAGGAGTGAATAAAGATAGGAGAGAGGGCCAGGGGACTGACTGGGAACATGGATGGAAACCATCAGCTGGCAGGGGTTGAGGGTGTGGGGGCGGGGGTGGGGGTGGGGGCATCTCTAGCATGTGCCAGAGACCTGGGATGGGGGAGGCTCCCAATAGTCTGCAGGGGTGACTATAGCTGAGACTCCTAGCAATGATATGGATCCTGAAGTGGCCATATCTTGTAGCTAGGCATGGCCCAATGGAGCAATAAGGACATCAACTCACTACAAAACTTTCAACCCAAAAATGTGTTCTCTCTACAAGACATGCAGGGACAAAGATGGAGCAGAGACTGAGTGAATGGTCAATCAATAACCAGCCCAACTTGAGACCCATCCTATGGGCAAGAACCAACCCCTGACACTATTAGTGATAGTTAATGCTTGCAGAGAGGAGCCCAGCATAGCTGTTCTCAGAGAGGCTCCACCCAGCAGCCAACGGAAACAGATGCAGAGACCCACAGCCAAACATTAGATGGAGTTCAGGGAGTTTTGTGGAGGAGTTGGGGGAAGGATTGAGGGACCCTAAGAGGGCAAGAACTCTACAGGAAGGTCAACAGAGTCAACTGACCTGGATCCTTGGGAGCTCTCAGAAACTGAACCACCAATCAAAGAGCAAGAACATACATGGACTGGACCTAGACCCCCTGTACATATGTAGTAGATGTGCAACTTTGTCTTCATGGGAGGTCTCCCAACAACTGGAGCTAGGGTTATCCCTAAATCTGTGGCCTGCCTGTGGGTCCTATTCTCCTAACTGGGCTGCCTTGTCTGACCTCGGTGAGAAAGGATACACCTAGCCCTGCAGAGACTTGTTGTGCCTGGATGGGGTGGTACCCAAGGAGGGGCCCCCACAATGTCACAGCAGAAAGGAGGAGGGGGAGAGGAACAAGAGAGGGTGTCCTGGGAGGAGCGGGCAGCGATCTGGAGGTAAAGTGGAAGGAAGGAAGGAAGGAAGGAAGGAAGGAAGGAAGGAAGGAAGGAAGGAAGGAAAAACAAAACGTCCTATGGATGCGAACTCAAATTCCAACCCTTTCATTTTCTATCTGCCAGCCCCCTCTCAACAGGGTGTGCGTCAACATGATGCTACCGTCTGCTTTGGTTTCGTATTCTGAAACCTTTATGAAGTGGGAAACGCGCCAGAGGGAATCACTCAGGTGATACCCTTCTGAACTGGTTAGTGCTGGCTGTGAAGAATAGGTGGTTTTGCAGGGCTGCGTGTGTTCCTGAGAAAGTGGGTTACCATGAGAGGGGAGCACGGAGATGAACAAAGGCGAGGGAAGATGGTAGGATGCATGTGACATGAAACTAGATCGAGGCCGGAGGGTGCCGGTGGTAGGAGTGGCGAGAGGATCGGGAGAAGAGCGAAGGACAGGAGGGCAACCACAACACGGTATGTGCCAGCACGACACACTGGAAGCTACCCTTAATACTTTGTAGCTTTGTATGATTTTTTTTTTCTTTTTCTTTCTTTCTTTTTTTTTTTTTTTTTTTTTTTTTGAGACAGGGTTTCTCTGTATAGCCCTGGCTGTCCTGGAACTCACTTTGTAGACCAGGCTGGCCTCGAACTCAGAAATCCACCTGCCTCTGCCTCCCGAGTGCTGGGATAAAAGGCGTGCGCCACCACGCCCAGCTGTATGCAATTTTTAAAAATTAAAAATCTGAACACTCAAAGCGACGTTTTAGTAAAAGCCAACAACTAAAGAGCAGGATCTCTCTACCCTCTAGAATCTTGTTTCTTGTCTCAGTGATCTCTTTCTATATTTAATTCCGCAGCTGTGGTGCCTGCCTCTGTGAAGACCTCAGAGAATGGAGGCAATAATGACTCCATGCTATTCAACCCCCGACGAGCAAAACCAGCCTCTTTTCTGCTAGTGGCGGTACACGCCTTTAATCTCAGCACCAGGGAGGCAGAGGCAGGCAGATTTCTGCGAGTTTAAGGCCAAGCCTGATCTAGTGAAGGAGTTGTAGGATCGCCAGGAGCTACACAGTGAGACCCTGTCTAAATGAAACCAACTAGACAAGCAAACAAACAAGAACCCAATTAACGACTAATAAATGTCTCATGTATAAAATACTCAGTCTCAGGCATTTTGTCAAAGCAATATAAAATAAACCGAAACACTATTTCATAGGGTTGTAAGAGGCACACTGTTAGTTTTAATTTGGGGGAAGGTAGACTCCACAGCACTGCTCTTTTAGAAGGTAAATATTAAAGTAATTATTGGTTTGACCCATAAACACTTAATTTGTTGTACACATACCTTCTTAATTTATGCCCTAAATTGCTTTAAATCCCAAGGGACTAGAAACTGTTCCAAATACTTTTTTCTTATTACTTTTTTTTGAAATGGCAATTAGTCAAAATCTGCAAAATGGACAATTTCTTTTCATAGAATACAACCATTTAAAAAAATTAAATGTTGGACTGAAGAGATGGCTCAGTGGTCCAGAATACTGGCTACAGTTCTAAAGGACCTGGGTTTGATTCGCAGCACCCAACAAGGCAGCTTACTACCACCTGTAACTCCAGTTCCAGGAATCAAACACCATCTTTGGATTTGCATGTGGTGCTCAGACATCCAAGCAGCAAAAACACCACACATATAAAATAATAATAATAATAATTTAAAATTTACAATTAAACATTGAATAATTATATTCAAATTTTCAAGTGACCAAAGCATTCTATTTACCTCTGACTGAAACACAATCATGGCCTTCTGGAAGTCTTTTGCCTCATCAGTGTTCTCCGACAGAAGATTAGCATTTTCATACAGCGTTTCATTCAGAATTCGGTTATACTGAAAATTGAGAAGGAAAAAAACATATTGTTAAATGAGTCGTGTTGTAGTGTAGGGTTTCAATGTGTGGGGCTTCTGTGAGAGTCATCTATGAACGTACCTCAGGTTTGAAAGCGGCTCCTAGGATGCCTGCTGCCACTTGCAGAATCAGAATCAGCAGCAAGCCGATAAAAAACTGAAAGACAAGACAGGGATGCATTATTCTCAGAGCAGCAGGTAACTTCCAACAGGGTATCCAGTGTCATGTGACCCCTGGCAGCCAGAATAGCCTCAGAAGTGGAATACAAGACTCCGTCTCCTTTATTACACCACCGTGTTGAAGCTACAGATTTGCAATCTATGACTACCCAGAAACATCTGCTTCAGAAATGGGTCCAGGAAAGTAGTCGCAATTAAATCTCGGCAGAAAGACCCCTGTCTATTCCAGCCTATTAAAGGGAAATGGGTTTGGAAGCCTAGAAGATCTCAGGGTCGTTTCTCCGTTCCTGTTTAAATCAAGGTGAAAACTTGCACAGAACAGTCTCTAAGCGGTATCATCCCCGTGGAAATCGCTGGAAACCACGCACACCCTGAACTCTGCCTGGAGGCTGCAGCCCACATACCAGACTGTTCGGAAAACGAGTACCTCAAGTAATTACATCCCCAAATGGGGGGGAAAAGGCCGCCTTGCTCAAGCAGCTCGAGCAGGACATGTTACTGGAGTCCCATTAAACTTGTCTCTGCTTTCCCTCACAGCAAACCGCTCAGCACCATCCCTCTCAGACAGGCACAATCCTTATTTTATTACGGAAGCAAGTTTTGGTCACTCCAATTCATCGCCGACAAATACTATTTTCTAATAGTTTCACAAGATCCGCCCATTTCTTGTTTGCATCTACGTTTAAAAGTGAATGCCTCTGAGCTATTCCTGCTTAATCTGCCCTTCTGGAAAATTCTCACTGACAAATCTGATTATCTCCCCTGCAATGTTGTTACACAGTTGGGGCTTTATGACTCGGCTGTGGCCTACACAAATACATCTCCTACCAGTACTGAAAACAGCCTCTGCCTCTCCAGCCACACGCAAGACACTCCCATTTCTCAAACACAGCAGCCTTGGACCTGGAATTCAACAACACACCCTCCCTCACACAGACAGATTATTCAGTTCCACCCTGGCTTGCAAACTCCCTCCCCCAGCCTCACCCTTCTCCTCTTCAGTTTCCCTCACTACAGTATGGTTTTACTGATTCTTCCCACAATGGGGTCTGTCTTAGGGTTTTCTCTATCACTGAACGCAGTGTCTGACAAACAGAAACACGGTCATTGTTACATGACTGACTGAAGGAATGAGGGCATGACTCATTAAAATGTGTCTTCTTTTTTTTTTTTGATTTTTAATATTTTTATTACATATTTTCCTCAATTACATTTCCAATGCTATCCCAAAAGTCCCCCATAGAGCCCCCCACTTCCCTACCCACCCATTCCCATTCTTTTGGCCCTGGCATTCCCCTATATTGGGGCATATAAAGTTTGCAAGTCCAATGGGCCTCTCTTTCCAGTGATGGCCGACTAGGCCATCTTTCGATACATATGCAGCTAGAGACAAGAGCTCCGGGGTTCTGGTTAGTACATCATGTTGTTCCAACAATAGGGTTGCAGATCCCTTTAGCTCCTTGGGTACTTTCTCTAGCTTCTCCATTGGGAGCCCTGTGATACATCCAATAGCTGACTGTGAACATCCACTCCTGTGTTTGCTAGGCCCCGGCATCGTGTCACAAGAGACAGCTATATTTGGGTCCTTTCAGCAAAATCTTGCTAGTGTATGCAATGGTGTCAGCGTTTAGGAGCTGATTATGGGACGGATCCCTGGATACGGCAGTCTCTAAATGGTCCATCCTTTCATCACAGCTACGAACTTTGTCTCTGTAACTCCTTCCCTGGGAGTTTTGTTCCCAATTCTAAGAAGGTGCACAGTGTCCACACTTTGGTCTTCATTCTTCTTGAGTTTCATGCGTTTAGCAAATTGTATCTTATATCTTGGGTATCCTAAGTTTTGGGCTAATATCCACTTATCAATGAATACATATTGTGTGAGTTCTTTTGTGATTGTGTTACTTCACTCAAGATGATGCCCTCCAGGTCCATCCATTTGCCTAGGAATTTCATAAATTCATTCTTTTTAATAGCTGAGTAGTACTCCATTGTGTAGATGTACCATAATTTCTGTATCCATTCCTCTGTTGAGGGACATCTGGGTTCTTTCCAGCTTCTGGCTATTATAAATAGGGCTGCTAGGAACATAGTGGAGCATGTGTCCTTTTTACCGGTTGGGACATCTTCTGGATATATGCCCAGGAGAGGTATTGCTGGATCCTCCGGTAGTACTATGTCCAATTTTCTGAGGAACCGCCAGACTGATTTCCAGAGTGGTTGTACAAGCTTGCAATCCCACCAACAATGGAGGAGTGTTCCTCTTTCTCCACATCCTCGCCAGCATCTGCTGTCACCTGAATTTTTGATCTTAGCCATTCTGACTGGTGTGAGGTGGAATCTCAGGGTTGTTTTGATTTGCATTTCCCTGATGATTAAGGATGTTGAACATTTTTTCAGGTGCTTCTCTGCCATTCGGTATTCCTCAGGTGAGAATTCTTTGTTCAGTTCTGAGCCCCATTTTTTAATGAGGTTATTTGACTTTCTGGAGTCCACCTTCTTGAGTTCTTTATATATATTGGATATTAGTCCCTTATCTGATTTAGGATAGGTGAAGGTCCTTTCCCAATCTGTTGGTGGTTTTTTTTGTCTTATTGATGGTGTCTTTAGCCTTGCAGAAGCTTTGTAGTTTCATGAGGTCCCACTTGTCAATTCTCGATCTTACAGCACAAGCCATTACTGTTCTATTCAGGAATTTTTCCCCTGTGCCCATATCTTCAAGGCTTTTCCCCACTTTCTCCTCTATAAGTTTCAGTGTCTCTAGTTTTATGTGAAGTTCCTTGATCCACTTAGACTTGACCTTAGTACAAGGAGATAGGAATGGATCGATTCGCATTCTTCTACATGTTAACAACCAGTTGTGCCAGCACCATTTGTTGAAAATGCTGTCTTTCTTCCACTGGATGTTTTTAGCTCCCTTGTCGAAGATCAAGTGACCATAGGTGTGTGGGTTCATTTCTGGGTCTTCAATTCTATTCCATTGGTCTATTTGTCTGTCACTATACCAGTACCATGCAGTTTTTATCACAATTGCTCTGTAGTAGAGCTTTAGGTCCGGCATGGTGATTCCACCAGAGGTTCTTTTATCCTTGAGAAGAGTTTTTGCTATCCTAGGTTTTTTGTTATTCCAGATGAATTTGCAGATTGCACTTTCTAATTCGTTGAAGAATTGATTTGGAATTTTGATGGGGATTGCATTGAATCTGTAGATTGCTTTTGGCAAGATAGCCATTTTTACAATGTTGATCCTGCCAATCCATGAGCATGGGAGATCTTTCCATCTTCTGAGATCGTCTATAATTTCTTTCTTCAGAGACTTGAAGTTTTTATTATACAGATCTTTCACTTCCTTAGTTAGAGTCACGCCAAGATATTTTATATTATTTATGACTATTGAGAAGGGTGTTGTTTCCCTAATTTCTTTGTCAGCCTGTTTATTCTTTGTGTAGAGAAAGGCCATTGATTTCTTTGAGTTAATTTTATATCCAGCTACTCCAATGGGCCTCTCTTTCCATTGATGGCCGACTAGGCCATTTTCGATACATATGCAGCTAGAGACAAGAGCTCCGGGGTTCTGGTTAGTACATCATGTTGTTCCAACAATAGGGTTGCAGATCCCTTTAGCTCCTCAAAGGACCAGCAAACATCTTCAACAAAATTATAGAAGAAAACTTCCCAAATCTAAAGAAAGAGATGCCCATGAACATACAAGAAGCCTACAGAACTCCAAATAGACTGGACCAGAAAAGAAATACCTCCCGACACATAAGCAGTAAGAGAAAAAGGCCAAGTAACATATAAAGGCAAGCCTATCAGAATTACACCAGATTTTTCACCAGAGACTATGAAAGCCAGAAGATCCTGGACGGATGTTATACAGACACTAAAAGAACACAAATTCCAGCCCAGGCTACTATACCCAGCCAAACTCTCAATTAACATAGATGGAGAAACCAAAGTATTCCACGACAAAACCAAATTCACACATTATCTCTCCACGAATCCAGCCCTTCAAAGGATAATAACAGAAAAAAACCAATACAAGGACAGGAACCACGCCCTAGAAACAACAAGAAGGTAATCCCTCAACAAACCTAAAAGAAGACAGCCACAAGAACAAAATGCCAACTTTAACAACAAAAATAACAGGAAACAACAATTACTTTTCCTTAATATCTCTTAATATCAATGGACTCAACTCCCCAATAAAAAGACATAGACTAACAAACTGGCTACACAAACAAGACCCAACATTTTGCTGCTTACAGGAAACTCATCTCAGAGAAAAGGATAGACACTACCTCAGAATGAAAGGCTGGAAAACAATTTTCCAAGCAAATGGCATGAAGAAACAAGCTGGAGTAGCCATTCTAATATCTGATAAGATTGACTTCCAACCCAAAGTCATTAAAAAAGACAGGGAGGGACACTTCATACTCATCAAAGGTAAAATCCTCCAAGAGGAACTATCAATCCTGAATATCTATGCTCCAAATACAAAGGCAGCCACATTCATTAAAGAAACTTTAGTAAATCTCAAAGCACACATTGCACCTCATACAATAATAGTGGGAGACTTCAACACACCACTTTCACCAATGGACAGATCATGGAAACAGAAAGTAAACAGGGACACAGAGAAACTAAGAGAAATTATGAATCAAATGGATCTGGCAGATATCTACAGAACATTCTATCCTAAAACAAAAGGATATACCTTCTTCTCAGCACCTCATGGTACCTTCTCCAAAATTGATCACATAATTGGTCACAAAACAGGCCTCAACAGATACAAAAATATTGAAATTGTCCCATGCATCCTATCAGATCACCATGGACTAAGGCTGATCTTCAATAACAAAATAAATAATAGAAAGCCAACCTTCACGTGGAAACTGAACAACACTCTTCTCAATGATACCTTGGTCAAGGAAGGAATGAAGAAAGAAATTAAGGACTTTTTAGAGTTCAATGAAAATGAAGCCACAACATACCCAAACTTATGGGACGCAATGAAAGCATTTCTAAGAGGAAAACTCATAGCTCTGAGTGCCTCCAAAAGGAAACTAGAGAGAGCACACATTAGCAGCTTGACAACACACCTAAAAGCACTAGAACAAAAGGAAGCAAATTCACCCAAGAGGAGTAGACGGCAGGAAATAATCAAACTCAGGGGCGAAATCAACCAAGTGGAAACAAGAAAAACTATTCAAAGAATCAACCAATCAAGGAGCTGGTTCTTTGAGAAAATCAACAAGATAGATAAACCCTTAGCCAGACTCACTAGAGGGCACAGGGAAAGCATCCTAATTAACAAAATCAGAAATGAAAAAGGAGACATAACAACAGATCCTGAAGACATCCAAAACACCATCAGATCCGTCTACCAAAGGCTATACTCAACAAAACTGGAGAACCTGGATGAAATGGAGAAGTTCCTAGACAGATACCAGGTACCAAAGTTGAATCAAGATCAGGTTAATGATCTAAACAGCCCTATATCCCCCAAAGAAATAGAAGCAGTCATTAATAGTCTCCCAACTAAAAAAAGCCCAGGACCAGATGGGTTTAGTGCAGAGTTCTATCAGACCTTCAAAGAAGATCTTATCCCAGTTCTTCACAAACTATTCCACAAAATAGAAACAGAAGGTACTCTACCCAACTCATTCTATGAAGCCACAATTACTCTGATACCTAAACCACAAAAAGACCCAACAAAGATAGAATACTTCAGACCAATATCCCTTATGAATATTGATGCAAAAATCCTCAATAAAGTTCTTGCTAACCGAATCCAAGAACACATCAAAACAATCATCCATCCTGACCAAGTAGGTTTCATCCCAGGGATGCAGGGATGGTTCAATATACGGAAATCCATCAACGTAATCCAGTATATAAACAAACTCAAAGACAAAAACCACATGGTCATCTCGTTAAATGCGGAAAAAGCATTTGACAAGATCCAACACCCATTCATGATAAAAGTCTTGGAAAGATCAGGAATTCAAGGCCCATACCTAAACATGATAAAAGCAATCTACAGCAAACCAGTAGCCAACATCAAAGTAAATGGTCAGAAGCTTGAAGCAATCCCTCTAAAATCAGGGACTAGACAAGGCTGTCCACTTTCTCCATACCTATTCAATATTGTACTTGAAGTCCTAGCCAGAGCAATTCGACAACAAAAGGAGATCAAAGGGATACAAATTGGAAAAGATGAAGTCAAAATATCACTTTTTGCAGATGATATGATAGTATATATAAGTGACCCTAAAAATTCCACCAAAAATGTGTCTTCTTTTAGACTCTAAAGTTTAGAGCAAACTCAGATTTAAGCCGATAGGTTGGCATATGCTGTGTGAAGCTGTCTCTCTGTCCTTCCTCAGCTACCTAAGGCATTCCCTGATTGGCTTTAATGAATATCTGATGACCAATTAGCTGGGCAGGAAGTAGAAGGCAGGACTTCCTGGAAGGGAAAAAGGGACTCTGGGAAGGAGAAGGAGGAAAGACCTTTTGTCCGGAGACATGGGAAGAGATGTTCTGGTAACTGGCTTGCAAAGTATAGCTATCCGTGTGGCTGGATGAGGTAGTAGGCTGGGTTAACTTAGATGAGTTAGTTCAGGGTCTGACCAGCTAAGGCTCTGAAATATTAACAGGTTTCTGTGTGATTGTTTGGGAAAAGGCAGCCATATTAACTTCCAACATTAATTAATATAAACAGGACATAATGATATTTTAATGTATACTGATGTAATCCAAAACCTATGCCATAGTATCTTCCATAAACAAATTCTCTAAAATAAGTTAGGGTTTCATTAAGCTTGGCAAGGACAAGTCTTGTGACATCACAGATAACCCCTTGGGGGTCTGAAGGGTTGGGTTGCCTACCAAGAGAAGCATGCACCGGCTTTCTTTCACAGCTCCACAGCATCCCAGGAAACCCAGAACCATGATGATAGACCCAACTGCAATCAAGATATTCACAGCAATGAAGGGGTTCGTGCTAGTGTCTCCGGACGTGATGATCTAGAAAAAAGAAAAGAAAAGACTTGGTGTATAGATTTCTTCCCTTGATGTTTATTTTACTCATTTTCCAAATACCCCTTGAGTCCCCACTGGGTGTCAGGCCCTGGTCTGAGACCCTGAGAAACTTTTGTGATCTAAAAGTAAAAAAGTAAAAAAAAAAAAAAGAGTCTCTGTCCTGGCACAGCTCACATTTTATTGAAATGGTGGCACCTCCTGAGTCCTGTTTCCAGCCTTGAATTGTCCTAGAGTGAAATGGTAGATGTTGGATGGAGGAACAATAATGGCCCTTTAAAGTTGTTTCTAACAGTTTAGAAGAAAAGATGCTTTTAGTCCCTTTTTTTTTTAGATTTATTTATTTATTCTATGTAAGTACACTGTAGCTGTCTTCAGACACCCCAGAAGAGATTCAGTTATCATTACTGATGGTTGTGAGCCACCATGTGGTTGCTGGGATTTGAACTCAGGGCCTTCAGAAGAGCAGCCGGTGCTCTTAACCACTGAGCCATCTCTCCAGCCCGCCCCTGTTTTTTAAATGGGCTCTTTGGTTCACACATTGTATATTTTATACCTAGAGTAGCATTATAAAGTCTTTGTTTTATGATATCCTAATTATTTTGACTTGAAAACATCTTAAGTTCTTCAAGTCCGTGCTGGTTACAGCATGAATGAAGTTCAGAATCATGTGGGGCTGAAGAAGCTGTATGCCTTTAAAAGAGGCAATTTGTCTTTAAAGGAGCAAATGTTGTAAGCTCCATTCACATGGAGCTGAAGACCAGGCAAAGCTGTGGTGATCAAAACCAAGGTGATTTGCCTTTGAGCAGAATAGGACAGAAGACAGGAAGTGGCTGAAAGGCGCACTGGGAAGGGGCTCTCACATCTTGGTTAAGGATGCAATAAGCCCACTTCCTGCAAGTGCCCATCAAATCTTGTCTTCTCCTTTTCAGAAGGACCGAACGCAGAAACTTTAGTTTTACCTGACTGTCAAATTATGGGATATTTCAGGGAATATCTTAGGACTATTAACAGTGAGTGGGCAGTAGAATTACATCTGGTGTAATTCAGGTCTTCCACATGCAACCCAAGTATACTCTTATACATAAACCTCAGAGAGCCCCAGACCATAGACCACTCATTTTCCTTCACACACTGACATGTGCATTCCTTCGTGTGATTGACAGTAGTCAATCACAGTTAAAGATGGAGATTCTGTGCCAGTGTTACACGTGTATGCTGTATGCTGCATGCTGTATGCTGCATGCTGTATGCTGTGTACAGTCCATAGGCTACCTGCAGCATCCAAGTACTGGGCTAAGGAAACTCAAAACTGTTTTCCATACTCTACCAAAGCACTCGTGGGTCTCTTCCTTTAACAGTCAACGCAAAAGCAAGCAGCGCCACTAGTGGTCCTTCTGTTTTGAAGGCTTTTAGTATCCATTCATAACCCCTAGGAGACATTTACTCAAAGGTCACTAAGAGGACTGTACTTAAATTATGGAGGCTTAAATGGAATGACCCATTGGGACTCAGGGTCCCAATATGTAACAAGTTTGTGAACCCAAGAAAAGTAAGCTATCTGAGCCTTTGAGCCCATTTTTAGTTTATAAGGGGGAAACAGGCCATCTCTGTGACTTCTAAGGCCTCCTTTGCTTTAAAAGTATTTGCGTACACATAATGCTTTAGGTTAACAAATTTAAAGCTTGCTTGTGTTCTATTTTGTCTTTCATTTGGAGGGAGAGATTTTTGTTTGGTTCATCATTAAGACTGGAGCCAGACTTCTCAGTAGGGAGGATTGGGGTAGATAGACTTCTGTGCTCTTGTGGATGGCCCCTCATCCATGCGTACATGGGCAACACTCATTGGGCTTGGTGGGTTATTACAACAGCAAAAGTAAAGACAAGTTTTGAGAGGGGTGAGAAGATGGCCAGGAAGAGTGAGGGATGAATATAATCGAAAATACCTTGTATGAATGTATGAGATTCACAAAGGATTGATTATATATATATAATCAAAGACAAAATAGATGTGCCAGGAAACCTCTTCTGTATGATCTCCAGATCATGCTATGACATCTAAACAGGTAGAAGACTCTAGTAAGGTTATTAGAACTCAGGAGAGAAAGCCCAGACACAGTGGTCATTCATGGACTGTTTTCATAAGCACCTGGATTAGTGCAGCTGGTACCCATGTAGGCAGTAGTAAGGGCTGGGGTGAGGCTAACCCAACTGGGTCACCCACTGCCAGGAACCAGACAGAAAAAAAAGCCGCATGCTGACCTAGTAGCAGTCACCATTGCAAGTGCTGCCCAACAAACGCCTATTGTTGTTGAAGAGTGAACTAGAAATCTGAGCCCAGTGTTTGTTACAGCTGGAACCCAGCAACGTTACCAAAGCTGCCTCATAGAAACAGAGTCTGCGTGTTTCTTAAGAAAAGGGGAGAAATCCTAAAGGAGGCCCAGTGAGTCTGAAAGATGAGGATGCTAACTGGGATCTTCTTTGGATTCAAAGAGATATCCTAAGATGAGGGTGATGCCCATGTTTTTGGCCTTGGGAGCTATTGAATTTATCGTCCTCCCAAGGCTTGTTAGCAGAAAGAGATGTCACTTCCCTGTCATTCTTGTATGTGCTTGTGTTCATGTTAGCCCTTGTAAAACGACTCATTCTATTTTCCCGGTAATAAAATTCAACTCTTCACTCAGTGTTGACTTTTGCCCACTCATTGCAGATAAACACGAATCAAGCTGACTTCCTGTGAGCCAGGCTGGTTGGTGTTGTCCTAGGACTGACTTTTGTTCTGGGTAAGAAGCTGATAGCACAAAGATCTAAATGTAACTGAAGGTGGTGCTGCCTCGCCTGCCTGTTCTGTCCATTTCACTCCCAGATGTGGACTCACATTCTCTCAAGGGCAACAGCTCTTTTAATCCATTCAATGTGTGTTGTCTCTTAACAGACTAAACACCACGTTTGCTTAACAGAAACACTGGGGAGAAAGAAAATGTTGACCACAAATCAAATAATGATATAAAATTCAGGCTGTGGATATATCTTCAAGAGTCTAAAGTACTCTCAAAATAGTGGTTGGCTGTTAGTCTTTGTTTTTAATTATGAGCCTCAAAGTCAGGCAGATTGTATGCTCCTTCAAAACCCTCTTCCTCCTCTCAGACACCAGATCCTGTGGCCATCAAGCATTTAGAGCCATGTTTATCAGTATAAATAATAAATGGAAGTCTGATGAACTGGGAGGCAAGACAACCTGCTCCACCCAGCCTCTCCTAGTTTACTCACTGGGTAAAGTACAGAATGAGGAAATGCCTCACTGCCTTGGAGTGGCTCTGGACTCTCTTGGGATAGAGAGAAAGAGAGGGAAAGAGGGAAGAGAAGGAAGAGGAGGAGGAAGAGAGAGAGGAAAGGAAAAATGGGGTACATTTATGAAAAATCTACACATATTTTAAAAAGCATACAAACCAGCTTAGTTTGCTTTTAATCCTCTTTTCACTAAGCCGTGTCCAAAGGCATCTGGTCTCACTATGATACAACTTGTTTAAATCTTTTTAAAGCGTTGTCTGCACTTCTGGCTTAGTAGTATCATTGTGACATTCGACAGGAATCAGAATTCTTCTTCAGGGAGGAAAACGTTTGGAGCCAAACCTTTGAAAAGGCTCTAACAATAGAGACCTGATGGACAAGGGTCTGCCTTCACAACCCTGAGCAAACTTCTCTGCAGGAACTGAGAACAGTAAAGCACGGAGCAGGGGGCTCTCTGAACCGAGAGGGGAGAAGAGAGCAAAAGTAAGAGCATCAAGAAATGAAGCCAGCGTGGTGTTATTTTGGATAAATCTGGATCAACAACCCGCCCACACCCTTTGCTTTCTTCCTCCTCCTGCGTTTGGAACATGGAATAGAAATAGTATGCGATTAAATCCAAAGGCTGGGGCTGGAATTGTGCCTACAAACCAAACTTTCAAACCTGGGGACATGTCGATAAAAGCTTTGTTCCTGGGGTGAAAAGGTATGTAATGGGAGCAGATGGATCTTGTTAACTGTTTGCATGTTCAAGAAGCTGAACAGTATCCGGGTCACACTAATGTGAGTGAGTCACTCTAGTGTGAGTGAGTCACCCAAGTGTGAGTGACAGTCTCAGGTTGAAATGGTTGTCTCAAGTTCCAGTTGCAAGAGGTAAATGCCACCTGTCTCTGAACTGTGCTGTCCTTGAAATCTGGAGTCACATTCGTCTCCCAGAAAACATCTCATCTCTATCCATTTTGGACCAACCACTCTGGAATTAGCTATATGATAGTCAGAATGTGCTAGAGAAGTTGCTCTTGGTGGAGAGGAAAGGTGTTCCGTGTCTCCAAACTGTTCGTTAGGCTGGCCTTTAGTAGTGAAGGAGGCAAGATTCTACATAAACCCTGTCCCACATCTCCCTGTGTTGAAGTCTTTCTAGTTTGAGAATAATGATACGAGAATTTGGGAGAAAGCCTCACCTGGGATGGATGACGCATGTTACCAGGGACATTGGGGTCATTGCTCAGGGTTCTTAGTCTCAGTGGTAAAACAGTTTAAGAATGGGCTCAGAAGAAACCTCAAGGATAAGTTTACTTGAGCTTACAGGCAAAACTAAGCTATAAATATTGGCATCTTCCTGGAAGAGAAAGATGGCTAAGTGGAAGAGAGAAAGCCATGCTATTTGATTTGAGCCAACATGTTCAGCCATATGGATCAGACAAGCAGCCATATTGGGGCAGTGGGGGGGAGGCTGGGGGGGGGGCATTAGAATAGACATCCTGTCAGGACTGCACTGGATGGTACAGATAAAGGACTCAGAAGAGCAAGCAGGCTTAACCCATCTGTGCTCCCATAATCCATTATTGACTACACAGAGAACTGGAATTCTGCAAAGGCAAAATACATTATCTCGTTGAGGATAATAATTCCTCCCGTGTTTTTTAAATGGCTTAGGGTAAATCAGCCTTCCAGAGGACTGGCCCCTTGGCCAAGTGATTTGCCTGGCCCAATTGGGTTGACTAACTCGTTCTTGGGTAGCTTGTAATGGTAGATCTCTACCCAGGCCAGAGAAATGGTTTTCCCTTAATATGCATAGATGCTTCAGTAGCACGCCCCTCTCAGCTCTCCAGAAGGACTGTGCCATGCAAGGCACAGAATAAGTAACTTTGACTTTCTAAAGTAGAAACCCATGTAACATCACACATAAGAGAGGCATTTAAGAAAAATGTTATAGGACATTTACTTTCTGTCATTATTGTCGCCTTTGCTTCTCATGATGGTGATAAGAGCTGCTTTGTGTATCTATATTTACCTCTTTTCCGTCTTTGCTTACTCTCACCCATATGGCCAGTCCCAAGATCAGTGTACCACATACCTGTAGAAAAGGGAGGGGGGAAAGAAAGAACATTAGAATACAAAGACACAATAAAATGATAATTCCACAAACCCCAGTTTCATGGCTGCCGGAATAGTTCATCAGGACCCAGACTGTTACATTCTGAAGTGCGGCACAGCAGGATAAGACTGGTAAGAATCACAGTCCATTCATAGCGGTACGACAAGAAGAGACCTCTGCCAGGTGGTAAAAGACATTCCCCAGGATTTAATTGAAATCACGTGGAATATTTCCTATGGTTTAAAGATAAGACACCCTTAATATACTCCTGCATTTGATGCTTGCACTTTATCTTGGACCAAGAAAGAAAGGCATAACTCTCCAACCATCCAATATGCACTCAGGACTTCTGAGGAAGAGAGGCGTTTGTAAAGACAGACAATAGTAGAACATTTGACCAAATGTGAAGTTAAACAATGATAGTACATACTAATTAATATTTTAAAACTCAAGTAAACTATAAAAAAATTATTTTAGCTAGTAAGGCTTACCCAGAAAAAAGAAACAGCAGGAAACAGTATTTAAATTCTTAAATTCCTTTTAATGGCTTTTCCAGATTATTTAATTTGGACCATGGCCAACACATAAAATGTGAAACACATTTTACTTTAGTGTAAGGAAAACTCTTGTCTCTCAAGGTTACACACACACACACACACACATATACATATATATGCCTCAAAAAAATCAAAGATGTATTATTAGATAGATATATTAAGAGCAGTCCCAGTTACATACCAGACATAGTGGGCCTTGGAGGGCTTTCTAGATGTTTCTGACTCTCCATATTCTAACAAAGAACTGTCTGAGTTCTCCAAAACCCAGTGGCCTTGAACTGTCATTGCTTTCATATATGCATGGTTGAACTGTATACCTGGGACCCTCAAGCAACCATATGCAAGGACCTCCAGTGAGTGCTTTCTCATCAAGTTTTTGGTAGAAACAAGGTCAAAGGGCTTGTTAAAAGAATAAGGAGTACATGGAGCCTCTGAGGAGACATGGAGTCTCTCCTGCCTCAAAGACCTCAAAAGTCTTCTAAGTCCAAACCTTTGTTAAGGTAAAGTACCTGATATATTATAGTCACACAGTTGAAACTCCAGACCAACTCCTAACCAATCAACCTGTCGTACATGCTTTAACTCCTACAAACTTTGCCCCAATTATTCTAATGCAATTAAAAAAGAAACTTTGTCCATTAGCCAATAACCTATGCAACTGACTGTCTTACAGGCCAGCATACATAAATGCTATACAAATAAATTAATAAAAGTTTAGCGTTGCGAGCCTAGTTTCCCCTTCCTCCCACTAGAGCTAATATTGACAAATAAAGATAAGGGCCCAGGTTCGCAGGTGGTGGTTAGCCAACCAGAGGGAGAGAAGTCCTGTCAGATGATAACTCAGCTTTCTGGTAGTGATTTTATAAGGATCACATTTTTCTTGCTAATTAATTGATTTCCTTATTCATATTTTCTGTTTTTAGTTCTCTCTTTATAAGTATGTTTATGCTGATCATCTTTTTATTTATTTTTTTACTTTATTAGATACTTTCTTTATTTACATTTCAAATGCTATCCCAAAAGTTCCCTATACCCTCCACCTGCCCTGCTCCCCTACCCACCCACTCCCACTTCTTGGCCCTGGCGTTCCCCTGTACTGGGGCATATAAAGTTTGCAAGACCAATGGGCCTCTCTTTCCAATGATTCTGCTACATATGCAGCTAGAGACATGAGCTCTGGGGGTACTGGTTAGTTCATATTGTTGTTCCACCTATAGGGTTGCAGACCCCTTCAGCTCCTTGGGTACTTTCTCTAGCTCCTCCATTGGGGGCCCTGTGTTCCATCCAATAGCTGACTGTGAGCATCCACTTCTGTATTTGCCAGGCACTGACATAGCCTCATACGAGACAGCTATAGCTGTTCATCTTTTTAAAGTTTTTATTCTTTAATAATTTGCTACAGTTCACTTTTTATCATATGTGTTTTCATCCCCCAACTCACACACCACCCTCCCTCTCTTCCCACCCAATTTCATATTCTTTCTCTCTCTCTTAAAAAATGAAAACAAAAGAATATTCTGAAAATCATGGCGTCTGATTTGTGCTGGCCAACGCCGACGAGCCACCTGGAGTATGTCTGCTAAGCCTGATATCACTCCACTGAAGAAAACTGATTTTTCTTCTCTCAGCTGCTCGAGTTTGTGAAGAGCTTCCTGGCTAGGGCTGGGAGTCTCTGCCCACTTCTCCTCCTATGTGCTGGGATTTTGTCTTCCTCGAGCTTGTGCAGCTCTCAAACCTGCTCTCGAAATACTTCTACCCCCTCATCTGCATAGACCCCTGCTACTTACCCCTCTCCATATCTCCTTCTCTGTCCTCACACCTTCATGCTGACCATCTCGATAGTAACCCTGGCCTTTAACTTTAACTAAAACTAATATTATCTGTGCTGGTAACTATTGAGTATCTGGCACTTGAAAAAGAACACAGAAAGTTATATAGCAGGGTCTGGAGGTAGGAAATGGAAGAGAAAAATTATGTAGTTATATTATGATCTCAAAAATAATAATAATGAACCCGTATACTTTATTATTACATTATTAATATATTTACATTTTACTAATTAATTAATTTTGTAATTATACTTAATTATACTTGTAACTGCATTTAATTACATTGTATTAATTACAATTAATACAATTAAATATTAAATTATTAATACATAATACTGTATTAATTAAACTGCACATCTATATCTTATTTACTTGACCCTCAAACCATATTAGGTTTTCTCCGACACCGAACATTACCTATAACTACAACCTTGAAAATAAAAAGTAGTCACTCACTTTATAAGCGAAGAATGTTTTCTCTAATTTCAGTCCCCACAATTAAATCGAATGCATTTGCAGTTATTGAAATTGGCTAAACTTTCATGTCCACTCCCATCACTACCTCTTTTTTTCTATATATTAGTTTTAAAATGAAAATACACTGTTTAAAACATTTTTCTCATCTCATTGGAGAATTTCACATGTCAAGGTCATAAATGTCACATCATTAGAATGTTTGCAAGGGCTACAGCTAATCTTAGAAGTAGATGCATCTCCTATCAAGGTGGTGAACTACAAAGCAGGTCCATTCCCACTGCCTTGAGATGAGCCATCACGTGAGTCCGTGAGGCCTCCTGCATCTTTCTCGTTTAGCTCTAAGGATGTGTTAAGTTATGTCTAGCTCTGGATATCTGTGCTTGTAAGACTGGAAAGTGAAAGGTGTTAATAAGTCGGCTCTAGGCCTGGCATCAGTGGCCGTGGAGATCTAACTGGCCCATCTTTATCCTGGTTTCACTTTCAGGAGAACCACTGTGGTTTTCACTCAGTTCTCATTTGACATCTTTGGTTTTTACAATTAGGATGTGGTTGGTTCGGATCAGTATTCTGAGAATGTAGACAATTTTGATATTTACAGATGGGCAAGCAATGGTCTGATTCGTTTTTCCTTAGACTCTCACATAAGATGGTGTTTTAATGACGATATTTAGAAACAGGACTTTTAGGAGATAGCTTAGGTTAAATGAGGTCATCAAAAGTAGAATCCTAATCCAGTGAGATTGAAGACCTTACAAGAGAGCTCTGTCTCTGTCCATTACCTTAACCTCTGAGAAGAACCACGTGACAAAAAGGGAGAAGGCAAAAGAACCTCCACTGGACACCCAGTGGGCCTGCACCTCAGTCTTAGAACCTTCACTGGACACCCAATGGGCCTGCACCTCAGTCTTAGAACCTTCACTGGACACCCAATGGGCCTGCACCTCAGTCTTAGAACCTTCACTGGACACTCAATGGGCCTGCACCTCAGTCTTAGGCCTCTCAGCTTTCAGAACTGTAAGAAATGAATTTCTATTGTTTCAACTACCAATCAATAGTAATTTCTTATGGAGGCCTGTACTGGCTGGTTTTGTGTGTCACCTTGACACAAGCTGGAGTTATCACAGGGAAAGGAGCCTCTCTTCAGGAAATGCCTCCATAAGATTCATATGTAAGGCATTTTCTCAATTAGTGATCAAGGGGGGAGGGCCCGGCCCATTGTGGGTGGTGCCATCCTTGGACTGGTAGTTCTGGGTTTCATAAGAAAGCAAGCTGAGCAAGCCAGGGGAAGCAAGCCAATAAGTAACATCCCTCCATGGCCTCTGCATCAGCTCCTGCTCCCTGACCTGCTTGAGTTCCAGTCCTGACTTCCTTTGGTGATGAACAGCAATGTGGGAAGTGCAAGCTGAATAAACCCTTTCCTCCCCAACTTGCTTCTTGGTCATGATGTTTGTGCAGGAATAGAAACCCTGACTAAGACAAGACCCAAGCCAATTAAGACAGAAAATATGCTGATATCAACAAAATGTCAGAAAGACAATGGCAAGACATGATCTGGAATTAACTTCTGATTTGAGCTCTGCAGGACTTGACAGAAATTCATATGAGTACCTAGAGACCCAAGCTCAGCTTACAGTAGCCCCCAATGGACATTAGTGAGAAGAGTCTGTATAATCAACAGCAACAGGTTTGATGCCACATGGGTAGGGATATTTGGGGCCTCGTCCATCTAGAGTGGAGTCCAGCATCATTGAGGATATAGTACCCTGATTCCCCCAGACTTCTTGCCTTGTGAGAAAAGAAGAGTGTAGAGTCAGACTAAAATTATGCTTATGTTTTAAAAACCTACTATGCATAAAATAGGATCATCACTTGAGGAGAGAGTTTTTATATTAAAAAGCAATATGGGCCATTGTTGGGATAAAAATAACATCAATTAAACTACTGCATACCGACCCTTGCTTATATGTTGGCATAAAGTTCCTTAGTTAATCTTTATGGTTAGTCCTTCTAAGTAAAAGTGCCCCCCCTCAGCCTATGCATGCAGGAAGTGGAGCACAGAAGAGCCAATGAGCATACGTTAGCACACAAAGCAAGAGGCTGGGGAGGTTCGGGATCTGAATCACAAGTGGCATGAATAAGCATTTTTATTTCATTTCTCTAACTGTGATAGAAGAAAGTATTACCTTATCATAAATTCTTTCTGTATTAATTTCCCCTCGGTTCCAGAATTCAACGTGGAAAAGTATTCGTCATGATCTGAAATAGTTTCCTACCTTACTCGTTCTAATGCCTAGGAAATGTTGATTGGATCGTCATTTTTCATAAGCACCTACTGTCACTTTGAGTCCCTTGTGCATATCAACTCACAGTGATCTAAGGAGGTAGATTGAGCACGGCCATCATTTGTGTAGATGACAAACTGTAAAGTACGGTGAAGCTAGTCCCTCTAAGGTAGGACAGCTGGTGAAGGGGACTTAAGCTCACTACAACGGGGCCTTTACACCTTTGCTGTTCCCCTAGTTCAACTGATTAGCATAACTGTACAATGACAAGCAGCTGCTGTATTACCAGTGGCCATAGATTTCAGTCACAGTTAACTGTCTATTGCAGGGGTTTTCAACAGCTGACAGGATAAAATATAATTGTGTCCCATTGTTTATGATGTACCTTTATCCCAGATATGTCTGCTTTGCATCCAAGCTCTTACAGAGAGAGTGTCTTGTGTATGAATGCATCACCTGTCAATTAAAACGCCTATGGCCTATGGCTTAGGCAGGAAATAGAAGGTGGGACATCTGAGAGCCAGAAAGAATTCTGGGATAGAGACAGGTGGGGAAAGATCCATCAGGGAAGACTTGAAGACACAGATGTGTGGTACCTAAGCATAGGTAACTAGCCATGTGGCAGAATGTAGAGGAAAATAAATGGGTTATCTTAAATTATGATCTAGTCAGAAAAGAGCCTTACTATACAGCCAAAGTATTTGTAAATATATTGTAAGTCTGAGTCTTATTTCTGGGAGCATGGGGCTGGGAGGAAGAACCGGGGACCTATCTTCTAAAGCTGGCCACACCCAGTGTAGAAAAGACAATGAAAGTTGAACCACTGGTTCCTGGATTTGCCTCGTGTTCACACTACCTTCCATCTCTCCTTGTGCATTGATCACTTCTGGAGCTAATGCCTTGGCCGGCTGAAGCCCTTTTCCTCACTGGGCACATATGAAGATTGGTAATGTGCCTCTGTGCTTTTCTTCATGAGACCTGACGGTCACATGATGCTCTGTGTCTGGTTTGTGTTATCCTCCATCTTCCCATAGAAGGCCCATACTTCTGCTTACCCACATGCCCAGGGAACACTAAGCCTCTTGGATACTCCCTGGTCTGTCCTCTCTAAGAAGGGTGTGAGAATATTGGGCCATTTCCTGTTTGACTTATGACTCAAGGAAATAGGTGTTGTATCTGTAACTTCTCTATTATTGATAATACCTCCAATTCTCCAGTTTGCAGCAATCTCCAACATGATTAGGGATGATTTTCAACTCATGTGTTTTTTTCTCTCATTATCAATTCTATTGACTGAAAACCACCACATATTTGTGTGGCACATCAAGTTCTCCCAGAAGAGAAACCAGTATGTTCAGATCAAATGACCATATGCCTATCTCAGAGATATTTCAACATCTGGCCCCACTTTACCAAAGCCAAGTTTTACAAGTTAAAACCAGAAAGAATGCATTTTGAAAACGCAAGGCTGCGGACATCTACGAGAAAACCACATCAAGGGAAAGGCTAAAATTTTTGCTTAAGTAAACATTAAGAATGTGACAAATTGCTAATTTCCTAGGAAGAATCATACGTTTCCAACTGAGAGCCCAGGCTGAGGGGAGAGAGGAGAGTGAAGATAGGAATGTCCCCTCACCTCAGAAAGAGCACCAGATGCCTACATTTTTATTTAAAATGCTGATGTGACATGTGGCTAAGAAGTCATCATTGCCCTTCCCAACTATTGTTCTCACCAACAGTCTCTGTCCCTTATGGAGAGATTGCAGGTCCCACCACACAGGGACATGAGACAATTCCATTGCGGAAGTTAGAGCTATCTAACTGAAATCTATGGGGTCAGAAAGATTTTATGTGTGACCTCAGAGAAAGAACAGATTGTAACCATAAACTAATCAGAGTTCCCCAGGAGACCTGTGACAGTGTCGGGAACAGAAAGGTACAGAGCGCGGGAGAGTTGCAGCTGACCTTGAACCTTTATCTTAAACCCATTACACAGCCCCTTCCTGGATTATCCTTATGTAACATTCTTGATTCAAATTTGGATCTATTTCAAACTCCTGTTTGTGAGTTAGACAATGGATTCCAACTCCATCAGCACTTTGTCCTTTTTTTTTGTTCGTGAAATAGAGACCTACTTCAACTTTTTCCTAATTTGAAAATTGTTTCTGGTTGGTGTGTTTTCAGACACATTTTTAAATGTCTTAACCCCTATGTGTTTATTAGTATATTAATATTTACTTATCATAAATATATGATATCATATATATCATAGAAATAGAAACAATGGCCATCGTTCTGACTTTTTTTTATTTTAAAGAAATAGGTGGTTCTAACTCTGGCAGGCAAATGACCAAATGAGCCTGAAATATCTTGTCTCACTTAAGAATGGAGGAGTTAGAAAGGCTATTATAATCATGTCAAAAAAGCCAACTTGAAATGTGTCTTGGCAAAAATCCAGAATCAACTGTAAATCAATAAGGATAAGGACTCTATTGGGCTATATTTTCATTTTATAAGGAAAGTACCTTATTGTTAAATGGTATGAGAAAGTTAACTCATACAACCCCAGAAGGAGCGCCAGATGCCTACGTTTTTATTTAAAATGCTGATGTGACATGTGGCTAAGAAGTCATCATGGGCCTTCCCAACTATTGTTCTCACCAATAGTCTCTGTCCCTTATGGAGAGATTGCAGGTCCCACCACACAGGGACATGAGACAATTTCATTGCGGAAGTTAGAGCTATCTAATTGAAATGTATGGGTGTTTGGAAATCTGGTAAAAAGTAAGAAAGAAGTGTTTGTATCATATTTGTATGTGCCTTCATGATATAGAAAATATGTGACATATATATTCTCACACACATTTTATATACATATGTGTGTGTGTGTGTGTGTGTGTGTGTGTGTAGGTTTGTGTAAACACACACACACTCACATACACACACACATACACACACACACACACACACACACACACACACACACACACCATGTCCTGAAAACCAAAAACTACATTTCACCTCAACTAACATATGAAGTAACATTGATAGCATTGATTATCACCCACTTCAGTCACATAAGAAACCCAAAATGAACTCGAGCATCCTCACAAGCACGGCGCCATCACGTATCGTCAACTGGCCTAATTCCATTGCTAATTTACAGAAATACAGAAGACAGAGAAATATGGCAAGGCACACCCTGGGATGTGAACAGCAAAATTCGAACAGTAGAACCGACGATAAGGCCAACCAAAATAATTACTCAGAATTTCAGTAAGAGGGGAAATGACAAGGACCGAGGAAGAGGCTACAGATTAAAATTGTCACAGGAGCTGTATCAACGGACCAAGGTCAAATGGGCTCATTCTGGATAATAGTTCAAATAGCATGTTTAAAGCAATTAGAAACTCAATCCCTGGTTAAGAAATTCTTATTGAATTTTTAAAGTATGAGAGTGATATTGTAACTACATTAGTAAATGTAATTGCCTTTCAAGATTCATGCTAATGTATTGATAGATGAATGATAACCCTAATGTTTTGTTCATAATTGTCTGAGCAAGTGACTGAGACTACGCATGTATAGATTGGTTTCGTGGTTTTGGTGGCCGAGTAATAGAGCTAATTTTCCAAATTTGTCTTCATTTGTGAATGCTGGAAAGTTTGAAAAAAAGCCAAAGCACACATTCATTTCTTTCTTTATATTCAACCCTTGATGACTTTAATAATTGAAGAGAAGCAATATGTTTGATTACTTTTTAAAATTTTGTCATATATTCTTGAGTTTCAAACTATTGTCCTAGTTTCTAGTAATTTCAAAAACAGCCCCTTTTCATAGGAAAAGAAGACGAAGTATAAAGAACAAAAATGTTTTTATTCTCTTATTTATATAAATAAATACATATTTATATAAATAAATACTTATTTAACAAATTTAATTCACTATATGTCACCTTTATTCATTAGGGCTACTAGCCATTGAGTAGAAAGTCATTTCATACTATAAAGTTATATTAGTGTACTTAAATCATTATTATTTTAATGCAATGAATGGATGAGAATAGATGTTTTCCCTCATCCTGACCTGTCCAGATCTCTATTAAGCCTTTTACCGAAAGCTAAGAAAGAAAATGAATGTATTGGACCGATACCAGCCATCTATTAAAGGCCAAAAGGCTCAGACACAAAACCAGAGGTCCTTATCCGTAATGCATAAACTACTTTCCAATCCAGAAACAATGGAGTTGTTTTCTGTTTCAGCATCCTGAGACATTTCCACTACTTTACTTGTGAGCACCTCTAGTTATATCATATGTATACATGTTCTCTCCCCAACATCCCGCCCCACCCCCTCAGATCATGATATTTGCTTTTTCAATGTTAAATGATGCTTTCAATGCCTTTGGGAGCCATCATCAGACTTAAGCAAGGCATAATTTGCAAGAAACAAACCCTGTAATTTGAAAGGATGGGTTGACGACACACCAAAATATTGACTTCGAAATACTAATACCTAGTCACTGGTTTAGCTGAATCTTATGATTAAATACTCTTACTGCTTCTCCAGGGACTATTTCTTTCTTCCTGGGGGCTCTGAAAATGACCCTCCCATGTATTTACCACCCCGCCACTCACTAGTCAGTCACCTGTTTCAAACCTAGATGTCAAAGAGAGGGAACCAGAAGCCATGCTGAATCAAACTGTTTTCTTTGGAGTCTTAAAACCAGAGTGCTGATTGACATCAGAGAACTGAGAATAATTGTCCTTTAATTAAGGGATATTTCCCCCTGTGTTTAGTCTTGCAACAATATGAAAACATTCGGGAAATGTTTATCCTCAGAGAACTTGAATACACCGGGTTTTTTGTTTTGTTTTGGTTTGGTTTGGTTTGGTTTTTTTGGAGTCATTGGCTTCTTTTCAGTTCCCCAAACAGCCAGCGACAAACCAGTGTAAATATTTCAATGGAAAATGTTTTTTTCCCCCTCATCCTCTAGCTCTATGTAAGTCTGTTCTCAGTTGTGATATTTATCTCAGGTCTTCTTTCCTGAACAAAACTGAGAATTAAAAGAAAACTACTTACCCAGAACAAGAAGTTGAAGAAAAACATAGAATACTTTAAACAGCTGCTCACACCTGCCATTTCGGAGAAGGGGCAGCCACCAAGTTACAGTGGAATGAAGTAGTCCGTAGAAGGCTGTCCTGCGTAGGCTCTGAAAGATTTTGCCTGCAGAGATCTGTGTGCCTGCAGCTTCGGGGTAGAAATAGAGAGCAAAGAAGTAGACAGAAGGAACAGGAAAAAAAAAAAACCAGTTATTGGAGTGGATAAAAAATTAACCCACACCTTTAAATATCCCAAACGTTATCTTCAGGCGAGTACATTCTTTTCCTTCTTATGGCTGCTAAGGCATTAGGTCAGGATATTTATGATGGCTTCTCAAAGCCCGCTCCCTCTAGAGTAAACAGATATCAAGTTATGGGAGTGGCTGGGGCAGAGGTGGAGAATGGTACAGCGAGATAGTAGGTGGATAGACTGGCTGGCTGGCTGGTGTGGCTGCCCTCTCTTCTAACCCTGTGGAAATCGGCTGCCAGGCTCTCAAGTAAATGGGTCTTGTGTCTCACTTCGTTTTTGCATCCCCCCCCTTTTTTTTAATTGATAGGAGCACAAAGTTCCTTTCAGCCATAGGTATTTGGAAACCTGCAAAGCATCCGGACTTAAGTTACTATAACTTCTTCTCCTCAACTTCAAATGAACAATGAAACAAACATTAATGAGCCAAGTGTCTTGTTTGGTTGTTGTGTTGTTGTTGTTGTTGTTGTTGTTGTTGTTCTTTTCCTTTCAAAGGAGCTCCTTTAAATGCCTGCCACTTTCAATCATTAAAGGGGAAGTGGCCTGCCTTTGCGTGATCTCATAAGAGCATTCATTCGGGGGTTTATTTTTATCTTTGTGTGAAAAGGAAAAAAAAAAAAAGGAAGGAAGCTCTGAGGAGCCGCTCCTGACTGCCCCTTTGTGTTTACTTATGACTCAGTAACCAGGGCTGATAGCTGGGTTTGTTTTTAAGGTAGACTCAGGTTTCTCTCTTCTGAGAAATGACCTACAGCAACAGTTCCACTCTAACTCGGTTTCTGGGTTCTGGGCAGCTGACAAAGAAAATTCCTTTGGGAACGCGCTTGTGGACTCCTGAAAGCTGCCCATTCAGCTGCTTCTAGTGCTACTGGGATGTCCCCTTCGCCAGGTAAATGCACCTTTCTGCCATCTATTCGGGCAGAGGAAACGACCTGGGCCTTGGGTCTTTTCTTTTATACCACTCAGACAGCCTTCCTTGCCCCCTAAGTAAAACAATTGCACACTTCAAGGGTCTGTTAGGAAAACAATTCCCTAAAAACTTCATTAAGTCCAATTAAAACAAGTGACTGGGGTCACACACACACACACACATCTTTCTAATTTTCACCAATATCTGCCATTACTTTGTAACTGTTAAAAATACATTTCTGATGCATTATTAGCAGTACCATTAAATGTAATAGGTGAGAGTTAGGATTAGTTCGCCAAGTAATACAGAACGTGAGAAGCTCATGGATCAGTAGGACAATGAGCTTCAGGAATCTGTTCCTACCCACTGCAGCCCTGGGCCCACCAGTGGTATCGTCGGCCTCTCCTGTCTTTGACTCAGATGCTGGAGAACCAAAATCAGGTCTCCAGGTTTCTACTCCAGACGCTTTCCTGTCTGAGCCCTCATCTCCTCGGCCCATGGCCATTATGATCTGAGTCAACCTCTACACCCTGATACATTCAGTTCTTAGTGTCTCTCTCCTATTGGACCATTTATGTCTGAAAAGCAGAGATCCTGGCCCGTTGCCCTGAGTAGTCATAGCATCTAACATTGGAGATAAAGGCACATAGACCTGCAAAACAGATCCCCAGAATTTTCAATCAGTGGCTCCTTCCTTGAGCTTCCTAGTAAACTCTGAGTGTGGTATCCAAACAGCAATCCCATTTCTATATTTTAAACCTTTCTGGACTCGTTTAACTTCCCAATATATCAGGGTGATATCCGGTCATGCACAAACGCACACAGCCGCAGCCATAGAATATCTTTCCAGAAAGATATCCTGAACCAGTATCACAGATGTGGGTACAGTTTTCAGATCTATAAAAAAAGCTCAAATTAACTCCTTCAAGAAAGTGACATGCAGCCGGGCGGTGGTGGCGCACGACTTTAATCCCAGCAATTTGGAGGCCGAGGCAGGCGAATTTCTGAGTTCGAGGCCAGCCTGGTCTTCAGAGTATCAGGACAGCCAGGGCTACACAGAGAAACCCTGTCTCAGAAAAAAAAAAAAAAGAAAGAAAGAAAGAAAGAAAGAAAGAAAGAAAGAAAGAAAGAAAAGAAAAGAAAAGAAAAGAAAAGAAAAGAAAAGAAAAGAAAAGAAAAGAAAAGAAAAGAAAAGAAGGGAGGAAGGAAGGAAGGAAAGAAAGAAAGAAAGAAAGAAAGAAAGAAAGAAAGAAAGAAAGAAAGAAAGAAAGAAAGAAAGAAAGAAAGAAAGAAAGAAAAAGAGACACGCTGTTCACAAAACTGGCTTGCGACGGAGTCCCTTCTAGAAACAAAGCTATTCGATGGTTATCAGATCTAAATTCTGCCCCCCAGCCTCAACTGCTGAAATTTGAAGTTTTCATTATTTATCACCTTGATTGCTACAGAGTTTGCGGTCTAGTTATCCAGGAGTAGGGCGGAGTAGGGCGGAGCATGAGGTGCGGTTGGAAGTGTCCCTCATAAATCTTAGGAAAGATCAATCCAGGAAAGAGAGCCAACGGCAAGTGGGCTTTTGCAGGGAGAGATGACACCTGGGTAAAGGGCAGAAACTCCCAGTAAATTTCGATAAAAGTGCCCTCGTATGGGAGCCCTGCCAAGTCCTGTTACTCATGGTGAACGCACAGGGTAAACAAAGGAGGGGAGACTCCAAGTCTGACTGATCCTAGAACCCCTCCGTGATGCAGTCACCACTGAGTCGGGTTTGCTGATGGGATGGAAACCCTGGCAGGGGACAGAGAAGATTCTTATGCTCGCTCGGGGTGGTAGAAAGGGCAGGAGAAGGAACATCAGGGCCCTTGTATTTAAAGCAGTATTTCCTCCAGGGTATCCGATTCCGACTTGGAAACTACTGCGACTTGAATGGGTCCCCGAAGGGTCACATGTTACAGGCTTAATCGCCAATCTCACAGTGTGGAGATGGAGTCTGTAAGAGACGGTCGGGGTATGAGGCATTTACAGTGTTATGGTGGGAGTGATTCTTAGCTTGAGGGTAGATTGTTCCGTAAAAGCATACTCAGCCTTTCACAGGCCCTTTCTGGTACAGCATGCTCTCCCCTACGCCCTTCTCTCTATCTCTGTCACCTCCTCCTGCTCTTATACACTCTTTCTCGAGCGCGCGTGCCACACACACACACACACACACACACACACGCACACGCGCGCGCGCGCGCGCACGCACATACATGTATGCCTAAGCTTCCACCTTCTGCTATAGAGTATTGCAGAATGAAGGCACTCATCCGATACAGTAAAAGAACTTGATTTCTCTAAGCTGCCAAGCTGTATGAAGGAAACCTCTCTTCTTCAAGACGTATTCACTCTGATATACTCTGTTTTAAAAGCATAAGACACACCTTTAAATTAGAACTTATAGAAAAAAAAAGTCATAACACATCACCATAGAAGTGGCTTCTCTACAGGACACACCCTAAATGCTATCCCTGAAACTATATTTTGGGTGTCTTAAAACCATTGTGAGATCAGCAGTTTAGAAATCAAGGTTTAAAAGATCTGATAAGAGGCACCAAAGAAACTTGCAAGGTGACCAAGGCAATGATCTTTTGAAGTTTCTTTGAATTCTAAGTATCTGGTTTTGTGGTGTCTCTGTTTCCTGTATCTTTATGCATCTTACTCTATTACCTAAGAATTCCTCCTTGGATTTAATGTAATATTTTACATATAGTCAGAAATGGTGATCAAAAATGCTCAGCAAATGTAGTTGCTGTCATGCCATTTGTTACAAAAACAAACAGCCAAGCTGCTTAATTGAGCATCTACTTTGTATTCACTCTGCAACAAAGAGAGAAAGAAGGAAAGAATAGATCTGTTTTCAAAGAATGTATACTAAGATGATCACTTCCTCTTTATATTTATGTTTTCAAAAACTAGTAATCCAAACAATAATTGTCAATGGAGTAGGTATTAAAAAAAAAACCCTAATGACATATTTTAGAAAAACAGGTTCTTTTCTCTGTTATTTTCTGCGTTCTTGGATATATTTGTATCGCACTGTGAGTACTGAGTTCATTTCCTCAAAGATTTCTAATGGTGGCAAGAAAGTGGTGTTGCGGTGCTGTGAGGCCTGGACTCAGAAGTGGGCGGGTAATGGAGTCAGCGCCCATTTTAAACTATTAAAATGAAAAGGAAGTTCTCTGGTCTCCCTTGGAAGCTTCACCCTGTCCTTTGGGGAAAGCTAAGGGGTGGGACTTCCAACCACTTCATTGTGTGCTGATCTAATCCCTGCCTGCCTAAGCATTCTCCTGCCCAGGCTTCCTTTCCTTTCACTCACACAGCCCGCCCATGAAAACCTTCCTTGTCGTCCCCGTTGGAGGGGAAAGCATATGTTATGAGGACAGTCCCTCTTGCTCCTTTGTAAAGTGTTATAAACAAACCGTACTTACATTAATTATAACTCAGAAAGAAGTAAATGTGGTTGACAATTACAAATGCCAATATTTAGTATTCTTTGTCTTCTATAAAAATTTTTTATTTTACAATACTTGTGGTTTGTTCCTAAACAGGAGATAACCATGTCCATCACATTAGGGGAAATATAAAAGTGTGTAGGAGGAAAATACAATTCCGGTCACTAAAATCTGGTAACAAATGATTATAAATAAAACTTGGGTATCTGTGGTGTAGTGATTAAAGGTCCAACCAGACCATGGTAGAGTTGAGATGCCTGTAGACTCTTCCCTGGTGTCTCTCTCCACCTCTGCATGCTCCTTTTATACAAATTGAGACAAAAGCCAGATGCTGTCTGGGATTCAAAGGCCTTTGACAGCCCTTAAAGATGAACTTTCCCAATCTTTCCCCAGGGGGAACTAATTCTTTTTCTTTTTTTTTTTTAATTTTTTATTAGGTATTTTCCTCATTTACATTTGCAATGCTATCCCAAAAGTCCCCCATACCCACCCCCCACTTCCCTACCTACCCACTCCCACTTTTTGGCCCTGGTGTTCCCCTGTACTGGGGCATATAAAGTTTGCATGTCCAATGGGCCTCTCTTTCCAGTGATGGCCGACTAGACCATCTTTTGATACATATGTAGCTAGAGACAAGAGCTCCGGGGTACTGGTTAGTTCCTATTGTTGTTCCACCTATAGGGTTGCAAGGGGAACTAATTCTTAAGGGATTCACCTTAAATGTTCTCCAAGGAGCTGAAGTGCCATTTTCTTTAGTTTATGATGAGAAATGTACCCATTTATAGCAAGAATATAAGCACAGGACCCTAAGAGTAGCTGATGTCTTGGGGTGGATTCAGTAAAGGGATGAGCGTTTGTGTTGCCAAGGTTTGCCACGCTCCTGAGCCTAGCACTCCTTGAATCCGATCAACATCCAGACCCTCCAGATGGGGCCCTCAGTGGGCTCAGCATCCTTAGTGAGTATTGCTGTGACCTACCACCAGTCTTTCTGCCTAAGTATGCCTTTTCCCTCTGCTCTATCTATTCTGATTGCTAACAATCTACAGACAAGGCACGGGGATATTTATTAGGTTTCTATTTGCTGGATTGTCATTGCAACTCAATGTCCCTTCTATGGTTGCATTTAAAAAATAAAAAATCCTTCACTTACATATGATTGATCTATCTGTTTAAGCCTAAAGACTTTACTACCTGATCTCTTGGAAGTTAATCTTGGTTTGTTTGTTTGTTTGTTTTCTTCAAATTAGCATTCATAACCATGTTCGGACTTCAATGCTCATCAAGAGACTAAGGAACACAGAACAGGACTTTGAAATAACCATTTCAGCTTCACTGGACAGTTCACTCTTAAGCCTATATGTGCCTGATTGCTTGACTCTTAAGTGTAAATGGCAGCCTGATTTTCTGGGAGCTCTCTGAATAAGTCCTTTGTTTGACACACTCGAAGGGTTTACATTAGCTGCTGAGTGTGATTAGGTTCTGAGTTCATGGTGATTAAACCCTAGGAAGCGAGTTAAGGTCACTAGTGAAAATTTATAAGTAGAGTCATAGTAACAGAAGACTTAGGCAGAGGTATTTAAGGCTTATGCCAAACACTAACCTCTAAAAACGGAAAGAGCGGACAGAGCACTCACTGAATCCAACACAGGCTTGCCCCATGACTGACCGAGAATAAACA
Organism: Mus caroli; assembly: GCF_978045245.1. Taxonomy (NCBI): domain Eukaryota; kingdom Metazoa; phylum Chordata; class Mammalia; order Rodentia; family Muridae; genus Mus; species Mus caroli. The sequence continues at coordinate 115,496,507 of NW_028227264.1, read as the reverse complement.
GACATTTTATTTGTAATCCAAATTAGGATCTAGCAAGTGAGGAATTCCGAGCCAGAAAGATTTGTTCAAGAGAGTAACAATATGATGCATGGCTAACTTGGTTCCCAAAGAAGGATAAAGTAATAGCAATTCACGGGAAAAGCTCGTTTAGGAAGAAATCTATAGCCTTTATGTTCCAGCTTCATAAGAAACGACAAAGTATATCGCAGATAAACGCAGGTGGAAAAAAAACAAACAACAGCAACAAAAACAAACAAACAAACAAACAAAAAGAAAACACCCACTTGCTCTCGTTTAAGTAGCTTTTAAACCACCAAGAGTTCTCTTTTAAGCTTTTCACGTGAGACTTGATTGTTTTCTTATTATAAAAAAGAAGACATGAAGCGAAGGGGGTGGGGGGAAGGGCATTCTAATTAACCTGTGGCTAAATGCCTAGATTGTTGTTCCAAGATGAGAAGACAATACTCTACCTGTATTATCCTCACCCATCCCATTCAAATGGCCCAACCCAGTTCCAACCAATGAAAGTGGATTGCTTGACGCATGCACTATGTTCACACATTTATAGTTTTACAGGAGTTACTTCATAAGGGAACAGTGTTCCTCCCGGGAACCATAGACTGCTTAACATTAACCCAGCACTAGCCCAGGGAACCCTCCCTTTGAGTTGTTGGAAGAGCCCTAAAGCAATATAGACTCTTGTCATCACCCTTGGTTTCCTACCAGAATAGAGAGGTAAGATCTATTCCTGAAGACACCACACACTTTGGTCACAGGATGTTGTAAAAATGGAACTGATACTGATCTGAAATCTTCCTCCCTGAGCAGGAACTATGCAAGCAGCGGGTATTATGCAAGCAGCCATGGGAATGAAAGTTATCAACAGTCCTACCCAACTATAAAGCTTACAAATCACCACCAGATAGAAACTGGCAAGATACCCCTAGAGGTGCAATAGCAGTACTTGAATTTGGAGGGAGGGGGCAAACAACATCTGTTGAATTAGACTAAAAGTTCGCTCAACTTTAAAGAACTCACACCTGGCCCTGTAAACCTAGCCAAGAACTCTTGGCTGGAGAGGTCATAGGCCCTACAGGAGAGCCTACTTCCACCATATACTAAAATAACATAGTCTCCAAGCGCCTCCTAAAGACTCCCCCTTAAATTCATTGGTAAGTGCCATCCTCACATCTCACCCAAGGTTCTTTTGGAAGGAGATTGAGACTAGTGTAGAGATCCACTGGTTAAAATGTAAGAAATCAGTGACCGTGAGGTGCCCAGGCCCAACCTGGACACCTGTAACATGACCTCTACACCTAAGGTTTAGGGAACATTGTAGAAGAAGGGACCCTGAAGGCAGTGACAGTGTACTCACATACATGAAATAAATAAATGAATCTAAAAAAAAACAAAAACAAAACAAAATGCAGGTAGGAGAAGGGACAGAAAGACTAGGAGCGCCTGAAGACCCGGATGTCGGCTGTGTGCTGGTTCCTTCTGGAAGGGATAGAGTGCTGTTCCTATGAACTAACACTATGGGGCCCTGAGCAGATCCACAAAGGCTGTACCAGTCAACATGCCCACAGACATAGAGGACAAGTTTACAAGTCCCCATCCCTAAATGAATACCTATAGGTAGTCAATGGCTGCTTTGAGAGCGAGGACCTGATTTTTTTCTTCTTTTTAATTTACAGGGATGAGATTCCCAAGCTGCCAGCCCTAAACAATTGGGGAAATGCTAATAGGACTCAGTAGATTGAGGAGGAGGAGGTGTGTATGTGTGTGTGTGTTTGTGTGTGTGTTTGTGTGTATTTTGTATGTGTGTATATATTTGTATGTGTATGTGTGTTTGTATATGTGTGTATTTTGTGTGTGCTTCTATGTATATGTGTGTGTGTATATGTTTGTATTTGTGTGTGTGTTTGTATATGTATGCGTTTGTGTGTGTGTGTGTGTGTGGTCATGAACTTGAGAGGGTGTGATTAAGCCTACAGGAGGAGTTTGAGCAGAAAGAAGGAGGATTGTGAAATCCTCAAATTAAAGTAACAAAAAGCCTTAAGAGAACATAATATATTCAAACACAGTCTTTCTAGAAACCAGGAAGTGAATTTATGGAGTCTCTCAGAGCATTCTTTGGCTCCTTTTTCATCTACGGTCAGATCTTACTATGGCCTTTCCCAACCTTCTGAGTAACTCTTTTACTTATTAACATCATGGTTGATGCGGAAATGTCTCTCCATGGACTGACCATGTGAGAGCTGAAACGTGTTTTAAAAAGCATTAGTCTTAGGGGTCATCCGAATGCCTGTAGGTCAAGCCAACCCCGGGACTGTTTTACCTCAGGCGGTCAGTTGACTCCAAGTTTTGCCTACATTAATCATTAAACCTTAGGGAACCATTGGGGAGGAGACGTTCCTGGGGTTGGCCTTGCTTTCGCTTGTTGTTTGTTCCTTTTGCTTTGTTTTGTTATTTGTTTGTTTAAATTGTGGGACAGACCCAAACTATACATCGTCTTTATTTCTACCTTGCTCTTCCTTGATGCTCAGGCAGCCAGGGAATTTCTTGATCGCTCTGAAATCTCTCCCCTCTCCCTTCACACTTTAGTGTAAAGAGATGCTGTTAAGCCAAAGAGACTGGCCAAGCCCTCCCTAAAATGTAGAAATAATGTTAATGGGAACACATTCCAAAATCTTCAGCTACCATTGCAAGGCCTGGTGTGTGAGGAGGAACAGGCGGGAGTGTCGTCCAGAGTCCTAGCAACTGTTCTCTCAGCCAATCCCCTCAGGAACTCCATGAGCAAGACGCCCCCCCCCCCCCCCCCCGCCACCCGCACAGAGTTCTCAGGGACTAAACCACCAACCAAAGAGTACACACGGAGGGACCCATGACTCCAGCTGCTTATGTAGCAGAGGATGGCCTTATCTGGTCATTAGGAGGAGAGGCACTTGGTCCTGTGAAGGCTCTATGCCCCAGTGCCAGGGCGGTGAGATATGAGTGGCTGGGTGGATGGGGGAGCAGGTGGAGGGGGAGAGAATAGGGGATTTCCAGAGGGGAAACCGGAAAAGGGGATAACATTTGACATGTAAATAAATAAAATATCCAATAAAAAAGAAAAGCAAATGTGCAACTGCGAAAGATTATGTCACCCTTAGCTTTAAGCCCTAATAGATTCCCGCTGCTATTAAAATAAAATCCACAGCCATACAAGATGGGCCCCGGGCTGCCTGAGCATCTTCCCCACCCCCACCCTCACCCCCACCCTCCTAAGCCTTCAAAGCTCTGCTACTTCTGAGACTTACCAAGCACACTCTTCATTGAGAGCTTTTCTCTCCTTCCCACTTCAGAACACCCCTCTGGCACATTTAAATGTTGCGTCGTCTTCTTCCATGGTATTACATATTTTCCGCCTGCTGTTTTGTTTTCTGATTCCTTTCTTGAATTTGAATTCAGGAAGGGGAATTTTTTTTTCTTATTATTCAGAGACATAATCTCCATGTTCTGGGTTAGAGAAGGCACATAATATTTCTTAAACCAGAGACTGAAGAGCAAGCTGTCTAGGTAATCTAATTGCTAATAATAAATTATGAATTATTAATTATTTTCATTAAGATAGTATATACGTGTAGAGGACTTTTAATCCAGCAACATGGCTGCTCTGTCAGGGGATAGGTCTGTATAATCTGTCTGGAATACAGACATGCCACATACCTTTAATTCCTCTGGATGGACTACAGACACACCGTTTATCCCAAACAATGAAAGTAAAGATAGTTTGTAAAAGAAAGCAATCATGTTTGAAAGAGAGAGGGGGAGGGGGGCGGGGGGAGAGGGAGGGGGATGGGGGAGAAGCACTGGAGTTAGGATTGTTAGGTTTCTCAGTACTTATATCAGGTAGCTCACAAGTACTCCAATTCCAGAAGGAAGACTCTGGTAGGTTGCCGACACTCGAATAGGTGGCTCTACAGACTTTATTTAATAATAACATATCAACAATGTCTCATCAACCTTAAAATGTATTTAATCTATATCAATGCAAGGTATTTAGCAGTTTGGAAAATTATGGAGGAGCTGGGGTTTTGAGTATGTGAAAAAAATCCTTATTTTCTGCTTAGTTTCTTTCAAAACCTATAACTATTGTTCAACATAAGTATATAACAGATTTTAGTTACATCATTTTAATTTGATAGTATTGAGTTTAAGGTCCAGAGAGACTTATGACATGAGATGACATAGAACGAAATTTAATAGTCAGGAGAGAAACCCGTGTCGAGAGAATTAAAAAGGCAGTATACAAAAGAACCAACACCGAGAGGAGAAATCAAAGCTTCTGGGATGCTCAGGAAGAACTGCATTCAAAATATTGCTTGTATCTGGCTAATATAACTCCGCAGACACGTACCGGAGCTGGGTGGTCAGCCCCGTGGACCAGAGTCGTAAGGAACTAGCTCGTTTTCCTTACTATGGTTGTTAGTTTCCAACCTCAGTAGAACCCACAATGTTCTGTTTCTCTAGCCTTGTCACCCAAAGAAAATTGTGACACATTACTGTAGTCTCTATACTCGGGAGAAACCAGGATCGAATCCCTCATCCCGGAATGCAAGTTCCTGGAAAACGTCTGGATCTGCGCATGCGGAAAATCATCCAGCAGCGCTATGCAATCCTGGATTCCTGCTTCGTTCTTTGATCTCACGGGGCATTGGATTCTGTTCTTCACGTGATTCCTAGCTATTGTGGCATTTGAGAGAGATTTCTTTGAGTGCCTCTATAAGAAGTTATTATCCAAGGAGCCTTGTATTTCTTCTATTGTACTTAGCATTTACTGTGTATAGGATTCCCTACAGGCTTTTACCGAGCCAATGAAGATTTTAAACCCCTGTGACACAATATTACTCGTCCACATGGTAAGAAACATGTTTCTCTTATATGAGAGTTTGTCTTCCCACCCCTCTGATGTTTCTAGAGGACTGTGGAGTAGACCCATATGCTTTCTTTTGTGGTAAAATTTGAAACGATCACATCAGACAAAATTTGATTTGAAGTCTTCTCAACCTTTCTTCAGCCCTTTTCCAGCTTTGTCACTAAAACTGGTTTCCTCCGGAGCATAGAGCAGTGATCTCTATCCTGCTCAAACCAGTGGCAACGAGCAAGCGTTCTCACCTAACCAGACTTCTCTCTTTACAGCTCTTGGCAACTTCCCATCTCGACTCAAGATTTTTTTTTTTTTTTTTTTTTTTTTTTTTTTTTTTTTGCTTGCCTGCTTCCTGGAATCCACACTGCCGTGTTTCCTCTTAACTCCTTGTGAACAGCTTTGAGTCCTATATGTCTACTCCTTTTTGTAATTCTGAATGCTGTTCTGAGACAGGAAACAGATGAGAGTTCTGCTACCATCCTCCCTTCTCTGCCAGCAGCTTTACCTAGTCCTTTGCGTCTAAGTATTATCCGTATCTCTTGGATATCTTCAGTCATGAGACTTTCTCTAAACCCCATATTTATATTTTGAACAGCCCATTTGACATTTCTATTAGGTCACCTCCTGGGATTCTCAAGGCACATCTCTCCTCTTCTTTATGGTAAATTTAAAATCTGTATTAAACACACACACACAGGCACACACATCCATCAATCTTGACTAACCACCAATTTCTCTTGTATAGAGCAATGTATTACATCACTCCATTACATTAAACTTTGCTAACTCTTTATTTTATTTTATTTTATTTTATTGGATATTCTATTTATTTACATTTCAAATGTTATCACCTTTCCTGGTTTCCCCTCCGGAAACCCCCTATCTCATCCTCCCTCTCCCTGCTTCTATGAAGGTGCTCAGCCACCCACTTCTGCCTCCTTCCCCTGGCTGGCATTCCCCCACACTGGGACATCAAGTCTTCAGAGGACCAAGGGCCTCTCCTCCCATTGATGCCTGACAAGGCCATCCTCTGCCACATATGCAGCTGAGGCCATAGGTCCCTCCGTGTGTACTCTTTGGTTGGTTTTAGTCACTGGGAGCTCTGGGGGTGGGGGGTCTAGTTGGTTCATATTGTTGTTCTTCCTATGGGGTGACAAACACCTTGAACTCCTTCAGGCCTTTCTCTAACTCCTCCACTGGGGACCCTGTGCTCAGTCCAATGGCTGTGGTGCTAACTCCTTTTTAAAAAATATTTTTAAATTTAATTATTTTATATGTGTGTGTCTGTGTAATTATATATGCATATTTGTGCACATGGGTTTACACATCTCTGTTATGTGCACAGGCCAGAAGAGGACATCTGGTGTCCATCTCTACTCCTCTCTGCCTATTCCTGAAGAGTGAGGGTCTCTTCCGCTAAACCCAGGACTCACATTTTCTTGATGGGAAGCCAGCAGCCCCCAATCTCAGGTCAGGAAGCAGCATGACATAGATGTCCCATTATGCCTGGGCGTTCTACAGGCTCTTAGTCTCTGTGCTTTTATCTGTTGTTTATCTCTCTATTGGACAAAATCCACTGCAAAAAGGAAGCTTTTCTGACAATAGGTGAGTGCTGCATCAGTTTCTGGGAAGAAAGATAGGCATTTAAAAGTCAGTCTGATTCTATGGACACTTCGTAACCTAGGGTTTATGAAGTTCCCAGGCACAGGTGCTTGGCCCACTTAACTGATGCCAGGCTTTCGTTCTTCTGTAGGTTAAGCCTCAAATCCAATTAGAATACTCTACAACGCTTCCTAACATCCATCCCACAATTGCAAGGATTGACGTATCTTGCTGCACTAGTCATTGTTGTAGATTCTAGGATCGATAATGGGGTAAATCTGTCGACTTTTCTTCCCCAGAAGTTTGCAAAGCATCTCCCAGCACTCTACAAGCTAGCTTCCAGACCAAGCTGGACTTGATCTTCCCGTGCTCTGTGACCAAAGTATGCGCCTCTTCGACAATTGGGTGTGACCATCACATTATTGTGGGCAACCAGGAGCCTGTAGAGTTTTGTGGGAGTCTCTGAGACCCCTGATCAGCAAACTGAAGCAGGTTTTCTAATACCTGGTAGTGGCCCTTTAAATTGCCAGGAAATACCAGTTCTGTATTATATGGTAGAGGATGTCTTGGCTTATAAGCAGCCTTCAAAAAATGTTACACAGCATACTATTTTATACTCCTTCATGCAATGCATATGAGTTTTTATTGCTTTATATCTTTGTCAGCATTCAATGTTGTCATTGCTTTGGGTTTTAGCCATTCTAGTAGATATACAATGAAATCTCATGACCGACTGAATTTCCAGTTCTTTAATGACATTAGATATTGAACATATTTCCACATGCTTATTTGCTATCTGTATATCTTCTTTTGTGAGTTCTTCAGATCCTTTGCCCAGTTTTTAACCTTACCACAAAAAAAAAAAAAAAAAACACACACACAAAAAACAAGAAGTTAAGGATTTGTTCCTCACCAAGGTCTCTTTTGAAGTGTGCTGAGGGAGAAAACCCACATGGAAGAAGAGGAACTTCTCCTAGGCCTTCTCAGTAGAGGAAGCTATCTCCTACCTGAAGGGTCCAGATGAGGAAGTAGCCTTCTTTGGGGCTTTTACCCTCAGCTTTAAAGACTTCATTGCAAATGCTTTGCATTCAGTATTACTCAAGGGACGTAGGATGCCTGATACACACATTGGGTAGATGTCCTTGGCAAACAGCCACTTAACTCATCATGGAATTCAGGCAGCCTTGTTCTAGAATCACAGGAAGAAAAGGCCATGCAGGCTGACTGGCAAAGCTGTTCCCCAGAGTCAGGGAGCATCTAAGAGATGCCTGCCTTAAAGCAACAGTTCTCAACCTGTGGGTCTCCACCCCTTTGGCAAACCTGTATCTCCAAGAATATTTACATTACAGTTGATAATAGCAGAAAAATTATAGTTATGAGGCAGCAACAAAAATAATTTTATGGTTGGGGGTCTCCACAACTTAAGGAACTGTGTTAAAGGTTCACAGCATCAGGAAGGTTGAGAATGGCTGCTATAGAGGATCTAAGAAAGGAGTGTCACATGTAGGACAATCCACTGAGCCTCAGTTTCTCATGGAGGCCAGAGTGAGGTGATGTTTGATTAATTTGATCCAGCTCTACTCCATTGTGGGAAGCCACATACGCCATTACAAGATGGCGCTGGCTACCGCTGGCCACCACCCATAAGTTTGGGTAAACAACCAATGTGCGCATAGTAGAGTTTTTTTGCCAAGTCACTGCCTGGCTCGAGGCATGCAAATGAGGCACTGAAAGCATAACCAATCGGGTGTAGACATGCCTCTCCTAGGCCTATATAAGCAGCGCCAGTTCTGGGGCTCGGGGTCTTTTCGCCTCTGCAATCAAGCTCTCCCAATAAACGTGTGCAGAAGGATCCTGTTGTGGCGTCTTTTTTGCTGGTGAGACGGGCGCTCACACTCCATGTTGATTGGGCTTCTGAGTTGAACACCCAGGATGATGCCTGAGGTCAATTTAGAACCAGAATTCTAAGTGGGAATCTCCATGTTCGTTGCTCTGGTGACCACCCTTCATATTGCAGCAAACCTGTATCCAGACTTACAATAGCAACTCACCTGGAAGAAATAGGACAGTAAGTTATTATTATTATCATTATCATTGTTATTGTTATTATTTATTCGATTTTGGTGCTTTGTTTTGTTTTAGTTTTGAGGTTCTCTGTCCTGGTTGGTCTTTTGTCACCTGGACACACCTAGAGTTCTCTGAGGATAAAAGCTTCAATTGAGGGAAAAAAATGCATCGATCAGCAAAATTGTCTGTGGGCAAATCTGTGGGGCATATTCTGGATTGTTCATTGAGCCCACTGGGACCTGTGCCAACCCTGGGCCGGTGGACTTGATAGTGTAAGATAGCAAGCTGAATGCGCCAGGAGGAGTAAGCCAGGTAGTAGTGTTTCACCACAGCCTCTGCTTCAGCTCCTGACCTCCCTTCCTGACAGACAACAACTGTAAGCTGAAATAAACCCTTTCCTCTCCAAGTAGCTTTTGGTTGTGGTGTTCCTTACAGTACTAGGAACTTAACTTAAGATATTCTCATTCTATAGACCACGCTGACCTGAAACTCAATATGTAGCCCAGACTAGCATTGAACTTATAGCAATCCTCCTGCCTCACCTTTCCTAGTGCTGGGATTACAAGTGTGAGCAACCAACCCTGGATCCAACCAATGACTTTTTTTCTTTTTAGAGGAAATAAAAGACTGGCAAAATTCTCTGGGGCTTCAAATGTGATGTTTGAGTTTTTACTCTCTTTCTCAGTGATCTGGGCTTAATCTGCCTTGGTTAATAGAATTTCTGTAATGGCATTAGAAGCTCATATGCTCATTGGTGGTTCTAGGCTTTCGGAAGAACTAGAATCACAGGAAGGTCTTTTGCTGTGTGTGCTGGTCCACATGTCCACAGGTGCTCTGCTTAATGTTCAAAGTGACATATTTGAGGGACATCTTTCTCTGACCCCCCCCCAAAAAAAAAACCACATGCTTTTATAAAAGCAATGTTTTCTCCCATTTTATGATTTTTTTCCTATTAATTTCTTAGGAGACAAGTACCGTATCATGGGCAATAAGGGTCAGAAATATTATAATTTAGAGACTTATTTTCCTTATCTACACATTTGGTTATTCCTACTAAGGAAAAGCATAAATAAACCCTCCAGCATTGCTGGCTCTCGGCTAGCTCAGCACTCTGTGTGACCTTTGGAAGTCACACAGCAGGGCCATCCACACAGTGTTAGTCTCTCCCTAGCTGTGCTATATTTAAGCCCTCAGTCACGTGGCTTGCAGTAACAGTTACCTGGACTTGCCTTCCTGGACTTAAAGATCACTTTTCTGGAAGCGCTTGCTCTTCCCCTGAGCCTGCAGATGACCCACAGGCTCACAGCTGTGAGATTATAAATATTGGAATCAGAATTTCCAGGTTTCCTTTGTGACTTTAACCTTTGGTTTTCTCAGCCTATCTGCTGTAGTAACCTGGGACATTAACCCATAAAAGGAATGGGAAAAGATGGTACCCAAGATCCTGGAAGAAGCCTTCCTATTGAAAGAAAAGATACAATTATTCCTCTCTTATCCTGCCTGCCTTCTTCAGTACGCCTATCTTGATGGGATCACCTTAGAGTTAAGAGGCTCCCACTTCAGCATCTTTTGACCACTGAATAACGATCTTTCTTCTCTCATTACTCGTGAGCCTTTGGCTTTCTCCAGCAAGGGAAGAACTGCTTCTGTTTCTCAGTTCCATTATCTCTGGGATAAGTGTCACGCCCACTGCTAGTAACCTACTGTACTCTGTTGGATTCTATGGAAACTTCATGTTTTCAGTCTGCCAAGACTGTTAAAGTGCTGAGGCTTTCCTCTACTTTCAAACTACACATTAGGCTGACTTAGTTAAATGATGGCTGTCACAAAGCTAGAAGGTTCCGTAGCCTTAAATACAAGTGCATATACACCATGGCACAGCAGACTGAATGAGCTTCCCCATAGCAGGGGCTTCTCACGTCTCATAGCAGAGCTATCCATAAACGCAGGTGGAGGTTGATCACGCAGTAAGTCCAAGTCACAGTTTTGGACACAAGATTGGGAAACTGTAATCTTTTAAAGAGACGGCTTCCCTTCTGCCATCAGCGGGGAGGGCATTATCTCTCTTCCAAAACTGTTGGCTGCACAAACATTCTTGAGGAGCTGGGGGAAGACCTGGGGCTGCCTGTGTTTTCAGAAGACATGCAAAAACATGAGGGTATCCTTGGGAATCTTCTTGCAATACAATATCTGTAGCACCAAGAGAACTGCCAGAATAAGGATTCTATTACCTAAGGATAATTTTTAAAATCCTCTTATAGTTTTATGTAACATAGACAAAATAAACTCCCTAGCAGAGCATAGAAGATCTTCAACAATTCATCTCCCAGTTACCTCTTCTACACCCAGTCCTAAGATGCCCTAACACGTGTAATCGATGCCCACTGACACAGACTTCTTTGCTTCTTTTCTTCTTTAATTAGTTCTGTCTTTTCAGTCATCTCCTTCACCCTGCCTCAGATGCCTTTCCCACATCAACAGCTTCGTCAGTACAATCAGATTTATTTGTGTATTCATCCAGAGAACAGTGCTCACGTGAGATCATTTAAAGCTTAGTCTTTTCCTGCTCATTCACTCTCATCACACCACGTCAGCTTTTTATCATGGGGACAAAAAATACCTAAGGTAACTTAAAGGAAGGAAAATGATTTTTGGCTCCTGGTCTCAGAGGTCAGAGCTCATGGCCAGCTGGTTTGGCTGCCTTTGGGCTTCTGAGTCAAAGCATCCCGGGGGGAACTGTGTGGTAAAGGAGAGCCGCCACCTCCTGGCAGGTAGGAAGGAAGAAGGAAGAGGAAGCAAGCAAGGGTCTACATCCCTCTCAGGGTGCATCCCTTTCAAAGGTACAATACCAGCAACACAGTTTTCCTCTGCTAAGCCCCAGCTTCTGTCAGATCCCAGCAGCACTACAGGCTAGCACCCAAGCCCTCCCAATTGACGAATGTTTAAGAGCCAAACTAGAAGCCCCCATAATTCAGTCTATGTGGTTCACTGCTGGCTTGTATTTCTCTCTACTAAAATACAGCCTGACACTTTACATTTCTTCGACTTTGTAACTCTCATTCCAAAATTTATCTAGTAAATGTTAATTAAATGAAAGAAGAATGCATGTTTTAACATATGTGTGTGTATGATAATGTGTGTATATATATATATATATATATGATAATGTATGTGTATATATATGATAATGTGTGTGTATATATGTATATATATATATGTGATAATATATATATTTGCTGTTAGCATTATTAGAGATTTTGTTTGTTTGTTTAGATGAGCACTGTAGCTAAAAAGTTTGTGCTTTCTTTTCTTAAGCCTGCTGTAATATTACAGCCTACTGGGAAAGTAACAGGGCAAACAAAACCAAAGGCTGTATTCCAGCTTGTCAACATCCCTCATTTTTTCATTCCTTTTATCTTCACTAACATCCTTCTACAGCTTTCCTAACCAGTTAACATCCTCCGAGCGCTTTCATGTTAGCTTTGCCTGTCTTGAAGTCACCTTGCACAACCCAGCCCTCCCAAGAGGAGAACAGGTTCCAATTAAGCTGACAGACAGCAGGGTGAAGACAATGTCCACCAAGATCAGAGCCACACAGTGTTTTCAATAAAGAAAGGTTCACAAGCCCCGACTCACCCACCCCTGGAAACCATGACATATAAGACAGCTTGGCTCGCAGGGAAGACAGTTTGGCTCCATCAGCGAGGCTGTGAGGTGAAGGGGCAAAACTGAGGAGACGGTGAGCTAACAAGACGTGTCAAGCCAAAGGCTCTTTGCGAAGGACTGAGTTTTACCTCTACAAAGTCTAGGTTTGAAAATAAGATACTCATTCCTACCGGCTTAGAGAACTCTTTTGTTTATTCAAAAACAATTTTTAAAGTGCCTAAAAATTGCTGAATTGATAAAGCAATGTAATCTTTGCCTCAGGAGATTTTTCACTCTAGTAAGGCATAGAGAAAAAAGCAAACAAGCCAGCCAAGTGATCTCTCTTGATAGTTACCGTAAGTGCCATGAAGAAGAAACACAAGGCATCAAGGAAGGCTAAGAGCCTACATTGTTGCTTGGGCTACACTTCCTCTGATTAGGGAAATTATTTGAGTTGATACTACATATGCATACGTGTGTGTGTGTGTGTGTGTGTGTGTGTGCACACGTGTGTGTATACACACACATATATATGCACATATACACACATATACATATATACATACGTATATACATACACGCACACACACACACACAGGGGTCTGAGGACATAGCTCAGTGAAGTGTTCACTGAACAAACATGAGGATTTGAGTTCAGTCCCCAGATCCTACATAAAAAGTCCAGGTGTGGTAGTATGTGCTGGAAAGCCTAGAGCTCAGAACGCACAGACAGGAAGATTTCTGCGTCTCACTGGCTGGCCAGCCTAAGTTGATTGTTGAGCCCAAGCCAGTGAAGACCCTATCTGGGAAAAAAAATGAGACCCAAGGTTGTATGTCCTGTGCACCTTAAATGCATGTCCATCTGTGCTCCTAAACACACACACACACACAGAGACACACGCACCACACACACTTACTTTAAGAAACTAGCCATATAGAGTGTGTCAGTGAAATAATAAGCAGGCAACGTAGAGATACTTTAACCCATCCACAAAATGAGTCTTCTAATGGGAGTTTATGTATTAGGTATTTCGTACTGACTGGCATTTTGTAAAATGCTTAGCTGGTGTTTGTTGACCTCGTATTCTGTAGCCAGCCTATGAAATCTTAGGGTCACTAAACAATCGTTCAAACCTCAATGGACACTTACACCTTAAGCATATACAGTTGCATATTTTAAGTGAACAGAGTATATGAGAAATTTTGTTAAATATAGAGAAAAATCTTTTAAGGCTCAGACTTATCCCCCTTTTTTTTTCTTGATTAATTTATCATTTGGATTTTTGTAATAAGGCAGATTCTTACCTATGATGATAATTAGGAATTTTTACATTTGTTCTGGGAAGCAAATGAATAATGTAATCAAAATTCGAGGAGGCAGAGTGCTTAACTATGGAAACCTGTTGTTTCTGAGGCTGGAACCGCAACATTTGCATATAATTAATGTGTTGATTACAAATGACTGGAGTTTGCTCATGACAGCAGAGTAGACGGCGCCTCTGAGGCCTGACCTTGGTAAACTCGTGTTTCTTGACAAAAGTTCACTGGAAGTCACTTCTGCAGTTCATTTAGACTTGGGGGGTTGGGGTTTTTTTCTTCTTCACTTATTTCCAATTAGGATTTTCTGTGTGGCTGGTCTGAAGCTGACCTGTTCCTTGTAGAAGGTTTTGATAATTTACACTTTGCCATTTTCCCAGAAGGTCAGGGTTTACTTAAGGTAGATTCTTCATGCTCAAGTGGTCTTTGTAATATTTATAATTTGATAAAAAAATGAAAGGGTGCTCAAAGATGCAGTTTTCCTTTCTTTATTATTCTGCCAAATCTCCCTTTCTGCAATGCACAAGAGTCTTCTCACATCTCTGGCTCCATATGCCTGGAACTCCATGAGGGGCCCATATGAGTCTGCGTGCTTAAAAATCTCCTTTGTTCTCTGTCTTGTAGAAAGACATGCATTGTTAGGAGAATTGTGCAAGTTTTATCGCAAACACACAGAAATCAGGCCTCATCTTGACAGAGCATCCCAAACTTGGCATATAATGACGAATGTGATTCATTAATTCTGGGTCATTGTCTTATGTCCCATGGGAGAAAGCTTCCCATTATCTCAAGAACACATCTTAGTCAAGTGTTCAGCATCGTCGATGTTAAAGGGATAGCCATAAAACATAGTTATTATATGATGGTCATGCAGATGACAACGAATAACTTTTAGCAACTTTATTATTTATCATTAATGAGGTCATTGAGAAGTTACCAAAAAGTCAAGGGAGAATTAAAACAAACAAACAAACAAACAGTTTATTGGTCACAAATATGGATAGGAAAAACAAAATTCTTACTTTCAAAGGTGAGAGAAGCCAGTTGAATATCTCCTGAGCTTGCTCTATTTGCATGTCCTAAATAACATGACTCATTGCTATCAATTACCTATCACAGAGCTATAAAGTACTTCATCATCACTGATAACTTAAGCCTCTATATTATATAAACCCATAAATCCAAGGGCTTGATCTAATGATTCAATTTTCCACTTAAGCATTGTTTCCCCTAAAGCACAAATATGTTGTACTTTTCTGAAATATATATATGTATATATGTGTATATACATATATACACACATATATATATATGGATAATGAAAGTGAATCATACTTTGTTGTTCTCTTCAAAGAGCACAGGAAAGAGGCATTTGGGTAAACACATAAGGGCCAAAGTACCAGGTAATTATAAGTGTTTGCAAACCATTGCAGGGTTCTGAAATGATCAGAACCCTCAGTAAGTAGTGCTTTTGGGCCGTTAATTGTTCTAAATGTGTTTCCTGTGGCTGCTTCCTTTAAGCTTCTTAGCTCTATACAAAGGATCCAATTGCCAGCCCCATTGCAGATGAATAAACTCAGCCACAAAGAGATTAAAGAAATGAATGCCAGAGGCCACAGGTCCTAAGCAATAGAGCTGGAGATGGAAGTAAAACTTAAATATGATTCTGGAGCCATTGTCAAATCTCTATGCTATGCAGCCTTACCACCAAGGACAGGGGGCTTAGTTTTATCTAAGTGTGAGAGTGGGATGGGAGAGTAAAAAAGCCAACAGAGGTAAATTCTAGAACCTACTTGAAAAGATCCACACAAACAAATGGGCCAAGACCTACATTTTCAGAATAAAGTACAATCATGGAGCTGTTCTTGGGTCAAAGGATATATTTTGTTATCTGTGCTGGATGGAGACTTCACAAATAATTTGAAGCTGGGGAAACGATGTTTTGGTTTTTACACTGAATTGCAGACTTTATTCTTTCTATGGCAAAGCAGAACATGAATTGGTGATCAGTAAAGAACCATGGGTATAGGGTAGGTAAGAGATAGGTAATAAAGATCCAAAGCAACATAGCAATACATGAAAGGTGAGGGAGGTATACACATCAGTATCAGATTCATCATCATCATCATCATCATCATCATCATCATCACCATCAGCAGCAGCAGCATCACCACCATCACCGACCACCATCATCATTAAGGTATTGGGAAGTTGTGATAAGTAGGAAAAACCTGAGGAGGAAAAAAAAAAAAAGACCTGGAAGAACAATTAGCTTAGTTGTAGGTGTGTTGAGTTTGAGATGAAATCATTCAGAATAAATTACACACACACACACACACATATATATATATATACATATATATATATATATATATTTTAATTACAAGCAGGATGAGTGGGCATAGTCAAGATCAGATAAAAGCAAAACCAAGTTTCCAAAAGTGCAAAATACACCCTTCATGTTTAATATCTGAGACTCTTCTGGAGTCTCTTCTAGAGCTCCAAAAGTTTGGAGCCTTTATGGGCTCCAAAGAGTTTGGGTAGCCCTGTCTCTCTGGCTCTGCCATCCTCAGTACACATGGCTTATTTTGCAGACTCAGGCCTGTTCCACTCATCACCCGTTACTGCATTTAGTGGTCATTTCATGATCCTGGAATCTCCAATATTCTGGGTCTCAACTGCAGCTGAGGTACCACCTTCAGCAATGGTCCTTTACGATCATTCCGGGGACTCTGCCCCTGCTATGTGGTGGCAATCCTCAGCTTCTTTCCATGACTTCTTCAATCCTCCAGCTTCATTTCCACCAGAACCAGTGCCATGTGGGAGACTCTTCCACATTACCAACTTCTAGGTTGAGAGGCAGCCTTATCTCTCTTTGAACTCACAGCTTCTGTGTGCTGACACCGAGGAAATAGTCATAGATATTACCTCAACAACACTGGCTTATTATCAATCTCAGCAAAATATTCAGCCCCAGACCAGCAGTATCAATCATCCCCACAGAGCAAAGCTTTCCTTCCCTCTCTTCTTCAAACACGTCAGGAACAGTCCTGGGAGTTTTTGCTTCCCTCTGAAATTTCACAAGCCAGGCCTCCACCACCAACACTTCTCTCAACATTCTTATCTTGCTTGCTCCCACAGAGCAGCCCGTTAGGTTTTACATTCTCGGTGGTGGTTTCAGCCCCAAACTCTAAACACTTTCATAATCCTTCCCAAAACAAGGTGGTCAGATTTGTCACAGAAACAGTTTACTCTCTGGTACTAATTCCTGTCCTGGTTTGTATTTGATTGCTGAGATAAAACACTAACCAAAACAGTTTGGTAAAGACACGGTTTGTTTGGCTTATAGGTTCCAGTTCATCGCTGAGGATGTGCCTGGATGTAGCCAGTGATATGTTTTCAACCCTGCTCATTATCTTTTATGGTGTAGGAACAGCCCGATGTCTCTTAGTCCCACAGCAAGTCCAGATCATTCAACAGCTATCTCTATAGAAGGCTTACTCTGAACAACTTGAAGCTTAACAGTTCATAGGCTACAAATATACAACCCTGGTTCTTCATGAGAGCAATGGCACTTACCTGAAGAGCTTCGGTGATTTCCTGATAAAACAGTCTTGCTAGCCATAAGTTCTATTACTTTACAATAATCCAAGGGCAGCCTCTTCTTATGAAGAGTAAGAAAAACCACCCTGCCTGCCTTGTATGGAACATTCACCTCCCCAAGTTATTCTGATCCTGAGACACTTTGAAAGTAGAACTCATGAGAGAACTATCCTTGGACATCACGACCCCAAGGTTTATTGAGAAATTTCTACTACCTGAGCTGCTTAATCCTGAATTTTACTTGCCTCTCGTCTTTTTATTTGACTATTGAGAGGGCCTTTGTATGTTTTATTTCAGTTGGAAGACACAGAAGGCCTAAACAGCATAGGTCCCTGTAATAATAATTTTTTAAAAGTGTCCTCAAAAATTAGAAATGATTAGTTTGGTTCACTTCTCAAGAATTTACCTTTCATAGTAGTTTTAATTTTTTTAGATGCATTTCTTTTATGTATATGAGTACACTGTTGCTGTCTTCAGACACACCAGAAGAGGGCATCAGATTCCATTACAGATGGTTGTGAGCCATCACGTGGTTGCTGGGAATTGAACTCAGGACCTCTGGAAGAGCAGCCAGTGCTCTCAACAGCTGAGCCGTCTCTCTAGCCCCTGATCGTAGTTTTAGTTTCATAGCCATGCTGAGCAGAAAGCACCGTGTAAAATACATCCTCACTATGAATGTTCCCCACCAGAAATGTGTGTTTGTGACAGATGATGAACCCACAGTGACCAGCAATGTCATTCAAAGGCTGGAGTTTATGTGTTTACTCTTGTAGTAAATTGGAAGGGTTTGGACACAACGTAAATGACAGTATTAGACTAGAGTTCAGACCGTCTCAACTGCCCCCTGAAAGTCATATTCATCTGTATTCATGTCTTCTTAAAGTCACACAAACTTCTGCTTTTCTTCTAAGGGACCCAGATAAATTAAGGACATCAAAAAAAAAAAATTAAAGCATGGTCTGTATGCTGTGTGCCCCATCTTCAGAGAGCTCTGCCTATTTCAATAGACTTTGTTCTTTCCATGAGGAATATTTCGGAGCATAAGCTGACTTTATTGGGAAAAAAAAAAAAAAGAGGAATGGATTTGCACACCAAGGCCATCTGTCCCCACAGCGGACTTCAACACACAAAAGAGTTCCACATTTTGTAATTATGCAAAGCATTCCAAAATTGAAGGATGTCTCACCCAAGGGAAAGACACAAATTTAAGAATCTCATCACTTGTGTGACTTGTTGGAGACTTGTATGGCTCTCCCATTTCATGCTACATCGTGGGTTACTGTTTCATCAAAGCCAGCAGTTTGTTTCATTTAAGACCATTTTCAGGAGTTTACTGAGAACAGCTGCACTGCAGGTCTCTCCTCATCGATACAACTGAGCATTCTCTTTAAAAAAAAAAAAATTCTGTTTTCAGTCTAAGGCTTATTAGGCACATTTTCAAAGAGTCTGCTCAGCCACCTGGCTCAAAGTCCATGGTGAATTACTGTTTTCTCCAGGTGAGCCGAAGACTAGATGAATAGCCTTGCTGTAAACGTAAAGGAAAGAGAAATGTGCTCTTATTTGGGAGGAAGGGAGGGAAGAGAATATTTTGTAAGTCTTTGTGTCCTTTTTATTTTGTTTTGGCAGCAACCATGTTGTTTTGGCAAGACTTTTCAATGCCACGGTTGTGCTGTCATTTGGATAAATCGATTACTGTGAGACAGGAGTAAGGCCGTGGCAGGAAGTATCCTTTCCTTGGGGTCACCGATTTTTAGCACATAAAATATAGGAGTGAATCTCACATGTGCTTTCTGTCATGATTTCATTTGATCAGTGATTTTTTTTTTCATTCCCCAAGTTGGATAAGATAAACCCCTTCTTGATCTTACAGACATTATCTTAATAATTTACCCTCATGTGCTGTACAGCAAATTGGTTTCAATTCAAAACCCGAAAGTATTGCCAAAGTCATTGAGCAAAGAAATAAAACATGAAGTGTTAAAAGGCACACACACGCATTCTGCCTTAAGGAAGCAATGGTGTACTTGTCTGTGCGCTATATACAGACACACCATTAATAATGTGGAGATGCATATCCTCGGCCCTGGAGATCAACTAGGGGAAATTCCGGTGCTACAGTTGCACACATTTTGAATGTATAGCGTTAATCCTCCCATTATCTTTAATTTTGCACATATGGTGTTCTTTTCCTGTAAATTTCATATATAAAGATATAATAAAGGCTTAGGCTTCATGTTGTTCTATAAAGCAATGTAGTTCCTTTTGGAGTTGCCTAAAATGCAGCTTTGCAAATACAGGCCTCTTTGTTGAGACAAAATATCCAGAAGACTAGGAGCTCAACGTCCCCAGGTGATATGGTTATAAAACCTGTCAGCAAAAGAAACAATACAGTGTCAAAAGCCATGAATGCTAACCCAACACTACAAACCACTTAAGCAGTGACTACATAAATGGCATCTCTCATCGCAGGCATATCATCAGCTAGACTACCTACCACAGAAAAGAGACTTGTCTGTGAAAAAAAAAAAAACTGTACAGAGCACGGTACATGCATCTGCAACCCACCGTTCTGGATAGGAGCATAGCATAGACACATTCAAAAGTAATCCCACATTTCATCTAATAACAACTCTATTCTCTCAAATGAAATAGAAGCAGAAAAGTCCCTGCAACTTCCCAAGAACTCCATGGGTAAAGAGGAAAGTGCATGCATAAGCGCCAACTGTGCAAATGCCTGTCTCGCCTTTCCAGGGAGCTGAGTATAAAAAAAGGCCACCTTTCTGTTCTTTGTGTTCTCTGTAGCCTGTGCACAGCCATTTTATGGGGAATTTAGTTTCATATTTTTTTTTTGATGTTAGGAAGTTTCTTAATTTCTCCAAGGTTCCATTTGCTCATATTTTACTAATGGCTAAACAAACTATGTCTGTTTGCCTTGCCTTGTTCTTTTCTGTTTTATTCATAATGACTTTTATACCCAGTTACTGAAATGTCCAAAGGGTTGAAAATTATATTACAAAGTTGATAATGTTATCAACCCTTGTCTACATCTTCTATTTCTGCTTTGTTATTTCCACAAGGGCACTGCTGACATTGTCCCATTACTAGGGAACACAGACAGATTGGCAGAACCGCAGGCAAATATGAGCTTGATTGTCTAGTTTTAATACTCACTGATGCAATTAATCAAGCTGGCAGGGCTTTGAGGGAAAGCAAATGGCTATAAGGAGAAGTAACAATGATTTCCAGACAGATCTCATATGAGCTGGGTGAGCAGATAAATCGAGGGTCAACAGACTGAATCTGAAAACAAAACTCAGAGATATTATTCGAGGCTTTGCAGGTCTTTGCTGTAGCTACATAACTTTTTTCACCACCATACAAAAGCAACTATAGGCAGTATATAAATTAATAAGCATGGCTGTGGTCCATTAAGATTTTAATTAGGGCCACTGGTATCTGAATTTTATATAATTTTCTTATGTCATGAAATATGCTTCCTTTTTGATGTTTTGGTTATTAAAATATAAAACCATTTTGTCTGTTATTATTTTAGGATTTCATATATGTAGAAAATTTATTTGGTCATACCTACTGTATTAGCCAGGGTTTTCTAGAGTCACAGAACCTATGAAATGTCTCTCTATATTGAGGGAATTTATTGTGTGACTAACCTAACTAAACCAACAATGGTCAGCCGTGAATGGGAAGTCCAAGAATCCAGTAGTTGGTCAGTCCCAAGAGGCTGGGAGTTTAAGCTGGTCTTCTGTAGAAGTAGGGTCTAACAAATGTGCTGGCTAGTAAGTGCAAGCAAGCAAAGAACATTGAATCTTCCTTCTTCCAATGTCCTTATGTAGGCCTCCAGCAGAAGGTGTGGCCCAGATTAAATGTGTGTGCCACCATGTCTGGATCTGGAACTTGCTTTGTCCCAGGCTGACCTTGAATTTAGAGATCTCCTTGGCTCAGTATCCTGGGATTAAAGGCGCCTGGGCCTAAACTTTTCATGGCCACTATGCCTCAAGGTCTCCATGCCAAGATCCAGGTCAGAAACTTGTGTCTTCTAGCCTCAAGTTCTGGGTTACAGATGAACCCTCCAATTCTAGATTGTAGTCCATTCCAGATATAGTCAAGGTGATATCCAGGAATAGCCATTACGCCTACCAACCACCTCCTCTCAACTTTACACAAGCCCCTGACTCATCCTTTTTTTCCATTTCATGACTCACTGAGTTCAATAGGTGTTATCTGTGGCAGAATTTTCCCTATCCAATTAATTTAAATATTAGTGCAGCAAGAGGCCTGTGATTGGACAGGGAAAAGGGAGGCGGAGCTAAGAGTTAGAGAGACAGGGAGCGAGACAAGAGGAGAGGAAGGAAGCAAAATGGGGGATGAGCAGGATGATTCAGATTCTGAGTGGTTGTAAAAAGCCACAGATAGATACAATATCATATAGGGATAGAATAATTGGGGTAACTTGTCTAATCCTGGTGGGCAGTTTGTATCATCATCTATTGGCTCTGAAATTATTGTGAGGGAATCTTGTGAATTGAGAATTTATTGATATATAAATCTAACTGGTTAATTATAAGCTTCAAGAGTTCTGATTTTACTAGGTTACTGGGTATTGTGACATCAGACTTTGAGGTGGGTCGTTATTGCATGGGGCTGGCATGGCAAAGATCCACCAAGGGAACTTGGGAGCTCCGGGCTAGAGAGTCTGCCAGATGAGAACTCCCCGCTGGAGCCATCTGGCCCTCTGGTGCCCAGCGTAACTGGGGGAACTTGCCAGTCCTTTTTTGATATTTCCCACAACAGTTTTCCATGTGTGCATGGATGTGGAACTATCTAATGGGGCATATGTAACCTACTAGGAGCCAACTTACTCTTCCTATCCCAGGAGCATTCAACGTCCTTAACTAAGGATGTGATGTGTTTTATGAGACCCTCCCTATCTATACTGGGATTGCTTTAGGGCTTGACCTTGTACAGATCTTGTGCAGGCTCCCGGGCTAAGCAAACCTTAACTAGGGTATAGCTCAGGTGCTTCAGTTTGCCTATCCTCAGCTATGTGTAATTTCTGAGGTTCTCCGGGGTTATATTCTAAGGATACTAATTGTTCCCAGCATTGACATTCTTTTGTAATGTATGGTGAGTGTGTGTTGATTTATATGAAGCAAAGGCACCATAGGGAAAGAAACAATGCTTTGTGTCCCTACTCTGGTCTTTGATCTGCCCTTAGCATGAAAACAAATGGGAAACTAGGAGATAGTTCACCGTAAAGGGTCCAGACACCACTAAGTGATCTCATGCTGTCTGCAAAGAAATCTCTGAATCTGCCCCGTCTTTCAGTCACCCTTTTGTTTGGCCCTGGAAGCCCCTGAGCACTGCTGATAGTGAACTTCTAACATGAGTTCCCAGTCCTGTTTCTGATGCCCTTTGGAAAGTGTCAGTTCTACTCAAAGAAGTAACTTGGCAAGTCACCAGTTTTAGTTTTAATCAGATTTGTGTTTTCCATTCGGTGCTTGAAGTGAACAGAAGTAGCAAATGGGGTTGGAAGATCATGGGGTGTTCATAAAAGGACAGAGGTCAACGGGAATGCAGAACCAAAATAGCCTGGATCCGAGTTCTAGCTCTATGGACAACGGGCACTCACTCCACAGCATTTATTGAACTCTTGCTGAATTTAGTGTCTGACAATCAGCCTTTACCTTCTTGATGCTCAGAAACACAGACAGGCGATTCAGACATTCTTTCTTTGTTACTATGTTAGAAAAGACTCGTGGTACTTGAGCAAGAAAGTCAAAGTTGACATTCACATCCTGAGTGTCAGCTCTAATTTGGAATAACTCATGATGACCTCTGTAGTACGGTGATCTACTCAGCTGATTGCCTTGAAGACTCTTGTGCACATACTTCCTCACATGTGTGAGTGGATGCTATTAGTTTTTTATTACCAGTGTAATAATTATAATGATTAATCGCCCACATGTAAGGAAAGTACATGAGGAAAACTCTCAAGTGAATTTGGCACCAAAAAACGATTTCTACTATTTGCTTCACTAGTGTTTTGGGTTAAGAACAGAGCTTAAGAAACTCTCTGTAGAACATTCGACTCATCACAAACCACACCCGTTACCACGAGGCCACTAACAATGTCGATGGATCAGAAATCCCCTCTAAATTAGAAGCAATACCAGAGCTAAAATAAACCATCTTCCGAGGAGTCTCCATCCAAATCTCAGCCTAGGATGTACAAGTTCACTCTCCAGGACTCAGTTTCCTCTCTGGCAAATAAAGATAGGAGTTCTTCTTGCTCATAGGCTTCTGGGCATTCCATGCAGCCTGGGAAAAGAATCAGGAGAGTGCCTGGTACAGGCAGGCTTTCAGGAAATCTCTCAGGAGAAACCTCACCATGAGAATTTGTGCATGAAAGTCTTGAGAAGTAGTAGTAGAATCCGTCATCACTGACTTCTGTTTAGCCTACGCTGTACAGCCACGCTCTCTTACCCCAGCCCCTTGCTTTAGATGAGCGTGCTGGCAGTAACAAAATTAAGGATTTCCGGGGTGGGAGGGGCGGAAGTTGGAGCACCTTAACGCTAATCCTATCTTCTAGCTCAGTGGTTCTCACCCTTCCTAACACTGTGACCCTCATGTTGTGGTGACCCCCCAACCATAAAATTATTTTCGATGCTACTTTATAAGTGTAATTCTGCTACTTAACAGTGAACCGTGATGTAAACATTTTCAGAGGTGGAGGGTTGTCAGAGGGGTTGTAACTCACTGGGTGAGAACTGCTGTAATCTAGCTTTCTATATCAGCTGGCAGGATGGCTTAATTTGTAAAGTGCCTTCTATACAAGCATGACATCCTGAGATCTCAGTTCTCTAACCCACCTAAGAAGTTAGCAATGGCAGCACACACCCGTTATCGCAGCCACAGAGACAAAAAAAGATTAGAAAACCTCTAGGGATTACTGTACATCTAATCTGTGATGCTTCAAATGAGAAATGTCTCCTAAAGTTTCATGTATTCAAATACTGAGTCCCCCTTTGATGGTGCTTTTTTGGTTAGGTTATGGAGCCTTCAGGAGATGAAGCCTGGATGGAGGAAATGCATCACAGGGGATTGGGCTCTGAGGGATTGTAGCCCCGCCCCACTTTCCTGTTCTCTCTCCACTTCCTGGCCACAGATGAAACGTGATCAACCTGCTTTTGCTCACCTCCCCTGCCATTCCTGTGACAAGAGAAGAAAGATCTTGGTGTTTGCTTTCAAGTCTCAGTGTTCTCACACTCAGAGACAACTTCCCAGGAGCCCTAGGAGCTAGTTGCTATCCTTTGACCCCGCCAGTTCTCCACAGAGAACTTTCCCATAGATAGACATGTGAACATCTGAGTCTGGCCCTCTGGAACCATAAGTCAAAATAGACTCTTTCTTCCTTGAGTTGTGTTTGGTCGTAACATTTTATCACAGCAACGAAAGACCAGCTAATCCATACATATGACTATGAAATTTGTGAGCTCTGGCTTCATTGAGAGACCTTGTCTCCAAAACACATGGGGAAGAATGATAAAAGACAATCTCTCTCTCTCTCTCTCTCTCTCTCTCTCTCTCTCTCTCTCTCTCTCTCTCTCTCTCACACACACACACACACACACACACACACATTCAAATATACCCCTATGGATTTTTATAACTCTTTCTACACCCTGATTTTATCTTTGCTCTTAAAACTCTAGGGACTATTATATGGAATTATTTATATATCTAAATATCGGTGTTTCCAAGTTACTAATAGAAGGACTCTTGTCCTAGTTTAGGAACTGGTTTTTGTTGTTGAATTATATACCTTTCTAGATGAGGAGAGGTTATTTGGTTGGCTTTTAAACTTTAAATTTGAGTAAATCAATTGTTTGTTAAGTTATGCCATTAGTCATTTTAATTCTAAAGTCAAAGGGCTGAGAAGAACATCTTGGCTGCCTGGAATTTTCTTATCTTTGGTTCCACTGTCGATAAGACCCCTTTCCTGAGTCCTGTAGTTCTCTCATCTAAAGATGTTGGACCATCTTTAATATGTCATTTGAGATGGAGACTATTAAAAGAGCCCCTTGAGTCTGCATCCTAATGTACCCTTTATGAAGGATAAAAGTTCTGTTTGAGGCTCGAGGCACCAATGGACTAACAGGAAGCTGAGAATTCTTCAGTCTAACTGCAGCATGCTGTGCACATAATCAGTTCCCATTAGCAGATTGCCTTAAACAAGGTCACTGTGGTGACTACTGCCCAGGGTTGAGGAAAGGTAGAAAGGATGGAGTCTGTGATATGTCTAACTTAACTCAGTGCTGAAGCCCCCAAGCCTAAAATGAAGTAACATGAAATAGATGTTCTAGGGTCAAGAGAGCTATTAGTTCCCTAATAATAAACCTCTAGCTTTTTATGTTTGCGGATATGAGGTCTTGGATATTTCAGGAGCTGCCACCCCTAAGGTTCTATGCCTGGGGGACAGCTTCCTCCAACCCTGCCATTTGGTAGCAAGAGAGGCAGATGGTTCTATCTCTCTCAGTTCACAGGTACTTGCTGCCTGGTGACATGCATGGCCCCTTTCTAGCAGACTGCTTCTCTCCTACAAAGCATCCATGGTGCACTGCCCAACACCACTTCATTCATAAGGTTAGCGGAGGCTTTCTGGATGTCTGGATTGAGTCTGTTGATGCATGGAAGAGCTCATGACACCCTTCCATCAGAAAAATGATTCTTGCTTCCTGGTACTTATATAGCTGAGGCTCACTAAGCCAGTTATGTATGTCTGTAGAATAGAGACGAGTTTTGCACTTACTGTTTCCTTCAAATAACCAAATTATCTGAGGAAAATGTAAAAGATCTCTGGAGACGTCCACTCTGGTTGGACATTAGCTCAGAATAATAAAACGAACTGCCAGTGACCTATAAGAATTCAACTTAGAAAAAGCTACTAACTCACATGCTTACTATAAAGATCTCACCGAGCATCCTGGTCTAAAAATCTAAACCAAAAGAGTCAATGGTTTTGGTTTTCCTTTCAAAAGCTTGTGTTATATCAGCAGGGTCATTTAATGTACCTAGCATCCGAATACTGAGAAACTGAACTGCAGGAGATGTCTGTTTGGGATGTCCACTTGTATACAAGCTCATCTGGTCCAAGGAGAGGCTGCATAGGTATTTGAAATACAGGATGCCCAGATTGTATACATTCACCATAGCAACTAGTCAAAAGTAGTAGATTCAGGGCTAGAAAAAAGATTCAAGGTGAGCAATCCATGGGTTGTTTGATTTTGTCTCATTTTGCTCTTCTGAGACAGAAAGTATCTAGGCTGATCCAAGAGATATTCCATAACAGAGTGGGTAGTTGTCATTCTAACCCTGGCCCCAAATGAGAGTAAAGAGACAGACAGAGGACGAAACTTCACTGATTCTGTCACTCAGGCCTGGAGCTGTGTGAGAGAGAAGGATAGCTGGCCTTCCAGGGTACCCTGGAGAGAGGGAGGGGAGAGGAAGGCTGACCTGTGATGGAGAGAGGGAGACAGGAGGGAGAGGAAGGCTGACCTGTGATGGAGAGAGGGAGGGGGAGGGGGAGGAAGAGTGACCTGTGATGGAGAGAGGGAGGGGAGAGGAAGGCTGACCTGTGATGGAGAGAGGGAGGGGAGAGGAAGGCTGACCTGTGATGGAGAGAGGGAGGGGAGAGGGAGAGGAAGGCTGACCTGTGATGGAGAGAGGGAGGGGAGAGGAAGGCTGACCTGTGATGGAGAGAGGGAGGCAGGAGGGAGAGGAAGGCTGACCTGTGATGGAGAGGGGGAGGGGAGAGGAAGGCTGACCTGTGATGGAGAGAGGGAGGGGAGAGGAAGGCTGACCTGTGATGGAGAGAGGGAGGGGAGAGGAAGGCTGACCTGTGATGGAGAGAGGGAGGGGAGAGGAAGGCTGACCTGTGATGGAGAGAGGGAGGGGAGAGGAAGGCTGACCTGTGATGGAGAGAGGGAGGGGAGAGGAAGGCTGACCTGTGATGGAGAGAGGGAGGGGAGAGGAAGGCTGACCTGTGATGGAGAGAGGGAGGGGAGAGGAAGGCTGACCTGTAATGGAGAGAGGGAGGGAGAGGGAGAGAAAGGCTGACCTGTGATGGAGAGAGGGAGGTGGGAGGGAAAAGAAGGCTGACCTGTGATGGAGAGAGGGAGGGGGAGGGAGAGGAAGAGTGACATGACTAACACATTCTGACATTACACTTGGAATCAGGTAGAGTATGTGATTGAAGTCCATGCCTTCTTTCAGCCTCTTTAAAGCATCAGCCTGTTCCAACCCAGCCACCTCTGAGCTAATCGCCATTGATATCTGTACCGGCTGGTTTTGTGTGTCAACTTGATATAAGTTGGAGTTATCATAGAGAAAGGAGCCTCAGTTGAGGAAATGCCTCCATAAGATCCTGCTGTAAGGAATTTTCTCAATTAGTGGTCAATGGGGGAGGGTTGAGCCCCTTGTGGGTAGTGCCATCCCTGGGCTGGTAGTCCTGGGTTCTATAAGAAAGCAAACTGAGCAAGCCAGGGGAAGGAAGCCAGTAAGTAACATCCCTCCATGGCCTCTGCATCAGCTCCTGCTTCCTGCTCTGTGTGAGTTCCAGTCCTGACTTCCTTTGATGATGAACAGCAATGTGGGAAATGTAAGCTGAATAAACCCTTTCCTCCCCAGCTTGCTTTTGGTCATGATGTTTGTGCAGGAATAGAAACCCTGACTAAGACAACATCTATGCCTATATGGGCCCATTTCAAACCCACAGTAATCTCCAACAGTGACAGACAATTCTCACCCACCGTCACAGACTTGCTACTTAGGGAGAAAAAGCAGCGGACAACAAAATGGAGATAAAGGATGCTCTGCGGAAGGGAATCCGAGAGGAAAGCTCTCAAATGCAAATGGATTTATCGGTATTGTCATGATTCTGTGATGCAGTGGATCCAGGATGTGCCGCTTTAGCATGCCTTTCCAGTAGGTTAAATTGTGAGCAAAGAGCCAGACTATTAAATATTTAAGTCATCACCAGGCATCTTCCAACTTCACAAATATTTTAAAATGTCCGTCCAACAAAGAAAATTTAATCGCATGGGTAAAATATGTGATTCAAAAAAAACACAAACAAAAACAACCCCCTCCCCAAATAAACAAAAACAACCCCCTCCCCAAATAAACAAAAACAACCCCCTCCCCAAATAAAACCCCAAAGCACTGTTTGTTCACTGGTTCATTCTCTCACCTGCTGATCTGCCTCTGGGCCAGGCACTCACTGTGTCCTACAATTACAAGCTGAACCAAGTAGAAAGCCCTCTGCCTGGAGGTGTGGCCAGACATGAAAGCACGTTCATGTGAAGGGATCATAAAGAACCTCTGAGCGATGCTGTAAATGAGCCATTCAAACCACAACTGGCTTAGTGCAGATTCTGGGTGTGCCACCAACTAACTAGGCTGTCTGTAGGACAGTTTAACCTTTCTGCTCCTGTTTCTGGGTCTATAAAATGGAATGGCAATAGCTGTACTTCTTCATATAAGGCAGAAGGAAGGATTAGGTTAGTTAATGTATATCTAGCAGGCTAATCATTTTGGACACATAGTAAAGGTTGGCTCCTAGCATTGGGGTATATAGGATGCAGTAAGAATAGGAGAAGGCTCGTAGCTGTATTCACTACAGTCAGGGAAAAGTTTTTACCAGAGGTGCTAAGCCAAGTGTTGAAGTAATAATAAGTTCACTAGACAGATACAGAGGGAAGACGTCTTGTCAAGAGAGACCATGAGAAAGCCAGTTTTGGGAGTCTGAGAGAGAAGATGGAATCCATCAAACAAGATGTAGGATCTGATGGGAGGGTGTGGGGAGGGCTCCCGACCAGAACTTTTATTTACAGGCAGGAAACCAGCTTCTTCCAACACTTAAGTGAAAGGGAGGAGAGAAAAGAAGAGAGCCATTTCACAGGAAGACTATAAACTGCCAAAAGCAAGCACAGCATTGCATGTGTATACCTTCATTACCCAGGGCAGCTAAAAGAATATTGGACACAGAAGCGAATGGGCAATCTTCTTAGGGTACCGGAACTCATTACAGAGTCTATAATGAGTGTCTGAAATGCATCACCTCTGAGTGCCTTCAGTCCTCTCTTTACCCAAACGTTAAACTCTTTCCCCTAACTTCGTAAGGAGAGAAGAACACAAAGAATGGTAGAGTACCAGGCCTGCAGGCTTTAAGGGCTGGTGGTTCTGCCAAAGTAGCAACAGTTAGAGAGCTCACAGGAGGGCTTGAGGATGGATATCCCACAGGCAAATGAGACCAAAGAGCATGGTGCTCTGCCAGGGAGTTCCAGCATCATCCAGCAAGCAGAGAGAAGCCAGTGGAGGACGTAAGGATGGGGACCTCCTCACACATGTGGCCTCTCCCAGGAAATAGCAGGCTCTGGAAACTGTAACGAAATAAGATTCTAAAACGGCTGCTGCTGTGGTTGTGTGTCTCAACGATAACATGTAAATAATATATGAAGTTCTCCTCACATTCATTAATGGACAGTTTCGCAGGTGTTAAGAGGCTTTAGGAGTCGGATCCGATGCCACTCCACTTAGCAGAAATAGATGCTTCTAGTCCGTGGCTTCCCCTGGATTAAATGTCTACTTGCTGGCTGGCATTCAGGAATTTCCCATAATCACCGTAGAGTACAGTTGAGTCAAGACATTGCAGTAAGAGCTCTTTGAATTTCATTTTGGATCTCCAAGATAAAGTCGCATCTTGTAGCCCAGACTGTCCTGGAAACTACGGTCTTCCATTCTCAGCTGAGTGTTGCTCATGCACTTGGCTATGTTTTAAGGCATCTTTCAAAAATCCCTTTGTGACTTGGGTTTTACTTGTAGTTTGTGTATGGAGGCCCATTTATTTAGAGTGCTAAGGGAATAATGATTTCCACTGCCTTTCACATTTGTTCTGAAAATGGTGATTTTTTTTTCAGACACCATGTTGACTGACAGTACAAACATAATAGCAATAATGTTGATTAAAAAATAACATCAACGTCACAATTGACAACATTTATATGGCACTTACTGGTCTTGGATGGCGTTATGAGTGTTTATCACATAGACGTTTATTTAGTTCACATTTTGAAATCTGAGCAGGCATAGAGAGGGATAGCCGGTGGCCTCGGGGTGAATCGAGGTTTAAGGACAATAAAACTCTTCTAATATTAGAATTGGAGATAGTTGCACAAATCTTTAAATATACTAAGAGCAATGACTAATGGTTTGTTAATTTTTATATAAATAAAATCTGTCTAAACAAACCCTAAAAACCCAGGAAATAGAGTATAGCCCTATGCTGCAGATAAGTAACCCAAAACACAGAGAACTCACCTTCTCTGTCTAAAGTAAATCAATAATAGTAATAATAATAATAATAATGATAATA
Source organism: Mus caroli (assembly GCF_978045245.1). Classification (NCBI taxonomy): domain Eukaryota; kingdom Metazoa; phylum Chordata; class Mammalia; order Rodentia; family Muridae; genus Mus; species Mus caroli. The sequence goes on along the minus strand of NW_028227264.1, from coordinate 115,465,911 downwards.
AATAAAATAACCTGGAAAATGACAAAATAGGGATTCAAATTTAGCCTCATATTAAATAATATATTTTCCAAAGCTGAAAACAATATTGGTATTTTTACATGTCAGGTATAATACTTGTCCTTGTATCTAAATTATGCAGGATCACTAACCACACATTTAGAGAAAAGGAAAAAATATTTTAAGGAGAGCAGATCTGAATATTTGCCCACATGGCTTAGTGCTTGGGGCCTGACCTTCCTCCTAATGATTCTGAGATAATGAGGAGAGAGTTTTATAAACTAAACCATGTTAGAAAAGAAAGTAACAGAGACAGCTTACTCATTGCACATGAACATGCTACATTGCACACACCCCCATGTGTGTGTGTGTGTATGTGTGTGTGTGTGTGTGAGTGTATGGATGTATATGGATGTGTGTATGGGTGTGTATGAATGTGTATGTGTGTATGTGTGTATGAGTATGTATGTATGTGCATGTGTGTGTGTGTATGTGTGTGTGTATGTGTATGTGTATGGATGTGTGTATGTGTGTGTGTGTGTATGTGTATGTGTATGTATGTGTATGTGTGTATGAGTGTGTATGGATGTGCATGTGTGTGTGTGTATGTGTGTATGAGTGTGCATGTGTGTATGTGTGTGTGTATGGATGTGTGTATGTGTGTGTGTGTATGAGTGTGCATGTGTGTGTGTGTGTGTGTGTGTGTGTGTGGTGAGTGCACAGGCATGGGCGCACTGGAAAGTCCCCTCCAGGATGTCCTGCACATTCTTTCTTGTGTACTCAGCAGGTGCAGAATATCCCGGTGATAAGGGACAGTGATAAATGAATGACTCAGCTAGTTAAAGAGTAGCTTCAGCTACATACCAACGTCCTGGGCTCTAGAGTGGGTCACTTATAGGCCATCCCAGAAGGAGAAAGGGCAGTGACCTTTCAGGGTCAACGAGGCAACACCTCCAAGCCTACACAGGTCAGCGTGTTCTCTCATGCCTTGCCAAAGACACAGACTCTGGCTATCCCAAAACTAATTGTTACTGGGTATAAAGAAGACTAGGTAAGGGACTGTGTGGGTGTGCTCAAATTCCTCAGTACCCTGGGATTAATTTTTAATAAGGGGATAAGGGGAAGCATGGCTTTAAATGGCTTCAGCCAGGTTGACCCCAACTAGAAAACACTTAAACCCAAACGCATTGCCATAAAGACCAGTTACACAAATGGAGAAAAACCCCTGTAAATGCTGCTGTGCCGTATTTATGCACCAAGCGCAACACTGACCATGGACAAATGAGATACAACCTTTGGCACTGAAGGGGCTGCAGCAGCGTAAGTGTTGCTCCCTGCCCAAAGCGCTTAGAGTGTCTGTGTTCACTAGAGCATTCTTCCATCCCCTGATGAATTACAGGTGTGCTATTTGTTTCCTTCCTGGGACCATTTTCTATGGAAAATTAAAATGTAAAAATATAAATTCCAAAGAAAATACATTTTAAATGAGGTGATAAATCTGAAAATTTTGAATTTTAATATTTAAGTGTTTTAAAAGACGCATTCTCCTCTCTCTCTCTCTCTCTCTCTCTCTCCCTCCCTCTCTCTTCTTCCCCTCCCTCCCCCTCCTTCCCTCCCTTTCTCCCTCTTCTCTTTCACTTCGGCATGAGTTTTCCTTACTGAATCAAATTCCTCAATCCAACAAAAGTTTGGCCCATTTTTCTTTTAGTTTATGTATTAAATGCATCAGGAGAAGGAGAAGCAGATAAGTAAGGTGTTTACGGAACCATGTGACGGACTCTCATAACCAGAGTACCTTAACTGTGAATAAAGTCATACTGGGCCACAGCAGTCATAATGGGCTAAGTCTTCCTAACTGCCTGGACTGGGTAAGAGGTAACCTGGGTTCCTTCTAAGGAACCTAGGCATCGTCATCACCTCTTACAAGTTGTAGCAGTGAAACAGATTTTGCTGTGGGTACAAAGAAACAATTGGACACTGTTAATCAATGTTCACCAATGGCCAGAGCTTGAGAAACTCTAGCATGGAACGTGGCTACAGCTGAGCCAAAGCAGAGAGAGTATGGTTAGTCCTTGAGTGTTCACTAGAAACGTAAGAACAAACCAGGCTAGGGAAATGGCAATAAAGAAATGAAATGTCCATAACAGATGAGATGGTAAAGAGGGACACAGTTGTAACACCCAGTCCAGGCAGTTAGGAAGACTTGACACAATCTACTTGGTAGGTAAAGGGCAGGCACAGCGGAGCATCTGCCCAAATCAGGAACCAAAGAGAACTCAAGTTCTATAGCAAACACTATTTGCCCTTTATCCATTTTCTCTACTTCTGGTTGAAGAGCCACGGTCATTAGTGAAAGAAACAAGCTCCTCACACTCTACCGGTTACCCTGAAAGGCAAAGCTAAGCCAGGAGGGAGTTATCACTGGTGGGGCCAAAGGAAAGCCAATGGTTGTTTCAGGCACCACTTGGTGGCGCCAGCATCCTGATGGCCTGCTCCTCCTGGTCTTATCCTGAGAATGCAGAGTGCCAACCTCAAGCCCTGTCCTTGTCTACCAGGTCTTCACCTTACCCTTTGTCCCATCCTCAAAAACCCCAAAACCCAGATGAGATGACTTAAGATAACAAATGATTATTTCAAAAATCCTTGCAAGCATGTGTTTATGTCCAATTCTGTATAGCTGTGACCCTATGAGCATGTCCCTGTTCCACTGAGCCTTTTTTGTTTGAACCAGAAGGAGACTTTTTTTTTAAGGATTTATTTATTTTACGTATATGAGTACACTGTAACTGTCTTCAGACACACCAGAAGACAGCATTGGATTCCATTATAGATAGTTGTGAGCCACCATGTGGTTGCTGGGAATTGAACTGGGGACCTCTGGTAGAGGAGTCAGTGCTCTTAACCACTGAGCCATCTCTCCAGACCCAGAAGGAAACAATTTTGACCCTGTGTGGGTCCACCCTTATCTTTTAGGAGGGAGAATGGCAGATGGTAGATGGTAAGTGAAAACAAATGAACACACAGGAAGGCTTCTTGTGCTGTTTATTTATTAAATGAGCTCATTCATCCATCCATTTGTCTTATCTTGGCTCAACACCACCAGGTGACGATCCTTCTAAGTCACTTCCCCCTTTGGACAGAATTGGGTCATCCCATGTGGACATGCCTTAACTTATTCAACAGTAGTTCTCCCTAAACAAACCACTTACTTGGGTTCATTTTGCCACACTAGATATTGCGACTCTATATTTACAGGTTGATGTTTCTATGGTGAGATTCCAGGTAGTGAAATACTGACACAAACTGTGAACACACACATGCACACAACATGTGTGTGCTTTTTCCCAACCCAGGAGTTGCTTCAGAGTGTTGTTATGTCAGATAAAACTAGAAAAACTAATACCAAAATGTATTAAACTCAAAGAACTATTTAATAGAGTTGGTTTTCATGGCTCTTTCCAGCTTTGTATGTCAGCTACCAGGGACTGAACTCAAGTTGCAAAGTATATACTTTTGGGATCTGCAACCCTATTGTTGGAACAACATGATGTACTAACCAGAACCCTGGAGCTCTTGTCTCTAGCTGCATATGTATCGAAAGATGGCCTAGTCAGCCATCAATGGAAAGAGAGGCCCATTGGACTTGCAAACTTTATATGCCCCAATATAGGGGAATGCCAGGGCCAAAAGAATGGGAATGGGTGGGTAGGGAAGTGGGGGGCGCTATGGGGGACTTTTGGGATAGCATTGGAAATGTAATTGAGGAAAATATGTAATAAAAATATTAAAAATTAAAAAAAAGGTTCTTTAAAAATAAATAAATAAATAAATAAAAATGTTGCCAGATTAATTTCCAAAACTCCGTTTTCAAATCCTACCACTAATGTGTGAGATGCCCTTTGCTCTGAGTCTTCGTTAGCAGAGTGTGGTTTTATATTTTTCCGTCTGCCAGCCCAGCAGACATTAGATAATCATCTGTCAATATTTAACTCTTCGTTTTCCTCAAGAGTTGTGACTTCTGAGCAGGGTTTTAAGCCTCTGAGCACTTTTGGTTTGATTTTTCCCACAGCTTCCCATGACCCCCAAATCCCAAGGATTTCTGAAGAGGATTGCTATTTAAGATAAAGCTAGAAAAATGTGATCCAACTCTATATTGTAGAGAGTGGAATTTCTCATGTTCCTTAGGGTCTGTCTACCTCTGCCATCTCACAACTAAAACAGTAGCATGCCAGAAAATAACCTTTCATGTTGCCATTCAAAAATATCTGCTCTGAAGGTGCATTACAGTTAACCTTTGCTCAGGGAGTTTTCTCTCTTACTGATTTACTTCCATCTCAACCGGATGCTTTGCTATATATGTTGAAGTGGATTTATGCTTTAAATAGAACCAGCCCCATAAACTTGAGTGCCATTCAAAAATCCTTAATTTAAAAAAAGAAAGAGAGAGAGAGAAAGAAAGAAAGAAAGGAAGAAAGAAAGGCAAGAGAAAGAAAGAAAGAAAGAAAGAAAGAAAGAAAGAAAGAAAGAAAGAAAGAAAGAAAGAAAGGAAGAAAGAAAGGAAGAAAGAAAGAAAGAAAGAAGAAAAAAAGAAAAGAAAGAAAGAAGGGAAGGAAGAAAGGACAGAAATCAGTAGGGAAAAGATTGTATTTTTAAGCTTCTAAGAAGATTTTGTAAACAATGGAGCCCAGAGAACAAAAAATGCCATAAAATGACTTGACAGCATCCTTTTAAGTGAACATATGGGAGTTTTATGTACGCATATGTGTTAACATATGTCCCACATATGCACAGCCAGCTGCTAGCCAACCAGATTGTCCGATGTGTATGTTTACTGTAAAACAAGCCGAAAGTGTTTGGTCTCTTTGTTAGAGAATCAGCTCATAATTTCAAGTATACAAACGTCAGTTGTTTCTCATTTCTTTTTTTCTCCGGAGCCAAATGAGCTGTGGATGCTCAATTTGGCAGGATCTTAAGTGAAGCTGACTCTCGGCCAGCCTCAGAAACCCCATCCTGAAAGTTTGGGAAATCTTTATAAGAATAAGGAGCTTGCTTGCTTTTTTTAAATGGCTCCCTAGCCATTGGAAGTTTTCTTAGAGCCCCGGCCAGTTCCTTCTCAGGGAGCGTGACATAGGATCCGCACCCACGTGGTTTGGATGCTAACGGAGGGGGGCTGGGGTGTGAAGTGAGGTTATCAAGCCTTCTCATACTTTGGTTAAAACCCTTTAAAAAATCTTTTGCCAGAGAGACAAAATAAAAAAAAAAAAGTCTGAGGGCAAGGCAGAGATTTGACTTGTGACTATAACTGTAGCACGAGCCATTTGGAATTCTGTCGCTTTTGTTTTAACTTTTATGACATTTTATGACAGCGTCCTGCCGCTGAAATGATGAGGTGAAGCTCCGGGTGAGTTTCCACTGAAGATGGATTGACTGTCCATCTGCTTTCCCAATCACAGGATTGTTAAAGCCGCGAGTTACTACACTGCTTTCTGAAGAGTAGACAGGAAAGGGGCAGAAGAAGCCAGAGTAGCAGGAGCCTGCATTCGACCGCTGCTTATTCTCTTTAAAACTGTCATTTTGACAAACACAGGTGGTTGGTCATAAGGTTTCTTAAACCCGTATCTGGGACATTCAGACATACGCAATCTGGTAACAGATGAAGTCATTTCTTTTCCTTCCATCTCCGTGTGTGCCTTTCAGGGATGCTGTAAATTGGGGTGGAGATCCCTGACTGTGGGACCCATGTAACCAGCTCCTCTTTGCCCCTCTGCCTACCTCTGTATCACCTAAGAAGTGGTACGAATGTTTATTTCCTCAGTTTCTAATGAAAGTGATACAGATAATCAATCATGTTTTCAAATGTCCTGTAGCAAAGATATAATAAATACTAAATAAATACACCTCTCTGCAGTCCCTGTTTAAGAAAAAAATAAATAAAAGAGGCTGGGTGAGAACCAGAAAATATTTCCTGATCAAGGGAATCTCAATAGAGAAAATTAATTTAGGCTCCAGGGAGATAGCTCAGTTGGTAAAGTATCTACTGCACAAGCCTAAGATCACCTAGGACTCATTTATAAAACACAGTGTGGCAGGCCAGGATCCCAGCGCTGGGGAGGCAGAGACACTGGGACCCCTAGTATTCCCGGCCACCCAGTCTTAGCTAGATGAGTGCGCTTGAGATCCAGTGAGAAATCCTGTCTCAAAATAAAGTGGAGAGCCACTGTGCAAAACAACCAGCTTTGACCTCTGGCCTCCACATCCATGGGCAGTTGAAGGAAATCATACACATACATACACCATATATGCCACCACCAACTCACAGACGCCAAAGAGAAAATTAAAGCCTTACCTTTTGACATCATTAGTTGACATGGCTGATAATTATGCATGTAGGGATGTATAAATATAATCTATCAGGGCATGATTACTCATTTGCTACCTATTTTGTGCCCAGAAGAATATGGGATGGGATGTGTTCCTGAATACATTTCTTTTTTTTTAATATTTATCTTTAATGTTTTATTTTTATGGACCAGTCATGATTCCCCCTCCCATTCTGCCCTCTGACAGTTCCTTATCCCATTCCTCCTCCACTCTGTCTCCAAGAGGATGTGCCCACCCTCATCCCTACCCAGAGACAGATGCCAGATCCCCAGAGTGCCATCACAGGATCCTCCTAGAAACTCAGTTTCTTGTCCTTTCCTGATTGTGTCTCATTGCTTTCTGAGGTGAATGTCTCAGTAAGGACAAAGTCACGGAGCCTGTGTTACAGGTTGCCGCAACTCCAGAGAAACGACTAAGGCTCTCTCATCCTCTCACAGCTTCCCCGCACAGGCTCTCTCTGTGTCTAAGCGTGTCTTGTCCCCTTTCCTCCTCGCCCCATCCCGACCTTCCTGCAGCCATTGCATATTTCCTTAGAACTGAAAAATGAAATTGGTGCCCATGTGTTTGGGGGAGGGGGGAGCAAAAAAAGAAGCCACCCCTGACAATTGTGAAGAGGGAGAGAACAGCTGTTTGCATCTGGCTATGGGGTAAGAAAGATGAACAGCTGCTGGTAGCTGTGGCAGACGGGGAAAGGGAGAGAGTGAGCAGCTGCTGCTAATTCAGAGGCCCGTAGGCCTCCCAGAGCATTGGAAATCCAGAAGCAGCTCTGAGAACTCCCCTAACTCCTCTGGTGCATCCTGCTCTTCATTAGCTTCTGCTTGCCTTGCCTTACAGACAGTCCCACAATGGCTGCATGAAGAATCCCAGCCAGAGTGCCTGCCCCCACACTTCCTCGCCCTTTAAAGAAGCAAACTAAGATGGATAACAGGGTACACCTTTTCTCCCAGTAAGTCCTTACCTGTTTCTGCAAAGAAATTGATTTGATCAGGAAGGAAGTGAATAAGGGTGACTGTCTCAGTCAGAGTTTCTATTCCTGCACAAAACATCATGACCAAAAAAGCAAACTGGGGAGGGAAGGGTTTATTCAGTGTATACTTTCATGTTTTGCTGTTCATCACCAAAGGAAGTCAGAACTGGAACTTAAGCAGGTCAGGAAGCAGGAACTGATGCAGAGGCCATGGAAGGATGTTACTTCCTGGCTTGCTTCCTATGGCTTGCTCAGTTTGCTTTCTTATAGAACCCAGGACTACCAGCCCAGGGATGGCAACACCCACAAGGGGACCTCCCCTCTTGATCACTAATTGAGAAAATGCCCTACAGCTGGATCTCATGGAGGCACTTCACCAACTGAGGCTCCTTTCTCTGTGATAACTCCAGCCTGTGTCAAGTTGACACACAAAACCAGCCAGTACAGTGACCAAGGGTCACTACACTGTAACTGGAGGGCTGAGGAATCAGGGGCTTCCCCCATCCAGTTTGGCACAGCTGTTAGTGCCATCTCGGTTCAGCTCATGTTTGGATGGTCCTCTTGGTAAGGTTTTGCAGGTAGAGCTTCTGATGTTACTAGGGACAAGTTGTCCTCCCCAGGGAAGAGCACACCAATCCATTTTCCAGTGACAAATAGTCAGCCCTGAAACTATACATACAAGTGACAGACTATAGACTGAGCAGGTTATACTTAGGAATGTATGTGTATATACAAATACATATATGCATTTCACTAACAATTAAAAGAGAGGCCATGAATGTGAAAGAGGGGAGGGGAGGGCATTTGGAAGGTTTGGTAGTGGTGATACACGCCTTTAATCCCAGCACTTGGGAGGCAGAGGCAGGTGGATTTCTGAGTTGGAGGCCAGCCTGGTCTACTGAGTGAGTTCCAGGACAGCCAGGGCTACATAGAGAAACCCTGTCTCGATAAAAACCAAATAATAATAATAATAATAAAATAAAAAATAATAAATAAGCCAAAATCTCCATGAAGACATGATTCCAGAGCTCTTTTCTTCTATGACGTTTGTTTGTTTGTTTGTTTGCTTTTATTTTTCGAGATAGGGTTTCTCTGTAAAGCCCTGGCTGTCCTAGAACTCACTTTGTAAACCAGGCTGGCCTCGAACTCAGAAATCCGCCTACCTCTACCTCCCGAGTGCTGGGATTAATCTTCTATGACATTTTATTCCCAGTATCTATCACAGTACTCAGACACTAAAAACAAAACAGTATTAAATAAAGAAGTAGATGAAATGAGTGACTAGTCTACAGTTTTCATATGCTATTGTCAAGAGAAAATGAGAACACTTCTACCAAGACCATGAGCACGACGGGAAGAGGACCTGCTCCCTTCAAACACGGAATGAGGAGTATGCTGAAGATGTCCGATCGTGGTGAACTCCTGAATTCTAAGCTGGAAGTGACAGAGAACTAAGCAGTTTCTCTTATTTATTTATTTATTTATTTATTTATTATATGTAAGTACACTGTAGCTGTCTTCAGACACTCCAGAAGAGGGCGCCAGATCTCGTTACGGATGGTTGTGAGCCACCATGTGGTTGCTGGGATTTGAACTCTGGACCTTCGGAAGAGCAGTCGGGTGCTCTTACCCACTGAGCCATCTCACCAGCCCCGCAGTTTCTCAATGTGTTTCCTGTTTGTGACTTAAGTTAGAAGAGGGAGCTGGATGAGATGCTGCAAGACTAATGTCAAGAGTTCCTGACCCTTAGGTTGCCAACCATCATGGCCAAAGTCAAAGTCCCCTCCCACCCCCATGTTTTGTACTCCAAGTGAGTAATGGCCCTCAAAGCACATGCTGAACAGTGTCTTATTTTTTTTATAGTCCCCCTTAGGTGTTGGCTTTGTTCTCTGGTTCAGAATGAGAAGGAACTGAGCTTGAAGCCAAGTGCTAAGCACAAGAGCAACTGTCCACCTTCAGTTTGGCACCCGTGTCCCTGCAACGGTGGATTCTGGAGCTTAATGGTCATCGTATCCAACTCTAATGTGAACGAGCTTTATCTTCCATTCTGTTTCCTGGGACAGTTAGGAGAGATCGACCATTCCCCGGTGCACACAAGTTATCCTTATACAAAGTCTGTTTCCCAGATATCTTGAAATCTGCCCAAGACCTGGTTGTATAAAGCGCAGTGAATGTTCCATCTTAACATAAGATACTCCAGCACTCCGAGTGAGGAGTAACTTAAGACCCCGACAAACTTGTCTGTCATCCAAAATATGTCTGCAGATATTTCCCCGTTGCCTATAAAGTAACATTAAAGGAAATATCTCGCTCCATAAATACAACTGTGGAGTGTTTAAGTGACTTACACTTCATTATCATCATCACCAGAACCGTAAAGTGCCATTGCTCTCCGAAGCCAGGATCTTAATGTACTCAAGTGTATTCAGTAGACAGTTGAAGAACACACTGAGAGATCGCAGCCACTAGGCTTTTTATCAACCTTTGCTACACAGACCATGAGGCCATTATACCCAAACATGGTCTGTTACCATAAGTATACTAGTTAAGTTCATTTTCTGCATTGACGTAACGGAGGCATGCAACACCCAGACTATTCCATCAAATCTTGTTTTGGGTATTTCAGTGATGACATTTTGAGAAAGAAACAAACAAGTTAATAGGCCAGAGGAACAGAGTGACTTTTATAAGAATTGGCTCCAGGGAATCAGTTGTAGGTCCATGTAGAACAAAGAAGCTGGCCATCTAAGCAAGGCCTGGGGGAGATGGCCTCTGAACTACAATGCTGGTTTTTGCCCTACCTTAGACTCAAATGAAAGCATTGAGTTTTCTTGGTTCTCAAGCCTGTTGACCTTTGAGATGAGTTATTAGCATCCAGTCTCCCTATTCTCTATCCTTAGCTTTAATACAATTCTAGTGTCTTCAATATTCTGGGTTTGCATCTTGCAGGTGTGTACTGGCATCCTCTTTTGTAAGGCAGTCCCCTAGGATTTGCACACGCACACACACACTCACACACACGTGCATGTGCACATGAAAGAGAAAGTATTGGTTCTATTTCTCTGCAAATCTTCAGTAATAAAATAAGTATTCCAACACAATTTTACTTAGTAAGGTCCCCAAGTAAATGCTTTCACAGCTACTTTCTATAGCAGTGAGTGGAAAGTAGGATGCAGACTCTCTGAGGGGTGAGATTTAAGAGTGTATAGTGGGTATTTTGTTCCCTGTTCTAAGAAGGAATGAAGCATCCATGCGTTGGTCTTCCTTCTTGATTTTCTTGTGTTTTGCAAATAGTATCTTGGGTATTCTAAGTTACTGGGCTAATATTCACTTATCAGTGAGTGCATATCAAGTGAGTTCTTTTGTGATTGGGTTATCTCACTCAGGATGACATCCTCCAGATGCATCCATTTGCCTAAGAATTTCATAAATTGATTGCTTTTAATAGCTGAGTAGTACTCCATTGTGTAAATGTAGCACATTGTCTGTATCCATTCCTCTGTTGAGGGACATCTGGGTTCTTTCCAGCTTCTGGCTATTATAAATAAGGCTGCTATGAACATAGTGGACAAAATACCCATGGAAGGAGTTACAGAGAAAAAGTTTGGAGCTGAGACAAAAGGATGGACCACCCAGAGACTGCCCCACCCGGGGATCCATCCCATAATCAGCCACCAAACGCAGAAACTATTGCATATGCCAGCAAGATTTTGCTGAAAGGACCCTGATATAGTTGTCTCTTGTGAAGCTATGCCAGTGCCTGGCAAATACAGAAGTGGATGTTCACAGTCATCTATTGGATGGAACACAGGGCCCTCAATGGAGGAGATAGAGAAAGTACCCAAGGAGCTGAAGGGGTCTGCAACCCTATAGGTGGAACAACAATATGAACTAACCAGTACCCCCAGAGCTTGTGTCTATAGCTGCATATGTAGCAGAAGATGGCCCAGTTGGCCATCATTGAAAAGAGAGGTCCTTTGGTCTTGCAAACTTTATATGCTCCAGTACAGGGGAATGCCAGGGCCAAGAAGTGGGAGTGGGTGGGTAGGGGAGCAGGGCAGGGGGGGGGTATAGGAGACTTTTGGGATAGCATTTGAAATGTAAATGAAGAAAATATTTAATAAAAAATGAAAAAAAAAGTGTATAGTGGGGACAAAACTGAATATAATATGGATATGGGTATAGGTGTTTGGAGGGAATGTAATCACTCCCCTTTCATAGCTCTAAGATTCCTCAGTATTGAGGAAAAAGAATAAATTTTAGTGAAAACTAGTCTAAATTAAGTGTTCTTGCTTTATGTATTGTCATTAGTCAATGTGTCACCTAGGAGTTATCTGGGAGCTTCATGTCCTCACTTGACTACGGGTAACAGTAATGTCTATCAAAAGAATTGCAGGGGGCTGGGGAAATGGCTCAACAGTTAGGATCATTTGCTGCCCTTATAGAAGACCAGATTTGATTCCCAGCACCCAAAAGGTGGTTCACCACCATCCATAGCTCTAGTTCTAGGGCATCCAATGCCTTCTATTGACCTTTTTGGATGCCAGGCAGTTACGTGGTGTGAATACATGCGTTCAGTCAAAATACTTTATGTATAAAATAAATAAGTGTAAAAAATTTTATTTGTAGGAATAAAAAGATATAGCACTCGATAATTTCTGACACACTATAAACTCGTTGATAAGTATAGTTTGATTTTCCTTTGAGTTGTAACCTAGCTGTATCCACCTTAATATCCCTTGATTCTCCCCATTTGTAGATTTCTAAGAGTATTTTCTGAGCACACGACTAAGTAAAGGTAACAAGCACCAGGCACTGCCCTTTCTCCTCAGCACAGAGTCAACCAGGTGAAGTCCGTCTGTGATAACGCCTCAGCACCAGGCCTTCTGATGGCGTCCCACGGAGTCCTGAGTTCACCTACGATGCTTTGACTTTGCATGCTTGACTTCTAGATATTCAAATATATACAACTCTAGTTCCCAGCAGAAAAATCCCGATCGGAGGTTTAAAGCTGGAAGATGTTGGCATCGAACTGAAAGAACAAGAAGGTTCTGTGTAGACAGAGAGTCCGAAAGGGCCCAAATTTTAAAGACCATCCCCCAAAGGAGCACCCAGAGAACAGAAAGAAGTAAGCTTAGTGTCACAGAAGTGATGAAAATGTCCCCAGAAAGGAAAATTTGTTACCTTGACTAAATGTTGCTGAGAAGCAGACTCAAACAAAAGATGGCATGAGTAGAACTGTCAGTCCAAAGGTGTCCCTGCAGAGTTCCCCTGTGTCTGGCTTTCCAACTCCAGTTGAAGAGGTCAGCTCAGAGCCTTTGGAAAATCCCACGGGACCCCTTCCCTCCTGGAAAAGACAGGTCAGAGAGCACAGAGGCCAGAAGAGAGAGACTGGGTAAGCCCCTACTACCTCATCCCCTAAAGTCCAATCAGTTTAAAGGGTGCACTCTTCCGACAATCATATTGTGCCTAGTTGCTGAGGGGCGCCACCTCTCCTTCAGGTCTGGGATGACCACAGTGCATTAGAACAATAAATTCCTCTTGCTTTTTGCATCAATTACTGGCTCTGAGTGGTTCACTCAGGGGGTCCCAGATAAGCTAAGGCTCACCAGAGCCTTACAGTCTGCTTTGGTCCACCTTCCCCCAGGAACTTACTTATTTGCAACATCTCCTTGATTCTGTCTTTACCTCTGTCTGGAAGTCATGGCTCGTTTCCCTGTGGTCCTGCAATTGTGGTTGCACTGGGGCCCTCTCTGGGACACATTACCTGGCGGCTTCCTCAAATCAGAGCACCACTGCTCTTGTTTCTGTATTTCCGTGGAACTTTGCACCATCAGCTCCACTGCATGCTTCATGGATTAAGGATTTGTGTTTGTCTTACTGTCTATCTTTCTCGCTGTAGGCTTGCTCTACATAGAACTCACAAATTGGACAGATGGCTCAGAACTCACATGGTATTGGTAGCATGAGCTCGAGATTAAACCAAGTGCACCACTGTCTAAAGTGATGTCAAGCTGCGCATGTGTACAATAAACAGCACGACTTTGAGTAGAAGCATCAGCCTCCCACCCCATCCATCCACAAGTCTACCTTTTGGTTTCTGTATTTGGCTGTTTCCCATTCCCCACTGTATTTTATTTCAAAACCACAAAGACGATAACAAATGTCACGGATGACTCTGCTGCTTCGTTACTGTCAAAAGTGTGCTGGCTGTTTCAACTTCTGTTTAGCGAGCATGGGATGAGCAGCTTATTTTTAACTGAGTCCATCAGTCTAGGGTAGCATGCCCAGTGACAGCTGGAGTCTTCCCACCCAGGGATTTAAAGACCCAAGAATTTTCCATTTTAGTACTCCATTCTTTATACTTGTTGATTGTCTGGAGTCTGTCGGGCCAGGGGAAAAAGAATCGACACGAACAGATGTCTCATCACCTTAACCACACATACAACTTTTGCTCTCGTGTCCCATTTCAGAAGCGTAAAGTGGCACAACTAAGACGCAAGGCATCATGGGAAACATAGACTCCCGTCTGAGCTTCTGGTTCACTGTCATGGTTCCAATCCATAGAAGTAAACACAGAGACGTAAAAAAAAAAATACATAAGTAAAATAAAAAAGGTCATCTGCTGTCTGTCTTCATCGATATCCCTTCTTGGCTCATTTGATATCAATGGGGTTTGGCCACACTATTGTCATCTATTATTGGATTCTTTCCCTTGACTTGTTTTCAAAGATAATCCATGTTACAGACTGTTTTGGATATTTGTTTTTTATGATGAGCCAACATTCCATATCTTGCCCACATGTTCATCCTCCCCCATTTAGACTGTTTCTGATCTCTCTGATGAACCACGTTACTAGAAGCCCTCGGGAACGGAGTGACGTCACCTCTTTCCAGTCCCACCAGCTCCTGTGAGGATCAAATCCCTCCTCATTCATGTCGATATTCCTTTTATCCGTCTTTCTCGTTATACGCAAAGCTTCATTTTCAAAACTAAGTGCTGCTGACTAGCTCAAGACTTGGAATTATAGAGCAGTTACCCCAATCCAAAACTAGGTAAAGAGAACTGCAGCTCAAGAGAAATTAAACGGAGGCTGGGGGGATGTTTGGAATCTTCCTTCCCAGTCTGCTTGCCTGGCCGTGTGGAGACCCCAGCACCTCGGCCCGCAGAGCTGCGCGCTCCTGCTTCTGCTCCACAGCTTCCTGTCATGTTCCAAACTCAATTGACTGTTCTTTCCATCAGATCATCCAACAAATCATTAAGTAGAAGGAGCTGTGAGCCTTTTCTTTTGGCCCAACCATTTCATTTTGACCTTGTTGCACATCCTGAACCAAGAATCTTTTGATTCCTGCATTAAGGAACGGAAAGAAACTTTTCATATCAGAATTACACTCACATGAATAATGATAGACCTGTATTTTTTTAAATATGCAATATTAATGTGTTCCAGTTCTAATTTCTGTTGAGCCATTTTAATTTTAATTCTTGGATACATTTTATATTCCAAGAGATTAATATACTTCAATTTTTTTCCATTTTCAGTTTTAATTTACTGAAATTCTTTTCACTGGAATCAATTATTTTCCAAATGAGGTTTAAATGAATATATTATTTAATATGGAGATACTTTTGTTGTTGTTCATATCAAATTTTAATGATTATAGCTTCTGCAATTGTAACTTTTATAGTTATTATTTGTACTGAATCCAGTTGTCATGGGTCAAATTATTTATCCTAAACTTAGCAGAAAGAAATTGGAATCTCCTGTCAACTTTTTTGAGGCAATAATAAATTTTTACATTTGCCAATTTAACTGTTGGCAATTTTATTTGGTGTGGGTTGTGTCCGCCACGTCTGATATTTTCCTATTCAGTATTTGCATATAAAAGCATCAAAATACAGAACTTCAGTCACATTTTCATCCTCTATAATTTTTTTCTGTGTGCAGCTTTAATTACTGCCATTTGAGTTTGTGCTGATCACTACTAGAAATAATATTTTGTATGAAGTTGTTACGGAATGAATAGGTTTTATTCTGATATCATAGCTCATTTATAAGAATATTGTAAGCACAGTCTTTCAGCTCAATCAAAGTGATTCTGATATACAATATTCTGATATTTCTACATATTAGTAACCATTCTTTTTGATGCTTCTACCTTATCCCACTTTATAAACAAGGATCATAAAGTACAGGAATATAGTCTATCTTTTTTTTTTTTTTTTTCTTTTTGGTTTTTCGAGACAGGGTTTCTCTGTGTAACCCTGGCTGTCCTGGAACTCATTTTGTAGACCAGGCTGGCCTTGAACTCAGAAATTCGCCTGCCTCTGCCTCCCAAGTGCTGGGATTAAAGACATCAGCCACCAAGCCTGGCTCTGCCTTGGAACTTTTAACATAGTTTTCTAACTTCCCTCTTCTCTGAACCTTCCTAGCAAATTCTCACTCCACGTCAGGGACTAGGCACTGCACATCTGTGATTTTGAAAACATCCTCCAGGAATTCTGATGTTTGTCCTTTGATGCCTGAGCACTGTTCTGGGCTGAGCCGTGGCATGGAGAAGGACCACAAATGTGACAGAGCATCAGCTAATCTGGATGAGATGGTGCAGCCACAGCGGGGAAGACAAGAATTTTCTTCTCCATCACTCGACTTATTTTCTAGTTTTAAAACATCATCTGTTGTGGGGACGAAAGTAAGTTCAGTTTGCCTGAGATTTTTTTTTTCCTTTTGTCACAGGATGAGTGGCAGACATGTGGTTTTAGTTGTAGTGGTTTTTAAAATCTAGAGGATCGCTGTGTAAAGAGGCAGGTGAGTGTCTGTCTAGAGTTGGATGTGGGTACTAGTACTGAGCACCAGTACTGGACTAATGTAACGGTTGCCTACAGCATCAAGGTAACTGGGGAGCACAAGACAGGTCTCTCAAGGAAATCAGAAATGAAAAGACAAGGAAGTGGGGGACGGTCTTACTTTACTGAGGTGACATGTGGAGCTGATGACTAGAATACAGGGCATAGGGTTGGGGTGTGCTTGGGATGAAAACAGAACCAGGCTTCCTTGCCAGCTGTCCCCAAGCAGAAGAGGAAGAGAGGAGCAGGAACTGAGGGTAAAAGCTGTGGGTTGCTGAGTAGGAAAACATGAAGCCAGTCTCATCATTTGTCTCCACAAAAGCCCTCTGAGGCAACAAGCATCTGGTCTGCCCCTGTGCATTTAATAATAGTTACTATTCATACACTTGCGAATTGATTACCAAGTCACAAGAATTGACATACTTTGCACGTATATTATATTCAGTTTTGGCTACAATTTTAGAAGGCAAATACTAGTGTTATCATACTTTATAGACAGGGAAACTAGCTGCCGCCAGATAGGAAGAGTCAGAGTCAGGATTGAGTCAAATGTCAAGGTGTCAGAGTTGGGGTTCTGCCCTCTGCATTGGAACATTGTATCTGTCTTTCCAAGACTACTTCTTCTTCTTCTTCTTCTTCTTCTTCTTCTTCTTCTTCTTCTTCTTCTTCTTCTTCTTCTTCTTCTTCTTCTTCTTCTTCTTCTTCTTCTTCTTCTTCTTCTTCTTCTTCTTCTTCTTCTTCTTCTTCTTCTCCTTTTCCTCCTCCTCCTCCTCCTCCTCCTCCTCCTCCTTCTCCTTCTCCTTCTCCTTCTCCTCCTTGTCCTCCTCCTCTCCCTCCTCCTCCTCTTTCTTCTTCTAACAATGAAAGAGGAGTGCTTTATTGAGAAATAAATGATAAATGGCTTAATCACTTCAGTATTGCTCTTTTTGCAGTTCATATTTTTATTGCATATTTTATTTATTTACATTTCAAATGTTATCCCCCTTCCTGGTTTTCCTTCTGCAAACCCCCATCCCATCCCCCTGCCCCCTGCTTCTATGATAGTGTTCCCCCACCTACCCACTCCTACCTCACCACCCTGGCATTCCCCTGTGCTGGGGCATCAAGCCTCCACAGGACCAAGAGCCTCCCCTCCCTTTGATACCACATAAAGCCATCCTCTGCTACATATGCAGCCTTTCCAGGACCTCTAACAGTCCTTTACCCTTCTAATTCCTGGTGTAACTGACCGGCTTCCATTCATTTCAAGGTCTGTCAATATTTCTAGGGCTTACAGGGCAATTTAGAGAGGTTTCCTAATGATGCAATTCACAAAAATGTGAACAGAGTCCAGCAAACCTAACAAAGAGTGAAGTGTTATGCCATCACCATCCTATGGCCCACTCCAAATAGATAGAGGAAGAAAGTGGCCATAGAAACTTAGGAAGTGGGTTGTGTGGAGTATGGCATCTCAAAAGAGTTGTGGTCTTTAGTGAAGGAACAGCCGAGAGGGCCTAGGACTAGATCTTGATCTTACTGCCCTCCTGCTCTACAGATCCCCTGCCTTCTACTTCCCAAAGCCAACAAAAGGGTGGAGGGCAAGTAATTCCTGATGCATTCCATATGGAGCAGTCCTCTGGGAGTCTACACAGCATGAAAAACGGGAAATAGAACCTAGAGGGAAATGAAAAATGTCAAAAATGGACATATCAATGCTTTTGTCTGTCTTCTTCTCCTCTTTCATCATTACAGCCCAGACAAACAGACATTCACATGCATGCACACACACAGTGGCCAGGAACTCAATGGAGTGAAGCTGGGGAATCAATCTCTCTCTCTCTCTCTCTCTCTCTCTCTCTCTCTCTCTCTCTCTCTCTCTCTCTCTCTCTCTCTAACACACACACATACACACACTTTCTCTCTCTCCTTTAACTGCAAATATTAACAGGGATAGTAATAGAATTCTACCACAGAGCTTTAATGTATCTATCAAGTATTCACCTGTTGAAATTTATAGATTATGAAATAGAAACTTGGTCTGTTAAGAGGTGTATGGCCCTTAGAAGATAATTGAGATTAGATATGGTCATCACTCTATCGTCCTTATGATCCTATGTGGGTAGCTTCCACAGGGGGACCTTTACTCTGTACCATACCAGGTCTCTGCTGACATGAAGATCACTACCAAATGCGGGACCTTGAAACTGAGAAGTATGAATTAACTGCTTCTTTTAACTTTAAACACCCCTCGGAACTATTATAGCAATTAAAGATGTACTGACAGCATCCTTCAAGCATTGTCCTAAGTACAAAAGAGGGGGCAGGTATATTGGGTTGTCATTTATCACTTCAGCTCTACTATACTTAAAAGTTTGATATTAATCCTCATGTTAGTGTGTTGTGGTTACAGGGTATTGTTGCTCATTCAAGCATTACAGCTTTGTTCCTACATAATGGGAAGATAGAATGATAAAGGAAAACAGACCATATGATACCAAAGGCTTTGTCCAAAATACAGAACAGTTGATTATGTTACTATGTTACATGACCATCTAGACCAGAAGACTTTGTATCCAGAAAGTATCTTCTTCAGTGAGAAAATTAGAATTTCTTCAGAAGGATGGAAGACACAGCTATTGGATTGGTGTTTATCACTGCCTGATTCCTACCTTACCCATACATACTGAGCATCTTTTAATCTGAAAGTTAAAAATCCAACATACTTCAAACTGGAAACATTACAGCATCAACAAGATATGTAGAAACCACACACCAATTTTATGTGACAAGTCATAGGTGAACTAATTATTTAGTTCAGGATATGTTTATGAGGCACAGATGAAACACAAATCTATTAATATTTAGACTTCAGTACCACACCCCAAGATACCATGTATGTGCGGACACCACAAAATCTGGGGAAAAAGTCTAAATAGGAAATATTTATGGTCCATAAGATTTCAGATAGAAAATATTTAATCTGTACTAGATGTCCTCTCAGCTTTATATCTTTGTAAATTAAATACAGAAAAGGGATTAACAGGGTTCCTGGTCTATAAAACATAGGTACTGAGTTGAGACAAAACTGCCCCACTGGTCAATGTTTCTTCAGATGTTCTGTCTTCTCACCCACAAAAAGAAGCAAATGGAATGTGTTTATAGGTCAATGTTTAAGTCACTGGTCATGTGCTTCTGTGTAGCTTCTTCTCTTAACAGCTAGTTCCATTGATAGCTTTCTACTCTGGCCTAGGGATTCAAGAAGCAACAAGATAGTACCCATACCTTACTGCATCTAAGATATCTCAAAACTGGACCGTCAAGCCCAGGACTTGTGTAAAATATTGCTTTTAGGAGCTCTCTTTTTTTAAATATGCTTTTTCCTCCACAATACATCTTCTATTCCAAATATGATCCTCCAGGATGTTCGTTGCCTTATATAAACTTGTGCCTGGTTTTCTTCATGGTGTTTCCCCAAGGCTCAGAGTCAGCCTCCTGTCTTTCCTTGACATTATCATTTCCCCAGGACTCTATTCTAACAAATGCAGGTTCTGTCGCTCCTAATGACATAGAATTCAGATGGGAAAAACAGGATTGTCCTTGTGATTGGCATCACTGTTTAGCAATAGAGACATCATCAGAAGGGGAGAAGATGAATAATTGGGAGCTAAAACCTAATAATTTAAGACAGATAAACAGGTGAAGGAGAACAGGAGATGTGAAGCTGTAGAGGATGACGTTCTTAGCATCTCTCTTCAACATCAATGCAAAGACTTCTCATTTCGCCAAATCTAGGTGTGTCTGTTTCTCTAGCTTCATACTTGAAGTGGGGTATTAGGAATATACCTTTGAGGTCTTTAAGGTCTTTAAAAAATGTATACCTTTCTTCTTGGTGAATTCTGATTTTACAATTTTAATCATTTGCCCATTGCATAATTATGGAAAAAGCCTTTAAATAAATGCTTTTTGTTTTGGTGACAGGGACATGTATTGACATGATGATAATCAGGATGCCACAACAAAGACTCTTCCAAGACCCTGCTCCACTACTTTCCCAAGAAACAAATTCCAATATCTATCTTTAGTCTACAGGAAAGGGAGTTTTGAACTCAGGGAGAAACAATGTCAATGGTTTTATGGCTACATCATTGGATGGAAATATATGCTGACCTCCCCCTGGCTTTTATACTTTAGTACAGTGGCTCACAACCTCTGAGTTGGGAAGCTCATGGGGTCGAATGACTCTTTCACAGGGGTCACCTGAGAGCATTATAAAATTCAGATATTTACATTATGATCTATGACAGTAGCAAAATTACAGTTATGAAGCAGCAACCAAAAATAACTTGATGGTTAGGGTTCACCACAACATAAGGAAACTTTATAAAGGGGCCACAGAATGAGGAAGGCTGAGAACCAGTGCTTTCATTGAAACAGATGTAGTAAATAGATACCAAGCATCACAGGCCTTTGTGTATGGCTTTCTCAAAGTTCTGTTGTAAAAAATGGCTATGACGTGGATATATATTCAGGTTAGAAGAGTTAAGATTTCACAGTTTAGTCTAGAAACAGAAAATCACAAAGTCTTTTCAGCCAAGAAAAGGTGGGAGTGGCAGAGTCTCAAGCCAGTACCTTAACTAACTTTGCTGTTGCCACTGCACACAAAGAAGACAGTTCTTGCAATGTGGCAAATTGGGGTGCTACTTAAAGTCCTAGAACCCCATCCCACCCCTGGGAGGTATGCTTGCTTGAATCTTTCACATAAGCTAGAAGAAAAAGCCTGTGTTAACTGAGGTCTCTAAACTCTGGATCTCTAGCTAGGCATTTTGTAAGTAATAGAAGATTCTATTGTGCCTGCCCCTCAAGAGCTCAGGTATGAGAAAAATCAGCCTCTGCCAACTTCAGAGAATTCTATTCGGTGGCATTCCTGAAGAAAAGCTCTCCAGCCCACATTTAGGAGCAACACCCATTTTACAAAGTAGATCTCTTGCTGCAGATGCATTAGGTTTGAATCACTGTGTGGAAAGTATGTTGACAATTGAGAGAAACACTTGACAATTGCACCACTGGAATGTTTTGGATACTCAAAGGAAGGCATGATAGAAAGGTCACTGGCATTATGGCTAGAGTATTATAGTTCTGGTCTCAACTGATGGGACAACTTAGGGATATTGATTGAAAAATGTCTTTTGTTTGAAAAGCGACTGTGGGCAAATAAATAGCTTATTCAGAGGATTTATTCTGTCATATGAGATTTATCTTTATCCTTTTATATTCTGTGTTTTCATTTAGGAAAGGAGAAAAATTTCTTGTGTTCCTTTACTTGGTAATATAAGTATTTATTTATAGATGGACCATGGGAATACTCTTATTCTTGAATATTTCTAACAGCTTAATATGAAAAGCTACTAATTTAGTCAATAATTTTATTTTCTGAAGCAAAGTAGTTTTAGGGCACTCATCAAACTCTTATCATTAGGGAAAGTCTTCTGTCCAGTGTTCTGATTTCTAAAGCCATTTGTCACCACCAGTATAAGAAGAAAATCAACAGTTATGCAATCCTCACTCCTACTGAGATGGAATATTCTGGAAGAGATTGAAGCCTTCCTGAAGCTGAGGAAGGATCCACTTTCTCCCTCTACATAACTGGATATTTTTTAACCAATCAATTTCAACAGGTAACACTTCAAGAATAACTAACTGCTAGGAGATCTTATTTTCAGTTATTTTATATCCATATTTGCCTATTTTTATTAATCTGTGAGGTGCTTGCCCAGGGTGGAGGAAATATAGAATTGGTAGTACGAAGGTATTTATACATACCAGGTCAGGCCATGTGGCCTGTTGCAGAAAATAGGATTATAATTGACATGAGTATTTCTGTCATGTTTTCTTAAGAACGCATTTGTGCAGATATTTGTGTTTTCTTTCTTTGATTTCTTTATCATGGGATGTAACATCAAGTAAGAGATGAATTAGTGACATAACCATCACATTTAAGTTTGAGATTCTAAAGAAGGTCCCTCAAGAGACATCGCACCTGTTCTAAATGTATATGAGGGAGGGATAGTTATATCATAATTGTGCATAATTATGACCTGCTTAAAAATACAATGCATTTAATTGTACATGGGATAGTTATATTTAGGTGTTTCCTTGGACAAGGGGTGGACTTGTGATGACTATTCTTCGTTGTCAACTTGACTACATCTGAAATTAACTAAAACCCCCCAAAATAGATGGCACACTTATGAGTGATTTCTACGTAATTTGAAGTGGGGAGATTTACTTCTAATCTGGATCTTTGAGGTAGGAAACTGAAAGATCTTTAATCCGGACCTTTCTGTTGGAAGCCTGTATAAGAACATGGAAGAAGGGAACTTGTTCCTTCCCTACTTGCTCTCACCTCACTAGCAAGTCTATTCCAACTTCTTTAAGACTCTAACATATACTGAAGATCAGCTGAGACATCCAGCTGTGTGGTCTGGATAACCACTGGATTCTTGGACCTTATGTTTATAAGCAGCCAGTGTTGGACTAGCTAGATCATATCCTATAAGTCATTCTAATAAATTCTTCCCTTTAGATAGATAGATAGGTAGGTAGGTAGATAGATAGATAGATAGATAGATAGACAGACAGACAGACAGATGATAGACAGATTCACTTCCAGTCCTGTCAGGCAGGCAGGCAGGCAGGCAGACAGACATACAGACATACAGACAGACAGACAGACAGACAGACAGACAGACAGACAGACAGACAGACAGACAGACAGGTGATACACAGAGACACTTCATCAGTTCTGTTACTCTAGAGAACCCTGACTAAAACACAATTTTTTGAAAACTTTTTTTTTCAATCATATTGGTCAACATGTATTGAAACATCTTCATGACCCCAGATTTTTAAAAACAATAATCTCAATAATTCTTCCTACTCTAGACATCATAAAATCTTTCATGGTGAAGTAACAGGACAGAAATACTCTGCTAGAGTATTAGCATCCCAACTCCCAGTGCTCAAGGCACAAGGGACCCTCTGCTGCCTCACTGTCGAGTATCATTTCTCAGAACTGTAGAGCACATCTTCCTTCCACACGAGGTCATTCTTACTCAGTAACAGTTCTAAATTTTAACTAGAATCATCTCCTATTTCGTCAGTGTTAGTGTCTGGTTCAAGTTTGTTGTTGGGGCAGGGGGTGTGCAGTGACAGGGGTTAGAGGCTTAGGGCGCAGGGCAGGGACAGCGTCTAAAGTCACCTTACAAAGTCAGGTTCTCATGCAGCATACTCTTTCATACGTAGTTCATATTTGTTTCCTTTCCACGCCTCTCTCCTATGGTCCCGACTCCATGCTCACTAACCCCTTTCTTCCTCATCCCAAATCCCCACTTCTACTTTCATGTCATGCGCACTCCTTATCCTCTGCTTTATTTATTCTCTCCCTTTCCTCCTTCTTGTGGTCCCTGTTCTAGTTTCATAATCCACTAGCATACACACACACACATGCACACACACACACACACACACACACACACACACACACACACACACACACTTCTATACACTTCTATACAAATTAAAGCCTAAGACCATTGTATGAGAGAAAGCATGTGGTAGTTGTCTTTTGGTTCTGGCTTTCTTTGCTTAACATAATTAGTTCCAGTTCTATCCGTATTCCTTCAAGTGCCATAATTTCATTTTCTTTATGGGCGGATGAAAATTCCAGTGTATGTACTACATTTCCCTTATTCACTCATCTACTGATTTATATCTGGGTTGTTCCCATTCCTTAGCTAGTATGAATAACATAGTAATAAAGAAGATATGTAAGAATCTGTGTGGTAAAACTTGAAAGTCTTTTGACGGTACCAAAGAGTGGGATAGATTGGTCAGACAGTAGTTCTACTTTTAGTTGTTAGAGAAATCTTCATAATGATTTTGTTTGTGGCTGCTCTGCCGTGCATTCCCACCTGCTGTGAATAAAGGCTCCGTTTTCTACACCCTTGCCAACCAGCAATTTTTGTTCTCCATGTTAACAGTCCTTCTTGGGTTGAAATGGAATCTTGAAACATTTTAAATTTACATTTCCTTCATGACTAAGCATGTTAAACAGCTTTTCAAACATTTATTTGTTATTGTGTTTCTTCTTTTAGAAAGGTTGATCCACTTCATTTAGCTAATTTATTGATTAGAAATTTGGTTATTTTAGTGTTTAATTTCATGATTCTTTTTATAATCCATATTGTAACCCCATTTGTTATATAGTTGGCAAAGTATTTTCTTCAACTTCCTTTTTCATTGTCAAAGTTTTTGTTGTAGAGATATTTCACCTCCTTGACTAAATATATTACTGGGTATTTCTTTGTTTGTTTGTTTGTTTTTCATTTTGTTTTGTTTTGTTCTTAAGAGGTTCCCTCATATTAAATTATAAATATTAAGAATTATTTAGAATCCTTAGAGTCTTTGAATTTATGGTGATATAAAAATGAATTGTTTTAATTGTGCCCCACATTTTTCAATTGACCATAAAAGCACTAGACTATCCTTGGTAAAATTCTGCTGGAGTTTCTAATATCTATAAGAGCTGCATCCATGATATAAAAATATGTATTCAAATGGCCTAACAATTTACAAACTTTCCTTGACTCTGTGAACATATCTCACCCACAAGATCTTCAATTAAAATAATATAGTAAAAAGAACCAAGAGGTGGACATTAAAGGCAGTGAAATGGAAGAATAAGGGTTTGGGTGATGAATCAAAGCCAAGAAAGGAAGACAGGGTTCTGGTGGCTCTGGGCTGAACAATAAAGAGATACTCCAATTCTATACCCAGATCAGCACTCTTAGTATGGGCGGGAGAAGGAGGCCATGAGCCCAAAGCTCAGAAAGAAGAGTCCCAAGGAGCACCCTAACTGAGGGAAGGATGGCTGAAAGTTCTGGCTTTAGCAGGAGCAGGGCAGCTTTCAGTTAGACCTAGCAGGAATTGCAAGAGATGCAGGTAGTTTTACAAATGGGAATAGAGGAATAGTTTTGTGGAGTTAAGAGCTATTGTTTGAGCAATCTGGATTTTATTGAAATGGGTAAATGGGAAGAATTAAGAGCTACTGCCATATGCAAGAGAGGGCCTGGGTGGCAAAGCTGTGCTGAAAGCAAGGGACAAAAACTTTCAAAAGCCACAGAAAATACTCAGGTCTTAAATCGTTAAGGATCTCTCATGTGCGATGGCGGCGCTGTTCATATTTACCCAGAAGACTTTATTGCCTCCATTCCAAGAACTTTCCAAGAAGTGACCATGTCAGAGAGACAGGCTCTGTAGCAGAAGAGAGTTTTGCCAATGTCTTTGGACTTGGGGCAAGTCTGACAGACTGAGAATAAACTTTCTTTTGATTACCTTGTCTTTGGACACAAGAGAAGCCAGGTTTGCTGGCCATTCACTGAGGCTCAGATATAATAAGGTGAACTCAATGGCTCGATTTTCCTGCTTTGCTGCATATCCAAATAAATGCAAAAGCAATCCAGGACTTAGCAGTGCTCCTTTGAGACCCAGGGTAATGAAGCATGATTCTGACAGAGGAAATCCATAGTCCTTGGATGCTTGCTTATGTTGATGGGGTGGGGGGGGATGCTGGCACGCTGTAAACTCCAGCCCAGAAGTATGCAGCATTGGGATAGAAGTCAAGTAGGAAAAGCCGGGGTTCTTCTTAGTGGGCTCCAGCTGAGTGCAACTCTCTCAAGACATTTCTGCCCTTCCTTTTTGCTCCCCATATTGACTAGAGATGCATGAAGGGATAAAACCAATGGAATGGATCATGTAAAAAAAAAAAAAGGATTTTCCCAATCCTTTAAAACCCTGGGAAGTATTTCATTCTTGCTCAGTCTGGGGTATGAATTGGTCCATTTTATTTTCCTCTCTGAATCACACAGCTGGTTTCTGACCTAAATGTTCATCTGTGTTCTGTGCTCTTCCGCTGCATTTAGAGGTGAAATTATTGGAAAGATGTCCATAAAGCGGAGCCACTGAAGGGAAATCACATTGCTTTTCTTCTGTTTGTGATTGAAAGAAGAAAAAAAGCCAACAGAAGAATTGTTTTGCCACAAATTCAAAGTGGATTGTAACATTTGTGAATCTTGGCAAAAAGCATGTTGTTGAAATAATTCCTTATTCCAAATCTGAGGCAGATGTAGGGTAACATGCTGAAGGTGTTACTTGCCTCTACCTAAGAGTCTCATAAAACATAATGCCCACACATTCTTCAATTTAAGTCTTATTTGAAACTTATTTGAACTTGTTTTTCAATGTGCAATAGACTTCCAAAATTGTCTTTATTCAAGACATTTGTTTAATGGCTTTTGACTTCTTGGTGGGTGCACCTTATATGAGGCATGGCCATGTTTTGTGTTAGCACTGTCGTTCTGAAAGAGCACAGAAATTCCTGTCACACTTTAACACGGAGCCCATTGGAGCCAGGAAGTTGATGTTCATGATTTTAATTACCCTTGAAAAGGCTTTCAGTTAGGCACATAGTTCTTTGCAGCAGTTGATTCTTTTCAAAATATTGTTTTCCTCTCCCCTTTCTGCTCAGTGACTACATTTTACTAGGGGTGGTATTCAGTACATTTTCAGTTGTTTAAGAATATAAACTATACCACTTCGATCGATTTCAGCCCTTGAAGAAGTAAAGAGAAACAGGTAGTGGTTTTTCTGCTCACTTGCTTCTGTTCATCTTTGTTTTGATTTTTTTTTTTTTTTTTTTTTTTAGGCCCTAGGGATTTTATTTAAGAGAACTCAACTTAGCAAGTCTCAAGTAACTTCGACTAAGCCATATCTTATAGATGCATATTTTGGATTAAATGTAAGCTTACTTTATTGTTTTACATTTACAAGGAAAGTTGTTGAAGATATAAGAAAAAGTAGAAAATAAATTGTGGTAGTTTGAATATGCTTGGCCCAGAGAGTGGCAGGAGAAGGCATGGCCTTGTTGGAGTGGGTGTGGCCTTGTTGGAGTGGGTGTGGCCTTGTTGGAGGAAGTGTGTCACTGTGAGCATGGGCTTTAGGACCCTAGTTCTAGCTGCCTGGAAGTCAGTATTCTGCTAGCAGC
Source organism: Mus caroli (assembly GCF_978045245.1). Classification (NCBI taxonomy): domain Eukaryota; kingdom Metazoa; phylum Chordata; class Mammalia; order Rodentia; family Muridae; genus Mus; species Mus caroli. The sequence continues at coordinate 115,438,638 of NW_028227264.1, read as the reverse complement.
CTTCAGATGAAGATGTAGAACTCTCAGTTCCTCCTGCACCATGCCTGCCTGGATGCTGCCATGTTCCCGCCTTGATGATAATGGACTGAACTTCTGAACCTGTAAGCCAGCCCCAATTAAATGTTGTCCTTATGAGAGTTGCCTTGGTCATGGTGTCTATTCACAGCAGTAAAACCCTAACTGAGATATGAATTAAGGATTTTTTTAAAAATGTGTTTGCCCTTGCCCACTGAGAAACCTCCCACCCACACTAGAGCAAGAAACTGTAATTAAGCTGCGGGGGGGGGGGGTCACATAGAAAAACAAGATGTAAAAGTAGGAGGGGCTTGATTAAGAAAGGGTGCTGGTGGGAGGAAGAGGAGGAGGAAGAAGAAGAGGAGGAGATGTATGAAACTGTCAGGCAAAAAATAATGGGGGGGGGCGGCTCTCGTGGAGGCAGCTAGCGCGAGGCTGGGGAGCGCTGAGCCGCGCGTCGTGCCCTGCGCTGCCCAGACTAGCGAACAATACAGTCAGGATGGCTAAAGGTGACCCCAAGAAACCAAAGGGCAAGATGTCTGCTTATGCCTTCTTCGTGCAGACATGCAGGGAAGAACATAAGAAGAAAAACCCAGAGGTTCCCGTCAATTTTGCCGAGTTCTCCAAGAAGTGCTCTGAGAGGTGGAAGACCATGTCTAGCAAAGAGAAATCGAAGTTTGATGAAATGGCAAAGGCAGATAAAGTCCGCTATGATCGGGAGATGAAAGATTATGGACCAGCTAAAGGAGGCAAGAAGAAGAAGGACCCGAATGCCCCCAAAAGACCTCCGTCTGGATTTTTCTTATTCTGCTCTGAATTCCGCCCCAAGATCAAATCCACAAACCCTGGCATCTCCATTGGAGATGTGGCAAAAAAGCTGGGTGAGATGTGGAATAACTTAAGTGACAATGAAAAGCAGCCTTACGTCACCAAGGCAGCAAAGCTGAAGGAGAAGTATGAGAAGGATGTTGCTGACTATAAGTCTAAAGGGAAGTTTGATGGTGCCAAGGGTCCTGCTAAAGTTGCCCGGAAAAAGGTGGAAGAAGAGGAAGAGGAGGAGGAAGAGGAGGAGGAAGAGGAGGAAGATGAATAAAAGCTCTGTCTCCTTGTGAATACCTTAGAGTAGGAGAGCGCTGTGATTGACACATCTCTGATTTGAGTCGTGTCTATTGCCCTTGTTAGGTTTAATTACAAAATTTGATCACGATCATATTGTAGTTTCTCAAAGTGTCAGTGGTTTACATGAAGTGGCCGTGGATGTCCGGAGCGCCCTGAAACTGTATCAAAGTTGTACATAGCTCCAAACATTTTTAAAATGAAAAGGCACTCTCCCGTCCTCCTCACTCAGTGCACTTTGCTGTTGGTGTGACAAGGCATTTGAAGATGTTTCTGGATTTTGTTCTCAACTCGTAAGGTAGTGTTAACTATATGGCTATTGGCCAGCAATCCCGAGTTGTCAACTGTACATATCTAGAGTTTGTAAAGAGAACACAACAACCCAGACACATTCTTGATGCTCCTTGTTTGGCGTGGAGGCTGTGAGGGGAAGATGCCTTTTGGAGGGGGCCATAGCTCAGGGCGTGCACTGTGAGGCTGGACCTGTTGATACTGCGGTGGGCATCCATTTAGCTTCAGGTTGTTCTGTGTTTGTATATAGTGGCATAGCATTCTGCTGACATTCTTAGTTGTGGAAAGGGGGGAGGGGTCGGCTGGCATGAGAAGTGTTTGGAGTTTTTTCTTTAGTTAAGTGCAGTAGGTTTGAAACTTTTTAAAGAAACTGTAGCAGTCATCATTGTCAGCAAAGCAAAGAACTACTGCATCAATGGAAGTTCAAGAACCCTCTGGACCTAAACGCAATTTGCAACATTCTGTTATTTTTTGTATGTTTAGAATGCTGAAATGTTTTTGAAGTTAAATAAACAGTATTACATTTAAAAAAAATAATAATGGGGAACTAGTATTGAAAGTAGCACTTGGGAGGGTTGGGTCTTTGATTAATATTGTTACATAGGTGCACTTTATTTACTTATCTGTTTTTCTTGTTCTCCTCATTTTTAGTTTCATTTTCTCCCTGCTGTGGACACACTTGCATAAACTTATATTAACCCAGTCCCATGAAGATTCTCTTGGGTGCCCTCAATAAGAATCTATTGAAAATCTTCTCTTGCGTCTAATATTGTCCTTGAGTGAGGTGCTTGCTTGCTTGCTTTGATCTTTAGACTGTCTTTAAAACATTGCTGTTGCCTATGAATTTGTTGAAAATGAATATCTTCATACCAAAGAACCTGACACCATCCCTTTAACATGTCCCTGAAGAGAACAGGAAGTGTGCTATAACTTAAGCCACAACAGTGAAGAGCAGTAATCCTCAAACCTTAGCCTATTCAGATTAACTGTCTTGTGGATTTGCACAAAGGAACTTCAGTCTCCTGAATTTAAAAGAAGTCAGGCCTAGCCTTTGTCTTTAAGAATTCTGTGATACTACTAGGAAATTAATTGATCACAGAGTCATCAGAAAGCAACTGAATACTGATCCACGCGACTCCGACTTTAATGCAGGAGATTTTGAGGAGGGAAAGGTTAGCACGGATTTAAGTCAACAGGGGAGGTTCTGGTGCCAGAGGAAATGGAGATGCAGTTGACAGACTAGAAATTAGAATATATTGAATATTTTTTATTTATAATAAATTTTATTCCTTGACAATTTCTTATAGTGTATAACTCAGTCTGGCTACTATGCTCCCTCATCCTCTCTTGCAACCCACTCTACCCCTGTCTGCTTCCCTTCTTCCCTATAAATTACTACCCCATATCTATGACTGATTATTTTCTTTTCAGTTTAATTTGAGACTAAGGAGACGACTACATGACTATAGGCTTGGAACAATCTGGTAGAGCCTAGTAGGTCATCAGTGGGTACAGAACTGGATGCTACACTCTGTCCCCTCATATAATTAAATTAGGTACTTGTCAATCAGCCATCAGTTGGCGATAGGGTCTCCTGAGCCCCTTTTCCATCCATAGCCAACTCCTGGGTGGACCCAGGGTCATCTCAGCTGCTGAGTTCATGCTTGCCATGGCTACATTGCACTTAGGAGATGGCATTTTTACATTCCTTTTCTTCTTTTCCCTGATCTTGAATTCTTTCTGCTCCCTCCTCTGCAATGTTTCCTGAGCCTTAAGAGGAATGGTATTAAACCCAGACACTATTGCTGATGCCAAGAAGTGCTTGCTGACTGGGCTTGATATAGCTGTTTCCTGAGAGGCTCTTCCAGTGCCTGACAAATACAGAGGCGGATTCTCGCAGCCAATCATTGGACTGAGCATGGGGACCCCAAAGGAGGAGTTAGGGAAAGGACTGAAGGAGCTGAAGGAGTTTTGCAACCCCATAGGTAAAACAACAATATCAACCAAGCAGATCCCCACAGAGCTCCCAGGGACTAAACTACCACCAACCAACCAACTCATGGAGGGACCCATGGCTCCAGCTGCATAGGTAGCAGAGGATGGCCTTTTCTGGCATCAATGGGAGAAGAGGCCCTTGGTCCTGTGAAGGCTCTAAAGTACCTCTAGAAGGTACTCATGAGCAATTGCCACAGTTTGTATTGATGGGGAGAGTGCCTATGGAGTCCCACTGACCAACAGTTTAAAAATAGCTAATCCATACTTGACACTGGACTTTTCTGTTTGATAGCCTATGTGTGGGAGCAGAACTGAGGAGGGAGCAGGGGAGGGGAGTTATGGAGTCATGTGACAAATCCCTAGCATCCAACTCTGGAGACCAGCATCAGGGTACAGATCTGAGTTTATTGCTCAGCGCATAACCTTATATGCAGTTTTTGAGCCAATCCTAAGCCCGTAAATCCTCGGCTAATTATATCTTACCACACCGTTGCCAGGCCCCATGAGGTTAACTCAGAAGGAGAGGCAGGGAACATCACCCATCACCCATCACCCATTAGGACTTCTGTGAAGACTGGGAATCAGCCAACAGCCCTGACAGCCCTGGTGTCAGGGAGAGGCATTGTCCCTGGTTCATAGCGCAACTCCGTTTTGATCTCCCATGTGGCTATGTTTTAGGAAGCTTCAACCGTATGTTTCTGAGTAGTCTTCTACCTGGATATTCAATTCTACTCTGTATGTTTGTGTTTATGTCATAACCCGGCACTGAGGCTTTGTAGTGTAACTTAAAATAGGTATGCTGATCTCTCCTACAAAATTCTTTGTGGTGTTCAGGATCTGTTGTGCCAGGAAGCATTCCTGAACTCCAAAAGACCACCAAGGAGCTGATTTGAATGCAATCCAATTAAGGTCTCTTTATTTCAAGCCTGAGCTTGGGCCCCCCTGCCAGGTCAGACCCAGTAGGACAGAAGGCAGAGCCCTGAGCCTAGTTTCAGGCAAGCATTTATAGAGGCAAGAAGCGGGTATCTAGCCTGGCATATATCTGACTGGGGGGCCATTATGGCCTTTATCATAATTGGCTGGTGCTGGGAGCCAAACTATAAACTTAACCTCTGCTTTCCTCTTGATTGGTGCTTGTAAGGAAGTGAAGTGTAACTTGGAGGTGTAGATTTGCTGGAGAATAACCTGGAAACTGGTGCTAGATATACCAGCTTGTGAGGTTAAGGTTAGTTCAGGATCTTTAAGATGGAGTCTAAACCCAAACGATCTGGTCTCTCAGATCACCGGTTATTCTTGGTTTCTTGTGTTTTCTTATGAATTTTAATATTATTCACTCTACAACTATAAAAAAACAAAACTGTGTCTGGAATCTTGATGGTCTTCACATCTTCTATTGTCTATTTCCCCAGTTTCCCTGTCATTGTCTTAAAGTTTTACTGTAGGTGTTTTTCTTTCCTTTGTATTGCATATTTTTAAGAAGGGGGATGGTGTTTTCTCTTAGCCAGTGAGCTGGAGAGGCCAATAAACAGCCAAAAAATGTATCCCATGGAGGCAGGGATGCCTGGAGATAGGTCCTAGTGCAACTGAGGCTAAGAAAGCAAAGTCTAGGCATCTTGAAGACAAGTTCCCCTTAGCTCACATTCATTACTTTTTCATGTTCCCCTTTCCTCCTCTCCTTCCCACTCTTGTTAATGCCTGAAACCACTGTCTGTGCCCAGATATGAGGAGGGACATATATTTTCTGGCTCATTGTATCAGATTGTTCCATTCACTTTTGTTTAGTGGCATAAGCCTGGCTAATGGGGAGATAAAGCAAAGACAGTTTAACCTTTTGGCAAACAGGAGACACAAAGAGAGAGACAGACAGACAGACAGAGAGACAGAGATAATGAAAAACATCCCAGGGCCATGACACCCCCATAAGTCTACCTACTTCCTTTAGCTAGGTGTCCCCTTAAAGTTTTCAGAAGATCCCAAAATAGTATCACCACCTGGGAAGACAGACTTGAACACATGAACCTGTGTCCATGTGTTTTTTTTTTTTAAAGCACAACAAACTCTAAAAGGAAAATCCTAGAAACGTATATTTCTATGTCCCAAAAGCCACTGAAAAATACCTCTGGTGGGACACATTTAACTTACCTCAAAACCTACCGATGAAATCATATGTATGTGTACTCGATGTAGTTGTTTTAAAATATGCAACCAAATGTTTACACTCTGTGCATCTGTTGCTGTCCATTCCTAGTTTTGTTATGGTTGGACAATGTTTAGAAATTGCTTGTTTTTTAATTTTGATAATTAAAACATAATTACATAAATTTCCCTCCCATCTCTTCCCTTCAATCCCTTCCTGAGTACCTACTGCTCTCTCGCTCTCTCTCTCTCTCTCTCTCTCTCTCTCTCTCTCTCTCTCTCTCTCTCCTTATATTTTGCATTTGTCTGAGATAGGTTTTATGTAGACCATGCCAGGCTGTCCTCGAACTTTCTAAGTAGCTATGACCTTAAAGTGACACTGTCCCACGCTCTGCTCCCAAGCTCTGAGGACACGGTTGGAGTTGAGATCTCCAGGGAAATCCGAGTTGTCTTCTTATCACATCTGTCATTCCCATCGTGTCTGCATTCAACTGATAAAACACTATGGCCTCCTGTGTCAGTAAATTTACCTTGTTCCTTTATCTATGTAAAAGAAAAAACGTTTTTCATGTGTGTTTCAGGAGAAAAATTTGTTAGAAATCTTAAATATACCCATAACCTCTTAAAAATTAAAGCTGAACCTAAATATATATATAATTGGAAGTTTTATCACAGATAAACATGATATAGATAAACATCGTACCCCACCAATTCTATAAGTACTTACCACATTAAGAAATTTCCAGTTCCTCTCCAGAAAGGCCAGGCTGTGTCTATACAACAGTGAGTTTACTCTGGTTTTGTCAAGCACAAAGAGAACTGTAGTGAACTAAAATCGTGTTGATCTAGCACAGGCCATTGCTATTAGGTTAATCATTTGATTGTGTTTTGTTGTTGTTGGTTTGTGTGTGTGTGTGTGTGTATGTATGTATATCTGATGTCTCTGAATGAGCACAGGACCTCAAACATGTTATATGTGCTTGGACCGTTGGCTGTGTCTCTGTCTCTCAACTTTTGATTTTGAGGCATTATTTATTGAGTTGGGGATCTGACGTGATATGCTGGTGTATATGGGTTTTTCAAAATAGCTAAAACTCTATCAGCTGTGTGATTTTGTTTAAAATAGACTAAAATTTAAATAAATAAATATAGAAGTCTGTACTGGCTGGTTTTGTGTGCCAACTTGACACAAGATGGAGTTATCACAGAGAAAGGAGCTTCAGTTGAGGAAATGCCTCCATGAGATCCAGCTGTAAGGCATTTTCTCTATTAGTGATCAAGTGGGGAGGGCCCATTGTGAGTGGGACCATCTCTGGGCTGGTTCTATAAGAAAGCAAGTCATGGGAAGCAAGCCAGTAAGTAACATCCCTCCATGGCCTCTGCATCAGCTCCTGCTTCCTGACCTGCTTGAGTTCCAGTCCTGACTTCCTTTGGTGATGAACAGCAGTATGGAAGTGTAAGCTGAATAAACCCTTTTCTCCCCAACTTGCTTCTTGGTTCTGATGTTTTGTGCAGGAATAGAAACCCTAAGACAAAGTCTAATTCCACTTCTTATTGGTTCAGAACAATTTCAGATTGTTCTATGAATGCCATTCCTCTGAACCCCCCAATATACAAGCGTGCAGGAGTAGATGAACAATCTGTGTTAAAGTTCAGCAAACTTAAAGTTGTTTAGGGGGAGGTTCTGATGGGTAAGCATCTTCCATCTCTGCTCTGCTGTAATCACATTGTTCAGGCTTGTAAACATCTATGATCTACACATATGGAAAAATACCTCTCCACCCAAACTCTATAGTGGAACCAACTAGAACTCATCCCATCCCTCAACTCCTCTTATTCCATGAGGCAGTATAAAAAAGATAGGGGCCCTTAAATGTATTATAGTTGGAAAAAGCAGAGTGTTTTCATTTGTTTTTTAAATGTCTGGTGGAAAATAAAACCAGCTCGGAGCAACTGACTTTCACTGTTTTCCCTCATCCGGATGACATTAAATCTTAGATTTATTTATGTATGAAAATCATCTGCCTTTTAAAGTTTTCTGCTTCTTTGGAGGTAAAGTGGCTAGTTACTTGTGAGAATGCCTTGTTTGGCTCCATTGTTTTCTCATAGTGATGGCTGAAGTGACTTGAACCCAGAACTGGAAGTTTTGACCAGATTAGGGAAGGCAGGTAACCACGAGACACAAGGTCACTGAGACCGTGAGTGAGACACACATTGTGGTGAGACACTCAGCAACACTGAGCCTCTGATGGTTAAAGCTGGGTGGGAGGAGAAAGCACAGGATGCAAGATGTGTTTTAAAGGCCTGTTCGATTACTCAAAAACAAACCCAGAACTCTTTGTTCCCTGTACATCGGGGGCCCCTCATCTCAGGACCCTGAACACTGGATGATGTTCATATAAAAGAGTTCTGTCTTCAGTGTGCACATATTTAACTGCTCCCTCCACTTGATCCTGTTTCTCAGCAGCATGATCTCTCTCTCTCTCTCTCTCTCTCTCTCTCTCTCTCTCTCTCTCTCTCTAGAGCCCCTCAAGTCACCAAAGCATCCTTACCACGGGACTTATAGTTCACTGCACAATACAACCACACACATAGAGACTGACAACAGTAATTGTTAGGATGCACGTACTTAAAATTAGGAGCACCAAGTCTTCAGTTGGTAACAGTGAGGACTCTACTAACAAACATCCAATTAGGAAGCCGATGAGACTGGGCTTTGTCAGGATGTTTCCGTCGCTTACCAAAAGGTTACCACAACAGTGTGATGTTTTTGATTTAAACTCCGAAGTAGTATAGCGTAGCAGAATCCCCAAAGTAAAACGAGAGCAGTTGCCCTTGTCAGAGTATTTCTATCACAGCCAGGAGACATAATTACGGCTCCTACTCCTGCTGCATGAGATTCATGCCAGCTGGTTTTCTAAACTCGGGACTGGGAACGTAAGACTCAACTTTACAAAGCTATTTTCCTACTAACTCCTCCTTCCTTCTCTTCCTCCTTCATTCCTTTCTGTCTTCTTTCTTCTCTTCCCTTCTTTCTTTTTTCCTTCCTATGCTGTACAGGAGGTTAAACCAAGGGTCCCCCAAAATACTAAACAAGTGCTCTACCACAGAGAATCCCAACTCGGTTCTCACTTTTTCAATTTTGAAACAGATCCCTCAGAAGTTCATGGACTAGCCTTGAACTCTTCTCTATAACACTGGCAGGCGTTGGACTTTGGGTCTTCCTGTCTCAGCATCCCTAGTAGCTGAGACTTTTAAGGCCTGTACAGGGCCCAGGATTCTATCGTCTTTCTTTCAAACTCAGCAAGAATCATTTTCTCAATGAGTCAATAGATATGAATACACATTTATATTAAATACGGAATACATGTAAGTGTGAAATCTGACTAGCAAATTCCAACACTTTATCTTCAGACGTGACTTGTGGTAGAACAGGTAACCATGACACTTGGTGTGTAAACCACTTAGAGGATCCTAGCCTGGGAAACAACACTGATGTGAGTCTCCTCTGATTTTGACAATGTCCCAATTATTGTTGTTGCTGCTGCTGCTGCTGCCCTTCTTCCTCTTCCTCTTCCTCTTCCTCTTCCTCTTCCTCTTCCTCTTCTTCTTCTTCTTCTTCTTCTTCTTCTTCTTCTTCTCTTCCTCCTCCTCCTTCTCTTCCTCCTCCTTCTTCTGAAAAAAGAGATGTGAGATCCAGCTAGGCGATCCGATGCCAACACACATCTATATTCATTAGTATGATGTATTTTTCAAAGCTATGGCTTTGTTCGTATAACTCACAGAATGAGTTTTAAACCCAAGTATTAGAATATAGTTTGGATATTATTATTAGATTATTAAAACAATATGATATTGAAGTTTGGGGAACACAAAATTAAACCATATCAGTATGCTGTATGGACACCTGACAATATTCCATTCCTTATTGCAGACGGGGGCAGAGGGGGGGTGGGAGGGAAGGGAAGGGAAGGGAAGGGAAGGGAAGGGAAGAGAAGGGAAGGGAAAGTATTTCAATGTGTTTGGGTGTAAAACTACTGTACCCTCTTTTAGAAACATAGATCATGCTCTAGCTTACAATGCCTGAGACCATGCTGAAGAGGTTTATTTATCTTCAAATGATCCGGTAATGGGTTAGTGAGATGGCTCTGTGAGTAAGTGCTTTCCAAGCAGGCTGAAGATTGAATTTGATCACTGGAATTCAATTGCAAATGGATGGAGAGAACCAACTTCACACAGTTATACTCTGATCTCCATTTGAGGGCCATGACATATGTGTGCCCTTATATACATCATACACCCATAGCTATAAGTGAATTAAATAAATAAACTATTTTTAAATTGTCTATTGAGAAACTTATAAAGAACTGTTCTTATCTATTGTTTAACAAAGAAAAATTTTAGTACTCATGGGCTAGTCCAAACAACACCAGTGCACAATTCTGATAAAAAAAAAAATTCTGGGTCTTTGTATCATTTTTATTAAGTATATATTTGAAGAGTCCCAGATTCTTTTTTATGTACTTATTTCTTCTACACCAGAAAGATACTAACATATATCTTAATTCTAAGGATGCAAAAATATAGACATAAGCCTGTAGCCGCTGGGGACTACTGTGAGAAGTTACTGTAACAGCGTTCCACACTGGCTAGATTGAACACCGTCTTTGGAGCACTTCTCTACGTCAGTTCTCTGGTGCTCATAAGTAATTGCCTATCATTTTAAAAGAACTTTGTCTGTATTATCAGCCAAGCCTTGTATATGACTTTAGGATTATTAGAATTTGGTAATTGACCCAATGTTTGATCATCAGTCTGGAGAATGCCAGCAGATGGGCTCCTTCCTGTTGCTGAGTGACTGGGAATCCCCTCCTAAACAAAATCACAAACCTTTATTGAACTGAAGCCAAGGAAATTTCAAAACTTTGAAAAATATAGATAATGAAAATTGTATTCTTCTTTTGAATTAACAAATTGTCAAGAACGCTGTTACATTTAAAATAGTTTTTTTTTCATTGATGTATTCATTTATCCACCTTACATTCTGATTGCAGCTCCCCTTCCTCCACTCCTCCGAGTCCCACGCTCACAAATCTCTCTCTCTCCATTATCCCTTCCCTTTCTTCTCAGGGAAGAGGGTGCCCCCCTCAGGTACCAGCTGGCCCTAGGACATCAAATCACAGCAGGACTAGGTACATTCTCTCCCACTGAGATTACACCTAGCAGCCCAGCTAGGGGAAGGGATGCAATGGCTGGATGTCCAGGGATAAAACTGGAACAGAGATTGAGGTAATGGCCAAACAAGGACTGGTCCAACTTGACACCCATCCCATGGGAGAGAGCCAACCCCTGACACTATCAATGATTCTTTACTATGCTTGCAGACAGGAGCCTAGCATGACTGTCTCCTGAGAGGGTTCACACAGCAGTGGATGGAAACAGATGCAGAGACCCACAGCCAAACCTCAGGCAGAGCTAGGGGAGTCCTATGGGAGAGTAGGAATGAGATTGAATGAGCTGGAGGGGTCAAGGACACCACAAGGAGACTTACAGAATCACCTTACCTGAGTCCATGTGTGCTCACAGAGACTGAACCACCAGCTAAAGAGCATGCAGGGGCTGGACTCAGGCACCCTACACATTTACAATAGATGTGTAGCTTGGGTTTCAAGTGGGTTCCCTAATCTTTGTAGCAGGGGCTGCTCTCTGATTCAGAATAGTTTGTAAAAATCTGCAGACGAGACCTTCCTGCTTGCCTTTCCGTTTCCTGTCTAAGGAGACAGCACCCTCTGGCCATTTGGGTCAGAAACCTGGGAATCTGCCCTTTGCCTATGCAGCCCCCAGTCCAATGGACTCTAATGTGCCCCATAACACAGTGCCCAGCCTGGCAACCACTGACTTCCAACTGATTACACTAGAGCAGTGGTTCTCACACCTTCCTAAAGCTGTGACCCTTTCATACAATTTTTCATGTTGTGGTAATCTCCAACCATACATTTTTTTGTTGCTACTTCGTAACTGTAATTTTGCTACTATTATGAACTGTAGTGTAAGTATCTGATATGCAGGATATTTGATCTGTGACCACCCCCCGCCCCCAAAGGGATCATGGCCCACAGTGGGAGAACTGCTGGTCTCGAGGAGTCAGTTGTTCTTTAATTGGTGAGACGATCCTGTTCTTGACCTCCGGACACTCTCTACAGGTCACCCAGAACAAGTTTCCCAAAGTAAATTCTATCGCATTTCCCTTCTGCTAAGCAACTAGTAATTGTTCTCCTGAAATTCTGTGATAAAAGTCAGGTTTCTCAATATCTTTTAAATTTCTCCAGCCCTGCATCCTTCCACCACGTTCTTTGCCTCATTCAATCAGATTTTATTTATTAACGGTTTTAGTTGTGTTTAGTAATTAATAATGAATTATTGCCAGCAGAATGGCAGAGTAGGAAGCCCAGTGTCGCTTCCTATTCTGACCAGCAGAAAAGAGTGACAACACTACGTTCTTCTCAAAGCAGTTTATTCAGGAACCTTTCAACATCATGCATGAATCTCTCTCCAGAAATCAATCTCTCCAGGAAAAAACAACAACCAACCTGCCCCCAATCGCAATCCCTTATATATCCTCTCAACCACTCCCCATCAGCTCAGTTCACATAACAGCAGTCATTGGCCAGAATCATCACTCGTCATATGGTCCGAACTTGCATCATGGTGCACCTGCGCAGTTCACCCAGTGGACATGGCTTATTTTCAGGTGTATGAGGAAGTCAGGTGCAAGTCATAAGACTTGGCTGCAGTCCCGGGTGCCATCTTGGGACTGCTGCCACACCCGCTCCTCACAGCCCAGGGTCCCCCCTTTCCTACAAACAATTTAGTAACAACTCATAGCAAATTCCCTGTACAAAAAATTCAGAAACCAATTGAAAGGCTCCTGCACCCTTGGGGGGTGGGGTGGGAATTGAAAACAAATATATTAAAGCCAACAGAGTCTTGAGACTCAAGAGTAAGAGAAAGAACACAAAGGAAACAGGAAGCTTGTTCAAAGAAATAACAGCTGCCACACCCGTAATCCCAGCTCTCTGCAGGGAGGCCAAGGTAGGTGAATCTCTGTGAGTTCTGGGCCAGCCTGGTCTACATAGTGAGTTTTGGGCCAGCCTGCTCTACATAGTGAGTTCTAGGACAGCCTGAGGTACATAGTAAGACCCTGTCTCAAAAAAAGAAGGAAGGAAGGAGAATGGGAGCTGAGAAATTCCCAAAATTATGGAAGAAATTGGGTGTGTAGATCCAAGAAATCAAAAAAAAATTATTAAGTAATTGATTTGAGACCAACAAAAGTCACAAATGTATATTATAAACAACTGTCAAAAATTATAGAATTTTGGAAGGGGCAAGATAAAAAAATGATTTGTTGTGTACAAAGGATATCACACAAAACTAACAGGGGAGTTCTATCAGAAACCATGAAAGCCAAAAAGGAGGAAGCTGATACAATTCCGAATGGTGAAACAAAACAAAACAAAACAAAACAAAACACATGTTCACCAATAATACTATACCCAGAAAGAGATTCAGAAAGGTAGAATTTCCAAATAGTGGCAGCAGCATTGGCCTGATGCTCTGTGAAACAGAATCAAAACAGTAGGTGTGTAGTACCGTAGTATAGTGATCACCGAAGTCCAACAGAAGCAACACGGACACTTGAGACAGAGTACGCAGTACCCCGGCAATGTGGCCAGAAGAGGGAACATCTCTTAGAGATACACAAGAAAGACAGGGCTGGAGTAAGTATCATGTGCATAATGTCCCCTCAAGACATATTCCCTAACTAGGAAGCGATTTGGCAAGCTGGCTTTAGAAGTTTGCTGGTCCCTTAGTTAACAGTCAGCGACCATCTTGAGAAGAGCCCTTCTGCAGTTCAGGAGCCAGAAACTCTGCATTTTTCCCACCCCTGGAGCCCTACAGCCATACCACTGTAGTGCCTCAGCCGGTATCTGTGTCCTAAGATAATCTTGGGTCAGAAGAATGACTCCGGCCCAACTCCAAGAGTTCTCTGCCTAGGACATGCAGATTGTAACACAAGATGGAGGAAATAGAGTAGTACTTTCCCATCCTTAAATCTGTGGTTTGAGAGTCCTGCCCCTGAGCACCAGAGACAGAACAGCCATGTGCTGGGCAGAGAGCTGCAGATCCCCCATCCTACCCCCGCACATTGCTGAACTTGGTGTTGGCTCCATCACCCCACTTTTCCTCAGAGGTATCACCCTTCTTGGCCCTCACAAAAACATCATGGTACCAGCCTTTGCTCACCCCAGCGTGGACAGACTAAAGAGCTCGGGAGACGGGCTTTGCCTGTCAGCCCGACGTCCCCCACTAACTCATTCCAGTATGAAAAGCAGCTGAGAGCGACTTCAACAAGCTTCGGCCAAAAACATCACCCCGTTAGTCATCTGGTAGACACCACAAGCGAAAGGAGGAGACAAGTGAAAAGCTTAGTCATCACCCTGTCTAGGGCACACAGCCTAGGAAGACCTTTAGGTTAGGTTGTAATTAACCAACCAACCACTTCTTTCAAGCATCTGGAAGTGGGGAGACTTTGTTCCTGGTTTTGTTCCAATTTCACTTATGTTGCTGCTTGCTTTCTTCTCTGTTTTTTTTTTCTTTTCTTTTCCAATTTTTACTTTTCATGGCTTTTTTCCCTTCTCTTTATATTGTTTAACCTTTCATTTTTTTCATTTTAATTTTCTGTTGTCTTAATATTTAGTTTTGAAGAAAAACAGTACAGTGCTGAGATTGCACCCAGGATCTTGGGCACACAGAGAGGGTCTTTTGCCTCCGACAGAAATTCCCAGCCCAGCTGAGCTGCGTTTTAGCAGTCATTCCTACTCCAACTTTAAGCAGCATGGGAATTCGAGTCAGAACTGCAAAAAGACGCAATCTCCAGTCATCTTCGATGTTAACAATGGCCTTGACTGAATTGGGGGTAGAAGGATCCTATTCAAACATAGTTAGGACCATATATGGTACACCTATGAGCTACAACCACAAATGAATGGAGAAAAACTGAAACTATTTCCTTGGAGATCAAGAGCAAATCAGAAGAGTTGACTCTTTCTATCCTTTTCCAACAACACAATCGACATTTTAACCAATACCATTAGGCACAATCGACATTTTAGCCGATACCATTAGGCACTAAAAAGTACTTTTAAATGCATATTCATAAGGTCAAATTATTCCTGTTCACAAACAGTGTGGTTCTTTTTGTGAAACAGCTTACAGACTGCCAGGGACTATTGGGACTGATGAAGTTAGTCAAGTGGAGAATACAAAATAAGCAAACTAAACACAGTGGCTTCCTTACTCACCTACAATGAACTTGCTGAGAAAGTAATACTGCTCACAATGGTCACAATAAATAAATAAAACCCCTATAGATAATCTATTATATCAGAAAAACCTATATTAAATGTACTGAAATTGGATAAATCAATAGACAAAAAAATCTGATACTCATGGATTGAGAAAATTTGTATTGTTAAGGTGGCATACTATCAATGCTGAAGGACAGATTCTATTCAATATCCATCAAAATATCACCTGATTTCTTCGCAGAACTAGAAATTTTCCTAAAATCAGAACGGGAGCACTAAACTAAACAGCTAAATCCATCCTGAGGAAAATTAGCAATGCTGGTAGTGTAATAATACCTAGTTAGAAAAACATGCTGTAAAACTATCAAAACAAAACAGTATGGTGTCGGCTTAAAAGCAGACTCATAGAGCAATGAAACAAAATGGAAGGCCCAGGGGAAAAAATAGGCACACATCTTTACCAGAATGGCTCTTAACAAAAGGGTTAAAATTATATCCTGGAGAAAGTCGATCTTTTCAACCAGTACTGCTGATAACAATATCCGTGAGTAAAAGACAGAACTTTCATTCCCGCCCCTTACCCTGTACTAAACTCAAATCAAAACAGTTCTAAGGCCTTAGTGTAAGACCTAAACTTCTGAACCTGATAAGAAACAACACAGAGGGAAATAGTTAAAGGACCATCAGTGGTGGTGAAGATACAGCCTACAAGAATTAGAGTGGTGGCTCAGTGGTTAGATTACCAGATGCTCTTCCAGAGGACTTGGCTTCCAGTCTCAGCACCCATACAGTGGCTTGCAACCATCTGTAGCTCCAGTTCCAGGGGCTCTGGCACCTTCTTCTGGCCTCTGGCAGCATTAGGCATGTGTGTAGTATAAGGTGTACATGGAGGCAAAACTCATATACAAAATAATAATTGAATTTAAAAATTTAAAGAGACAACTAATATAATAGGAAAAACACTTGTCATATATGTGTGTGTATCTGAAATCTGTAAATAACCAAAAAAGGCAGTGAACAGGAGCAACGATAAAATGAGATCTAAAGAAAACTTAGGGAGATGATCTGAACGCTCACTTCTCCAAAGAACTACATGGAACTAATCAGTATCTGGAGAAAAACGCACAGCGATTTTAGCCAGGAGAGAGATGTAAACCAGAGTTACAAAAAGAACAATGTTACCTCACTCCAGTTACCTTGCTACTACAACAAAACAAAAAATAATAAACATTGATGTGTGGGTATAGAAAACTAAATTCATATACACCCCTGGTGGAAATATAAATTAGGACACACACACACAAAACAAACAAACAAAAGCCAGTGCAGAGCCTCCTTAAATGAAAGTAGTTAGCCAACATGGTGCACACCTGTAAACCCAGCACTCAGACAGTAAGGGCATGAGTATCATAAGTTTCAGGCAAGCCTGTGCCCCCGGATAAAGACTTGTATAAAAATGAATTAAACTATAAATGGAATTACACTATGATCCAAGCCTATACCAGCCCCATGCATATTTATGATGAAGAGGGATATAACTTATAAAAGAGATGCCACCAGTCCTATATTCATTATGGCTCTGTTTACATTAGATAGGATACAGACTCACTGTAGGTGCCCATCGATAGATGATTGAATGAACTGTTCACTGGAAACAGAAGTATTATTATAAAATGTGTGTTAATAATGCTAATAGAAAATTGTGAGGGTTTCAGGAAGAACGAGACAGGAACCATGGGCAGAGAATAACATAAATTATATCACAATAAATGTGACTACATTTTAAAGCATACATAATATAAGTAGGTATAATTTGTTATTTCAAAACTTGAAGCAAAGAGGCAGATATTTAAATATGAGTTCAGTGCAATTGAATGTATTGCCACCCTCAAATGGGCTATCTAAGAGTGTGCATGTCAGTCTCATGGTAACCACACAAGAATGCATTTGAATGTTACAGAAAAGAAAAGTAAAAAGCCAAAACACATCAAATCAAGAGCCAACAAAACAAAAAAGAAGATATCAAGAAATATATGTATATGTATATATATATACACACACACACACACACACACATATATATATATATATATATATATATATATATATAACCTGTAAGAAAATGAAAAACACCTAAGAAAATTTCTGTAGCAAAGCCTTCCCCATCATTGCTTTAAGCATAAATGGGTTAAATTTTCCAATTAAAATATGTGGAGTAGCTGAATGAAAATTTTAACTGATAAATTATGTAAACAAAGAGACAAAGACTCCATGGAAGTCCTGTTATACACCTATTCCTCTGGAGACTTAAACGGGAGGATTGTCACCAGTCCAAGGCTAGCTTGAGACACACAGTGAGCTCTAGGCCAGCCAGTGTTGCAAGACTCTAATTTCTCAGAAAAGAAAAACCAAAACAAAAAAGCCTTTATGTTTAAGTTAAGAAAAAAATTCAAATGGGTTTTCTACACAGAAAAAAAATCTACTTATACCAGACAGAATAAGCTTTAATTAAAAAATTAGACAATGAGGTCATTGTGAAATGATAAATGAGCCAGTTCACAAAAAGATAATCCTAGAGATAGCATCCAAACCACAACACCAAGGTATGCAAAGCAGGCACTGGCACAGCTACAGAAAGACAAAGAAGCAATATTAAAATGGTAGGAGACTTCAGGACTCCATTTTACATAATAGACATGCCATCTAGATCAGTGGTTCTCAACCTCCCTAGTGCTGAGACCCCCTAGATATAGTTCTTCATGTTATGGTGACCCCCCAACCATACAAAATATTCTGTTGCTACTTCATACTGTAATTTTTCTACTGTTATGAATCACAATATAAATATCTGATATTCTGATGGTTTTGTGTGGTCATTCAATCCCTCGAGGGGTCGAGACTCCCAGGTTGTGAATCACTGATTTAGCTCGCTTATCCATGTAGAAGCAGAAGGCTTAATAGTATAGACCAAAGAGGCCTAATATATTATGAAAGTAGCCAATATAAGCAGACTATATATTCTTTTTAAGGGCATACAAATAAATGTTCCTCCAAGATGGATAGCATAGCGGATCACAAGAGTGAACGACTCTGCAAACACAGCATATCAGATCCTATACAGCAAAATATTAGTAAGAGGGAGTTTCAAAATTATAAATGTCTACATTTAAAGGTTAGAGTCCTAAATAAGTTATTTATCACGTCTTTAAGCTACAAAAATAAACTGAACTTTGACACTAAACTCAAAACTAGCAAAAAAGAGAACATTCTTAAAGCTCAGAACAGAAATAAAGCTAAGAATAGAAAAACCACAAAACTGAGCTTGTTGTTTTAAAAAGTTAGCAAAATGGGCAAACAGCTAGAAAAAATGAGAGCCTTTAAATAAATAAAATCAAGCAAAGGCTGTATTGCTACTAAAGCTGAATGGTAAAAAATGATAAGAGACTGTTGCAAATAACCATACGCCAACAGTTGGAGGGTCTAACAGGCATGGATAAATCCCCAACAACATACAACATGCCGACACTAAATCAGGAAGAACTAGAAAGTCAGACCTGGAACTAATACTGAAATCCAATCAGTAATTAAAAACCTCCCAGCAATGAAAGCCTGGGACCAGGTGGCTCCACTGTTGAAACCCACAAACATTCAAACAACTGATGCCAAGTTCTTCTCAACCTCTTCCAAAGACTTGGAGAGGAGGGTGTGCTTCCAAACTCATTTTCTAAGGCCAGTGTTACACTGACACTAAATCCAGAGAAAGAAATACCAAGGGCAACAAAAATAATCAGCCTTTACTTCTGGTGAATATGAATACCAAATATCTCTACAAAATACCAAGATTCCAGCAGCCCACTAAGAGGACTGAACATCATAACCAAACGGGATTTATCAATGAAGTATGAAGATATGCCATTATTGAAATCACCAGTAATGTATTATGCCACATTAACAAAATGAAGGGTAGTAAATGACATAATTCTCTCACTTGGTTAAGAAAACTATTTGACAGCATTAAAAAGCCCTTTAATGATAAAAGTGGCGAGGGAGAATGAACTCTTGTTTTCCTTGTTATCTTTTTTTATTAGATATTTTCTTTATTTACATTTCAAATGTTATCCCCTTTCATGGTTTCCCCTCCAAAACCCCCCTATCCTATCCTCCCACCCCCAACCCACCCACTCCCACTTCCCTGCCCTGGCATTCCCCTACACTGGGGTATTGAGTCTTCACAGGACCAAGGGCTTCCCCTCCCACTGATGTCTAACAAGGCCATCCTCTGCTACATATGCAGCTGGAGCCATGGCTCCCTCCATGTGTGCTCTTTGGTTTGGTTTCGTCCCTGCGAGCTCTAGAGGGTCTGCTTGGTTGTTATTGGTGTTCTTCCTATGGGGCTGCAAACCCTTGAGGAAGAGTGAACTTACCTGAGAGAATCAAAGACTGTATGTGAAACCACCTTGGCCAATGCCATGTCACTTAGAGCGTTTTCTTTAAGATCAGGAGCAGCATAAGGATGTCTGCTCTCAGCCCTTCAACCTCAGCACTGGAAGTCCTAGCCAGAGCAGTTAGGCAAGAGAAAGAAATGGGGGGAAAATCCAAACCTGAGTTCAGCTCCAAGGTACCTTGTAAACCTTGGGTGGCAGCACATGCTTGCGATCCTAGCGCTGGGGAGACAGAGGCAGAGCTTGTCTGGACAATCAGTGATCATCAGATTCAGTGAGAGACCTTGTCTCAAACAATAACATGGAGAAGTGATTGAGGAAGAGAGGAAGACACCTAACATGGGTTACTGGGCTCCACGTGCATGCATACTACTCAACCCATGAATCCATACACATATCTAGTCTCTCTCTCTCTCTCTCTCTCTCTCTCTCTCTCTCTCTCTCTCTCTCTCTCTCTCTCTTACACACACACACACACACACACACACACAATTCATCCACTCAGAATAACCTATACAGATTCCATGGAATTCCTATCAAATAAATCACTCAAGAATTTTTTTTTCATAGAAATGAATAAAAGCTGTAAGTCACACATTTCATTATTTCAAAATATGCTAAAGGTGATCATCGTATCTGATGGCAAATGTGTTGGCATAAAAAGCAGATACAGGAACCAGCAGAACGAATACAGAGCCCAGAAATACACCCAAATGTCATTGGTCAAATGATCTTCCACAAGAATGCTTCCACAACTATACAATAAGGGAAGGATAATCTTTTCAACAAATGGGTCTTGGGAGAAAACTGGCATCCTAATCTATTTTGTGTTACTATATAACATAATGCCTACGATAGTGCAATACCTAAGATAGTAAGTTATCAACAAAGGAATAACAAAGGTTATTTCGTCACCTACTTCCAGAAATGCAAGGTCAGAGCAATGGTCTCTGCTTGGCTTATGGTAAGGGCTTTATGGATGAAGTTGCAAAGGTCACACACAAAGACAGGAAACATGAGGGACAGCCTTGCCCTATAACAACCTATGCTCAATGAAACTAATCTAGCTCTATAAGAAAGTAACTTACTCCTGCAGTACACATTATCTCTAAGACGTACATGTAGCCACGGGCACTAATCGGGGAGAAATAAAACAAAGCAAAAAACAAAGAAACAGGAGGTAAAGGGCATGGAAAAATGAGGAACTTTGTTCACTTTTGGTGGAACACAAAGGGCCCTGCTGTGAGAAAACTGGTAGTTGGGATGTTCCTCGGAATAGTGAATAGAATCAGATATGATGCAGAGATTTCACTCTGGTATTTATCTGAAAGAAATTATAAACTCAAACACATACTAGTCTTCTGGTGCTTGCCCCAGCATTTCTAACAGTAAGCACTATGGGGAGCAACTATAAAGCCCCTTAATAGATGGATGGATTGAGCAACCGTGATGTGCAAACACAGTGGAATCTTATCCAGCTTTACGTATAAGATCCTATCCTCTCTAAATAGGGATACTTGGACTCTTTCTCCTCCCATTTGCATTCTTCTATTTCCTTCTCTTGTCTTGATGCTCTAAGACCTTAAGTACTTCCTTGAACAAAAGTGGAATGTAGACACTCTCATCTTGTTACTGATATTGGCAGTTGATGGCTTCTGACACAATGAGAGTCTGTTTTCTTTAGCAGTGTGGCCTTGGCTTCCAAATGTCCCTGTGGACAACACCATGCCCGTGCACTCATGAGCACACTGAGTGGGTTAAACAAGTAAATAAATATTAAAGAAGTATTCCAGGTTGAGGAGATGTAGTCTGGGGTCCTGAGAGGAGTTGGGGTAGGGGGGAGGTAATGAGAGGTGGATATTGTCAAGATAAATTGTATATCTGTATAAAATTTTCAAGGAATAATTCTTTTTAGTTTAGTTTTTAAGGAAGAAAATTCTAAAATAGGCAAACTTAAAGTCACTGTATAAAATCAAGCAAGCCAGTCATGGAAAGACATATGATTTCATTTGTATACTGGTGAGATTCACTGAATGAAACATAATTCTAGGCTACCCAGAGAAGAGAAATCAAGAGTTACCATGTGTCAGTAAATATACAGTGTCTGTCAAAGGATGAAGAAGGTCAGGGTTCTATTAAAAAGAACTCACCTATACTAGAATTTTTTATTGTACACTAAAAGGTTTGTTGAGTGGGTATTCTCATATTAAGTGCTCTTACTACAATAATTTTTAAAAGATAGTGAATATAAATAGATTCCTATACCTAGTTTCCTAGCTTAGCACATAGCAGATGTTTTTGATAACTTCTTGTCTAGTGTTTAATTTGGTGGATATATTACAGAAGCTATCCAAGAAATAGCATTAACTTTGTCTTTGCTCAAAACTATCCGTAACTCCCAGTCCTGAGCTTGACAAAACGAGGCTGTCTACAGGTGCTGGCCGAGTAAGTGAATGTTCAAACACAGAAACGAGAAAGAGGATGGCGGTAAATACTGGGGCAATATCTGATGCCATTCAATTGGCCAGCAGTAATTTCTTTGCTAAGTAAAAACATATATTAATAATTAAGGAAAACATCCTACAGACAAATGTATGAAAGAGAAAGAAAAGAGTTCACAATAGTGGTAATAAGGCTCACTAATGCATATACAGAAACCACCTCAATCAAACATTTACTTCTGGAAAAAATTCAGAGCATTTCATTTCATTTTCAAAAATGAGACGATGCTAACAGGACAAAGGTGTAGTGAAAGGAAAAACTCATGACTTCTGTCTAAATACAGAAGATTCACCAGACCACACAAAGAAACATTATTTTCATCATCAGAAGTTATAAGCAAATTTAAATATTTGATACATGTGACACAATGTATCTTCTAGTTAAAGAATTATGCAAATGTATGGGGTTGACTTATAGGCAGTAAAAATAGGAACAGCATGATTGAACGTATGAAAAATATAGCTAAGAAAAAAAAGCCTAAGACATTTTTGTTCTACTAATAATCACTATTATTCACTGAGTGTAATAAAAACAGAACAAATGCTTGAATTAGTCCCTAAGTGTCCCATTCATTTGGTTATGTGGGCTGCTCTAATCATTATTCGGCTGTTATAAAGGAATAAGAATACTTTCCATTAACCTTGGTTTTGATATTTTGATAGGTGTTTGGGGAGGAATCAGAAGAAAGAGAAGTCACGGTGACTCAAACCCATGCTATGTAAGCAGGATGGCTTGTTTGTGCGTTATTATCCTTAAGAGAGTACTAATTCACATTCTTTTGGAACAGTCAGTATCATAAAAACAGTGTCAAATGTGTTCCTTAAGAGCCATTCCTATTATTCATGAGGGAAGAGTTTTAATGGGTGGAAGTGTCTGTCTTGTTACACGGTATGAAACGGCTATTGTTTAGCATCAAGTTAATGAATGCTACAGGTTGGTAGGAAAGTCAGCTACCTACCAAATTACAAAACCATAGAACTGTCTCACAGTTCAGTTCCAAAAGGACCAACTGCATAAAGGCAGACTCCAGCATGGGACTGATGGGGAATGAGATTTAATGGGGGAAACACCTGTGAGGAAAAAAAAAAAGTGAGGGAGACAGAGACGCTGAGGGTTGTGGGCTATGATGCAGGATTAAGCAATATGAAGGAAGGGGAGGAAATAAGAGGCTGCAGGGAGCTTAGAAGATGGTGGTCGTCAGAAAGTTTGACAAGATTGGCCAAAGTCTAGCGATCAAGAGTCCTTCCGGTCAAGACGTTCTATGCCCCAGTACTTCTTTGATGCTCCACAGAGGTGGAGTGACCCATGAATGTGTAAAGGCATGCTGTGATTCAGAGGGCAGTGCAGGGAGCATCAACTTGCTCCGCCCTCTGCAACACAAGCTCCAAGAGCTTCCCATGGCTGCCAAGGGCACCAAAGTCACTTCACTGTGTTTTCTTCTATATTAGAAAACCCCCTTAAAAGCTTGCCTAAAATACTGTCATGGGGGTGAGGTGGGGGTGGGGTGGGGTGGGGTCTCATTGCTCTGTAAAGCTTAAAAGGTATTTTTCACAACCCTCCAATGTAGAACGAAGTTTGAGAATAATGGCTCATGAGAACATTTACAGGCAATAAGCAGTTAAGTTGTATTTCTATTACTTTGATAGAGAAATGGAGGCATTCAGACGCTTAAAGAACCACTAAAGTTAAAGAACAGAACAGGATCATTGTTTCAATATCAGGTTCCTTCTCGTCATATTAATGTACATGGAAACATAATGTAAATTCCAGGAGGTTAACATAGGTTAAATGCAAATATCCAGGACCTAAAGGTGAAGCACTTTGCATATTCAAACACAAGAAACTTAATTGATAAATGCATTTATTTCAAAACGAGACCTACAGATCCAGCTGACCCACCTACCTGTAAGAATTTTTCAAGATAGATGGCACTTCCTGACCCTGCAAATTAGAGAAAAACATTAAGGGTTTTTTCTTCCAATAGCCCTCAAGAATATATAAATATATGTGCATATATATTCAAACAAAGACTAGAACCTTAGCATTTGCTTATGCAGTAAACACAAAGATCAGTGCCTTTAAAATGACCCCTAACTCCAATCACTCTGCTCTGACCCAGGTAGAAAAGTTTCTTGTTTTGTTTTGTTTTGTACAAGTAATAATACAGCTTTGAATATTTTATATTTTAAAGATACGGTTTTGGTCCACACAGCCATTATGAGAATAGTCTCATGTATGTCATTAAGTCTATTTAAAGACTGACTTTATTTTCACTTTTATTTTATGTGCCTGCACATATGTCTGTGTACCATGCCCACAGGCACCAGAAGAGGGCAGCAGATCCCCTGAAACTGGAGTCACCAGTGGCTGAGTTACCAGGTGAGTGCTGAGAGTCTAGCCTGGGTACTCGCCAAGAGTACACATTGTTACTTAAGTCATTTTAAAGTGAGAGCTTGGATGACCTTTGAGGAATGGCTATCATCAAGAAATGAGACTCCACAAATTCTAGTGAGTAAAACAGTTGAGTCCCCAAGATCAGTGTAGCGTTTTCTCAAAAAAATAAATAAAAATAGAACTTCCATAGGACCACGCCATTCATGGGTTCTTTCTAAAGGGTTCCATATCTTATGTGCCAATGGCACATTCACATTTACCGCTGGATTACTCACCATAGCGAGAAAAACAGAACCAGCCTACCAGTCCATCAACAGAAGAGTGGACAATGAAGATGTGGTGTTTGTCCACAACAGAATCTTACTCAGCTATTTGAAAAGGAAACGTGGGGGAGAATGCATCTGGAAGGTATTATGTTAAGCAAGATGCACTCGGACTCGGAAAAGCAATTCACATATTCTCTCAGATGTAAATCCTAGCTTATAATGCTTCTATGTATGTGTATCGGTGAGGTGCACTGGGGTGTGCGCTGTAAAGACGGAAAAGACACCACAGGAACGGGAAGGAAGAGTTGTGGGATGGAAGGATAGTGGATGGGACGCATGCGGGGTGAAACCAGGAAGGAGGAACAAGTTAGAGGCAGAGCGTGGACGAGAGGCGGGAGAAGAATCAACCAGAAATGTATCTTTGTTTGAAAACGCTGTAATGAGACAATACCATGTATGCTAATTAACTATTATAACAATTACATACACCCTTCCAACTACTCCTATGTCTCCCAAAACAACCCTTTTCAAATTCACCCCTTTTCCTATATTATTATTGTCCTATATACACATACATATGTAATACTCATATAAAACAATAATAATGCACACACACACACACATATATACAACCTGCTGAGTCCAATTGGTATTGCCCACATGTTTGTGTGTTTAAGAAAGATAGATTAAGACTGGAAAACCTAAGAGAGAGCTTGTCCCTGAGCAGCCATCGACAGCTTATAGTTCTTCATCTAGGGGTGGAGGCTTACAGAATACCTCCCCGTTGTGTTGGCAGGTCAGCTGGCCTGGTCTCCTGCGGGTCTGTACAGTCATCTGTACTATTGAGCATGTATTCGTGCAATGTTCAGGTCATGGTCAGAAAACACTGCCTGGCAGCAGCTGTCCTTGGTCTCTTAGAGTCTTCCTGCTCCCCTTCCATGGAGTTCTCCGAGCCTTGGGTGTAAGAATTGTGTCATACATGTCCCAACTGGGGCTGAGAACTCCACAGTCACTTACTTTTTTGCATGTTGAGCAGTTGTAGGTATCCCTACTAGTGTCCATCAGCTGCAAAAGGAAGCTACTTTGATTGGGTGAAAGAGCTGAACTTATCCATGGGTATAAGGATAAGTATTTTAAAAGCAGTTGGAAACTGTATTAGTTAAGCAAATGGTTGTAGTAGGTTCTCCTCTGTCTATGATCACTCCAGTCATAGACTCTTGGATAGCTTTATAGTGTTAGACATGAGTTTCCTTCTACCAAATGAACCCGAAGCCCAATTAGATAGCTGTTGGTTGCCCCCAAGACAGAAGTGCCACTATTACACTTTGAGGACATCTTGCTAGGCAACCATCTTGTTGTTATGGTTACCAAGCTTTGCAGTTGGATAGGTCGACTGATTATTTTTCTTCCTTGGTAGCTTGCATAGCAGCCTCTGGCACTGTGAGAGCTAGTCCTCAGGAAGTCTTCCAGGTTAGTAACAACCTTATTTCTGCAAGTGACCAAAGTGTGTGGTGTCTTCATCAATGAGATCTTTTCTTCAAATTAGGGCAGGCAACCAAAAGCAATAGCAATAGGCTATGTTGTCTACAGGCCTTGATCTCTCTGACCAACAATTAGAGAGGAGATATCTCTTTCCTAGCACTGGGGTTTTTATTAAATGACTATGGCCCCTAAAGGGAGAATCATTGGCTTTAATTTTATATATATATATATATATATATATATATATATATATATATATAGTGCATGATGTTTGAAAGGGAAAGAGATGGATGTTAAAACCACTGCAGACATTTCTAAGGCATTTTTGAATGTGCTGTCCAAGATTTGTTTGTCTTGAGTTTCTTTTATTATATATGTGTGATGTTTAGTGATTATGTTTTTATTCTTTAAAAGATTGGTAAAAATTTTAAATTAAGGAATGCTTTTTCAAAATAGCTACAGTTTTATAATACTCTACTAGGCTAAAAAAGAAATTGCTTCTGCTCAAGGAATGTTTTATGGTAGTGGGATGCTCATCACATCATTTCAAATGCATCCCACATACAACAGGAAGAAAGCATTTTATCCTCCAGTGATCGCAAACATGGCTGACCCAATGTGGAAATGTCATTAGTCTCAACAGAACCAGCTGTGACTCGACTGACTCCTCTCTTAGCTTCAGACTTTAGGATTGGGAAATTTCCCAGGAACTTGCAAAGCGAATACTGCATGATGTTTGAGAGGGAGAGAGGTGGACGTTAAAACCACTACAGACATTTCTAAGGCATTTTTGAATGTGCTGTCCAAGATTTGCTTGTCTTGAGTTTCTTTTATTATATTGAAGTATCTATGAACTCTGTCAGCCAGCTACAAGTATTCAAAGGGGTGTATTATAGTAATAATCCCGAATTAGATACATTATTTTCTAATAAAATAAAATGTATTGGTATTTAAAAGTTGCTCCTTTCTCAGGCTTAAAATGAGGAAATGTATATTTATTTATAACATTTTTGCAATCCTGCCCTTAGAGACCATCGTCCTCACATTCTCAATTGAGCCTGAAATAGCCTACCTCAAAGACCTCTCCTGGGTGGTTAAGTAACTTTAGCTTTTCCGCTCCAGCCATCTACATAGCTCAAGCAGAACAAACTCACATCCTTCTCTGTGCACATGTGACTTCTCTCTCTGGGGGTAAATTCATTCTCCGAATGAAATGGGTACTTGTGACACTTGATTTAAGGGGAAACAAAACACACACTCCCTGTTCAATGTATGTTCCTCTGCTGACATTTACGTATAATGATTTCATAAAAATACAAGCACACGCATGACTGAAAACAAAGCAAAGTTCTGTTTGGAACAGAATATTTTAAAATAATAGGATAATATAAAGTTTAAAGCATCCAATGAAGCTATTCCAGAAGCTTTCAACATCAATTTGTCTGTTTTGGAAATTATTTTAAAATATTCAGGGAATTTTGGATGGGAATGAAAGGTAGATGGCTGTCATAAGTGAGATAGTTTAACGTGTGGCTAATAAAAAAGATCCATATTAATATTAGTTTAAGCAAAGGGAAAGCTAAATTTTCTCTCAAACTATAGAAGTAGTCACATTGCTGATAGGGATCCCTGCGGATAGGACTCCTGCTCCATCATCGATAATTTTTTCCCATATGGACCAAGATTGTTCAGCAACTCATTCCTAAGTCAAATACACCCTGAAGTCTCGCCTATCACCTCTGTGTAAGCCTTGTGACCGTACCAAGACACACCGGAGGCAGGGAGTGTGGTCTTTCTTTTTAACATCATTTCCTGGTTAAAATTCAATTGTTCTGGGGCTGGAAAGATAGTTCATTGGTTAAGGGTCCTTGTGGCTCTGCCCAAGGCCCTCATACCTTCTAACCGTTGTATCTCTAGTTCCAGGATTTGGATGTCTTCTTCTGGCCTCCATAAGAACCAGGGATGCATAAAGTACACATACATACATGCAGGAAAAACAAACACTTATCAGCATAAAGTAA
This sequence comes from Mus caroli, assembly GCF_978045245.1. NCBI lineage: Eukaryota > Metazoa > Chordata > Mammalia > Rodentia > Muridae > Mus > Mus caroli. Next base: position 115,410,610 of record NW_028227264.1, on the reverse strand, counting down.
AAATAAAATCCTGTTGCTTGGGAGGAAACTCTCTATAGGAGGACTTAAAATTGGTGCTCCACACATCATTTTGGGTTTCTGACACAGCAACTGGACTCTGAAGAAGGGATATGGGTAGAAGGTAGACACTCTTTCTAGGCTTGCTTTACTTCCAGTGAGGTCCCTTCAGTCTCTAGAACACTGTAAATCACAATTAGAAAACACCGCTTTAGACTAATGGTGGGAAATTTAAGATGCAGAAAAGGGCTAGGCAGACAAAGGGAAGAAATTCAGCGTACCATGATCATTGACTGGACAACTTAAAGAGAAAATCACCAGTGTTGAACAGCCTGGGCCTTACTGGACATCATAGCTTTTCAAGGGAAGCTAGAAATCTACATTTTGGTGAAATCTGCCTTTTCAAATGGGTTACTAATTAAAACATTACAAATATCCCGAACACACCAGATTTTCTTAGTCTGTCACCTTCTAGAGTACCCATTTCAGCCTCTAGGCAAGAAAACTCCTGGTCACAATAGTTGGCCGTGTTTGGTTTGTTTGTTTGTTTGTTTGTTTGTTTGTTTTTGATTTTTGTCCCTTTTTTTTTCTATACTACTTATACACAAAATGGCACTGTGACGATGTGACGAGTAGGTGAGCACTAAGGAAACACTCTAACTCTTTGATGCTATTTCTGAAATAAAATTCTTGAGCGATTAAAATGTGTTCCACATTCGACGCCCTCAGAACCTCTCTGCTAGTGCTGATGTCTGTTCTACTTGCTAGCTTCTGGACTTGTATTTGACAGGGCCTTGGTTTCCTGATTGATCAGCAGCTGAGACCAAGGAGCAGAGTAGCAAATGATGTCATCGTTGACAGCAAGTGATGTCATTGCTGGCCAACAGCTTCTTTCCAGTACAGCCCTTTACCTGATGAGCACTCGTAAAATCAAAACTGATCCACAATAAAAGACTCTATTCACCATTTCTGCATGCTACAGAGTTGTAGGGTTAAAATGTTTAGGGTTGAAAATTATAAATATGTTGAAATGGATAACATCTACCTTCTAAAATGCCTGGCTGGAGCTAAATTGTTCATGATTGATATTCGTCCAAGATGCTTTATGAACATCTCTGTTCTTAAAAAGTTTACTGCAAAAGAAATCCACATGGAAGGTTTGGAGCCAGGCATGAATGAATGTGTATTTCTACCTTATGCTTATAAAGTCTTCTGAATCTAAGAAAGTTAAACAAGAGGAATTTTCATTCTGACTCTTGTCTTAGGGCCTTTACTTTGGCCAATCTCTCGCACACTCAGATTTTGTTTTGGTTCAGTGGCTATTGGGATAGTTATATCCTGAATATATAGTGAAGGAAATACTGGAAATACAATATGCTCACAGTAAGAACTTTGTTTACATTTATATTCAAGGGTCTAGGAAAGTAGCTAGCGATAGAATGTTTACCCGGCACGCACAAGGCTTAGTTCAAGCAATGCTGTTCAAATTTGAACCTTCTTTAATCCCAAAGATCTTGGAAAACAGCTATTAAGGAAGTAGTTTGGGGAATTTTTTAACTTCTCCACTCTGTATTTCAGACTCAGATCGTCCTGTTTTATTAGTTGATGATTGATTCGAATACATTAGGCTGCACGGAGCAATTCCAGCATACAGGAATCTGTATCACAGATAGGATGCCATGGATACCAAGTCTGCTTGCTTGTCGGCCTTATCTTTTCTTTTCTTTTTTTGAGACAGGATTTCTCTGTGTATCCCTGGCTGTCCTAGAACTTACTCCGTAGCCTAGGCTTGGCCTCTGTAGACCAGAAATCCACTTGCCTTTGCCTCCTAAGTGCTGGGATTACAGGCTCTGTAGCTGTCTTCAGACACACCAGAAGAGGACATCAGATATCATCATAAATGTGAGCCACCATGTGATTGCTGGGATTTGAACTCAAGACCTTCAGAAGAGCAGTCAGTGCTCTTAACCACTGAGCAACCTCTCCAGCCCATCTTTTCTCTTAATTTCTTATTTCTTTTCTTTCTTCTGTGTTTACACCCTGATTCTTTCTGTGGATCTATAGTTCATGTGGTGTGTGTGTGTGTGTGTGTGTGTGTGTGTGTGCAAGTGTGTAGGGTGCACATATGTATGGAGTCCAGAGATTAATATCACCTGGTATCGTCTTCTGTAACTTTCCACTTTATTTATATATTTCTTTATTTTTGTGAGTTTTTTTTCCAAGATTTTTTTATTTATGTGTATGTATCTAGATGCCATCTGTGTGGGCACCGGAAGACAACTTCTGACCCCTAGGAACTAGAGTTATAGATGGCTGTGAGCCCTGTTGGAAACCAAGCTCAGGTCCTCTGAAGGAAGAGCAAGTGCTCCTAGCTCCTGAGCCCTCTCTCTGGTGCCTCTGCTGTGTGCTATGGCTCAGCATCGCTCACTGAACCTGTGTGCTCTCTGACTGCTTTGGTAGGATGGCCATTGAGCTCCAGCAATTTGCCTGTTACCACCCAAATACACACGCTCACACACTCGGCACAATGGTTACAGACATGGGCCAGGAGTTTTCAGGAATGATAGGATTCTGAACTCAGGTGGTCTCTCCCTCTCCCAGTTTTATCCTTTAAGTTATCAACATTTTGAATAGGCCTGCTTCATCACCGTCAGAGAATTTCTGACGAATCACTATAGATCACATGTAAACCCAATCTTCTTATGGATTTTACCTAATATCTGTATATATATGTTCCTAACAGAGAAAAATGCTGACATAAATAAGATTTTAATATGCATCTAAGATGACAATAGACTTTTGCAGACCACATACTTTTACTGAAAGCTGCATTCTTGTATTTAGTCCCAGTGTGTCTAGCACATGGACTGTAGTGATGACCCAGGTTTCAAACATACCAAGACATTCAGGAGAGAAAATTAAATCATTTTTTTCTTTCAGCTTTTATCTGTGAAGGGAAAATGAAATAATACCAAAGTAAATAGTCCTTTTCTAAAACTCCCTACGTCTGAAAACATGATTTTGTAAGATTCATTGGAGAATACAGGGAAGAGTTGTTTTTGAGTATTTTCTCTCCCCTGCTGAACTAAAATAAACATGTTACATCAAATGACTGTTCACTATGCATGTCCAGGTGAGAGAAAACGTAGGTCAAGATCAGGAAGAGACAAAAGGGATCCTATAGTGAGGATATGAAAGATAGCAACACAAAGGGAAAGAGATGGGGACAAGAAGTTCAAGGAAGGAAAGAGGGCAGCCAAATGGAACTTGAAACAAAAATCCATATGGAAATGCACAACTTGGTGAGCTATTCTCAAAAATTAAAAACCAAAACCATATATAGGCATAGATATAAATGTTTAATTGTATGAGGTTTTTCTAGCTACTTTCATCTTTACACAAAATGATAAAGCAAGTCATGTCCTCTCTACTTACTTATGGCGAAGGATTTTGTCATTTCCCTCCTCGGCGGCTAACAGAAACAATCTGGCTAGTGCACAGGTGGCAACTTTGGTTATATTCAATAGAGAGCAAAAGTAACAGCAAGATAAACCCTCAAGCCATAGGCATCAGAAAATGTAGGTCACCTAGAAACATGGCAAAAAGAAAATTATTGATGTATAGTGAAAGACAAATTCCATTGAAATCGCTTCAGACACAGGAGGTTGAATTGTGTTGTAAATTACTGAGAACTAGAATCATCTTGGAAGAATGAACTGAGGATTGGCCTGTGGGCATGTCTCTAGGGGGTTTTTTCCCCCCTTTTGATTAATGATTGAGGTAGCAGAGCCCACTCCACTATGGACTCTCCCTACCCTGGAAACGTGATCCTGGGTCGGAGAAGAGAGCAGGCTGAGCAAGGCAGTAAGCAGCCTTCCTCCACGGTCTCTGCTTTAGTTCCTGCCTCCAGGTTCCTGCCTGAGCTCCTTGCCCAGGCTGCCCTCAATGATGGACCAGGATGTGGATGTGTAAGCCAAATGAATCCTTTCTTCCCTAAGTTGCTTTTGATTGTGGTGTTTATCACAGCAGCAGGAAGCAATCCAGAAGGGAACAGCCAGAGAGGAAAGAAACTAAGCAAACAGGAAGGGGTCATTTGTAAGGAAGGGGTTAGCAGCAGTGGGAGGGGGTGTTGGGGGTAATAGAGTGGCTAGCATGACAAGTATATTTTACACACACACACACACACACACACTCATACACACACATATATGAAATCATCAAAAGTAATTAAATAACTTTTCCATTTATACTAAAAAATAATAATTATTATTATTATTAAAGCAGCTGAAGGGGAGACCCTCCAAATGCAGTAGGTTCTTAGCATGGCCATCCCATTGCTCAGTAACAAAATGGATGCCAATGCGGAAGTTTAAAGAAGATGGAAGGAAGAAACCCACAAGTCCACAAATCAGTGAAGAGCGACTTCCTTTGGGTTTGTTTTTCTGACTTTACTTATCTCATGCAAAACACTTCTCTTTTTTTAAGAGCAAGCTGAACTGAGGTGTTTCCATTTACAAATTACATAAAAATGGACTCTCGGGAGGAAGCAATGGGAAGGCATGGTGAATAATTCCAGGGTTCACAGTCAGGCAAGGGAAGGAAAGGAAGGAGAAGTTGTAAATAAGCCAAGTAGACTGTGCTTCCCTGCCCCTGCCCATTTATCTCCTATTCTCTCTCCTTTTCTCCCTCTGTCCTATCTCTGCCTTCCCTTCTCCTACTTTTTCTCCTCTTTCCCTACTCCCAGGAACTGTATTTGGCTGCTAACTACACAGATACAACACCACTAACATGTGAATAGAGGGATTTGTCTCTCCCATGAGCGATATGGGATTTTCTGGCACATGCACATCTACCCATCAATGTGTTCTTTCAGATTCATAAATCACAAGCCGAGTGAACATAAACCACAGTCCACAGCGAGGTGTCAATGGTAGACACGGGCATCAGGTGTAGACAGAATGTCGAATAAGAACAACAGCAGCTACCCTTACACCTTCCTGCTGCCACCATTACCCTATCCACGTCCCCTTAGCTCATTTATGCAGTAGGAGGAGTCCATGATAATTACTCCATGTAGGAGTAAAATGGCCAAGCTCGGTTGTCACAGTGACATATCCCTATGAGTATCCCTTTATTTATAAGTATAAATCAAAACTCAATAAGCCAACAGGAACCGCCTTGAAAACCAACAGTAAAAGAAATCCTCCAATGGGGCAGCATCAGGTAATCCATCCACTACCTGTGTTTTTATGGAGAGAGAAAGAGCTTGCGGTAAGAATTAAGTATGGTATAGTGAATAAATAAAACAATATATAGTAGATATTATCTCCTTGCTGAGGGGGCCTAGGAAGAATCTTGTGGGTAGCTGTAATGGCTCTTCTTGGTTGTCAACCTATGTCTGGAGTGAACTACAATTGAGAATTGGAGGGCTCACCTGTGATACAGATCTTGAGGCTGGAAGACACAAGTTTCTGACCTGGATCTTGGAATGGTGATCTTGAGGCAAAGTCACCATGAAAAGCTTAGGCCCAGGCAAGGTAGTACACACATTTAATCCCCAGAGACTGAGGCAAGGAGATCTCTGAGTTCAAGGTCAGCCTGGGACAAAGCAAGTCCTAGATCCAGGCATGGTATTACACACCATTAATCTGAGCCACACCTTCTATTGGAGACTTAAGTAAGGACATTGGAAGAAGGAAGATTCACTCTTCGCCTGCTTGCACTTACTAACCAGCACATGTGTTGGAACTTCTACAGAAGACCAGCTTAAACTACTAGCCTCTTGGGACCGAGAAACTACTAGATTCTTGGACTTCCCATTCACAGCTGACCATTGTTGGATTAGTTGGACTGCAGACTGTAAGTCATCACAATAAATTCCCTCAATATAGAGAGACGTTCCATAAGTTCTGTGACTCTAGAGAACCCTCACTAATACAGTAGCCTACAGAGGTGAGCCCAGATTCTGTACTGCACATTACCCAGGAGTGGACGGAGTGAGTAGCATGGTTACTAACTACTTACTCATCAGCAGCCTTTGTCTGTGGCCACCTCCTTCATCACGACGTACACAGAAGCATGCAGCAACAGTGGCAGGAAGGACACAGAAGTATAAAACAGACATATACTCCCATTAGTCAAGGCTGATCTAGGTAACCTAAAGAGTTTCTGTCTAAAGATCAAACCTGCGGTAACAGAAAGCCGCACCAAAATCTCAACACAGCGCCATCTCTGGACGGGACCACACCAATAACTCGTTCACTATATTACAGTCCCTTTAACCTTAAACATACAGTTGTTCTTGAGTAGAGCCAGCACACACGCCTAAAGGCTTTCCTGAGCATGGGCCCTCAGTCAATGCTGCCTCCAGATGTTTGCAGAACGTTTGATCCCCTGATGTTGGATCCCACACAGTATCCTAGAGAGAAACCCACTTAAGAACAAAAGGAGTTATGCAGGGGACATGTGATCCTTTCATCTTATCTCCTATCAGAAGCCACCAGCCTGATGGAGAAGCACAGCAGCCCTTTGAAAGAAAGTATGGTGATGATGCCATACAAGGGTTAGAAGGAGATCTTATCTACAAAGCTCCAAGTACTGCTATCTGCCCTCCACAGAACTGACCTAAGGCCTAGTAAGCACAGTAGAGATGTTTTCACTCTGGGATATGGCATACCTTCCAATAATGCTGAGCTCTGGCCATATCTGCACTTTGGAGCAACTCATAAAAACAGGCCAGTACACAGAGAGACCAATAAACATCTCATTAAACCAAGGGGACATGGCAAAAGGGGGAACCATCATCTCCCAGGTAATTCAGTAATGTGCCATAGGGAGAATCTTCTGCCTCTTTTGATGGACAGGATGATGTGTGTGTGTGTGTGTGTGTGTGTGTGTGTGTGTGTGTGTGTAACAGCCAGGACCTAAACAGATCCTTGTGACCAGGGCTCAGACCCCTCCTCGGGATAAGAATCTAGCTCATGCCAACCATGCCAGCAACTAAATAAGAAATTCTGGATAGGCAAGTTCATTCCAAGGTGGAGAGTAGAAGAAAGAAATGATCAAGTTCAAGAGCAAACGCCGGGTACATGTTGCTCATCTTCCACCTATAAGTCTGTCTTGGACCAGATGTGGTGGCACATACCTTTAACACCTTTCATTTGGGAGGCAAAGGCAGGAAGATTCTGAGTTCGATGCCAGCCTGGTATATTAAGTCAGTGATATATGGTGAGACCATATCTCAAAAAAAAAAAAAAGTTTTGTTTTGTTTTTTTTTATTTAAAAAGTCTATTCTGGAAACACCACCACCCAGAAACACAGAAGAACTGTTTCCCATTGGATAAATTCATATCACAGAACACATTTAAATCCCATAAGAACATGGCATACTAGAGTGCATAGCTCCATACTGCTTCTACCTTGGAATCAATGCTGTCACTGACTTCTGAAACTTATATTATCTAGATTTCCACAACCCCATGGCTATCCCTTTATAATTTGTTTTCTTTTGATTCCATATTGCTGGTGATTGAATCCAGGACCTCGTGAATGCTAGAATGGGCTCTACCACCAAGCTCTGTCCCCAGACCTAACCTTCCAAACATGAAAGGAAAGAAAACAACGGAATGGATTTTTATATATTTTTATTCAGTATAATTGCATCCAACAAAATGTACCAATTTTCTGGGTACAGTTTTATTTGTTTTGACAAATTTCTACAGCCCTGTAAGATATGGGCTATAATTTACCCCGGGATTCTTTGTTGTAAATAAAAAATTATAGTTGAGTGTTCCTTAAGCCTCACAAGTAGGGATTTTGCGTTTGGCTTTATTTAGGGTTTAATTAATCTATCAAATCAGAACTAGACTCAGCAATTTCTTCGTTTCCTCATGATTTATTGCTGCTTCAACAGACACAGACATTAAAGGTTGAGCCAAGAGCAAGTCCTTTGATCATCTGTGCCTAACATAGTCGTGTTCTTTGGTATCAGGAAAAGAGGGTTGGGGGAGGGACAGTCAATACATGACAGATTGATATTTCTTTTTTTTTTTTTAATTTTGGGACTGTGTGTCTGTGTGAGCATATGTGGGTGCATCTACCTGTACACGAGACAGATGCCAGGTCTGTCAGAGCTGTAGTTAAAGGCATTCATGGGACTCCTGGATTGCCGTGTGGATCATTATGATTGTCCAACAAGCAGGTTATCCACAGAGCCATCTCTCCGGCACTAAGATGGATATTTCAAAAAGCAAAGATAACGTGGTTTCAATACAATTGCCAGAACCTCTAACTGAAACTCCCTGGGTCCAAGTATCAGCTCCATCACTCGCTTACGGTCTGAGCGTCTGGCGTCAGTTGAATCTCCTCTCCTAGTATTTTCTGATATAAAAGAATAAATGGCATAGTGCTACTCTGACAGAGCTGCTGTAAGGAGCGAATTCGTGTGACCTGGTGGATACACAGCCTTTACTGAAGGCTCTGTAATACAGAGAAAAATGGACAAGTCTTAATGCAGACGTTGAAAATATCATTTTATTTACCATATTAAACAAAATTCAGTGTGTTCAAGACACATAAAAATATGCTGGTAAAGTAATACAAAACGTCATTATTTTGATCAGTTGTCTCATGTTAATTCTCCAGATAATGATCTTCTACTGCTAAAAATCCAGATGCCTAAAAATAAAGATGCTTAAGTATGTTTTTCAGCCATTGGACTGAAACACAACAGGAGAGCAGATAGAATTTTCTCCAATATTTTCTCTCCATCTTCCAGCTGTCTACATCTGATCATTGTTTCACCCAGGAATTTTTCACTCTCCTTTTTGAACATTTATCATGTCTGTTCTCCTTAGTCATTCCTCTTTTCTTTGCATATCTCATCTGATTTTTATAAAACTATTATCTCGTGGTATAAACAGTGAAGTTTTGGGAATCCATGTCTCAACATGATGGTGCCTGCCGAATTTAGTTTGGAGGCAATGTCTTTGGGGACTATGATAATAGTGAGAAGTTAAAAAGACTCAAAAGCATGTTAGGAGAGATAGTACCTCTTAGAAAGTAAGCTGGTTCAAGATAAAGCAGGTTAATCTATCATACTTGGGATTCTCTATCTCATATTGCATAATCTCCCAGAGCAACTGTTCCCTTTAACTTAAAAAAAAAAAAAAATCCCTTTAAGAGATCTGTATCGGGGCCTGGTGAGATGGCTCAGTGGGTAAGAGCATCCGACTGCTCTTCCGAAGGTCCAGAGTTCAAATCCCAGCAACCACATGGTGGCTCACAACCATCCGTAACGAGATCTGGCGCCCTCTTCTGGAGTGTCTGAAGACAGCTACAGTGTACTTACACATAATAAATAAATAAATCTTTAAAAAAAAAAAAGAGATCTGTATCTATTTTGACTAAATGCAGGCAAGATTGAATTTGGTTACCTCTGAGAGGTTTTGGTTTTTGGTTTTTGGTTTTTGGGTTTTGGTTTTTGGTTTTTGGTTTTTGGTTTTTGGTTTTTGGTTTTTGGGTTTTGGTTTTTGGTTTTTGGTTTTTGGTTTTTGGTTTGTTTCTGGGTTTTTTTTTTTTTTTTTTTTTTTTTGGTTTTTTGGAGACAGGGTTTCTCTGTGTAGCCCTGGCTGTCCTGGAACTCACTTTGTAGACCAGCCTGGCCTCGAACTCAGAAATCCACCTGCCTCTGCCTCCCGAGTGCTGGGATTAAAGGTGTGCGCCACCACACCCGGGTGAGAGTTTGTTTTTGTTTTTGTTCTTGTTTTTAGAGTTTTTTTTTGTCATCTTTTACTTTACACCCATTTTCCATTTGTGTGTTGCAAGTCTAGAATAAATATATTTCCTCACAAAGACAAAGATTTTTATCCCCAAGTTGAATATGATTTTCCTAATATTGCAACCATGTGAACACAAGTCAACCAAAAATTTGGTGTTTGCAAATTCACTTATAAGGGCAGGTTCACGGCGGCTTCATTTATCAGCATTGATTCATTCGACTCTGCTCTGAGGGAAGAATTTCCTCCATCTGGTTTCTTCCAGTGTCTGCTTCTGTCCCCTTTATGCCTGTTTCCTTTGCCATAATCTATTTTATGCGGCCAACTTAAAAGATCACAGTGCCTCTTCCCTCTGACCCTTTGTCTTCCTGTTCCTCTAACACACACTTTGGTCTTTCAATAAAGTCTTGGCCTGCTCAACTGTATCCCTGGAGCGTCAAGCCAGAATTTCTTGTTATTTTTTTTTCCAGTTATTTCTTCCAAAATATATCACACGTTACTTGATTCTCGAGGCTTACATCATCCTCTTTTATCTCTAGCAAGGAGTGACTGCAAATATGCCTCTTGGACTGATTCTTTGGTTATTTAATAACCAAAATTCCCACAGCGTAATTCCCAGGAGCCCACGCTGATTTATCTTTTGAATCTTTTTCTGACAATAGGACGTTACTGAAACAATTCTATGATGTCTGTATTTCATGGCTTCAGATCGAATTTCCCTCTCTTCCTTCAGTCTCCTAGTCTTTACTTAGATCTAAAAGGTCTGAGGTAGGACTTGAAAGAAAATAATCTTTCATATCACAATGACATAAAAACTTTAAACTAGTCTTTATCTGCGCTTGGCCTTGGTTCCTTTGTTCTCTTTGCCCAAGCATCATTTTTTCCATCTCCAGGGTCGTTTTATATCATTTCTTCTTCTCCCAAGTTGTTTTAGCCAAGGTGAAGTCTCTCTCTGTATCTGATTGTTCTTCCCTTTTTACATCTAAAACATGGAGAATTCTGCCATTGTGTATCATGGTATTGCTAAATGGCTCTCTCCTTTGTCTGTTTGTCTGTTTCTCTCAACCTCTCTATGTCTCTCTATGTGTCTCTGTCTCTGTGTATGTATGTGTGAGAGAGAAAGAAATAGAGAGAGCTAGGAAGTTGGTGTCTCCACTATATCTGACTCACTGTGCAGTTAAATACTGGGAATGTAACTATTACTAAATAGATGACTGAGATATTATTAAATTAGGCCTTTATCCATATAGTTATCATTTATTGAGTACCTAATCAATGTTGCTAATTCTCCTGGTGTTTTGTTTATTTGTTTTGTTTTGTTTTGTTTTGCCAACTTATTGGAGTTATCTGGGAAGAGGGACTTCAGTTGAGAAACTGCCTCCATTAGACGAGCCTGTGGGACATTTTCTTGGTCAGTTATTGATGTGAGAGGACCAAGCTCACCATGAGTAGTACCACCCAAGGGCAAGTGGTCCTGAGTTATATAAAAAAGCAAGCTGAGCAAGCCACAAGGAGCAAGCTAGTAAGCAGCATTCCTCCATGGCTTCTGTTTCAGTTCCTACTATAGGTTCCTGCCTTGAGTTCCTTCCCTGACTTCCTTTGATGTAAACTGTGATGTAGAAGTATAAGACAGCCGGGTGTGGTGGCACACGCCTTTAATCCCAGCACTTGGGAGGCAGAGACAGGCAGATTTCTGAGTTCAAGGCCAGCCTGGTCTACAAAGTGAGTTCCAGGACAGCCAGGGCTATACAGTGAAACCCTGTCTCGAAAAACAAAAACAAAAACAAAAAAAGAAAATAGAAGTATAAGGCAAACAAAGCCTTTCTTTTCCAACTTGCTTTAAGTTGTAGTGTTTCAGCACAGCAACAGAAAGATAGCTACTAGATTAATTATACTACCTGTTAGATAAACAGAGATCAACTAAGGATCCCAGGTCCCTACAGTCTTCACTTCAAAGAAGGAACGGATGACTCAAACGAGTAGGTAGCTACAATATGTAATATAGAGTCTACGAGGTGTGTTGGCTCCCACCTTTAATCCAAGTATTCAAAAGGTAGAGGCAGGCAGAGCTCTGTGACTTAAGACCAGACTTAAGATCTTGTCTACACAATGAAGTCTAAGAAGAAAGAAGACCAAAATATGGATGTTTCAGTGCTTCTTAGAAGGCTGAGCAAAACACTCACAGGAGGAAATAAGACAAGAGTGTGGAGCAGAGACTGAAGGAAAGGCCATCCAGAAACTGCCCCACCTGGGGATCCATCCCATACACAGCCACCAAACCCGGACTTTATTGTGGATGCCAGGAAGTGCTTGCTGATGGAAGCCTGATATGGCCGTCTTCTAAGAGGGTCTGCTAGAGCCTGACAAATACAGAGGAGAAAACTGGCACCCAACCATTGGACTGAGCTCGGAGGTCCCATATGGAGCAGTTGGAGAAGGGATTGAAGGAGCTGAAGGGGTTTGCAGCCGCATGTGGGGAATAACAGTGTCAACAGGCCAGACCCCCGCCCCGGAGCTCCCGGGCACTGGACCACCAACCCAAGACTACACATGGAGCGACCCATGGCGCTGGCCACATATGTGCCAGAAGATGGCTCTGTTGGACATCAGTGGGAGGAGAGGCTCTCGGCCCTGAGGGTGTTCAGAGCCCCAGTGTAGGGAAATGCCAGAGCAGGAGGATGGGAGTGGGTGGGTGAGGGAGCATCCTCATAGAGGCAAGGGGAGGAGGGATGGGATAGGGGCTTTCCGAAGGGGAGACCTGGAAAGGGGAAAGCACTTGAAATAAATAAATAAAATATACAAGGGTGGGGGAGGGGAAAGACCTGGTTTATATACCGAGTTTCAGGACAACCAGGAACATATAGTGAGGCTGTCTCAAAATAAATGCATAACATTCATAAGAGGGAGACAATTATAAAAGAAGAACCCCTAAATTCATGGTAAATTGTCGGGGGGGTGGGGGAGAAGAAGATCATGGAAAGAGGATGAAAGCCCTGGCCGGACAGCAAGCAATGAAAGAGTAACAGGGGTACTGGGCTTTTATGGAAAGGCCGGGTTGATGGATGCCATTCCTCGAACCTGAAAGAAGAGCACGGAGAAATAGCTCCAGGGTGAAGCCCAGATGATGGCAAGAAGCGCACGCAAGGGATCGTCTATCACCTGTGGAAAGCGTGCCCTTTGTCCCGCCTTGCTATCAGTCAGTGGCTTGAGCCCCTAGCCCCGTGAGGAGCTCTGGAGAAGTGGCGACAGCCTCTGTCTGCGCGCATCAGGCTCCCAGTTCCCATCGAGTTCAGAATGTACCCTCAGTCTCACACTCACCTCTTAAAGTCATCCCAAAACGCCACTGCCAGATTCGTCAGATTCTAGTGTTTTCTCTCACACATCTGGGCTTTTATTCTCTTCCGTGTTTGGTTACCTCTTAAACCCCGAGGGAATTGGCACAGCCTAACCTCAATGAATCACTGCTGTTTTTCCCATTTTTCCCTTAGGCTACTGCTTAGCTCCTATGGCCTCTCTGGGTTCTTGCTTGAGCGATTCCTCTCACAATGCTGTAATCATTTCCCATTTCCCGTCTGTTCCCAGTCTTCCAGGCATGCCCCATTGTTAACTTGTTAATTAGTTAGTCTCCACTGCCTTTTCACCTTATCGATAATTCTGTTGTATCGATAGTTGGTATAGCTCTTAAATGAAAGTCCTCTAATACAAAACGTTTATTCTGTAATGGCCTACTGAGCCAGCTCTCTGCTCCGGTGTTTTACATATTTAATGTGTTAGGCTGACAAAAATCGTTGCTTCTCAGTGCTCAGAACCTTATCCTGACCACCTGGAGAAGCATTACAGACCCATTCAGACACCGAACTCGTGAAAAAAAGAAATCCGGCTAACCATCTCTTCCCTTCCTGGTTTACCATAGGAGCTTCTTAACTATTTTGTTACAATGTAGCAATATTTTCAAGGAAGGTGACGATTTATATTTCATTTCTATTTTACACGGACTAGGTGGCTGGTTACTAAGTTACAGAATAAACCTTTAATATTAGAGGACTATTGATTCCAATTGATATCAATACAGTTCTTTAAGCCGTGTTTCATCTAACCATCTTTTCCTTGAGGAGAATAGCAAGAAAGCTTAAAAATACATTTAAAAATTATTTTAGTGCTATTATCAATAGTTGTTAAATGTCAATAAGAGGGTTTTTTTTTTGGGGGGGCGGCATTAAACTTTATAATTCAGAGATACAAAGACTTCATTTAACGAGACAGAGACCTGGGTAGTTTGGAGCAGGTATGGGTTGGTTTGAACTTATTTAGATTCACTTCTTCAAGGTTAATTTATTTAATGCCATTTTTCCATATAACAAGAACCTACCCATCCACCCACCCACCCCCAAAGATCCATGTAAAAATCACAAGGACATGCTAAACTTTTTCTAGTCTAAATAGATGGTATGCCCTATTCTGGTCCCATTCAATAGACTTAAGACTCTGAAATGTGGAAACTGGGAAAGAAAACATATATTATCCCTCCAAATCCAATCAGGTTTTTGGGTAGTTTTCATATAAAATAAACTTGGCTCTGCAAGAGATTCTGTGGTCGATAATGCATACTTTCAGTAAGAATTTTAATCATTTTTAACCAATTGTTCTTTTTGCTTTGCAATAACCCTAAAGCTCGGCCAGAAACCGGAGCTTCTGAAGCTATGAGCCAGGGCTTCTGGCCATCTTGTTGTCTCTGAGATACTTCCCTTCAGATAGCGTAACCCTCGGGTGACCTGCTTCCTCTGACCAGCAGGACAGGATGGTCTCGCCATGACTGATGTCTAAGAGTCTTCTGCGATGTCAGAGGCCCTGAACTACCCAAGTTTCCACCACCATGTGTCACTGACCTTCAGGCAAAGAAGTCTCCAGTCTGATCCAGCATTGTGCTGCTTTCTGAAAGAGAATTGCTTATTATTGTAATTTCTTGTGAAATCTGGTTAATATTATTTCGGCTCATAAATTGCACATAAATGTGTGCTATCACTGACTCTTTCTTTTTACCCCCATGCTATCGCTTTACAAAGAGAATATCTGACTTCCCTGAAAATTCCAAATGTCCTTTGTCCAGTGTCCTGACACAATCAATTGCTTCTCATAGGCATCTCTGCACTAGGAAAATTTAATGTCGTGAATGTGAAATGTCTGGATTTCTAAACTCTCTAAAATGTAGTCTAATGGAATTCTAAAACAGAAGCTCTATGGAAACAAAAGATATTTTATGATGCTTATCACAATGCCTAATCCCAAGGATCCTATCTGGCTGAGAATTAACCTGGCAGTAGGTACTTGGTAACATGCATGAAGCCATAGGCTCAAACTCCATCACAGAATAATGTGCAATGTTATGAAAGCAATGATTTTTGTATGGATTATTTTATGTCTGTTAATTATTAATATTGTCACATTCTTTTTAAGCCTTACAGAACATAGTCTAGACCTTATACATACTAGTAGCCTTTAAATTTGTATTGTGATTTCTTCACTCATTGTAGTGTCGTGGAAAACAAATTTACTTGAATATGTGGGGTTTTTTTTGTGTTTTTAGTGATACAGGCCTGGGCTTTCTGTTCCCCACACAGAGACTTCCAAACTCGTGGAAACTCACGCAGCTGCTGTGAATGTGCGTGTAAGAAAAGTACTCCGGGTGGCCTTCCAGTTAAACATCTTTGGAATGACTTGAAGAGTCAGCCCACACCACCCCCTAGAGGTTTCCTGTGTGTGTTGAGTGGCCTAAGTCTCTTGATGTGAAATGACCAGAGCCCTGACCTCTGTGCGGATCTATGGGAAAGAATTTAAAACTGGACAGCAAGTCAGATTCAGAACTACACAGACTCTGTGGGCTTAGGGGCTCTCTGAATGACGCCAAACTGGAGGAAAGGACAGCAGATCACTAAACAAAGACATGTTTTAATGGAGGAGCAGACACAGTGGGTGTGTACCCCGTCATGGGGACAGAGCCTGGCTTGATGCCCAGATGGAGAGAAAGAGAAGTTCTAAGCAGTAACAACCATGTATTAGGGTCAGCTGCTCATCACTGGCACACACTGAGGAAAGGCACAAGGATGCAGGGGGAGAGCATCAGGTGAGGAGGCAGCGCCTTGAGTTATGCACAAGACTCTCCTATGCTCTCTAAAACCTCAGGGAGGTGAGACAAAACAGCGCTCAGTGCGCTGATTCCCACCCCATCCCACCTCTAGTCCATACACGCAATATAAGTGGCAGGAGTAAGAAGCAATGCACTGATAAACAGGAAGTCATGTGTTAAGTTATTTAAGGATGTGATAAGCTTTTGAACTTTTTAGATTGATCTGTAACCATTGTAGACACTCATAAAATATAATGTGGTATTTTGATACGTGTTACAAGAAAGGGCCAAAACTTAAATATTCAATCATCAATTCAGCTAAGAACAGCTTTTCCAATTAAAGCACACACTCAGGTAAAAATAGAATGATATATATCTGAAAGCCTCTATGTCTTTATGCTTGGGAAGGACAGTGAACATATGTGATGTTAAGTATGTAAGTATGAAGTATGCCAATACAGAAAGAAGTGTCATATGACTCTATCTACGCCAGAAAGGTATATCTTAGGGAACATAATAATTTAGGCCTTTTAGCATAAGTGCACTGAAATGGTGTGTCAACAAGAGAACGCATGTCTGCTGCCTAGACGCTAGGCACAAAATGTTTTCTCTGAGTTCCAAGATAGCAGGAAGGGCAGACTCTGAAAGCATGAGGCTTGGCACTGTGGGCACAAGAATAAGAACTATTGGATTGGTACATTCTGCGTATTTTTGCATTTGCTCAAGAAGCTGAAGGGGTTTGCAGCCCCACAGGAGGAACAACAATATGAACTAACCCGTACCCCCAGAGCTCCCAGGAACTAAACTACCTACTACAAAGAGTACACGTGGTGGGACTCATGGCTCCAGCTGCATATGTAGCAGAGGATGGCCTAGTCTGTCATCAATGGGAGGAGAGGCCCTTGGTCCTGAAAAGGCTCTATGCTCCAGTGTAGGGGAATGCCAGGGCCAGGAAGCAGGAGTGGGTGGGTTGGTGAGCAGGGGTAGGGGGTAGGAGGAGGGGTTTTTCAGAGGGGAAACCAGGAAAGGGGATAACATTTGAAATGTAAATAAAGAAAATATCCAATAAAAAAAGTTGTTCTTCACAATATCCCTATGGCTCCTATTGCATTCCATTTTATAGATGAGAAAATCAAGGCACAGGAAAGCTCAAGAGTTTGCCCCGAGATATCTAAGTAGGAGGAGGCAGGACAGAGATCCCCCTGTGTCCCCAGTTTTGTCCTCAGTCCCCTGAGATGACACCTCCCCAGCTCTTTCCAAGAGACCTTCCAAGCACCTCCCAGCATGTGTGAAGTTGAAAGTTAAAATAAAAACAACAGAAGATATAAACTTTGCCTAAGTTTTCCCTCTGTTCTTATGGAATTACGTAAAAAAGAAAGAATTGTGATTTACTAGTCTCTGGTCCTGTTAAATACAACCTGATAAAGAAATTACCCAGTATAATTGTGTGTGACTGCAATAAAGAATACTGTTCTCTGTTGTGATAAAATTCCCTGACAAAATCAACTTAAGGGGAAAAAAATGAATTTATTTTAAATAGCTCACTGTTCCAGCTCATAATGTATCGTTGGAAACTCAAATGGGCGGGAGCTTCAGATAGGTGGTTACATGATACTCACCGTCAAGAAGCAGAGAGGAATAAGCTAATGTACACTTCATTACACTCACCTCCCTCTCTCCACTGTTAAAAAGTCCAGGATCTCCTGTCTATGGAATGGTGCTACCCATAGTGAGAATGTCTTCCTGCTTTAATTAATGGAATCAAGATAGTACATCACAAATATTCTTAGAGGGCTTTCCCCCATTGACAAGTTGACAGTTAAAACTAACATTACCACGGGTACATTTAGTAATAACGCATCAATAAATTTCACTGTTGACAATTGATGCTGCACATTATTATACATTCTTCTTTGGCAATTCACATGCCATAAAAATTAGACAAGAAAGTGGAAATGAGGGGAAGTAGAGGGTGGCATATACTGGATATAACTCAGATTTATTATACCCACACAAAAGTAACTGGCCTGAGTTATTTGAAAAACAATGTACAAACAAATGGGAATTTGAGTAAGAAAACTTTACACCATGCCTCAATTGCAAAGGAGCCCTCCACTCTGACCTTATCCAAAGCAGAGCAAACCTGCAGCCTGACGGGCTTTGCCTTGTCACCAGTGTCACTTGAAGTCCTGTGACTGTGATACACTTTCTGTAAGGCCAATAAAGTCATAGAACTGCCTCTTGCCTGGCCAATGCAGAGCAAACTTCACCCTGAAACTGAAGGGCTTTTCCTTGCCACAAGGACAACTTGAAGTCTTGTGGGTGTCATACAAAATAGCAAACCTGTTTAATGCTAGGATCAATTCTGTATTGCTCGCTCCAGTGCTGTTTTCTCAATATCTATAGGGATAACTAATATTATATTTCCAAATATTTTGTTGTGACTACTGAACTTAGTATCTCATCCCGATGACTTGCACAAATAGTGTTATAGTTACAAGGGCTTATTAAATGTATATGGGGAAAAGAATTAATGAATTAAATAAAAGAATGAGATGCTTCTTAATTGCAAAAAAATACTGTTTTACTAAATCAAGGATTTATAATATTGAGACAGTAAATTGACTTGTAGCATTCAGTCATACAACAATATATAGATGATAAAGAAATAGACCTAAACCTGAGTATATCTCATAAATGAAGCTGCATACTAAAGAAAGTAGCCAAGAAAAAATTGAAACAATTACATCTGAGAATTTCTTACAAGTTAATTCCACACACCAAACTACACTTCCTAGGTACTCAGAGAGCACTGCTCAAAATAAATACCAAGGCAAAGTGACCTGCACTACACCTGCACATTCCTGTCAATTAAATTATATTTTAGGTCTCAGAGACAACATAACAGATGTGAAAGATTAGGATTAGATATTGAAGAACTCCATTCTCATACCAGAGTAAAATCAAACTAGAAAGGAATAAAAGACTATCAGAAATGTTATTATTCTATTTTTTTCAACTTTTAATTTTGCAACATTTTTAAGCTTGCAACAGTTTTTATCCATACAACATTAGACCGGCCTCTAACCTGCTGTGTGGTCAGAGATAACCTTCATCTCCTGGTTCTCCTGCCTCTACCTCCCCAAGGGCTGGAATTATGCGCATCACACCACCAGGTCTGCTTCCACGATACACATAAATCGAACAGTACACTTTTAAATAGCATGCAGGTCAGAGGGAAAAAAATATTGATGGAATTTTTTTAAAAAATGATAAATAAAATGAATATAAATGAAAAGGCGTGACTAATCAAACTGTGAGGAATTCAGGAAAAGCAGTACTTACAGAAGAATTTTGCCACTGAGTTTATATACTAAGAGAAGATACCTGAAAGCGTCTACCTTAGGGAACACACTTTTATCTCAAAAGCCAGAGCCAGAAGACCTTTTGGCCAACAGCAACACTGTCTAATTCACCACTTGAAGTCCATCACCTTTAGTGCCTATCAGTTTATCATTCCCCAAGAGATGAAACCTATTTCAAGGCTAACAAGCCATTGAGGAAGATGTTATCATGTTAGTCCTGTATCCACGCTCAACAGAGTCTGTATTCCCAAAATTGGTAAAATACTTAATTGGGATGTATTGACTTACAAATGGACCAGCCTTGAAAGAAAAACCACACTGAGCTGTGATTATCATTTGCCAAAACTCATCGGAATACTCAGGTAAAGAAAATGCCAATACCCAATATTGTTTTGTTTTTTTTTTTTCTTTGCCAACACAGACAGCTATGAAAAGCAATCTACAACTCACCTCCATTTTGTGCAATGAAAGTTGATCCTTTGTTTCTGGAGGATCACTTATTTTAAAAAATCAAATTAATGGGACAACAGTCAAACGTGGTGGTTGATAGATAGTACGTAGACATTCTGCAACCAGATTTCACAGATGTGTGGCTCTATCAAAGCATAGATTCACCCTAAAATGTTACTGAAATTGATTTCTGATTCCATTGTGTTGCTACAAATATTATAATAGTAATATCTTAATTATTGGGCATAGATTTTTTTTCTTAATTCCAAAGTCTGGCTACTACATTTCTGTGAACAGTGACTCATGCATACGAAGCACTTATTAGCTATTTTCATTATCCTTTCTTTTCACAGATGAATTGACAACTACATCTTCTTAATGGTGTCATCCAAGATCTAAAGTGCACGTTCCATTCACCGCAACTCAAGTCCGCGGTAGAACCGTTTGTCCACAGCCACTGTGAGAATCCTTCCCGCTGCACTTAGAGGAAGACCCACGTCTGCTTCTACATATTCATCTGAGAGATGGTTTCAACTAGATCCAGCCAGAAGATGAGAGAATCCTCCTCTAAAATGAAGGTTTGTTTTTAGAAGAATCAAATTTCTAATCTATAACTCATGGAATAAATAATTGTTATCTCTAGAGTCACCATTAAGCCTTGTTCCTTTCTGTCCCGATGGGTGTCCGGCTTGTCTTTCTATAAATGTTTAAATGACAAAGTTGTAAAACAAACGAAATAACAGTAAGGGCGAAAATAAAGGAAAAAGGGGAAACTCTTGCCAGAGAGCGGAAAGAGCAAGAAAGTCATCAATTTAAAATGTCAAAACTGGGAAATCAAAGGAAAAGCAGTCCCGCTGAATATAATCCAGGCCCGGACGAACATCGCAAAAAGGGGGAAACCGATAAACCCGCAGGCAGGCTCAGAGCATGTGTTAGCCCTTACCTCGGGCTGATGTGTTTACAAGAAACGCACGAGTCTGCGTTAGTTCCTAATTAGGTTAGGATGGCTGCCAACGCAAGTAGTCGTTTCTGAGATGCAAGGTTATGGTTACAAATGGATATCAAAGCCTTGACACTTAAGTGGCCATAGCAAGGGCTGCCAAATGAAGCTACGTAATTGGTCCCCTAAGATTGGAGCAGCAACTCGAGTTTCGTCTCTCTCTGGAGCCCCCTTCCTTCACACCACCAGTGGGGCAGGCAGAAAATGGTACAATGTCAACTCAGGAAATTTGCTGACAATGTTCTCATGGACTGCAATGAAGGCTAAAAGTTAAAACACGTAGTTTTAAAAGAATTATGAATATTATTCTGTTATTTACTTCTAGTACTTGTCTGATTAGAGCATCCTTTAATGCAAGTTTCTTTGTCAATCTCTGTTGTCTATCTGGGAGAAAAAAAAATAACTAACTTCAAATTAACCGTAATTATACAGAGTGAGGACCATTTTTCTCCACACAAGCCACTCTGAGAAATAAAATTATTGATTCAGTTCTCCGTAAGAAATTGTTCTTTCTGTGTCACTTGTTCTTATCAACTGGGTGAGTAAATAATTATAGCACATTTGGTATTGTCATCAATGGCACCGTCCCCAGTGAATGGTACAGATGGAATTCTTACAGGTCACAAATCTAAAGTCAATGTGTTTTGTAATCCAACAACATGTCATCAAAAGGCTCAAAAGAGTCCATTTTTACACCACGCTGCCAAGGGGAAAACAAGAAAGGCTCGGAGCATCTGGAAAATAGAAAAATCCTCTTGAAACGCTCTGGCCAATTAGCACATTAATTTTATGTGAATATCGTCTTTCTACCATCTAATTTTCCTAGTGCCGTGCTCTTTATTTAGTGACCTCTAAGAATATTTGTTGAAAATACCATTTGTTATTCATGAAACCTCTTTCTCTTCTGTAGGACTCTGGGCTGGGCCAAGACGCAGAACACAGACTAGCACCCAAACTCAGCATATCACCCTCAATACCCTGAAATACTCTCAAGGTGCCACTGCACAGGAACCTTTTCTCATGGTTATGCTTCTCATGGTTACACTGTCAACTGTATATAAATATATATAAAACCTTGTGGCCAAGGAACACATCTGTTTAAATGATATAAAGAACCAGCCAAAGCCAAGGGTGTTTCTCTGAACTCAATGTCACAATTCCCAAGAAGAGATACAGGGAAGTACTCAGTGTTGGGACTGAAGGAGATGACTTAGGATCCCCTTTTCAGTCTAGCATACTGGTTGTCAGTGAGGGGTTAGGCAAAAACACTTGGCAGTATCTAAAGATATTATTGGTCATCACAACTGCGGGAAGAGGTACCACTGGCTCCTAGAACATTGCTGAGCTGTGCACAACCCAGCCAGCCATCACCTCAAAGAAAAAGACAACAAGAGAAATAAAAAACATTTGGTCCAATAAGTAACGCCCATAAATATGGGTAGAAACCTCTTAGAGCTATGAGACTGTGGTGGAGTGGTTTTACTTCACACACATCTATCTCTACAGCACCTGAATCCTTGAAGCCTTAACCTAGCACTGATAATAAAGTAGCCCACACGTATAGATGTTCTTTATACAGGCTGCTATCCTTAGCTCTCTGTAGACCCTCCATCTCCCAACAGTCCCGCCAGGAAGAAACTGCTGTCACCCCTTCAGAGTTTGGAACACTGATGTATAGGAAGTTTGAAGCAAAACCACAGAAAGTGGAGTGCAAACCTGATTTGAGAAACTATAGAATTAAACCCCAAATCCACACCTCTTCTCCAAATTAGAGGCTAAGGAGAAAAGCTAAAATTCTAAGAAGATGATGTAGTTTTTTGTTTGTTTGTTTTGTTTGTTTGTTTTAGTACGCTGTAAAAAGGAACACCTTTTTTTTTTCCTCAGGTTTTCCTATTTGAGTTGGCCTCTGGGGGATCACTCCTAGCCTCACTTCTTAGAGACAGGCAGGCCTCTTTTGTCCTAAGCACAAGCTGTAACTAGCACCAACCCAAGCTGCTTATAGTGAGTGAGCCCAATTTCTACCTCTACGTAATTTCCCCAGCTTCATTTTACAGTTCAAAGATCTGTTTCTAAATTATTTCAAAATTCACTCATATCTTATAAAATAACTAATATTTTTTATACAATCGTGAAACAAGAGCTTGAGGCCTCATCGATGTTCAATGGACAGGGGAGCAGAGACCAACCTGTTTCTCCAATCGCACCGCTTTGTGTGAGAGACCAGCTTAGAAGGACTCTAAAAAAGCTTTGGCAATGCGATCCCGAATAGGCCGACCAGGACATCAGGGTGAGACAACAGCACCTCTAGCATTTAAAGAGCACATACAAACATGACTGTCATTTGAAGAGAACTCAGGGCAAATTGTTGCCATCTGTGACTGAAGAGTGCCTGTAGACGTGGTTAGGAGGCAGAATCAAGGGAGTAGGACCCTGCAGATAACAGAGGAAAACAGAAAAGTGTTGGGGCTGGAGAAATAGCTCAGCCTTTACAAGCACTTCCTGCCCTTGCAGAGACCCTGAGTTTGGTTCCCAGAACTCCACACCAGGCAACTCAAAATCACTTGTAACTCCAGCTCCAGGGGATCAGACACCTTCCTCTAGCTTCTACAGACACTTGAGTGGGAACCCAGACTCATCCGAATACTTAGAAAGGAAACAAATCTCTTTAAAAGGGGTCAAAAGATGTTCTTCATGGAGAAGCAGGACATAGGATGGATCCTGAACAAGGTGGTAAAAGCATCCATACAAAGTAAGGAATAGGAAGTCCTACACCCCAGCAGGGCTTCTCTTTAACATTGTCTATTGTTGTTGTTGTTTTGTTGTTGTTGTTGTTGTCATCGTCGTCGTCATTATATTAAAAATACAATGGTGGTAAATTTTGATGTTATGTAAGAGTTATGTAAAAGGGGGAGGGGTCCTAAGATTGGAAATAGATGAGACAAGTGTTTCTAAAGCGCAAAGCTTCTCCTGTTCCCAAGTGGCTTTACACTGCTCTGTGAAGTCCTGACTCCCCCATCATGCATTGCGCAGTCTTCTAGCTGCTTCTTCCTTACACAGCAGCACATTTGTCTCTTAGTCACCCTTCGTCTTTAGTGTTTGAATCTCACGAGAGCACGCTAGTGCTCACATTTTCACCCCCCAGGGCATAATGTGGCATTTGATACATAACAGGTACCTCAGAGGACACAATAAATGGCGCAATATTCAAGGAAGTATATGTCAACCACTTCAAAATTGTTTAGTAATGGCTTAAATGAGGCAGTATAAGGCTCAGTAATATTTTTTAATGGCGTAGGATGAAAGGTTAACCAAATATGTTACACAACTAAAACTTTAAAAATATGCCTCTGTTGGACCAAAGCTAACCTGATTCAATTCATCAGGAATAAATATAAAATCCTTCACTTAGGTTCAAGCATTCAGTTGCCCAAACTTGGCTGAATTTGTCTTGGTTTAGTAGTCTTTTTATGTGAGTAAACCTCAGAGATTTTACTGACAGAAAATTTAATATGGGTCAAGGGTATGAGTTGGCTGTTGGAAAATAATCAGAAAGTGATGGGAGGTGGTGATCCAATACATAAGACAATAGGAGAGGACCTGGCACAGTCCAAAGCACCATATCTGTACCTGGTACTCAATACGGAGCCAGGTATAATTGATGGTGATCTGTATATTGATGGATACTGTGTTTTAGATGAATAGAAGCAAACTGGGGCTTCAGAACAAGATGTCTGCCAACTGGAAAAGGGTCCAGAAACCAAACACTGTGTCCCCATGGTCAGCTGGAAACCCTAGGAATAAAGACTGGAGAAGGAAAAGGGGAGGGGGCTCACTTTGAATATTTTGATGACGGAATGAAGAAATGTGCACATCTGCCTCAAAACCCCCCTGCCTATGACCCACTGGCCTCTATTTTTATTTAATCACTAAGTATTTCCATTAGCTACAATATGGAACCATGACTCCTATGCCCACTAAGAGAAAGGACACTGATTTAGGAAGACAGCTGTGTTGGTGTCTGGTTAATTGAGGGTGACCTCACCTTGGCTTTGAGTACAGATATTCCTGCGACTGTCCACTCCCTGTTTCTGCAGCATGACTTCACCACCATGCCCTGTCCCTCTCCAGTATAATGTTATCTTTCATTTTTTCTCTCACCTAGATTCCTGGGTACGATTCGTTTGCATGTTTCTTGTCACTATCCTGAGACAGAGATTACTCTGATGACCTCCTCCATGGGTCCTTGTTCCCCCTACAGACTGCCTTTCAGCAGTTCTTTCTGATCTCTAAGCTCTTGTACTCTCTGAGTGGATTTCTCAGTGCCCTCCTATGCTGATAACTGTGTGGCTCAGAGGGCATGAGAAGATGGCTCTGTTAGCTTGTCACCTTAGCAGGAGGACTTGAATTTGACCTGCAGCCCTCATGTCAAAACTCTAGGCATGGCGGTATATGCCAGAACTTGGAGAGTTAACACAGGCTGCCCCGGGGCTAGCCAAGTTGGTAATCTTCAGGTTCAATGCAAATACATGCACACACTCACACATGCATGCACATACTCACACATGCATCCACATACTCACACATGAGCATGCACACACTCATGCATGCATGCACACACTCACACATGAAGGTGCACACACACATGCATTCACATACATAATTAGCTAAAGATAATTTTTTTCACTCAGCTACTCATGGAAGATGTTTCTAACAATCTGAACTTTAAAAAGTAAAAAGGCAATAAACTGCCCTGTGAGAAGGGACTTTCACCTTCGTCAGGAACTCACATGGAACTTGGAAAAAAAACTGTTCTGAAATGACTTGGTTGACATGGGGGGGGGCAGCAGATTCAGTATTTTTAGTGGACTGGACTGGAACAATTCTAAGGTAGTTTTGAGAAACTAGGCCACGACAAGCTAATAAGATGACTAGTTCTTCCTCACCCTCCTGACCTGGAATGAGCCAGGCAGCTTAAAACAAAGGCTGTTGCTTCTCCTGTTTTTTCTTGGTTTGGTTTGGTTTGGTTTTGTCCTGCCAGCAGGCCCCTTGCTAAAGAACTGGTTCAACAAGTTCAAGGCAGGATCAGAGCACAGTACACAACAGTTGAGAGCCAATCAACCATCTTATCTTTCTTCAAACTGACCGACCCTAAATTAAAGGGCATAAACTCTTCAGAGACTTAAAAAGCAACCCAGCCCTTGAGGAGAGACTAGCTTGCTCAGCTTCCCAAGTCCCTGCCCCTCTGCTTTTCAGAGAGTCTTTCTATGGATTCACTGCACGTCTATGCTTCCTCCTCTCCCAATAAATGTCTTTCTTCACCTGTGGACCCTGTTCTGCTGTTTTCGGTGTTCCAGATTTCTCCACTGCCACTTGTTGTGTTTGAATTTTTTTTCTTACCTTTTAATTCAATGTAATCAGAGGCCCCAGACTGTATCGTTGTCAATACAGTGATATTCAACCAAGGAGTGTGGGGAGACAAAGAAAACTAAGACTGGAAAAGTATAGCAAAGTTTCATAAGGGTTCACGCCCAGAAAGTGTCAGAGTCGGATGAGAACACAGGTTTCCCATGTCACCGAGTTCTTGCCATCCCTCCACAATGTCTACCGTATGCCCAGGGCCTCGAGTGACTCACAAACCTCATGGAAAACATTCTTTATTCAAGTAAACACACATGACTTAGAAACAAAGGTAGAACAAGAACAGAATGCAAGATGGAATCGCTCTCATATGAAGACACTGCCACCCACAACCTGGGAAGAAGTCTAACTCTGAGTAAATATTTATCTGTTGCCACACAGCCACTGTCTGAGAGACTTACTTCACAAGTGACATCTCAAGAGACACCGAAAACACAGTGTAAAAGCAACCGTGTGGTGAGGAAAATGACTTCAACATAAGGCAAAGTTTACTAAACTGGCACGGGAAGTTTTGGAAACAGGCAACCTTATGTCTGAGATCTGCTTCACCCCTTGTCATCCCTGAAGTCCCTCCTCCTTTTAATTTCATTTATAAAACAGGGAAGGCGATATCGACCATGTGGAGTGTGAAGATCAAAATCATGCCACTTCAAGCCCTACTCCCCGATTGTCTCATGAAAAGACTTCAGGGATAGTGGCTGAACCCCTAAAAGTGGTCTAACATGGAGACAAATGAGCAGGAAATTCATAAGACCAGGTAGGTTGGGAAAGGAAGATCAGGGCGCTGTTGGTGTAAAAAGCAGTGGTGACAGTCACATGTAGTGTACCAACTACACGGCAGTAGTCTTCTTGGGAACAAAGTCACATATTTTATTATGGTTCTCTGTCCAGTAAGAAAACTCCTTTGACAGCAAGGATCAAAAACTCAAGTGACAGCACATGCAGTCAAGGATGTAGAGCAAGGGGCACACTTCTTCATTGCTGGTGGGAGTGTGTAAACTTGTACAACCACTTTGGAAATCAATTTGGCAGTTTCTCAGAAAACTGGAAGTAGTTCTAGCTCAAGACCCAGCTGTTCCACTCCTGGGCACATACTCAAAAGATGTTCTAACATCCCACAAAGACACTTGCTTAACTATGTTCATAGCAGCTTTATTCATAATAGCCCCAAACTGAAAACAGCCCAGATGTCCCTCAGCTGAAGAACGGATAAAGAAAATGTGATACATCTAACTGATGGAATACTATTCAGCTATTTAAAACAAAGACACCACGACTTTTGCAGGCAAATGGATGGAACTTGAGAATATCATCCTGAGTAAGGTAACCCAAAAGGACATGCATGGTATGTACTCATTTATAAGTGGATATCAGCCACAAAACACAGGTACCATGTTGCACCCCACAGACCCAAAGAAGCTAAACAAGAAGGAAGGCCCAAGTGAAGATGCTTGATTCTCACTTAGAAGTAAGAATAAAATAGTCATAAGAGGCAGATGGAGGGAAGGAACTGGGAGGGAGAGGGGATTGGGAGGGGAATGGGGGCTCAGAGTCAGGTGTGGAGAGAGACAGGAGAGATGGCCAGATGGTCATGAGAATGAATGGAATCTGCAACTCGGGGCAAGAGGCCATCTGGAGGATGTGCCAGAGACCTGGGATAAGTGAGGTGCTCAAGAACCAATGGGGGTTACCTTGGCTGTGACTCACAGTATTGGGGACATGGAACCTGAAAAGGCCACCTCCTGTAGCCTGGCAGGAGCCACAGAAGATCAATAGAGACACCAGCCCACCGATAACAATTTCAATCCAAAATTTATCCTGTTTACAAGAAATGTAGGCACCAGAGATGGAGCAGAGACTGAGGGAATGGCCAACCAATAACCAGCTCAACTTGAGACACATCCCATAGGCAAGCACCACCTTCTGACACTATTGATGATACTCTGTTATGCTTGCAGACAGAAGCGTGTTGTCCTGTGAGAGGCTCCACCCAGCATCTGACTCAGACAGATGCAGACACCCACAGCCAAACAGTGAATGGAGCTTGGGGACTCTTATGGAAGAATATTAGGAAGGATAGAGGCCCCTAAGGGTATAGGAACTACACAGGAAGACCAACAGAGTCAACTAACCTGGACCCATGGGGTTCTCAGAGATGAATCACCAATCAGAGAACATACATGAACTGGAGCTACACCTGCCTGCACATACGTAGCAGTTGTGCAGCTTGGTCTTCATTTGAGTCCTAAACTAGAGCAGGCACTATCCCTCATGCTGTTGCCTGTATGTGGGATATGCTCTTCTAGCTGGGATGCTTTGTCTCACCTCAATGGGAATAACCTATTGCAGAGACTTGAAGTGCTAGGGTTGGGGGTAGGGTGGGGTGTGGATACCCAGGGGGCCCCTGACACGCTCAGAGGAGAAGGGAAGGGGGAATAGGGAAGGAGTGTGGGAGGGGGTAATGAGCCAGATGTAAAGTGAAAAAGCAAAAAAAAAAAACTAAATTAAGAGAAAAAGAAACAATCACCCGACAATAACTTAAGAAGTAAAATGGTATTTAATATAAGACATTAGTTAATTGCAAAATTTTGGATTTTGAGGACTAGATTCTGGACCAGGACTACAGGCTGAATTCTAGAGAAATCTCTAATAAGTGATTCACTGAAAGAAAAAAAATAAAAGAAGGAACACTCCTTTGTAAAATTCCTTAGGATCAATGTCTTACCATCATTCAGTCTGTCCATATGATGTCATATAGGACAAAGAACTTGTATTCATCTCTATTCCTAATACTGGATCTGTGTCACAACTTAGTAATGGCTTTTTTGAATACATCACTAGACAGATGAATCAATGAATCAATTAATGTCAAGAAGCATATCGTGAAAAATGATACATTCAAAGCTCTTCATTGCAAATACTGCAATGAAAACTTGCGTTTTTTTTCCCCCTAGGGCAAGGGTCAGAAAATGTTATCTGTAAGGGGAGAGTAAATATTTTAGGTTTTGAGAGGTAGTAGTTCTTGTACCTAAACCATTCCTCCCACAAAATGGAAACAGCATATTTCCTGATAAATATTTATTTGCTATGACATAGCCATAACCTAAGAGTCTTGCCTAAAAATTGACATCTCAGAAATAAACAAAACACAGCACTGTTAGGGAGAATCTGACTTAAAACAAGGCCATAACCATACACATATGACATGATAGTATATGCACATATATGTGTGCTAGGCATGTATGTGAACTCATCGTGGTCACTCTTGTGAGAAAGCAGCCTTGAACAGCAAGCACGTACATGCACACACACAAGAGACTGGTATGTCATTGTGATTTGTGAATGGTGAAATTCAAATTTTCTCTAATTTGTGTCATAAGTATTGGGGTTTTTTTTGTTTTTTTTTTCCAAAGATTTAAGAAACACAAAAACTATCTTTAGCTCACAAGCCACACAAAACAGGCTGTAATTTAAAAGCAACCACACTCAATAAGAGTTCTCCTACAAAGCCTCTTCAAATTGCTTCTGTAAGCAGGAAATCAAAGGCCTGTCTCTAACATTCCCACATCTCCTGTTATGCAGGGCTAACCTGAATATATGCAGGAAGGGTGACTTATTTTCAGCCTCCCATTGTGCTCCTGATAAGCTGAAATACGATACAAGCAAAAAGACATCATTGCCAGTATGGATAAGGAAACGCACCCCGCTTGTGTGTCTATTTCCTTACGTGTCACGTTTTTCCCTCTAACCGGTCTTTTATGTGAAAATCCAGCGTTCATTTCGTGAATATGCGTTGCATATCTTCCTATGAAAGACTGAGAATATGTCGTTCCTGTCATGCTCACGCCCAGAGTCGACATGAACTAACTTGGTATTTGCAGAGTTCTAGCTGCATATGTATCAAAAGATGGCCTAGTCGGCCATCACTGGAAAGAGAGGCCCATTGGACACACAAACTTTATATGCCCCAATACAGGGGAACACCAGGGCCAAAAAGTGGGAATGGGTGAGTAGGGAATTGGGAGGAGGGTATGGGGGACTTTTGGGATAGCATTGGAAATGTAATTGAGGAAAATACGTAATAAAAAAAATATTTTAAAAATAAGCATACATACTGTTATTTATGTTTGTATTCTCTTATCTCAAGCTCTGCCCCTGTATAACTTCAGGGTAGGAATAAACGGCGTGAAGATTTTTTTGTGAGATACAGACCTCTCTAATCTAGTCAGTTTATGTAAAATGAAAACAAAAATACAAGAATGAGAAAAATATTTAAGTGTCTTTTAAAACCAAAGAAGCAAAATATTTATTTTTCAGTTTTCATATTTCAATACATAATGGATACAGCACAAACCACTTAATTTACTCTTTTTATTGGTTACTTTATTTACTTACTTTTCAGATGTTGTCCCCCTTCCCGGTTTCCCCTCCCAAACCCTCCATCCCATTTCCCCCCCACACACACCCCCCCCCACCGCTTCTATGAGGATGCTCCCCTTCCCACCCACACACTCCTGCCTCCCCACCTTGGCATTTCCCTACACTGGGGCATTGAGCCTCCACAGGACCAAGGGCCTCTCCTCCCATTGATGCCCAACAAGGCCATCCTTTGCTATATGTGGCTGGAGCCATGGGTCGGTCCCTCCATGTGTACTCTTTAGTTAGTAGGTGGTTTAGTCCCTGGAAGCTCTGGGTGGTCAGGTTAGTTGATATTGTTGTTCTTCCTATGGGGTTGCAATCTTCTGCGGCTACCTCAATCCTTCCTCTAACTCTTCCATTGGAGTCCCTAGGCTCAGTCCGGTGGTTGGCTGTGAGTATCTGCAACTGTATTGGTCAGGTGCTGGTAGAACCTCTCAGGGAACAGCCATCCAGACTCCTGTCAGCAAGCACTTCTTGGTATTAGCAATAGTGTTAGGGTTTGGTGTCTGGAGGTGGATGGATCCCCAGGTGTGGTGATCTCTAGATGGCCTTTTCTGAGGTTCCTCACAAAATTGGAAATAGTTCTATGTGAAGACCCAGATATACCACTCCTGGGCATATACCCAAAAGATGCTCCAACATATAACAAGGACATGTTCTCCACTATGTTCATAGCAGCCTTATTTATAATAGCCAGAAGCTGGAAAGAACCCAGATGCCCCTCAACAGAGGAATAGATACAGAAAATGTGGTACACTTACACAATGGAGTACTAGTTAGCTATTAAAAGCAATGACTTCATGAAATTTGCAGGCAAATGGATAGAACTAGAAAATATCATCCTGAGTGAGGTAACCCAGATGCAAAAAAAAAAAAAACCCACATGGAAATGCAGAGGCGAAAATATTACAGAAATCAGGGAAGATATCAAAAAACCAAAATGGGCCTTGCCCATGAAAGAGCCTAGTATAATATGAAGATAGAATTTCAGTTTTACAGAAATAGGACAAGAATTCAACTTTCAAGCCATGTTTACAACGTGACTGCTCAACACCCATGATAGCAAAGCTCCTTCCTTCACCACATAAACACAGGTTGCTATTATCCTTACCAACAAACAAAACAAAACAAAACAAAACAAAACAAAACAAAACAAAACAAAATGCCCTGTAAGTTCTGTTTTAAATTGAAAACATAAGCAATTGCAAGTTGTGTGGAATAAAATTAATTTCTAAACTATATTTAATTTCTACACTGCCAAGATTCACCCCCTTAGTAAAAACATGTCTTCTAAACCATTTCATTGAATACACACACTTTCGTGTGTTCCAGTAACTCTGCCTCCGTGTCAGAAACCCATGAACCAGGAGTTAGGGTTCCTGCTACAGTCTCAAGGGTGGCCTGGGCAAGCATCATTCTTCCCCACTCCTTCCCATATTTGATTTCTTGTCTTACAAAACTGAACCACAGAAATCACTAAGGGAGGTGTGTGTGTGTGTGTGTGTGTGTGTGTGTGTGTGTGTGTGTGTGTGTATGCATATGTGTGTATGTGTGTGAATGTAACTGTGTGTATGTGTGTGACTGTGTGTATATGTGTGTGCATGTGTGTATGTGTGTATGACTGTGCGTGACTGTGTGTGCTAATGTGTGTAACTGTGTATATGTGTGTGTATGTGTGTGTGAGAGAGACAGAGAGAGACAGAGAGACACCACAGAAATCCACACACAGAATTCCACATTTTGTTATATATGTATTAATTTACTAATATGTATGGATCAATTTTTAAATAGAAATAACTTTATTCCAAGGACAATCCAAGGCAGAAATTGCTAGCCCACCATGCAGGCGAGCCACGGACCTAACAACATTTTCCAGGAGGGATTAGCTTGCAGAGTCTCTTCAGAATCCATCCATCACTCTTCACAGCTTCCTACTGCAGGATCTTAGGCAGTCACTGACGATGCTTCATTTCCTCAGCTCTTGGATGCAGATGATCATTTCTCTACATGGAGCTCAATCGTTAAAACCAAGTCGGACCAAACAGAATGAAGTGTGCAAAAGTCCGTTGTAAACTGTTAGAAGATAGCTTAATACTTACTTTTCCAGCATAAGTACATCAAGATTTCACAAGAGATACACTTAAAATTTAAAACAAAATACATCAGCAAAATGCACAGTAGACTTTCTCTGAGGAAGACTAGAAAATAAAATGCACAGCCGCACCGCGTTAACGCCAGGGGTGAAATGGAATTAGGAGCGTGAGTTGAAGACCATTCAGACAATTTGCATTAGATCAACTTGTTTCTCTAGATAGGCGGGAAATTTGAAGTATGCACTTACATTTCCGATGTTGTAGCTTCTACTTAACAAGTATTTTTAACTTATTTTATAAATCCCTTCAACCAAGATGTTGGATGTTGTTATTTTTCAGGATATTTTGTTGTTGTTGTTGTTGTTGTTGTTGTTTGGTGTTTGGTTTTGGTTTTTTGGGTTTTGGGAGGGCTTTTGGTGTTTTGTTTTTGTTTTTGTTTTCATGTTTTGGTTGCATTTCACTCTATTTAAATTTATCATCAAAGACACCATTATCTAATTCACTCTGCAAAATCCCGAGGTGCCCATCTCAGCTTCCCCTACATGTTTTTGTAGTTAGGTTTGTGTCTACATCAGCACTTCTATTATACATTTGTATTTTAGGAGTTTAAAGCTTGTCCATAAAAATTAACTAAGGCTGAAACTTGGCAGGCAGCTTACAAGCACATTTTGTTTTTACCAACCTTCAAGAAATTCCATATGGCTATTTCTAAATCCCTGTATACCAAACTTAAATAAGAAGAATTCTGGCCAACATGAGACACTTATTTAAGCTAATTCCCTTCAAACACAGGGACTTTGTTTACATTTGATTATTTATTATTCCATGACCAGCCCTCATCTCTCCTCCAAGTCTCTCGCTGGCTCATTCTGATGGCTCATTCTGATGTCACCTGCAGCCTCGTGCTTCTGGCTTGGGGATGCTTACCTAAAATCTCGTGCTGCCACTGCTCTGTGGATGCTCTGAGAAGTGTCAGCAGAATCTTTATACGGGAGGCCGCCAAGGCTCAGCCATACCCTGCCTCTGCCCCACCTGAAGACACGCCCTTTTTAGTTTGATGATCACATCCTTATGGACCAGAAGGTAATCTGGGCGGGTGGGGCGGGGGCGGGGAGGGAGGGTGTCATTGCTCATCTATGTAAACAGAGCTGTCTTCACTCGAAAATCCCAAGCAATTGCTTGGATTTGTTGGAAAAGGATGTTTCACGGGTGGTTCATGTATCTACACATCTTTTTTTTTTTTTTTTCTTTTACTGGATATTTTCTTTATATACATTTCAAATGTTATCCCCTTTCCAGGTCTCCCCTCCGGAACCCCTTATCCCATCCCCCCTTCTCCCTGACTCTGTGAGGGTGCTCCCCCCAACCCACCCACTCCCATCTTTTCACCCTGGCATTCCCCTACACTGAGGCATCGAACCCCCTCAGGCCCAAGGGCCTCTCCTCCTACTGATGTCCAACAAATCCATCCTCTGCCACATATGCAGCCAGAGCCGTGGGTCCCTCCGTGTGTACTCTTTGGTTGGTGGTCCAGTCCCCGAACCTCCGGGGGATCTGGCCAGTTGACACAGTTGCTCCCCCCATGGGGCTGCAAACCCCCTCAGCTTGTGAAGCAACAGCTGTTTTCTTTTCCAAATGTCCTTTTATATAGTTGACAGCTGTAGAAGAGTAAGATGGTGCTCCTCCTGTCAGAGTGAAGCAGGTGACCCCTGACAGGCATAATAGAGACCACATCTCCCTTCTAAACAAAGGGTGGAGTGCTCAGAGTAAGGAGTAAGGACTGCTAAGTTTCCATCCTGCGCATGCGTTCATCATCTGGCCCCTTCACACTCTACGTGGTTAGGAAATGGGCTGTGCCGCAAGACTGTCACGTTACAACTCTCATTCCTATTAATAATAAACTACACTTGGTCTCTAAGCCAGGACCCTTGAATCCCGTGGAGGCAGTCGGGAAACCATGACTGGCCTTGCAAGGAGTTGAATGCCCTCTTCAAATTTCCTGTCATGAATGCAGGGTGAACGTCAACTCCTTAAAGGCTGACTCTCTCCAGGTCTCCATTTTTCGATTTGATTCAACGCTTGATCCCATGGTGCCCGGCACAGAGACCATTGTTCATCAAAGGAAGCCCAATAAACTTTCTTAAAGAAGCATGGGGCACAAACAACAATCCAGGACAGGAAGAAGCAGTTTCCAAGGGCTCCCTGAGGGTTAGGACAAAGGAGGGCACTGAGAAGAAGTGAGGTAAACTCATAGTCCCCTGCATCCAGTCTGCCTGCCTTCTGTGTTGCTGTGGGGATTTGAAAATCATCGTTCACACACAAAGATTCCTAGTGGGACCGCACTGTGTGTCCTCACCGATTTCTGTAAAAATACGGAGAGTAGAAGAACGTGGTGTCAGAGAGCTCCTGGCCTCTAAATTGGAATGAGTGTGGGATTTGCCTTTTTCTGATAATCCTCACTTCTTAAATATGTCTTCTCTCCCGCACTTGGCCAAACCAGAAAAGGGATCAAAAGAAGGGCAGATCATTCACACCTCAGCCGAAAACCATGTCTGCCATGTTCCAGTGTTTAAAATACTGAAAGAAAGAAAAAAAAATGCTTTCTGAGCTACTCCCCAATTTAGCCTGATGCTGTCGCCTGATTTCATGGCAATGTGGGATTTAGCGCCGTGCTTCAGAGAAAGACTTAAAAACTCCTTCCGAGAATTTAAGAGTTTTGAGGCTCATTTGGAGGCCTTTTTAAAGATGAAATGAGCCATATGCTGCGTTGAAGAGCTGTAGCCAAATTGGTCAGAAGCAGGAGAGAACCGGGCAGTTGATGGTAGCCAAGTGAGGGAGGCCCAGCCTGGGCTTAAGCAGGGTTGCCTGGTACCCTACAGCGGTAGCTTAAGCCCATGTGGAAACTATCTGCTTCAGATCTCCAACAGTGCTGGCTGCAGGAGCTCCCAAGCCTTAATGATGTAGAAGGACCGGAACTTGTCAACATGTCTCAAGCCTTCTTTCTGCTCTTGTCTTAACCACTCACACCTCATTTCAATCTTACCACAAAGAGGATACTAAATATCCAAGCTGCTAGGGGGTTCGGTGAATCCCCTTGTAAGACAAAAACAAAAGGTTTTTCACCAATGGGGCCTCATCCCAGTCCACTGCTCTGTGTACAGTCCGGCTGGTGCTGAAACCCTTTGCAGAGTCTAACCTTTGAAGAGAAACGGTCTCCTGAGTTGGTGCTAAGTTAAAACAGAGAAGGCTTAGGGATTTCGTGTTCAGGACAGGAGTAATAGAGCTTGCCTTAAAGGAAACGCAAGCCCAGGCAGGTGGTAGGCACGCCCCTTCCAGAAGCTCTGCCTGCAAGCATGCTTCCCCCAGGAAGAAACTAAGCTAAGTGGTGTGGTGAAGTTTCTAATGAGGCTAAGTAGGAACAAGAGTGAATTAAGCCATATTTTCCCCTGTGGACAAAGCAAATCAAAATTGTAAAGTTGAAGCTTCCAGAGTCAAGGGGTTTTATACACATACCAGCTGCTGCCTCTCTGAGCCTCACAGGGCTTCCTAGCGGGACCACGCAAGAAGCGCTGTTCAAGGTGATACCAGGAGTTCTTTTGATAATGGCTTTTCATTCTGGGCAGTGGAGCAACGTCTGGCTATGAAGTCACATCTGCGATTTAACAAGCTATGACCGGCATAAAGGGCCCACGGTATTTGTTCTTCTTCCTTCCATGTTCAGTAGGCATATGGTTGTTCATTCAATGCTCCCTAAAAATATCATTTGGCACACGTTCGTGTTTTGCTCGTGAAAGTTTATGTACGTCGTTAGCAACATCAACATAGGCGGCTTCTTCTAAAGCTCATGCGTTCATCACATGGAATTATTTCATTGTAATTAATATGCAGGAAACTTTCCCTCTGCCTACAAGCACAGTTCTGTTCCAAAGGGCTACCTCTGGAGGTTCCAAATGCCTCTAGGAGCATCCATACCGCTCTCTTGCCGAGCCAAGTGTGCTAAAGACAATGTCTGAAGCACCCTTCAGCAGGCTGCTTCACCAATTAACTGTTAAAAACATTCATGAGCATGCTGACACTCCCACGGGGAGTCTGGAAAGAACTGTTAGTTCTCAGGGTGTGAGTAGAGACAAGAGTCATGGACCTAAGCTTTAATATCAACGTGCTGTTTAACGGAAGCCTAAACTTTACTATAGAACGTTTGTGGTTACAATTCCCAAGAAAAGATGTCAGTAGAGAGTGGCAGGGCTTATCATGGACCTCTCTCTCCAGCCCCATCAAGAAACCTCAGGCAAGAGATAAAGAAAGAACAAAGGAAGAGTGAACAGGGACTGCTGGAGCAAAACAGATGCAGAGCCAGGCAGTGTTGAGAACCAGTTTCAGAATGCCTTCAGGGGCTGACCACAGGCCACAGGTAAACACACAGGGACGTTCAAGCAGAAAATGACCCTGTGAAGAAACTGCGCTATCTACCGATTAGTGAGTGGATACCCTCCCTATCTACGGATTAGTGAGTGGATACACTCCCCAAGCCCTTTTGGAATTTACTTGCTACCAAGCCCCTCTTGCTTCTTTGCCTTCCATCCTCTGTCGCATGAAGGGAATCCGTCTTCTCTTGGCTTGGTGCAGCATCCGAGGCATTGTACTGGAATCAGTCACCAGAACTGCTGCACTTGCAGTATTGGCATCCCACCCCACCAGTGGCTAGGTAAGCAATAGCCAGGGAGGACCAGGGCAGCTGGTACAGCATCGCGGTAGACACAGCTGATCTCAGGAAAGGGCTGTGCGGACCTGAATATCAACAACCAGACCCACCTCCTCTCCCCCCAGAGCTCCCAGGAACTAAACCACCAACCAAGGAGCACACATGGAGGGACCCATGGGTCCAGCTGCATGTGTAGCAGAGGATGACCTTATCTGGCATCAATGGAAGGACAGACCCTTGGTCCTATGAAGGCTCTATGCCTCAGTGTAGGGGAATGCCAGGGCGGTGAGATGGGAGTGGGTGGGTGGATAGGGGAGCACCCTCATAAAGCAGGAGGAGGGGGTAGGATGGGGGATTTGCGGAAGGGGAAACTGGGAAAGAGGATAACATTTGAAATGTAAATAAATAAAATTTCCAATAAAAATAAATAAAGCAGGAAACCATGGATCTGGGTAGAAGGAAAATACCCAGTGTAAATGTAAATGCAGAAAGATCGTCCGCACTCTCCACTCAGGGCCCCGAACAGAGAAAGCACAGGCAGAGAGTGTAACCCTGGCACCCCAGGCAGAAGGCCATAGACTAGGAGACTCCATGGAAAGCTGTGTGTCTGTGTGTCACATGGAATCTCCTCTCAATCAGAGAGAGAGAGAGAGAGAGAGAGAGAGAGAGAGAGAACGCATTCATCCAAACTGGGAAGAAATAACAAATCACCTATTTCGTTTTGTTTATTTCCTGTTTTTGTTTACACTGTTGTATTTCAAGTGTTTCCCATAATTTTACTTTAGCCCACATCTTGCTGAATAAGCGGTTTTCTTTCTTGGCATGCACTTTGTCTCTTCATACAGTAGAGTTTTACAGAGGTTACCTGATGGGTAATATCCCAATAGATCGCATGCTGAAACGTTAAGTGATAATCTGCCGATGTGTATTAATTTAGAAATTATCTGGCAAGTGGTAACTCAAAAGTAATGTTAAAGAGTTTTCAAAAATAATCCACACATGGACACAAAAGAATTTTAAAGAAGAATGAAATCATGGATTAAAAAAAAAAAAGGATAAAACTGGAAATCAGTATGTGATGCAAAATCAGCCAGACTCAGGAACATAAACACTACATTGAATCCAGTGACACATCCTGCTAAGTAGTTCATGGGCTGCTCATAAGGTCAGTGGGTGAAGGAAGATTCAAATGTGTATTTAACTAGCTTTGGCCTTCATAAGGCTGACAGGAGGATCAGAGGTTCAAGGCCAAACGAGGCTACATAGCAAGACCCTGTCTCAAAGAAACCAATCAAATAAATAAACAAATAAATAAGTAAATAAGTAAATAAATAAAGCATTTTAAAAAGAGGAGGCATCCTATGAGAAAAGATTTGTAGACCGGTCAGACATTTGGGAAATGAGCCTTAATATATAAGCAATTCAAACTAATATAAAAAAATAAAAACCAAATAACCCAGTGTAAACAATGACGTAGGCACTGAATGAACATCTCTTGCAAAAGATGTACAGGAGCTGGAGGGAGGTTTCGTCAGTAAAGGCTGTCATACAAGCACAAGGGTCCCAGAACCCACGCAAAACCCTAAGCATTGCACCTCATGCCTTCAGCCCCATTCTGAAAGCAAGGGATTACAGAGTCAGACAGGGATCTAGAGCTCACTGGCTGGTGATAGACCCTGTCTCAGAAAATAACAACAGAGGACCACTGAAGAAACAAGCTGTAAACTATTGGCCTCTACACATCCCCATCTACACGACAACACACACAAACAAAAGGTCATGTGGCCAATAAGGCACATGAAAAGGCCCTCGGGATTGCTAACCATCTGGAAAGGTAAAATCAAAACCATCTGTCGCACCACACATGACAAGATGGCTGAAATCAAAACGAAAAATGAAGAGATGCTACTCCGACATGGAAAAGGGAACAACATCTGCATTCTGTGAGTACAAAATACTCTGGTACTGATCTTAGAAAACAGGAAGGAGGTTGTGCTGAAATATTCAAAATAGACCTGCTTGCTATTGACGCAGGGATCCCAACTTTGGGTACTATAGACAAAGGATTTGTTGCAGCACTTTTCACAAGAGCCAAGAGAGATGTAGGAATGACCTCAACATCCATGGGTGAACAGATGGATAAATTCTGAAACATAGAGATGGTGGAATATTATTCAGCCATTTAAAAGAGAAATCTTGTCATTTGTAGCAACGTGACTGGACCTGGAGGTCATGGTGGTAAATTAAATAAGCCAAATAAAGAAAAATAATAGTGTATGAGTTTGCTAGAGCCACACTCTACTAAGCAGAAGGCTGAGTGGGAGGGGCGAGCACGGAGGAGGGGCGAACGGAGCGGGATGGTGGAGAGGCTGCAGCTTCAACTGCGCAAAATAGGTTGTTTCAGAAATGCACTGTCAACGCCATGATTATAATTAGCAATTCTGTGTTGCACGCTGAGAACCTGCTCAGCGCAGCTCCCACGGTAAGTATTTTTACCAAAAATAACAAGAAAGCAGTAGTCATGAAAGGAATGAGGGGAAACCCTGGGATCAAGGGATGCCTTTGTGGCCTTGATTTGCCGATGGCACAGTACACAGTTATCTGCAAACCCACCGACACATATGCACTCTGTGGACATGTACAGTTGCATCAGCGTGCCACATCTCAAAAGAGCAAATCAAAAAGTAAATAATAACCGAAACACAGTTTTAAAAGATGCTAGCATGGCTGCCCTCCGAGAGGCCCAACAAGCAGCTGAAAGAGTCAGAGGCAGATACTTAACACCCAACCAATAGACTGAAGTCGGGGACCCCTATGGCTGAATTAGGGAAAGGCTGAAAGGAGCTGAGGAGGAGGGCAACCCCATGGGAAGACCAGCAGTCTCAACTGACCAGGAACCCTGAGATCTCTCAGACACTGGACCACCAACCAGGCAGCATATAGCAGCTGATCTGAGGCCCCCAACACATATACAGCAGAGGACTGCCTGGTCTGACCTCAGTGAGAGAAGATGCACCTAACTGTGGAGAGACTTGTGGCTCCAGGGAGTGGGGTGGTCTTGGAGGTGGGGAGGAACATCCTCTTGGAGGTGAGGGAGGAGTTATGGGATGAGAAACTGTTGGAGGGCAGACAGGGAGGGGGATAATGACTGGACCATAAAAAAGATTAATAATAATAAGAGTTATTGTTATTAAAAATAATAGCTATTATTCTTATTAATATAAGATGCTATGACCACAAAGTTTTATCAGAGCAATAGTTGAGAGAGGAGGGGGAAA
Source organism: Mus caroli (assembly GCF_978045245.1). Taxonomy (NCBI): domain Eukaryota; kingdom Metazoa; phylum Chordata; class Mammalia; order Rodentia; family Muridae; genus Mus; species Mus caroli. Next base: position 115,369,988 of record NW_028227264.1, on the reverse strand, counting down.
AAACTGTTTCTTGTGTATCTGCATCTTTGTTGCTTGAGCTGGTTTGATGAACACGTATTATTTTATAATAGTGATTTTTAAATACATACACAAATAAGAAACAACAGACATTGTGATCAAGATAAGAGGACACCAGAACAGCCCCTAAAACGATGAGGACTGAAAGGGATACAAAAATAACTTTAGTCAGTTATTTTTGTAATCCACATCCGAGCACAGTTGTTTTGATTCCATTTGATTAGCAAGCATTATTTGTGCCTTGACTAATGTCTGTTCTTCTTTGTCTTACTCTTATTAAAAGACCGTGGACAAAAGGTTGGAGAAGCAGTGGAAATACTGAGAAATTACAGCACTGAAGTTCTGTGACCTTCCATGAATCCTAAATACCCTGCTTCCAAAAAGAAAAAAAGAAAGAGAGAGAGAGAGAGAGAGAGAGAGGAAGGAAGGAAGGAAGGAAGGAAGGAAGGAAGGAAGGAAGGAAGGAAGGAAGGAAGGAAGGAAGGAAGGAAGGAAAGAAAATGGTAGCTTATTCTCTAGATAGTACCTAAATATCAGGATTTGACAAGACTATTGAAGATTTATAATAACAAAGGCAGTAATAATAGTCTAAGTTTGAAATTATGTCAAGCACTACACACTTGTGTGTCACAGTTATCAAAACCAACACTGGTATTTCTTAGATAAGTAGTATTATTCCACTCCAACTCTTGACCAAGTTTAAAAAATTACTTATTACATCATTAATAACACATGTATTAAACATTATAGCATACATGGCAATACTGGAACTTAAGATTAGGTATATATGATTCCATAGGCTATCCTATGCCTGACCATGAATAATATAAGTGGCATCCTATACAGACCATCAGAGTAACTCTTAATTGTGTGTCACCGGTTACTTAGAATGCTAGCTTTCCTCAGAGCCCACGATATGCAATATGATATCATTTCAAGGAAATGCATTGACTCCTGTTGGAAGGACACTGTACTGGGCAGTGGAGGTTGTTGTGATTTGTATATGCTCAGCCCAGGGAGTGGCACTATTAGAAGGTGTGGTCCTGCTGGAGTAGGTGTGTCACTGTAGGTGTGGCCTATAAGACTTCATCCTATCTGCCTGGAATTCAGTCTTCCACTAGCAGCCTTCAGATGAAGACATAGAACTCTCAGCTCCTCCTGCACCATGCCTGCCTGGATGCTGCCATGCTCCCACCTTGATGATACTGGACTGAACCTCTGAACCTGTAAGCAAGCTCCAATTAAATTTTGTCCTTATAAGACTTGCCTTGGTCATGGTGTTGGTTCACAGCAGTAAAACCCTAGCTAAGATACTCTGTTTTAAATAAAAAATAATAACTACTAGGACTCAAATGGTATTGATAAGAAGACTAAAGAAAAATCTCATAGACTGAAAGTAGAGTCTATTCCAGACACAGATGAGAAAGGCCTGGGGAGAGAAAGATCTCATGGGCTGGGGTGGAGAGACATCCGCAAAAGAGGAAAGTAGGGAGTCCATTAAGAGAAAAGAGAGGAATGGTGCCGTGTACAGACACGGGAGGCAGAAGTACAAAAGAGACCGTTCAGAGAAGAGGGTTGGATATGGCTAAGTGTACAGAGGCAGAGGGATGGTGAGCTACAAAGATGCTGGATAAGGGGGTAGATTTTAGAACGTTATAATTTCAAGAGCAATTATACATTTCTTCAGGGGAGAAAAATAAGGTATTTTCAGGAGACAGAAATTAATCGATATGATCAGAGACACAGGAGGAAGCTCTTAAAAGAACCAACATGGAAAATGATGAAAGTCAGAATTAGCAGGTACTAGAAAGATAGAAAGCAGCCAGATCAGGGCCTGAGTAAGTGGGGCGGAACAATAGGGCTCAAGTGAGCTGGGCCTGAGCAAGCGGAGGTCCTGAGTTCAATTCCCAGCAACCACATAATGACTCCCAACCATCTCTACAGCAACAGTGTACTCATATACATAAAATAAATAAATAAAGCTTAAAAGAAAAAAGAAAGCAGCCAGAAGGCAGTCTGTAAGGTATAGAGCATAAAAGAAAAGATAACTCTTTAGGGGGTTAGAGAGGAAAAAAAAATGAAGGCATTAGGAGAAATGGTAGAATTGATATAGTTTGAGACATGAATTTTTCTATTTATTTGTTTGTTTGTTATTGGTTATTTTATTTATTTATATTTCAAATGTCCCTCATCCTGGTTTCCCCTCCACAAACCCTCCACCCCATCCCCTCTCCTCTTTGCCTCTATGAGGGTGTTCCCCCACCCAGCCACCCATTCCTGCCTCACCCCTCTACCATTCCCTTACACTGAGATATCAAGCCTCCACAGGACCAAGGTCTCCCCTTCCCCTTGATTCCAAATAAAGCCATCCTCTGCTACCTATGCAGATGGAGCCATGGGTCCCTCCATGTGTTCTCTTTGGTTGGTGGTTTAGTCCCTGGGAGCTCTGGGCTTCTGGTTAGTTGATATTGTTCTTCCTATGGGGTTGCAAACCCCTTCAGCTCCTTCAACCCTTCCCCTAACTCTTCCATTGGGGTTCCCAAGCTCAGTCCCATGGTTGGCTATATCTGGATCTGTTTCAGTCAGACTCTGGCAGAACCTCTCAGGGGACAGCTATACCAGGCTTATTTTTGATGTGATCATGGAAAGTGTCATCTGCTGGTACCTTTCGAAACTTAGGACACGGGGAGGAAGGTCAGAATTGAAAGCATATGCTAAGCCATCATCATTAGCACAGGTGTGAAGGCAGGGCAGCATGGTAGAGGATGAGTAAGAACGAGGCAGAGGGGAGAGTTCTAAGCAGCTTTAATTTCTAAGGGTATGGCCAAAGAAGGAAAGCTGGCAAGGGAATGAGAGTAATAAGGGAAGAGCAAGAGATACAGTTCACAAACAAGATGGTGGTATAGGTGGTGTATCCTCAAGAATTACTGTATCATTTAAACCAGAGGCTTTTGCAGGACTAAAATGGAATTAAAAGGAAACTTTTAGCTACACTGTCCCACAACGTTTGCATACTCTCTTGTCCCTGCCTTCATCTCCCGGGACTGCATGATGCTTCTTTGGTACTTTTGGGTATCCTCAAACAAGAGGCGAGGTTTCATTCTCCAGCACCTTGTAAGGCTTTATGCAAAGCCCACTCTTGACTGGTGTCACAGGCATTTAGGCTGGGACTCGCTTTTCTTAACACTAAGCCTTTGTTCCCATAAAATTCACCGTCACATGCCTCTTGTAAGCGATTTGCAATTTCTCACCTGATGTTGGGATGGGACCAGAAGTCGCTGTGGAGGAAAGGATCTTATACCTTAAATAATAAATAACTCCTTATAATGCAAGTCCTATACAACAGCCTGTCTGGCTTTATTATGAATTCTATTGCTCATTCATTTCTAGGCATGGATCAAATACCTGATTTATATGAAACTGGAGTGCTATCAGAAGTGGAAAAAATTCCCCTACATGGGCTTACATTCTAGAAACGAGAACGAATAAAACATAAGTAAATATAATCCCGTGTTAAATCACAGCCCTGTGTGGTAAGTGCTCTGCTGAGAACTCCAAAGCAGATAGTGTGATTATTGAGGAAAAAAAAAAAAGTCTCTCAGAGGAGAAGACAACTGATCTGGGGCTGGAATGAAGGGAAGAGGAAAGGAGCCAGTGTGGGATTTGGGAAAGGAATCTTCCTGACAGAAAGATCAGCAAATGCAAACCCTGTAGGGTTAGCATGGGATCTTGGCACTTTCAAAGAACAGCAAGTTCTCCCTCGACTTCAAAGGTAAGTTGGAAAGTCATGAAGATGTCCAAACATAGTCACAAGTGCAACCCAACAAACGCTTCCTCCATTCGAGTATGGAAACTTCCTGGGGAGGCCCCGTCCTCTGGCTATGCTTCCCCAAGAGCAATTCTGAAAACTTGGAAGGTTTAAGAACCTCACACTTAACTCATCTGTCTGTTGAATGGCATACCATGAAAGAGTGAGAATTCTCCTCGGGAGCCACTTGCTTCCACACTAAAGCCTAGTGCAGAACTATTACCGTTACTATCTCCTTTCAAACAGTATGCTAGAAAAAAAAAAAGATACCCTCAGAAAGATGGGCAAAATGTATGCCCCTGAGAGGCCCTTTATTGCCTCTTTAGACCCTCATTCTACCTTTGCCAATTTCTAAAACATTTGGTCGTGGACACTTAGCTACCCACATTCTACATTGATAGCTTTCTGAAGAATGGCTAACCATTGACAGTTGTGCTTCCTGGGTGGTTCCATTTGAAACCCTGCGGACACATGGAAATAAATAGTTTCATACAGGAGACCGAGACACAATTTGATAGAGATGGACGCAGAAGGTGTACTATTGCTGAACAAAGTTGATAGGTGATCTCTGCTGATGAGAACGTAGACAATGTGAGGTGCGTGGTTTTGGACTATACAGCACGTTCGTAACCATTTTAAAAATAACATGACTGAGAAGCAAGATCTGGAGAAAAACTGTTAGGAATTAAAATTCACTTTCCCTGGCTTACCTGTCACCACGTGAGAAGAAAACCCATAAATTTATTCTTTCAAAGTTAAAAATGTTTCTCTCAGAGCTATCAGGTATTAATTTTAATGGACAAGTGAATCATTTAAGTAGAAAACCCAGGCTTCTCTGCTTTCATCCTGTTGCAGGAAGCTAATTCTTTGGGACCATAAAAGAGGGACAACTCTGCCAGTGTTTAGGAACTTGGTTTTTTTGTTTCTGTTTTTTGTTTTTTTGTTTTGTTTTGTTTTGTTTTCCTTAGATTGATTGTCCAGGCTCAGAGTCTACAGGAATTTAATAGGTGTTCTTGCTCCACATAATATATTCCACTAGAACAAACACTAAGACATGCAATGTTTGGACAGTCCAAGCTCTCTGGAGCTTTGGATTACAGCATCTCATGAGAGGAAGCAGGTCATTGCCAAGAGAAAGCCAATACACACCACGCATGTTTTACATAAAAAGGAGGAAAAGGTGTTGACATGATATTTATTTTTGAAGACATGTAAAACCTGGACTTTGGATTCTCTGCAAAAGCCTGCATAGGAAACTTCGAAATCACTCTTCTCGAATTCACAGAAAAGGGGAAACATGTTTAGTGACCCCTGGAAGTGAACATCATAACACGGAAAGCAAGCAAATGGGAAATAAACTATTTCAAAATATATTTGTCCTGTGGTATTTACAAAGGATTTGCTCCATAATTTTTCAGAGATACCATCTACTATAGATGCTCATGTCCTGTCTATAGAACACCATGCTATGTACATACAGTTAACACACATTCTCCTGTATGCTTAGATTCTCCTCTATATTATTTATAATACCTAATATAGTAGAAGTATTATGGAATCAGTTTTTTGCTATACTGCTTATGAAATAAAAAATTTTATGTCATTGCAGACATAAAATTGTATTTATTTTTTGATGTTTTTCAAATTCAATATTTTATATTTCAAGTTTGATTTGGTATTTGGTATTTTGATAGGCAAATAACCAATTAAGTTAGTTAATTGGTTAATTACCCAAACACAGAACCATGGGATATGAAAGGCCATATGTACCCCTTCGTAAGGTTGTTGGTCTGTAATTTCTTCACTGTTACTGAATCAAGATTTTTTTTTTTGAGTCTTGGAGACTACAACAAATTTTATTTTTTGGATATAGAATAATCTGCTATTATCCTCAATACATGGATAACTTTTAAAGTCATTATCTTTTTTAAAGAAAGATCAATAACTAAATAAGCAATTTTTCAGTCAACAAATTTAGTCCTAATAGCTAGAACTTTTAAGCTCCTCTAGACATGCATTTCCTAAGTAATGGTATTGTGGGCAGGCATTTTATGTCCTATTTTAGTGTATCTTATGGATCCAAAAGTATACTCCATTGTTCCAAACCCTTAATACTAGGCAAAAGGGGATTGCTTACCCATAGCTAAAAATCTATACTGTAGACTTGCTATATGATCTATACAATAACTTCTATTAGATGACATGCTTAATGCCTGCAGTGTTCTCCTGGCAAATAAGTAGGCCAGGGGTGTAACTTAAGAACAAAGCGATTCTTCGTTGACAGTGGCTGAAGGTGAACTCGGAGAGTGTGAAGGTAAGGTATGAACCTGAAGGAAAGCAAATCCCCCAGCAGCAGCTTTCCATTCATAAACTCTGCGTTCAACTAAGAAAACGTTAGCCCCGATTCTCTAGTTCAGGAATTGCCAGCTTTAATAGCATGCAAAGAGTATCGAAAGCATGGAAATTTCCACAGAAACATCAGATTTCCCTGCCTTCTATTGATTTATTGAGATACTTAACAATGGACTTCTAAAATGTACCCTAACCACAGGCTAGTCCCTAAAGGGAATTACTTAGAGATCAGAATTATCCATTTTAAGTGAATTTGACAATAATAAACTGTTTAGTAGTTTTATGGTTAACATAGAAAATAATTTCCAGAGAATTTTTGGACCCCCAGCTAATAAGCATAGCCAATTTTTTTTGAAAAATCTAAATAATGAGCAGCCCCCTCAGTACCTGATGCCAGCGAATCTATTATTTTTCAGTTTCAAGTCTTTTCAGTATCTGCTTTTCATTTAAGCTCAGGCAAAAACATTTTGTTTCTGGAATGGTTTCTTGGAAAAGGAAATCAGTTCCTTGACTGCTCAGCGCATGACCAAAATCAGAGGACATCCCTTCCTCTTAGCTGCTGTACCATGTATCGCTACCTAAAATCACGTACACACACATGGCCTTGTCATTTGGCAACAGAAGTATTTGATCGAGCGGTGATGAAAGATAAATTTTTGAAAGAAAGCCATCTATTTAATTTCATCACCAACACTTCATACTAATACTTTAAAAATGGCGAAATAAACTCAAGCAAAATACTCACCCTAAAGGGCGTGCTCCATCATTCAACTACTTTTACAAATGAGAATGTTGTACGGTATCCACCAGAGAAGACTACTCAGACACAGGTTTAAGCCAATAGAAAGTCTTTATTAACTAGCCAGAGACTACACTGAGGATTCAGAATCTCATACCCTCAGGCATGGTGAGCTTTAAAGTACAAAAATCCTATCTTGGGTTGACATACTTCAGTTAACAAGAACATTTAGCCAGAAGCAGAACTACAGAAGCCAAAAAGCAAGGTTAGCTCACTTAGAGACTTTGCCAGAACTGTGGACTTTGATGGATTAGGTCTTTGTTTTCATTTGGCAGGAGGCGGTGTCTATCGCTGAGTTTTATGGATTGAATGGTACTTCCATCATGGAGGTACTTGTGCTAAGTCTGAGGACTCACTAAGGTCTGGAAGTCTGTTGTAGATGTTTACGACAGTGACAGGAAGGAACCCATAGGAACAAAACAGGACACGGGGGAAGAGGGGGCGCTGGGAGGAGAGGAGGGGCTGATATTGGAATGTAAAGTTAATTAATTAATTAATTAATCTAAAAAACAAATAAAACAGAATAGAGAACATTCTCCTCCCCACCCCCCCAAAAGGTTTATGCAACTACAATCAATTTATTTTTTGACAAAGGTAACAAAACGCACATTACAAAACACAGTTTTGTTGGAGAAAACTAGATATTCATATACAGACAAATAAAACTAGAGTCTTATTTCTCACACTGTGTGAACATTAATTCAAAGTAAATCAAATGCCCTAGGACATAAAGCTTTAAAACCTCTAGACTCAGGGAACAACATAGGGATACTACTATAAGACAAGCACAGCCAATGGCTTTCTTGATAAGACTCCAAAAGCTCAGGAAATGACAGAAAGAATTAATGAATGCATGAAAATCAAAATCTTCAGCACAGCAAAAGAAACAACTAACAGAGTCAACAGACATCCTACAGATTGGAAAAAAACTTTGCCAGGTAGCTTACAATAGGAAATTAATGTCTAGAATTTGCAAAGAATCTAAAAAGTTAGATAACAAGATACACAACCAATAAATGGACAAGTTGTGGAGACAGTTCTCAAAAGATAGAGGTTAGTACATGAAAAACACTTAGCTTTCTTGTCCTTAAAGGAAATGCAAACCAAATTTTTGTTGAGTGTCTGTCTCGGCCATCAGAATGACTGCCATCAAGGAACTACACATCAAAAGCTGACAATGTTACAGAAGAGGAAGGGGGGGGTTGATACACTGTGGGAGTGGAAACTAGGGCAGACACTGCAGAAAGCATTACTTGGGTTGCTCAAAGGCTCAAATCGGAGCAATCTAGCTATACCACTTCAACAGTTAACACAGATACCTACACACCTATGGTCATAGCAGCAATATTCACAACTGTATCAACAGAACCAACCCTGATGCCTGTCAGAAATAGAAGAATGGATAAAGAAAATGTGTATAGTCTGTAGAGTTCTATCAGATGTCAAGAAGAATGAAATCATGTCGTTTGCAAGAAAATTGGTAGAACGAGAGAGCATTGTGTTCAACAGAATAAGCCAGATGCTGAAAGACAAATAGGTGCTTTCTTTCATGGAGAACCTAGATTTTTCCAAAAGCTGAACATGGAAAAGGAAACTGAGGCAAGAAGGGAACCAATAGAAGAAGCTAAAGAAGAAAGAGCAATGTGGATGGATGGAATCAGAGAGTAGCAGCTGATATATCTATTTGAAAATGACTCAATGACTCCCATTGCCTTGCACGGTGAAAATACATTAATAAGAAAAGAACTGTCCTATATAAAGCATGACATCTTAACATAGAGAAGAATCAATGTTTGTAACGGTGTCATTGAGAACTATCAAAGCCACTTATCACATTCGCATGGGACTCAGAACCTGTACTGGCTGTAGCTTTGCTGTATATCAAGAAATTTGTTCAACTGTTTTGAAAACTCTTTTCACTATAAATACTTTTATTCTCTATAGCACAATCAACATCAAGAAACACTAGTTTAAAAGACAGATTTTAGAATTATAATGATACAGTTTGAGTCTCAGTTCTACAAATGTATTAAAGATAACTAAATGAATGTAGGAACCCTTAATCCCAAATTTTTAATGTATGTTTGTCTCTCACTTGTGAACAGTTAATAGACTAAAAGATGTGAAGGATATGAAGTACCGGCACTCTACACAGGCCAGCCCCCATCACGAAGTTCCCAGGATTTCCCTGCATATTGGTATCCAGCTCTCACCCTTGGGAAAACAAAAGTAGCGAAAATCCAGTGGTTGTATGGGTCCATTTAGCCATTTGTGTTCCACTGTCCAGAACTTTGTCTTATGCCAAACCTAATTATAAGAAAAATTGGATAATACTGGCCCAGCTGTGGCCGGAATGAATAAGAAGTTGACTTTCTCAGCAATTAACCATCAAATGTCATAACCAGTCTTTAGCTGAGTAACCTCAGTAACCTACAAATTAAACTCCACGGTTGCCGGTACAAAATTGAGATGTTATCTTTCATCGCATCAAAAACACCAGTCTTTGAGCTGCATTGTTATTTTTGGTACTGCTAAGAAATGAAATGGTGCAGCCAATTACATTGAACACAATGCAACATCAATTGCAAGAGATGTGCTAGTTTAGCAAAGGGAAGCAACTTGGATTTTGTGAACCAGAGAGCTACTTGGCCCCACCCCCCAGATTTAAGACTACATAATATGCTAAATAACTGGTCATAGTCACATACCAACTAAAATTGTTATGACACCCTAACACATGCGGGGGAGGAGGGTGAGAGAGAGAGAGAATATCTGAGTTTGAAAATACAAAGCAGATATTAAGACACCTTGCACATCTTTCAAAAATATGACTGCATCGGTCAGCAACTCTTCCTAATGACGGCTGCAGAGATGCTCCCTGGCATTGATAAAAATCTTGCTCAAAGTCTTGTTGTGATACTGGTCAACAGTTCAGTGTGCTTATGCAATGCTGGCGCTAGTGAACGCAAAACAATATTTGAAGAAATATTCCATCAAGCCATTCCCCAGACTGAATGGCAGGTTCTCCGAGTTATTTTACCTTCCTAATTCTTTCCCATCCTCATTCATGGAACAAAGATGATGGCGGTACTAATCGCTGGGTATTGTTGTAAACGTTAAATAAGACAAGGCAGGTGAGTGTTTGATGAATACAGCAGTTATCATAATGGGCGCGTTATCTGACCAGCGGGACTCACATATGCTTGCAAAGAGCCATAAAAACAAAGCCTTCTCAACAAATTTCCCTCTCGCTTTTTCTCTGAACCCAGCAACTAGAAGCCAGCAACATGGTAATATTAGATCCACCATTGCCTTTTCACTGAACTTTGAAGAAGTTGTCTTAGTCAGTGTTCTATTGTAAAGAAGCACCATGACTCTTATAAAGGAAAGCATTTAATTGGTGCTGCCTTGCATTTTCAAAGGTTTAGCCCATTGTCATCATGGCGGGAAGCATGGCAGCACCCAGGCAGATGTGGGTCTGGAGAAGGAACTTGAGAGTTCAATATCCCGACCTTCTGACAGCAGGAAGAGAGAGAGACACTAGACCTAGCCTGAGCTTTTGAAACCCCAAAGCCTACCGCAGGCCACCCCACTCCAACAAGGCCACACCCACTCCAACAAGGCCATATCTCCTAATCCCTTCCTAAAGACCATAGATTTAAATACATGAGCCTATGGGGTCATTCATATTCAAACCACTATTGAAATCTTATGCTTTTATTTTTGTTCTTATGTATAGTCAAAAATATTATTCCTTAGCCAAAAAATAAAGACCATAGATAAAGATATTAAAAAATGGGGTTATGGGTCAATCAGTGGAACCGAATGGTTTTCCACTTTAAAACTATTATTCACACCATTGATAAACAAGGAGAAACAGATAACATAAAAGATACATAAAAGATTTGGATGTCATCAAAGGTCATCACAGAGTTGCAAGTTGTAATTCAACCTAAAAAGATTATCATCTGCCAACTAAAACCATGCACATATATTCAGTTTCTATATGTATAAACAGATAGAAACCCACTCATCAGCAGGTGGAGGAATTCATAGGAATGTTAGTTTTGTTGACCAACATAGCCCCACAGAATACAAATAGCTGCTGCTGTTTCAATTCTATGAGTAAACAAAATTCTATACCTAAGGACACCAACTATATGTTTATTGACAAAGATATTGATGTCTTCCTTAGTAGTTAGCCTCACCTCTACTGTAGTCGTCTGATTAATTCCTTTAAGGTGTGAATCTTTCTTCAAGGAAAGAGAAACAACCCCAAAATTCCTTGATCAATACTAAGTTACATTCACTTCAATAGGCCAAAGTTTGGTCTTACTTGGCATAACCAATATAATGCTACAAATAGGCATTTTCATCTGACGTGGACTACCTGGGTATCTTCTCTCTATAAAGAAATTTGCAAAAAGCCACCAGTAGCGCATTAGTCATGAACCTACCACCAAAGACGTATTTCTTTAAAGTACAGTAGGGTCCTATTTCAAGCATTCTATCTCAATTTTTTTTTCCTGATGATTAAAGGGGATTTTAATTATACAATCAATGAGAAAATAGATAGAAACCATCTGGACATTCCACAGTTTCTGCCAAAGAATTTTCTTTTGTTTTACATATCAATGACTCAAGCTAACAAAGGAATCTTAGTGCCAGTCATTTGTCCTTGGCAGAGCTGGAGCTTTTTATGTTATGAAAGATCTTTTAAATTTACTGATTGAGAGTCAAATTATCCCACATGCTCAGAGAACTAACCTCAACATTTTCCTACACAGAAAAGTAAGAACAAAGAGGATTTTTTAATTACTTGATCTTTAAAGCAGACAAGTTCTAAGTCCCTTTGTGCTGTAATGTTTTTACTAATCAGGGTGGTCAACACTCAAGAACATTTCCTCTTTGGGAGGCATTGATGGGAAATGCCTAACCAGTGAGATACTAAAGAGAAACCAAGGAACATTTCTAGGTGTTGGAAGTCATATTACTGTATCTTGGGAAGCTCGTCTGTTTAAATTAAGACTTTAGAAAACTCTCAAAGAGAAGGATCCCTGGAAATGACTGCCCTGACAGGAAAGCATGGTGAGTTGCTCAGGAAAGCAAATTCAGTGTTAGGATCTAAACTAATGGAGAGAAGCCCATCTCTACATTGATCTGTTACCTACAAGGAAAGGCACATTAGTCATAGGCTCTGCCTGGAATGACGCCACAGGGCTCCGCTGAACATTCTACGTTTGACTTTTTAAAAAAATGGGTTTGTTTCTTATATGCTTCATTATTATAAGAAACACGAACTATGCAAAGTGGCTGTTTCTGGGGAGCTGAAGACAAAGCAGGATTCATCATCGTTACATAAATGCTTCCATGGAATCAGCAGCATTCATTGACTTGACAGGAGAATTTAGAAATTTAGTGGCTGGAGAATACAACTTAAAAATGAGATTATATTTTACCATATAGAAAAAGTCAACCAGTTGTTTGATTTTTTTTAAGTTTGTTTAAAAGCAATATGTTTTTTGGGTTTTGGTTTTTTGTTTTGTTTGTTTGTTTGTTTGTTTTGATGAACCTCTATTCTGATTTCCATACTGACTGGACTCATGTATAGATTCTTGTGGTAGTGAATAAGCTCTTCTCCCCAGTCTAGTCCTTCCAGGAATCATCTGTTTTCTGGATGGTAGCCTTTCTGACTGGGGAAAGATACAACTCAGTCAGCTTTTGGGTTGGAGGAGGTGGCGTTGTTTGTTTGTTTTTCTTGGTTTTGAGATAGGCTCTCACATAGCCTTCACTACCTTCAGACTCACTAAGTAGCCAAAGAAGGCCTTGAACTCTTGGTCCTCCTGCCTTCCTCTAGGATTACAGGCGTGTGTCATCACATCCAGTCCCAGTGGTTAAAAATGTTGAACATTTTTTCATGTGTGTACTGGCTAGTTTTGTGTATGAACTTGACACAAACTGGAGTTATCACAAAGAAAGGGGCCTCCTTTGAGGAATTGCCTCCATGAGATCCAGCTGTAAGACATTTTCTCAATTAGTGATCAAGGGTGGGAGGGCCCATAGTTGGTGGTGCCATCCCTGGGCTAGTAGTCTTGGGTTCTATAAGAAAGCAAGCTGAGCAAGCCAGGGAAAGCAAGCCAGTAAGTAACATTCCTCCATGGCCTCTGCATCAGCTCCTGATTCCTGATCTGCTTGAGTTCCAGTCCTGACTTCCTTTGGTGATGAACAGCAATGTGGAAAGTGTAAGCTGAATAAACCCTTTCCTCCCCAACTTGCTTCTTGGTCACAATGTTTTGTGTAGGAAACCCCGAGTATGACACTGTGTTTACAGCTATTTGTTTTTCTTCATTTGAAAACTATCCATTTATTTACAACATCCATTTATCAGCAGATGAATTGATAAAGAAAACATAGTGCATATTCTACAATGCAGTTTTAGTCATAAGTAAGAATGGAATGATACCATTTACAGGAAAAGTGGATGGAACCAGAGATCAATCGTTGTGCTAAGTGAAATAGGCGAGGCATACACAGCAAGTAGTACACATTTTCTTTCATGTGGAGATGCCAGGGAAGAGAAAGGAGAGAGAGAGCGCGCAAGAGAGAATGAGGCAGGAGTGCCTGGAGCTAAAAGTGAACAAAGGAGCTATAATTAGAGGTGCGGAAGTGGGAGGAACTAGAAAGAGAGGAGAGACGAGTAATAGAATGGGCTAATATGATCACAGCACATTACACATGTATGTGCAATGATGTCATGAAACTCCGTATTCTGTAAGGAGTGTGTGTGTGTGTGTGTGTGTGTAAAATTTATGAGACTAAACCACAAAAGATTTTCAAAGTCATCTTAAAGATTTCAGTAGAAGTTGAAAAAAAAATCCTCTGAGCTGTCACCAACTCTGTAGGATACAGAGAAAGATTTTTACCAAGAAATATCATTGCCCTTTTGGCATGAAAAAAAAAAAGAATCTATGTTGCTTTTTAGCAACTGCTGAAATCACCCAGGAATAAGAAACCAAGGAAAGAAAACCACATTCTGTTACTAAGTTGAGATTACCTCATTAGCCTTGAAGAAATCACGTCCCAATTTGCTATAATCATGAACTTTATTATTGTATTATTGCTTTGAAAAACCCTTAAGTTAACATTAAAGGTACAAAAAAAAATGAAGACTAAACTTAACTCTTTATGTGGGGTCCTAAGAAACTGGCCTCCACTCAAGGACGTATTTGTATTATATTATAAAAGGTTTTGATGAAGAGATTTTAAATTAAATTAAGGGCTCCCTCCTGCACATGATGAAATGATTTTGTCTTCACCTTCGTGTACTGATCCTTGATGGTTGCCAGATTTTAAATTGTACAGCCCCTTACGGACTGAGCAACATATATTAAAGAGCTTTTAAAATAAAATAAACACACGGTAAGAAAGCTAGATGATGCGTTTTGTTTTTACAAAGTACTGAAAAAAATACTATACATGGTAATGTTGTTAGAAACTAAAGAGGAAAGATTCGGTGAGGCAGCAAGGGACAGGACACCAGGTGCAAAGCAACATATACTTTGCTCAAAACACCTTGAGGAAGTTGTGCCATCAGCTGCCATTTTTTTCCCTTAAACTTGCCTTGGAGACTCAGCAGGAGTGTCTAAGTGACAGGCATGCCACAGTGGCAGGCAAGCACGTACTCAGTGATACTCAGTGACATACTCAGTGAATGTGTCATGAGCCTTGCAGCCCTGCGCAGGGAAATCAAGGAAGTGGGTGGTGCAAAACGCAAGTCAGTGGATGGTTAACTTGACCTAAGGCTATGGTGTCTCTTCCCTCAGGGCTTTGCTCCATTCCCACAGCTACCCACAGTTGCCTGCTAACAGTCCAGAGATGAATCCCTCTCCAGAACAGCTCTTGGCAAGGTGAACATAGCGCTCGCAAAGTTACACCCTCTCCGAGGAGTTACCGCACCTCAGACCTTACACAAATCATAGTCGCTAGTTCTGAAAGACTTGTGGAATCCCCTGCAACTAGGCTTGCAAATGAACACGTTGAAAGCCATTTTCTCCTGCTGCCTAAATGGCTTCCTTTTTTCTCCCAGGTCTTAAAAACACTGGCCCAAGAAGACTTGCCATGAGTTCAAGTCCTTCTGTTACTACATAATGGATCCCAGGTGAGCTTGTTCTATATAAAGAGCACCTGTCTAAAACAACAACAAAAGCCCTCTCCTGTATCAGACAGTGGTGTTGTCTTCAAGGTCAAGATAAGCACTGTATTGTGGAGACCCTCAGGTTTCGGTGATGAGTTACTTGGGGTGGGAATCTTAGCTCTGTAATGCCAGGTCCTGTAAGAGTAGGGAAACCACTCAGTCTCCTTCTGGCCAGTGGGGATAACCTCACAAGAAAGAAAAGGGTCAAATTGTGCAAATGGCTTAGTATAATTGTAATGTTATTTACAGTCTTCCAATTTCCCCCTGCTTTAAACACCTAACCGCTATCCTCTTCTCTCCTAATCCTGGTGAAATAGGTCATAAGACAGAAACTGCATCATCTAAATAGTTTTCTGGAGAGGGCTTTTGTTGTTGTTGTTGTTGTTGTTTTAAACAGGTGCTCTTTATATAGAACAGGCTCACCTGGGATCCACAGATCAGAGCAGGACTTGAACTCATGGCAATTCCTCTGGGGAGAGTTTTTACCACCTGGAAAGAAGAAAGGAAGCCATCTAGGCAGCAGGAGAAAATGGCTTGCAACCATATCTCACTGTCAGTAGTGAGAACAGTAAAAGGCCCAGGTGGGAGGGAGGGCCGAGATGGGCCTATGATCATCCTCCTAGCCTCCTATTTTAACTCTGGCTAAGAAGGTTTAGCCTGTGCTTCCTTCGCACTGAGCTTTGGGGATTTTTAACTCAAACCTGCTGTTCAATCCCATAATACCCTTCTTTGGAATTGCCCCTCCATGCTCCTTCCTATTTGTCTAAATATATTTTAAAAGAACACAATACTTTCTTATTTAAAATAAAATAACCTGGGTGTAAGATCTATCTATCGTCTCAGCCTCTTGGGAGGGAAAAGCAGGAAGATTTGCAAGTTTGAGACCAGCCTTCACAAGTTAGCAAGACCCTAGTCTTAAAGGACTGGATATGTAGCTCAATGACACAGCATTCTCATGCGGTCTGCAAAGCTCTGGCTTTATTATCCAGTGCCACAAAAAAACAAAACAACATGAAAGGACATAGGCCTCCGAGTTTGCAGGCTGAGTTTTAATGCAAGCCCTACCATTCTACTGCTTCGTGGTCTCCTAAAAACATCTGGACTTCTTGTAGCCTCTGTTTAATCATCTGAACTGAAGCAAAGGCAGCCATCTCCTGTGGCAGTGGTGACGTTCACTATCTGATTTAGAAAACACTGGGTAGTCACCTACACTCAACTATGTTCTTATTCTTTATAGAAAGTTCTCTGGGGGGCACTGCCCCACTGTCATAAATCCAAACTGTAGTACTATATAAATAATGTGCCTTCTCTGCCCCCACCAAGGTCACCTTTAATTCTCACTCCCATTCACAGGATCTATGTGTCCAGAGCAATCCCTGCTTCTCCGGGTCTTATCTTCATGCCTCTAACCTGGGTCCTGGGCATAGCATGAGGAGACTGAGCCTCTCCACTTCATCCCATCTCAGTTCTCATACTTAGGACCAAGTGGCCCGCCATACCCAGGATGCTTCTTCCTCGGGAAAGAGGCTAGATATGGAATTAAATACTTAGAGTCTCCTACTGAGGTTTATGCTCTTAAGTTTAATTTTCAACAAGAGGCTTTAAACTCTAATACTCAGTGTTTCCTTGCAACTTAGTGGGGAACACTGTGCTAAAGTATGATGCTGCTTAATCCTCACAAGAAACCTAGCTAAGTATTATAATAATCTCTGCTGGGCATGTGCTCATTTTTTTTTAATGGGAAATAATTCAACAAGAAAGATTCTCGCACCTGATTCCAGGACAGATGCAAACCCGGGACTATACCAACTGTCTACTAAACCAAGTTAGATGACAGAAACCTGCTGGGCAGGAAAGCAAGAAGAAATGAATAAGAATCAGTTTCCAAGAAAGGGGTTTGTTATCTTTCTATGTCTGCATGCAGCCTACATTTGTAATCCACGGCTCTCATGTAGACCCAGCGTTGCTGTTGAGCTATGGTCAAAGAAAGCAACTGAATTTCTCCAAGTCCTGGTTGCTTTTTCAAGTGAAAGAAAAACAGAAATAACTATCTTTTAGCCAACTGGGATAGTTGGTTTTCTTTTTTATTAAAAAATCTGTAAAACAAGGACAAAGATTGCTTAAGATGGAGTGAAGTCAGGACCCTCCAGTGACATGCAATGAAGTCACAATGCCCAGTCGGAAGATCTAAGTCCCGAAACCAGACTCCTGCCAAATCCACTAAAGTGTCTCGTTTTCTGATAAATTCACTCTGCTGGGATGCCATTGCTCCCTTCAGAGTATCGACTTTATTTTTCCTAGATCAAATGAAGTTATTTGCTTGAATTAGTCACCCTGTTCACAGACAATTTAGGTTTCACCAAGTTTGATACCATAAACACAACTTTGAACAAGTGAAACTAATTTAATTAGAGAAATGAGGCCACACATCTTTTAAGGATTTAATGAGACTGAAGTTCTTCGCTTTCACATTTTTTTTCCTTCCAACACCAAGTATTTTCAGGGAAGTCATTTTCCCCCAACAGTTTAAAATACTAGTTGAAAGACATCTTTCACACACAGCGAGTCTAGTGCTATCTACCACATGGAGAGTACACGTGTGTCTTTGTAGGTGCATTGAGCAATTTTGAAGAGCTAACTGCCTCCTTGGGGCCTTTCCAGGGTAGATGAATTTCAACGGCATGGCCAGGGAAACCAGTGGAGTGGGAAAGGTGGGGTGGATCTATTATTATAACTGAGCAGACTAGAAGTTCATCTGAAGTCCCTTCCCTGTATTCCCTGATGACCCCTTTACTTCACAGCCTAAACTTAGGCACAAGACCTCCCCACTCGAATGTCATAGTAGAGGTTCTTGGATTGAAAATTCACCGACACGGGGATGGCATTATGCCTTCTGTTCGTGAATTCTAACTGGCAAGATAAAACTCTCCAGTTCTCCCAGCAAACTTGTTTTCAACAGGATAGTGGTCTGGCTATGATAGCCCTCAAACTCCTTGGCCAGAAAACATTAGAGATTCCACCATGTTGGCTATAGCCTTCCTCTATGGTTGTTTTCCAATATTAATTTCTAGGTATACCCCTTCCCCACAAAGATACTCTGAGCCCATCCTTAGAAAATGGTATATTTCATTATTTATTCTGCCATGTTAAGACATGATTAAGACACACTCTTTCAACCTGTTCCCCCAAATAAACACCTTAAAATGGACTTTCATCAAGCAATGCCCTTGGAATGATTAAGATGATTTGCAATGACTTGGGTGGACATTGTGACTTTTGCTAGCCAGCTCTTTCAGTGTTTCTTTCCTTTCCCCGTCTCAGATTTACTGATTCAGAAAGAGACTAGACCGAAGCTGACGGTTTTGTTTCTACAAAGGACCAAATAATAAGCACCCTTTTTAACTTGTCATTGATTCTTTGTGAATTTCACAGCACGCATCCCAATCCCACTTCCCTTCCGGCCCTGTCTTATCCACCCTCTGCCCTTGCAACCTCCCCTATAAAATAAAACAAAAAGGAGAAAGTAAACTAAACATTTTAAAAAGAAACAAAACAAGACAAAATCTTGTCGTGGAAGCTACAGCATGTCACCGTGTGACCCCCAAGGTCATAAGAACTGAAGATCACATGCTCCTCACCAACTGCAACCCTCAGAAGAGTAAACTAGCACCGTACCTAGCTAGGCAGCACAGTAGAGCTGGCCTTGGTTCTGGGGAGTTGGGCCGGGAGAACCAGCCTGAGGGTGTGAGACCAACCCAGCTTCTGCCCAGGCTCATATCCAGGGCTCTGAGTTGGCCCCACTGTAACACCCACCCAATCTATGATCTATTGGAACATGTGAAGGGCCTGTCCTTGAGACCCATAGCTGCAGGACCTACAGGATACAGGGCAACAACAGAATATCTGTCAGAAGTCCTGGTGGGGATCCAATATTGGTAGTGTAGCAGAAGCCAGAGGCCACAAACAAGACCTATGACTCACTGCAATGAACATTTGCAAGTCGAGATGTGTGGGCAAATAATAAGTGTTGTTGAGCTCTCAAAATGTGCTGATGAATCTTCCTTGTCAACCTGATGGGATCTAGAATCACTAGGACACGCAGCTGGGCGGGGCTGGGAGGATGTTTTCAGGGAGATTAGTGAACACACACTGAAGCTGGGAGGCACTATCTCATAGGCTGAGGGCTCAGCTTGAATTAAAGGACCAGAGGAAAGAAAGCCAGAGGAGTAGCAGCCTTTACCTTGGTCTGCTTCCCAATCTGCCATGAATAAGCAAGCTACCAGCTCCCAGGCTTTCTCTCCCTTGATGAACTGCATCCTCCCGAAACCATGAGCCCTAATAAATCCTTCCTCTCCTAAGTTGCTTCCTGAGGGTGTTTATCATAATCGTGAAAAAAGTCAATACACAGAGCCATGTAATCTTTGTCAGGGCTCTGCCATTGTACTGAAAAAACAAGTGAAGAGAGCTATGGCCTTATAATGCTTTATCTGTAAAAATAGGTGATGGACTAGATTTGGTTCACGAACCCCAGTTTGCTGACTACTGATCTCAATGAAAAGATGAATAAAGCCAGGAACGCATCTGCTCTGGTGGCCCGCCTGGCACCCAGTGGGAATTCAAATATGCTGACTGAATGAATAGAAACAAATTTCCCAAAATCTGAGATACATTCTCACATAGTATAGAGCTACATCAGTCATATAGTAAATGAATAATCCCCCACACCTCTCAGGTGTGCCATGACATGGCTTCTCAGTGCAGAAGCATCCTCAGAATAATGGGAGCTCACACTGATTTTTTTTCCCTAAAGTTCAATATCCTTTATCCATGATTTACTTCTAGATTATCTTAGGGAAGTTTATTATAGCTACAAAACCTCACTAAACTTCATCCCTGGCCCTGCATGTATTTGTTCTGTTAGAAAATGCTCCAGGTGGAAGCAGACACACTGAGAAGCTGTCTTTATGTGCGTTTCCACTTGCATCTTCTCTCAGTCTCTCATCTTCATCAAGGAATCACACATCTGGGTGATTCTTGGCCACCGTTGCCAGTTTTAGCTGAAACTTAGGCAACTGATTTTTTTTAAGTGAAGGCAACCAACCTTTTCACAAAAATATGACCCTCTGTCCCTAGAGAAAAGAGTGACTTGCTCTGAAACTAGCTTTTCCAAGAAAGAACTCATACCTTGCCTTTTAGAAATTCCGTTCTCCTCTTTCAGCAGACTGCTGCAGCTGATAGCTACTGGTATTGTCGGGTGTGTGTGTGGTTAATTTTTAATAAAAAAAATACACTGTTAATAAGATAAAGGAAATCAAAATTAACAATCACCCAAGATTGTCTTTCCTCTATTTAAAAGGAGAAAAGTTGCTTTTTCAAGGATCATTGCCAAAATGTGCCCTAATGAGACCAAGGGTAACTACAGTCTCATCTGGAAGGACTTGGGGGAGGGGAAGGATATGTTCAAAACATACTTAAGTTTAAAAATTGATTTAAATAATAAAAATAGAATTAAAAAACCTATACAACATAATATCTTGGATCTGCTAGCAATATAAATAACGACACAAAGGCTTTTTAATATTTTAAGGTTCAGCCCTTTCAGCAAGAGCAGTCTCCCAGCTAGCTAGCTAGCCTGACTAATCCTGGCCCTGTGCCCTGCCACGTCGTCAGGTCTACCTCTCTGGTCCTCTCTAGTCCCTCCGTTCACCTCCGTGTCTGCTGGCTGAATCTCCTATCTCTCAATTCTTCTCCCAGAATCCCTCTCTCTGCCTGGAAGTTCTGCCTTCCACTTCCTACCCAGCTATTGGCCATCGGTTCTTAATGAAAGCCTCAGGCGGGTAAGGAACAATGAATGTTTACAAAATATGAGATGAGCGATGGGTCATTAGCTCCCTGCCAGTGCAGAATTAACTCTGAAACACTTCACACAGTGAACCCCAACCTAATGACAGTCTCTTAGCCACAGAAAACATAAAAGAAGAAAATACACCCAAATTCATCTCCTTTATCTGACATATCTTTTCAACATTATTATCTGTAATGGTATTGACTGGCAATGTAATGGCATCTGGAGCATTGGTCCTCAACCTTGGTCCTCAACCTTCCTGACACTGCAACCCTCGAATACAGTCCCTCGTGTTGTGGTGACCCCCAACCACAAAATTATGTCTGCTGCTACTTCCTTCATAACTGTATTTTTGCTACTGTGATGAATCATAATGTACATATCTGATATTCAACTCCAAAGGGGGGCAGAACTGACTGGTTGAGAACCAATGATCTAGAGTCACCTAGAAAACAAATCTCTGGGTGTAGTGGCTATTCCTGGTTGTCAACTTGACTATATTTGGAATGAACTACAATCCAGAATTGGAAGGCTCACCAACAATCCTGATCTGGAGGCTGGGAGCTAGAAGTTTTTGACCTGTATTTTAGCATAGAGATCTTGAGGCATAGTGGCTATAAATCCCAGAAGATTAAGACAGGGAGATCTCTGAGTTCAAGGTTATCTGGGATTAAAGGCGTGGTGGCACATACCTTTAATCTGGGCCACAGCTTCTGCTGGAGACCTACATAGGGACTTTGGAAGAATGCTAGATCCTTGGACTTCCATTCACAGGTGCTGCTGACCATTGTAGGGGAGTTGGACTATAGACTGTAAGTCATCACCAAATTCCCTTACTAAATAGAGATGACCCATCAGTTCTGTGACTCTAGAGAACCCTGACTAATACACTGGTATGACTAGGAGGGGCTTCCTGGAGGTTAACTGAGGTGGGA
The DNA here is from genome assembly GCF_978045245.1 of Mus caroli. Classification (NCBI taxonomy): domain Eukaryota; kingdom Metazoa; phylum Chordata; class Mammalia; order Rodentia; family Muridae; genus Mus; species Mus caroli. Next base: position 115,348,037 of record NW_028227264.1, on the reverse strand, counting down.
AGGCCCACTCTAAACGTATGCAGTACCATTCCATGGGCTGGCATCCTGGGCTGTGTACAACCAAGAAAGCAAGCAGAGCACCAGCGTTCATCACCTTCTCTTTCCTGACTGTGAATCAGCTTTGACCAGTGGCCTCACCCCTGTGATGGACCACACTCTTGAGCTATGAGCCAAAGAAAACCTTCTCTCCTCCAGTTGATTCTGTCAGGTATTTGATCACAGTGACGAGTGACCCATACATTGCCGTAACATGTTTCCTTTAAAAAGTTTTATCCAGAGGTTTCGAGGGGGAAATTACTATCCTGAAAATAAGAGATTTTTAAACTACCTTATCCTGCATTTTGAGCTTTAGTGGGCTATTAGAATCATCGAATCTTCTTAAAGGCTAGCACTGATGGGGTCAGGCTAGAACTCTGTGCAGCTTGAGAGGAGATGCTCTCCCGGTGTCCCTGTGGCATTCCGATTTTGGAACTCTTGAACTAGATTACTCTTTTCTCAGAAAAAACATTCTGACAGCACTTTAATGACAGTCACACAGACTCCAAATTCTTTTTCTCAGTAGTGGGCAGATTCCCTTTCCATCCTTTTGATCTTCATCAAAAAATGAAGCGGTAGCCACTGCATCCTATTTACTCCCTCCATGAGCCCCGCAGCTGTCTGGGAACCACGGGCATTTCCAAGCTTTGAAGACAAGAGTCTGATGTTCACACACAAAAGTGTCCTTCTCACAAAGCCACAAACTAAAGCGACTGTTTCTGGTTTTGAAGTCGCGGGAAAACCATGTGTCAGCTAGACAACGCATGCCTCATTACACACATCAGAATGTGAAAGCGTTTCTAGACCGTGAGTGGCGTGCACCGAAACAATATGCGGTTCCACAGCACTGCTGACATCCGGGCTGGACAAGCGCCACTGATTAAAATGAGCCGGCACACGGACACGTGTTTACTGAGCTTCCGTGTGCACCAGGCACTGAGACGATAAACAAAATCTTTTATTTCCTAAACAGAGAATTCCCAGAAGTTACTTCAGTGCCACCTGCTCATCCGGTTTCCTAACAAGTAGGTAAGTTCTCCTGAGGAAGAAATATTGAGCAGAGCAACATGAGGTAAAGATGGGGTTCTCTTCCATACTGCAGAGACTTTGTCAGACGTCTTCTTCATACAACACCGTGATGTGTTCTATTGTACATAGAGGAGCTTAAAAGCTCTGAATAGGTGTAGAGTCTCCAACAAGACATCTTTTCTCTCTGCAAGTTTAGGAACGTGACTTGTTTTTTTCCCAGGTTGCCAGGCTCAGTGTATGGGAGCGCTTCTGTTTAGAGAGTTAGGAGCATAAGTAACTTTCCCGGAGCGGTAAACTGAGGCTGTGAGGATGGTCGCAGCAGTGAAGAAAGGGTAGGAAGTTAATAAAGAACATTTAAGGGAAGGACTGAAGGCCCTCAAGGAGATGGCAACCCCACAGGAAGATCCTTGGGAGCTCCCAGAGACTGAGCCACCAACCAAAGAGCATACAAATACATGGGCTAGTTCGAGGGCTCCCCCTTCCCGGCAATCCTCTCTGTCCTCCCCCACCCCCACGCCCACCCCAGCATATCTGTAGCAGAGTGCTGCCTTGTCTGGTCTCAGTGGGAGAGGATACACCTAATCCTGCAGAGACTTGATGCACCAGGGTTGAGGGATAGAGGGGAGCCTGGGGGCTGCCCTCTCAGAGACCAAAGCGAGGGGGTTGGGAGGAGGAACTCTGTGAGTGGGGATTGGAAGGAGGCAACATTTGAAATGTTAATTAATTAATTTTTTTTTTAAAAAAAAGAACAGATGTGGAGGACATTTGCAAAATTTCTTCTAATTGGAGGTCGGGGGCATTTGTGCTGCTCTATCTATAGGAAATGTATAAGAACAGCTTGTGTAACAGAGACAGGCAGAAATGACCACTCTAGTCCTAAGCACTGTCTCAGGAGAAGATGATGTCCAATGAGCGACTGGACAGGCAGAAGAAAGTGACACTCCTGGTTGAATTCTCTCCAAAGTCCACAAATAAAATACTTGCTGTCCATTTCTTTTATATTGTTGTTAGGAGAATGTCATACAGGAGTGCTGTATTTACATTTGTATGTGCTTGGGGCTGAACACTTAATTATTTTTAAAGAGTTATGGTAAATGCAAAGTACGCAGAAATGTTCCTAAAGATGACCCTACCCATCAACTGTTTATTTGCCAGACGAAAGCTTCGGAGCAAACAACTACATAGCCCAGTGGCTTTAAATGACAGGCTTTGTTTTTGTCATTGTTGTGAGTTTGACTTGTTTGGGAGTTCTTACTTTATTTTCCTCTTGTCTGAAACAGTGGCCCTGGCATATTCTGACCGTGCTATGGAGACCAGACTGATCTTGACCCGGTAGTGATCCTTCCATCCTCTGCTTCCCGGATGCTGGAGCTACAGATATTGCACGACCACACCTCCATAGGCATTTTTTAGTTCAAGGTTCTGCAGCTGATTGGATGTCTCCTCTGTTCTCAGCCAGGCATACTCATGCTTTGGGTTCAGGTGGAGATCTGATCTAAAGAATTGGTTTGTAACGGTGGTGCAGACCAATACTTCTATTGTTTCTCAGTCTCCAAAAGGCTTTTTCAAGGTCTTAACAAGGTTGAGTGAGAGAGTACGAAAACTCTCAAGACCTTCTGAGGCGTGGCTGAGCTGAGCCGGCACAGCTTCAGTTCCAGGCATTCTGAGTGTGAGGTCCACAATGTTCTTGAGCTGCATAGGAGGTTGGCGGCTGTGCTCTCAAGGTCTTTAACTCAACAGAACCTAAAGCAGAAACAGGGATAGATAAAAACAGTTTTCTCCAGGCTGGACATGGTGGCACACACCTTTAATCCTGGCGTGTGGGAGGCAGAAGCCCCCACATACTCATAGACATCCACCTGCTTGATGGCAGCAAGCTGATCAAATTCTTCACTGCTATAGAACCCTAGGGACTGAAGCTCTGCAGGTCTACCTGATAACTACAGATGCATCTCTGTAGCAGAGCGATCAATACACTGGAAGTACAAAAAACAGTTCCTCCAGCTGTATATCTCTGCTGCCGTGGGAAGCAAGGCCAGCTGAAGGTCTAGTCACCTTGGGACAATGACCTGGGGAACCTGCCCAGCACACACAATGCTAATCTAAGTGTAGCCAGCAGAGGCCCATCATGCTCAAAGGAAAAAAAGATGGCACTGTGAGGACAGCAGTGATGGACACTGGACCCTAGTTGATACAGACTTGGCAGCAGGTAAACTCCAGGAAGAGGAGCCCACTATGTCTACAGCCAGCCACCCTTGCATGAATCTGCCTTTGTATTCAAGGATGCCAAAGGAGCCAGTTCCAATGCATCCTTATTGCTTTCTTCTCCCCACCAGTATGACCAGGGTTTGCATGTTATTGTTAGTGTTGTGGTTTCATTTGTTAATGAAACCATATTTGCCTAATTCCATTTCTGGTTTCTTCCTCATTCAGGGAAAGTTTATTTTTTCTTTGTTATTTATTCTAACTCGTTTTTTTTTTTGAAGCTTGTATATTTTTTCCTCTTCCTACCTCTACCATCAATGGTATTTTTAATTTATCGTGTTTTTCTTCAATACTCTGATTTTTTTATATTGTGTTCCTTTTCTTACACTTACCTAATTTTTAACTTTTTATTACTTGAACATGTTGGGATTTTTTTTCTATTATTTTTCTCTTTTCCCCTTTCCTCCATAGCAGCACTCTTCTCTCTCTCTCTCTCTCTCTGTGTGTGTGTGTGTGTGTGTGTGTGTGTGTGTGCCTCTGTCTCTGTCCCTCTCTGTCTCTGTCTCTCTCTCTCTCTCTTTCTCTCTCTCTCTCTCCTTTCACTTATTTAACCTTAATTCTTCACTATCCCCTGCCCCTTTTCATATCTTTTTCCTTTATCTCATTTATCTTCTACTTCCTCTAAATAATTGTTCAAGCCATAATACCTTCTCTAGTAACCTTAGATTTTTGATGTGAAGGTCATTGGTGATGCATTAGTGGACTGTAATTGGTTTTAAGTGAATTTCTGTGCTTTTGTTTATAGAATATTGTTGCTACTGCTATAGCTGTTTGTTTTCTCCTGGCCTAGTGGTCCTTGGAATTCAGCCTTCAAGAAGGATGCTCAGTAAGAAACACACAAGTGTGCACGCATGCGCATACACACAGATAGAAGATAACAGCCAGGAAAGGAACAGAACCTCAGGGTTTAACTGCAGCATAGATTAATGGACCTCACAGATATCTACAGAAAACTCCAACAGAAACTTAATACCCATTCTTCTCAGCAGCTTATGGAATTGCCTCCAAAATAGACCACATTCTAGACCACGAATCAAGTCCTATCAACTGTAAGATCTGAAGCAATCTTTTGTATCTTGCCAGATTATAGTTCAGTAAAACTAGAAGACAATGGCAAGAGAACTACAGAATAACACAAATGCATAGAAAATAAGCAAGACACTATTGATCAAATGGGGATGTTCACATTGCCTAGATTCAAATGAAAATGAGAGTATAGCTTAGGGAAACATTTGGAATATGGCTAAGGTGGCTCTAAGAGGAAAGTTTATGTCTATGAGCGCTTACATGAAAAGTATGAAAAAAAAAAAGTCAATGTAATAGTACACTTCAAGGACCTAGAAAAACAAGAACAATCCAAATAAAAAAGAATTAGACAGCAAGAAACAAGAAAGATCAGGGCAGGAATTAATGAAATGGAGACTAAAAGACAGTATAGAAAATGACCATAGAGTTGGTTCTTGTAAACAATAAACAAGATTGACAAGCCTCTTGCCAAACTAACCAGAGAGAGAGAGAGAGAGAGAGAGAGAGAGAACTCAAATTAATAAAATTAGATATTAAAATGAAGTTATTACATATTCCAGTGAAATCTGGGGAGTCATGAAGATATAGTTTGAAAATTTTTATTAAAAAAAGACATGGAAAATTCTTATGCTCATCTGACCTTCTGAAATTAAAGAGATACAAACAAGTTAAACAGATTCATAAAAATCAGTGAGATTAAGGCAGTAATGAAACTCTCCCAGTGACCAACAGATGAGTTCACTGTCAAATCCCGCCAAATCTTGGAAGAGCTAATGCCAACACTCCACAAACTGCTCCATAAAATAGAAAGGGAAAGAACACTACACACTCGTTATGTGAGACAAGTATCTACTGCGACGCCAAAACCAGATAAGGATGCAACTAAAAAGAAAACACTGGACCTATTTCCCTGAGACCACGGTTGCCAAACTCTCCTTCAGAACATCTCCCAAAATCTGGAATGAAGCAACAGTGCTGTTTCCTGCTCTTACCCAATATGGTGCTCAAAACCTTAGCTAGAAATCAGAGGAATACACACAGGGAAGTAAAAGATTAGCTTATCTTTACTTACAGACGGCAAGACCCTGTCCTTAAAGGATTCTACGGATCCCAATGCTAAGAACTCTAGGAACTGATAACAAGCAATTTTCAGCAAAGTAACAAGATGGAAAAACGAGCATACAAAGGTCAATAGCTTGTCTGTATGTCAATACAGAACTTCAAATAAGAAGGAAATCAGGAGAAAATTATTCCATTTAATACCTGGCAAAAATAAACTTTAGGCCAAGTCTAGTTAGAAGAGAGAAAGAGGGACGCTTCCTATTGACTGAGGAAAGAATCTTTCAAGGTGACATTTTCATTCTAAATATGTACACACCAAACACAGGCTTATGCAACTTTATAAAAACAAACGGGGCTAGAAATAAAGTCACAGAATAATTACAACAAAGTAACTGTTTGTAAACTGACAACTCCAACACATACTTTAACCAAGCAGACAAAGAATAAACAGAGAAGCACTGGAATTAAACAACACCATGGGTCAAATGGGCATACCCAACATCTACAGAACATTCCACTACAAGTTTCACTTTCTTCTCAGAAGCCCAGGAAACATCTATAAAGTAGACCACACAGTACGAGACAAAGCCTAGCAGATTGGAGAGTATCCCTGTGTTGTAACTGACCACGAAAGAATAAATTAATAGCAAGAGGAATTAGAAAACATACAAACTCACTATATTAAACTACAACCCCATTGAAATGAAAAATGAGCTAGTGATTACTTCAAAAAGAATTTAAAAAATAAAATACTACAATTGAATGAATATGAAGACACAACACACCAAAACCTATGAGATGAAATGAGGGTTTCTGTCCTATGACAGAAATTTACAGTTCTAAATGCTACATAAAACAACAACGTAAATAAACAAACCTAAATCAAAAGAGCAACCTAACCGTTCACATTAAGAAACAAAAACAAACCAAACCCCACACCAGCAGATGGAAATAAATAAGCATGATTGAGACAGAAATCACTGAAGTGCAAACAAGAAATACCAAGAATCAATAAAACAAAGGTTGGTTCTTTGAAAAGATAAATAATATTTTATTGGCAAACCTTTAGCCAAGTTAATCAAAAGAAAGGGAGATAAGGCCCAAATTGAGAGAATTAGCAATGAGACAGGAGAGATTACAATAGATACCAATAAAACCCAGAAAGTCATATCAATATACCTTAAAATTCTATATTTCACTAAACTGGAAAATATAAAAGAAATAAATTTCTAGATGCATACAATCTACCAAAGTTAAAGCAAGATGACTCAAGCAATTTTAACAGACCGATAACAAACAAAAAGATTAAAGCAGTAAATATAAAACAGACCAAATACATCATTCACCACGATCAAGTTAGCTTCATCCCAGATATACGGAGACAGTTAGACATATGTAAATCAATCAATACTATTCATAGTCATTCAGGCATTGCTCCCCTGCTGCTGAGACCAGCCTGCAGTCATAACCAGTGGATCCTGGTGGATCCTGAGTGGGGAAGCAAGGCAGGAAAGGAGTGGTGGGGTATGTGAGAACGGACTTTCAGGAGACAGGCTTGTTTAATGGGACAAACAAAGGCTATTTAAACCTTTGGGAGTGAGTAGGGATCTTGGGAAGAGTGTACATCGTTAGTTCAGGCCAGGGTACTGGAGATGCCTCATTTGCATAAGGAGGATTCCAGATGCTGCTGAACATGACTTTATTAGGAGAGAGGAAGTTTAGCCTGGCTACAGGCTACTGTGCCCTCCTCTGGTGTGGCAAAAGTGGGGGCACAGGGCTATGTGGGCCTGGGACATTCAGGGGCAAGAGAGGGAAACAACCCTCTCCTATCTATCTCAGGACTAGATTTCCAGGCTTTGAACACGTCTCGACCCCACTTTTGCTCCAGACCTGCTTTCCATGGCTCCACGGCTCTCCCAGCCCCACAATCCATCACATAAATGGTCTCAAAGGCAGAAATCACACAATAATCTCAAGAGAGGCAGAAGGCCTTTCACAAAATCCAACATCCCTTCATCATGAAAGGCCTAGGCAGACTCATGATGGGTGGAATATATCTATATGACAAACAGAAGCATCCCCGCTAAGACCAGGAAGAAAACGGTGCCTACTCTCCAAACTCCCGTTCAATACAGTGGTTGAGATCCTAGCTAGAACAATAAGACAAGAGAAGGAAATAAAAGGGCAAATTGGAAATGAAGACGTCAAAAGCATCCCTACTTGTAGATACACTAGGGAACCTAACGACTCCACCAAAACACGCCGACAGACACTTTGGGCAAAGCAGGGGATATAAAGTCAACATATGAAAATCAGCTGCCTTCCTACACACCAATGGCAAACTACTCAAAAATAACTCAGAAACAAACCCATTCATAATAGCCTCAAAACAAAAAAAAAAATATAAATAGGATATCTATTAGAAATCCTAATAGAAAAAAATAAACTTACCAGGGAATTGAAAGAACTCTACAATAAAAACACTGAAGAAAGAGATTGAAGAAGTCACTAGGAGACAGAAAGACCTCCTATGCTCATGGATTGGTAGGATGACCATTGCACAAATGGCCATCCTACAAAAGGCAATCCATAGATTCCATGTAATCCCCATCAAAGCACCTACTCAGTCATTCAGAGAACTAAAAACATCATTAAGTTCACATGAAAGCACAAAAGACCTCAGATAGTTAAAATAATCTCAAACAATAGGAATATTCTAGAAGAATCACAATGTCTGAATTCAGGTTATTCTATAGGCCATAGTGGTAACAATACCATGGGGTGGACACACACACACACACAAAAAAAAAATCAATGCAACTGCAATCACTTGAGTTTTTACAAAAAATAAAGGCTAAATGCACACATTGGGAAAAAGACAGTGTCTTTGGGAAAGCCAGATATTTGCATGTAGTAGAATGAAAACTGGTCCTTGTTGCTGCCTCTTGGGAGCTGGGAAGATAGACTATTCAATCAATGAGTCTGGAAAAAACTGATCTCCACATGTTAAAGAATAAAACTAGATCCAATTGACTTGTCCTGTACACAAATCAATTCAAAATAGATGAAATTTCTAAATATAAAACTCAAAAATTTGAAACTGTAGAACTGTAAAGGACTTCAAGACAATAAGGATAAGTAAGAATTCTCTGAGAAGGACCCCAATAGCATAAGATAACACACACACACACACAGAGGCACACACACACACACAGGCACACACACACACAGGCACACACACACACAGACACACACACATACAGGCACACACACAAGCACACACACATACAGTCACACACACACACACAGGCACACAGACACACACATACCAGCACACACACACATACAGGCACAGACACAAACACACACACACACACACACACACAGGCACACATAGATGGGGATTTGGGAATCACGTAAAATTTAAAAGCTGTGCACATTCAAGGAATCCATCACCACAGCGAAGAGCAGACTGTAAACCGGACAAGCTTTGCCAACTACTCATTAGACAGGGGATTGATATCTAGGATATATAAAGAACTGAAAAAAATTAAGCAATAAAATAAAATCAACTAGAAAAATCTAACTCATCCAGTCACTAAATGTTGGATGAGCTAAACGGTTCTCTAAAGATGAAATCCAAACGGCTCATGCATCCTTGGAAAAGGATACGTCAGTCTTAGCTATCAGAGAAATGCAAGTTACAACTACGAAGCTCTCATCTCTTGGTATCACAATGGTTGTCACCAAGAAATCGAATGATTACTGTGATGGCCCTGGAAGATTTGACAAAGAGAGACCCTTACTCACTTCTGATAATAGTCTATCATTGTATAGCCCTGTGGAAATCAGTAATGACGTCATTCAAAAGACTGACAGTTGAACTAGATCATGCAGCTATATCAGGCAGCACACCACACCATTCTTGCAGAACCGTGTGCATTGCTGCACTCTTCATAATAGGCAAGAGATGAAATAAAATGTCCGTCAACAGATATGTGGATAAGAAAATATGGGACATATATACAGTGGAATTTTATGGAACCTTAAAGAAAAAAATCATATTTGCAAGAAAATGGATACAATTGGAAATCATTATTTTAAGCAAAATAATAATAATAATAATAAAAATAAAAATAATAAAGTCAAACTCAGACAAAATTACATGGTTTCTTTTATATATGTAATTTAGATTTAAAGATATATATTTTTCATGTGCATATATGTGCATAATCATGTATGTTGATATGTAGGCCAGGAAATGGAAAAAAAAAAGGGATCATGAGAGGTAAAGAAGAGATCTTAAGGAGAAGGAAGTAGAGAGGGTGACAGGGCTCACCTCAGCCAGTAAAGTACTTGCCCAAAAGCAGTGAAAACTCAAGTTTAAACTCAGTACCCATGTTTTTTTTAATAAATAAATAAATAAATAAAAACAGGCATGATAGCCAAATACTCAGGGCCTATCTAGGTTCGCCATTAGCATGGAGAACTCTAGATTTTCATACTATGTGACTGATTGTCATGGCTATCTAGGTTTCATACTATGTGACTGATTGTCATGGCTATCTAGGTTCGCCATTAGCATGGAGAACTCTAGGTTTTCATACTATGTGACTGATTGTCATGGCTATCTAGGTTCGCCATTAGCATGGAGAACTCTAGGTTTTCATACTATGTGACTGATTGTCATGGCTATCTAGGTTCGCCATTAGCATGGAGAACTCTAGGTTTTCATACTATGTGACTGATTGTCATGGCTATCTAGGTTCGCCATTAGCATGGAGAACTCTAGGTTTTCATACTATGTGACTGATTGTCATGGCTATCTAGGTTCGCCATTAGCATGGAGAACTCTAGGTTTCATACTATGTGACTGATTGTCATGGCTATCTAGGTTCGCCATTAGCATGGAGAACTCTAGGTTTTCATACTATGTGACTGATTGTCATGGCTATCTAGGTTCGCCATTAGCATGGAGAACTCTAGGTTTCATACTATGTGACTGATTGTCATGGCTATCTAGGTTTCATACTATGTGACTGATTGTCATGGCTATCTAGGTTCGCCATTAGCATGGAGAACTCTAGGTTTCATACTATGTGACTGATTGTCATGGCTATCTAGGTTTCATACTATGTGACTGATTGTCATGGCTATCTAGGTTCGCCATTAGCATGGAGAACTCTAGGTTTTCATACTATGTGACTGATTGTCATGGCTATCTAGGTTCGCCATTAGCATGGAGAACTCTAGGTTTCATACTATGTGACTGATTGTCATGGCTATCTAGGTTCGCCATTAGCATGGAGAACTCTAGGTTTTCATACTATGTGACTGATTGTCATGGCTATCTAGGTTCGCCATTAGCATGGAGAACTCTAGGTTTTCATACTATGTGACTGATTGTCATGGCTATCTAGGTTCGCCATTAGCATGGAGAACTCTAGATTTTCATACTATGTGACTGATTGTCATGGCTATCTAGGTTTCATACTATGTGACTGATTGTCATGGCTCTCTCAATGGGGTGTCATGGTTACATGTTCTAGGACAGAAAGCCCTTTCCTGGAAGTTGGTTCTAACACCTGCCATTCTCAATTATGAGAATTCCCAGGGGTTTGAACATGCTTCAGTCTTACCAGGTGTTCTGTCTGGTGGCATGGGTCACTCGCACCCTATTGCACATATTCAGACATGCACAATTTAAAACAAGATTATAGCAGAAGGAAGATCAATGGAGCCTCCTGGAGGAAGGAAGGAAGGGCATGTGTGAGCACGCGGAGAAGACAATAAAAATAAAACAAAACAATCCATGAACCCTATTAATGTGCTAACCTCAACTTTCTCATTTAAATCTAAGATCAGCTCTTAAAACATGATTAACAGAACAAGTTGTAGATTTGGTACCCCAAGTATGAAAGCATTTGAGCTACCCTGCATGGCCAAGCTTGAACTACAAATAAGCAAACTCCTGGCAGACGGGAAGGTCTGGAAGAACTGAGAGTGAATGAGAGACAGGCTTGACAGCCATTCTAGATCTAGATATGACAATATCATGCAATTGAAATAATGACTCAAGAAGGGGAGCTAGCTGGGGGACAGTAGTAGCCTTAGTGGAACCAGGGGTGATTAGGTAGTTGTGGGGGCGTTAAGTGTAAGTTTTATTCTACTGTCTTGAGTTTGATAAAACTAACTTTTATAAAAAACTGATCAGTGTGTGGTGATGATTTGAATAGGAATGGCCCTCAAAGACTCATGTGTTTGAACTCTTGGCCTTTAGGGAATGGCACTGTTAGGAAGTGTGACTATGTTGAAGTAGGTGTGGACTTTAAGAGGAAGTATGCCACTGTAGAGGTGGGCTTTGAGGTCTCCTGTGCTCAAGCTATGCACAGCCAGTCTCCCTCTGCTGCCTTCAAATCAAGATGCAGAACTCTGGGCTTCTTCAGCACCAAGTCTGCCCGCACAATGCCATTCTTCCCACCATAATGACAATGGACAAAACCTCTGAATCTGTAAGACAGCACCAAATAAATGGTTTGGTTCATAAGTGTTGCTGTGGTCATGGTGCCTCTTCACAGCAATGGCAACCCTAATTAAGACAGAAGTTGGGGGGGAAGGGCGCTGGGCCTGGAGCAAGAGGGTGAAGGGAAGGGGGGAAGCTGGGGAAGACAGAAGTTGGTACCAGAGACTGGGGTGTTGTTGTGGTAGGCCTGACCATGTTTTTCTTTGAAGGAATGCTGATTTTGGAATTATGAATTAGGAAATCAGTGGAATGTTTTAAGCAATGATGTTTTGGGCCATCCTAGGAAGAACAATGGTGCCAAGCATGATTCAACTGTGGGGGCCTGGCTTGAGAGGTTTCAGAGGAGAAGAATCTTAGCATGTGGCCTAGAGACTTATGATACTTTGACTAAGGATGTAGCCTCTTTTTGCCATTGTCTGAAAAGTTTGCCTGCAGCTAAAGAGTTTTGGATTAATTGCATTAGCAAAGGAAATCTCAAGATAGCCTAGGATATGCTCTGTCGTGTGGTAACTAATGTTTCAGCAAGGTGAGCAAGGAAAAATACAAAATGTATGATTCAAAGATTAAAGGGGCACCAGGAAGTAGACTGGAGCTAAATCCTGTGTTCAAGGAAATAAACATATTAACGATATTAAATGGAATTAAGGAAATAGTGACCTCAGGGCAAGATCCCACCCAGTTGTCTCCAATTCACCGAGAGATTCTGATTCAAACTAACTTTTCTAAGATAAAGGGATAAAAGCTGAAACCCAGCTGTGTTTTGAACCCAAAGCACAGGTTAGAGACTCACAGGGGAAGAACCGAGCTGATGTTTATCTGTGCATTTCATGAAACCAAAGCATTCTTCTAGAGATGAAATGAGTGGTTTCCCATGATTTTTTTCTAATTGACAACATATTCAAAAGCAGCTTTCTGAAATAATGTTGAGCCAACATAAGTTCAGATAAATTAAAATAACTAGCTGCAATAACAGTTTACTAACTGCCTATATGGACCCAGAATTCACTTTAACTGAAGATCAATGAGAAGATAGATATTTGATTGATGTATATTTTCATATTGAATATATTTATATAAAGTAAGCATGTAACTTAATTTATTAATATGTTTAATATCTATAGGTTAATGTATGATGAGAAGTAGTAGAAAAATTCTTAGGGGAAAGACAGATTGAAAAACATGATGTTTAAATTTAGCAAACAGGTCTACATTTGGTTACTGTGAAAATAAATGAGTTAGTATGATTAGAGAGTGCCTAGCAGATTACAGATGGCCAATGAATAGTAAAGATTTTCACCATAAACCCCATAAAATTCAAACACTAAAAAAATTTAAAACACTACTAACAACAAATATGCTACTGAAAATGTTTTCAAAATAGTTTAAACAACTTAAAATTTGTTCCAAATATTTTATAATAATAGCAAAGAAGTACTTTTGCCGTTTTTGTTTACATAAAATCTTTTAAATTGTATTGCCTACATCAATAAAAATAAGTATTTGTCATTGATTAAGCAGGCTCCAAAAAGTAATTGACAATAATTGTTACTGATCTTGACAGAAAAATACAACATAACTTTCGCTATTAAAAAATATACTTCCCAGAACTTGAAAAACTTCTTTGTACTGTCTTTTGGGTTTTTTTTTTCTCCGTGTTTCTGAATGTTACAAAAGATGCTGGTTAAAAAGTTAAAGCTCTAGACATGTTTGTAAGCAAACAGTCTTGTAATGTGATCATTCAAGATGTAGAACATAGGATCTACAGTGACCACACACATCCATCGAAACCATAGGGGTTTGTGGGCTATTTAAACAATTGTTGAAGAGAATTGAAGAAAACAAGATTCTGTTGCATTTGTGACCTCTAGAGGCCAACATGAATGTGATATATTTTCCTCTTTCAATACTGCTTCCAAACACAGTCTTCAGGGGCTTAGGATTTATAGGCATTAAAACATTGAGCAGATTTAACAGAATAGAGAAGGTTCCATTTGTGATGGACATGTTGCCTTTCCTAACAACCACAAACCACAAACTGAAGTTTTAAATGATAATTTGAAAAAGATGCAGACATTTGGAAAACCATCATGGAAAATAAAAACCTTGCCTGCTTCACAGTGGAGATGTCCAGGCTAATTATTTACAGCAAGAAATCTTCAAATTGAATATGAACCTAGTGAAACGTACACTAGACCCTGGAGTCAAAGCCACTTCTGATGTTTTCTAGCTGCATGGATTCTGAAGTAGAAGTGTTTATCCATTTCAGCCACTATCCATATGTGCATCTGTAAGATTAGCAGGCAGCCACTATTCATATGTGCATCTATAAGATTAGCAGGCATGAGAAATTCTACTTCGACATATTGGTGGTAGATTAAAGGAGATGAAACATAATGTGAACATTTCTTGAGAACTGTCAAGTTTTAAACCATTAACACAAATTTCACTATGAATTGCTCAGACATAAAGTATATAATCTATAACTTATATACTTTTCTACTGCACGGCTGAAACCAGAACATTGGCCCAACGGAAGCTTCTGTAAGCAGAAAGGAACTCTGAGGTAGATAGAGTTTGTTACTTTTTCCTTATTCTGGGCTTTTCCATATCAAACTGGGTGATACTTTGAGTATCCCTATTGTATTAGTTAGGGTTTTACTGCTGTGAACAGACACTATGACCAAGGCAAGTCTTATAAAAAACAACAACATTTAATTGGGGCTGGCTTACAGGTTCAGAGGTTCAGTCCATTATCATCAAGGTGGAAGCATGGCAGTATCCAGGCAGGCATGGCACAGGAGGAGCTGAGAGTTCTGTCTTCATCCAAAGGCTGCTAGTGGAAGACTGACTTCCAGGCAACTAGGGTGAGGATCTTATACCCACACCCACAGTGACACACCCATTCCAACTAGGTCACACCTATTCCAACAAGGCCACACCTTCAGATGGTGCCACTCCCTGGTCCAAGGATATACAAACCATCACATTCCACTCCCTGGTCCCCATAGACTTGTTCAAAAACATGAGTCTATGGGGGCCACACTTAAACATAGCATAATGCAAAATGCATTTAGTCCAACTTTCAAAGTCCTCATAGTCTATAGCAGTCACAACAATGTTAAAAGTCCAAAGTTCAAGGTCTCTTCTGAGATTCATCCAACTTAATTAACTGTAATCTCAAAGCAAGGCAGGAAACCAGCTGGGCAAACTCCAAACTCTGCATCTCCATGGCTGATGTCAAAGCTGTCTTCAGATCTCTACTCCTTTTTCACCTCTGTTGACTGCAACAAACTGCTTTCTCCTGGGCTGGTTCCACTCCCTGTTAGCAGCTTATCTCAGCATGTATCCCATGGCTCTGGCATCTTTGACATCTTTGAGTCTCCAAGGCAATTTCAATGTTACAGCTTCTTCTTTCAGTGTCTGGGATTCCACTTGATCTTTTGGACTCCTCCTAAGGATTGGCATCACTTCTCCATCTCTGTCCTCTGTAGCACTCTATGCTCAGGTTGATCCACTCCATTACAGCTGCTGTTCTTGGTGATCATCCCATGGTACTGACATCTCCAATACACTGGGGTGTTCCACTCCAACTAGGCTTCACCAATAGCCTCTCATAGGCTCTCTTCAGGGTGACAAGCCTCAAATCCTTTGCATGACCCCTTCAATCCTGGGCCATCAACTACAGCTGAGGCTTTACCTTCTCCAATGGGCTTCCCTGGCCTCTCACAGTGCTAAGCCTCAGCTTCTCTCCATGATCCCTTCATTCCTTCACAAGCAGTACCACCTGAGTGATTCTTACACATTACCAAGTCCAGCCGCAGCATGAGGTACAACCTTAGGTATCTCTGGAACACAGCTTCTTTGTGCTCCCAGAAAACAATTTCCAGAAGATTTCACCTCAACGATGCTGGTCTCTTCTTAATCACCGCTAATTCCTTAGCTCCAGCTAACCAGCATCAATTTTCCCAGTAGTTCCTTCCATTCTTAACTCTAGAGCCAGAGGCACATGGCTGAAGCTGCCGAGTACTGCTGCTTTCAGGAACTAGAACATGATCCCCTTGTATTATTACATTATCACTAGCTTTATGTTTTCTAAATCCTTCACTACCTAAGCTTGGCTATCCTGGTTCTTGCTCTGTAGATTGACCTTGAATGTAGAGATCAGCATGCTTGTCTCATGGGATTAAAGGTGTGTACCACCATGCCTGGATCTAATTTAGCTGGGTAGGATCTTGCCCCAAGGTCCCACTCCCTTAATCTTTATCTCCTAAAACACAAGATTTTGCTCCATTTCACTTCCTGGTACTCCTTTAATACTCAAACCATATATTTTATATTTTTCCTTTCTAAGCTTGCTATGCTTGTTCAAACTTTTCTTCATAAGACTTAACCAGAGAACAAAGTCTCTGCTGGGCTTTTTTGAAACTTCTTTTGTCAATGCAATTAATCCAAGTCTCTTCACCTTAGCCTCAGGCAAACTTTTCAGACAAGGGCAAAAAGTAGCCACATTCTTCACCAAAATACCACAAAACCAGTCTTTATGCCACATTCTGAAATTCTTCTCCTTTGAAATCTCTTGGGCCAGGTCAACACAGTTCAAATTACTCCCAGCAACAAAGTCTTCCATATTCCTACTAGGATGACCCATTAAGCCCCATTTAAAGCATTCTACTGTGTTCCAAATCCAAAGTCCCAAAATCCACATTCTTTCAAATAAAAGCATGGTCAGGCCTATCACAGCAATACCCCACTCCCAGTACCAACTTCTGTATTAGTTAGGGTTTTACTGCTGTGAACAGACACTATGACCAAGGCAAGTCTTATAAAAAACAACAACATTTAATTGGGGCTGGCTTACAGGTTCAGAGGTTCAGTCCATTATCATCAAGGTGGAAGCATGGCAGTATCCAGGCAGGCATGGCACAGGAGGAGCTGAGAGTTCTGTCTTCATCCAAAGGCTGCTAGTGGAAGACTGACTTCCAGGCAACTAGGGTGAGGATCTTATACCCACACCCACAGTGACACACCCATTCCAACTAGGTCACACCTATTCCAACAAGGCCACACCTTCAGATGGTGCCACTCCCTGGTCCAAGGATATACAAACCATCACACCTATCTTAAAGATTACTCTTTGGATATTAGAGCATTTCTTCTGTTCTCAACATATTCATAAACGATACCCATTCACCTCCCCCAACCCACACACAGCTATCTTCCAAAATGATCTTTTGCAATGGAGCCTTAGTCTGTGTTGTTTCAAGCTGCATATTCATACAACTCTTCTATTGTATGATAGAGGTGTAGGAGAAAATAGCTAAATTGTTGTTGCAAATATCCCTTTTTCATTCTGTACTCCCCCAAAGCAAAAGTCTAAGCAGACATTCCTCTGATGTGCACCGTAGAATATATTTGACTGGTATAATTATGTTGTCTGTAGCTTCAATGCCCCTGTCAAATCCTTGAGTTCCAGCTCTTTCTTAGTCCTCACAATAAAGTTTGTTTAACCTTTGCTATTCACCTCAAACCCATTCTCCTCAGACCTATTCTGTTCTTCTCAGCCGCTAATTCTACTCTTATTTTACAAAGAAAATCAACACCTACCACACAAACTCTATAGCACTCGACATGCCGGAACATCTGTGTCTTAAAACCATTATTTCATTTTTCTCTCCTGTCTCTGTGGATTCGATTGTCTTTTGCCTGAACGGAACATAAATTCCAGACGATGTCCAATGTCGTAGCATCTACCTGTGTTTAAATTAAGTGTTTAAATTTGTGTTGAAAGAAAACCACAAAATGATAGTCCCTAAAACAGAGTAGAAATTGTTTCTCATTTGCAAACATTAAGGGCCAACATGGCTAAGTAGACTAACTTGGTTAATCTGCAGTGATAGAAAACATAGATCTTTCTCCATTGTTATTAACACAAGCTTCTGTTCCAAGGCAACTGATGATACTTCAGCCAGTGTGTACGCCTTCCAGGCAATACGGGGCCCTTCTGCTTTCTTTGCACTAACCAGAACCCAATCCCGTGGTGGACCTAGCTGCAAAGAGAAAAGTTGTATCTTTACTGTGAAATATCACAACCCCAGTTAAATATCAAGAGGAGGGAGGAGTGGAAGAGGGAAGGCTGAGGAACAATAACAGCACGGCTGCTACTTTCCGCAGGCATTTCCCCCTTCTCCACATTTTCCAACTCTGATTCTACATTCTCTGATTAAGGGATTATTCCCTCCATGTTCTTCAAGCATCTTTCCAAATTCCGTGTCCCCCACTACTACTTTCTTTCTGCCTGAAGTTTTTGGATGATTTTACTTTGTCCTTGCCTCCTGCCTGCATTCACTTGCAGACCATCATAATTGGACTTTGCTTTTGCTATGGATTTTTGTATTGATATATTCAAAAACATATGTTGAAGGTTAACTGTCTGGATCTGTGAGGGTGGCCTGAGGGTGGCCTTATTCAGCAATGGTGTCTTTGTGAGCGTAGTTAAATGAATATGGGGTCACACCCCAAATTTGGTGACTATTTTCTTCACAAGACTGTGTGAAGACACAGGGAAACAAAAGCATGCATATGTGGTCCTATATGACAATGAAGGCCAGTTTCACAAGACAAAGAGCATCAAGGAGTCCCAGCAAATACCAAAATGTAGGAAAAAGACAGCGACCTCTCCTCCCCTAGAGCCTTTGCTGAAAACAGGCCTGATACCTTATTTTTGTACATCTGCCCTGAGGGCTAAGTGCAAAAAAAAGTAAAGTTTGTTTTGAACCATTGGATTTGTAGTTATTTGTTGTGTGGCTCTGGAGAACTAATACAGCCCCTCCCCCCTTTGTAAACCCATCCTACCCCTCCCCCAGCCATTGCCCTGAAGCATCCCTTTCTGATGCCACATAGCTTTTATGGTTACCTAGAAGGCACAGGGAGACTTTTGTACTCTCGACAGTGTTTGACAAGATCACATCCACTCTCTGCTCTTGACTTTTAGACACCACTTGGCTTGTCTCCTCACCCTCAGGTGTGCCCATCTTGATTTACTTCTGAAATCATCTTTTTTAGCTCATAACCTAAACGTTCTTGTTACTGTCATCCAAGCCAACATAAGCCAATCTTTATCCTCAGTGGAGTACATAAAATGCCACTCAGTTTATGAAAAGACAATGGTTTTAACGAGAAAGAGCAATCAGTCTGAAGCAACGGGTAAATGTGCCACTTAATATAGACTTATTGAAAGAAAGGGGAGGAAAGACTACAGAATGTCTTATCCGTATTGTAAGCAAAAACTGAAAATACACTTAATCTATGAATAAATCTAAATTACAGGTGGCTCAGTGGGTAATAGTATGCTGGCTGGTCTTATGTCAATTGGACACAAGCTAGAGTTACCTGAAAGGAGGGAGCCTCAATTGAGAAAATGTCTCCAAAGGATCCAGCTGCATGGCATTTTCTTAATTAGTGAAGGCCAAGTGCATTGTGGGTGGTGCCATCCTTAGGTTGTTGGCCCTGGGTTCTACAAGAAAGTAGGCTGAGTAAACCATGAGGAGCAAGTCAGTGAGCAGCATCCCTCCCTGACCTCTGCATCAGCTCCTGCCTCTAGGTTCCTGCCCTGTTTGAGTTCCTGTCCTGACTTCCTTCAGTGATGAACAGTGCTGTGGAAATGTAAGCTGAATAAACCCTTTCTTTCCCAACTTGCCTTTTGGATATAATGTCTCATCACAGCAATAGAAACCTAACTAAGACAAACAGCAAGCGCAAGGACCTCATTTCATTTCCCTAGAACCCATGTAACCCCAGTGATGGAAGAGAGAGAGGGTCAGAGTCAAGAAGATACCCAGAGCTCACTGGTCAGTGAGCATAGCCAGTTGATGAACTCTGGATTCTATAACATGCCCTATCTCAAAAACTGAATAACAATAAAGGTATTAACCATCAACCTCTGGCATACTTACATACATACACATATAAACACACACACACACACACACACACACACTCAGAGAGCAAGAGAAAGAGGAGAGAGAGTTGGGGGGGAGAGAGATTTATATTACTATAAAAGCATCACATTTTATCACATCTTTATAGATTGCTATAAAGACTGAGTTCATGTATTTGCCTTTAAAATGACACAAGAATTAGATGTGTGAAGAATAAGTCATGGAATATAATGTTTTATAGAAATGCAACCTATAAAAATTAAGCAATAATCATTAAAAATTTAAATACACTTCTTTATTGTGGTCTCGTTACTTCATCCCAAATTGATCAATAAAAACCCAGCTACCACACAAAACAAACAAACACAGAGAAAACTATGGATTCAAAACTTTAAGGAGAACCGTAGGCATGCCTAAACAAGAAAGAGGGGAGTCGGCAGGGAGAAGAAAGACAGATGATGCACAGAGACAAGTGCTCAAAGTAACGTTCTTCTCTAAGGTCAAAGATTGTAGTTTTAGGGTTCTAGATTCATTCAAATTATTGTTCATATGTAAGGACATATTTTAAAAATCTGCTTAAAAATACCAGAGGTAAACATTGTATAATATCATTATTGTAAGTACTCTAACCACCAGTCAAAAAATCAAAAAGAAAGATGAAGAAGGAGAGCAAGGAGAGGCGGAAAGGGAGGAGGAAGACTGAGAAATGGAGAAAGGGGGAAGAGGAGAAGGAAGAGGAAAGAAGGGAGGGAGGGAGGGAAGGAGGGAGGGAGGCAGGGAGGCAGGGTGGCAGGGAGGCAGGGAAGAAAAGGATAGGGCAGGGTAGAAAAACAGGGACAGACAGAGAAAACTTGTAACAGGTTCTGAAATTGGCCACATGGTGCCTTCCTTCTCACAAGCTCTTTAGCTCTATGGCTTTGCCACTCCCCAATGGAAAGTCCATTTCTTTGTCCTCTTGGGTTTGGTGACACCTCTGTCGTGGTAACAGCTGTTTGACTTCTCTTGGAACTCTGATCTTCATTCCAGGATGACAAAATGTCCTACTGAATATAGAGAGGCCACATACACAGGGTGAGGCTCCACCAACCGACCTGAGTCCTCAAATGAGCCCTCCCCCAGACTCTTTAACTGAAAACCTAAAACACCCTGATGGCTGTCCGTATTCACACAGGCAAAATGATGAAAGGGGACAGGCCTGATGTTTGATGACACTAAATTACGCATTCTTTCTTATATAACAATCAATTTCAAATCAGTAATTTAATGAAATACTTGCCTGACTATAACCAATATTGTGATAGACTGTCCAAATATTATTTTAACATGTTGAGATATGTGAGATTGATTCTTCATGCTGAAAGTTTTAAATTTATTTTCCAAAAGATGATTATTTTAGTCTTATTGAAACTAAATATTAATTATAAATTAATTACATGATACAGAAAAGGACAGAAGGTAAATCCCATGTCAGTCTCACCTGTAGGCATCCTGTCAATATTCATTAATTCTTAGTTTGTGCAGATCTGTTGACATCCTGTTTGGTGTGGCTGAATTGTTTAAATGGCTCTACAGCAGCGCCCCTCAACCTGTGTGTCTCAAACCTTTTGAAGTCGCACATCAGATATCCTGCATTTCAGATATTTACATTACTATTCATAACAGTAGCAAAATTACAGTTATGAAGCACCCAGGAAATAATTTTATGGCTGGGGGTCACCATAACATGAGGAACTGAATTAAAGGGCCTTAACATTGGGAAGGTTGGGAACCATTTCACAGCAGTAATGTTGAAAGTTTCTCAGTTGGATATGTGTGCTTCGAAAGTATCTTCCTTTACAACAAGGAATATCCCTTTACTCTCTAGCCACCAAATGAGAGCCTCATATAATTAGACATAGCACATTTAACCACTAACTCTCAAACTATGACTCGCATTTGATACAGGTTAAGGGCTGGAGGGATGGCTCAGTGGTTCAGAGCACTGGCTGCTCTTCCAGAGGTCCTGAGTTCCATTCCCAGCAACCACATGGCGGCTCACAACCATCTGTAATGGGATCCGATGCTTTCTTCTGATGTGTCTGAAGACAGTGACACTGTACTCATATAAATAAAATAAATAAATAATTCTTTAAAAATAATATGGGTTAAATACAGCCCAGCTCTACAGCACTGTTATAATGAATATAATATAAATTGTATATATAATATATATACTATATATACTATAAACAGGTCACATGACATCATAATCTAATTTTGCTTTTATTGATTATTGTATGTGTGGCATATCCCTATGTGTATGTCTATACACACACACACACACACACACACACACACTCACACACACACCAGAGATCATTGTTACATGTCTTTCTCTGTTGGTCTCCAAGTTATTTGCAACAGCATCTCTCACTGAACCTAGAGCTTGCCATTGTTGCTAGACTGGCTGGACAGTAAGCATGGATCCCCATGTCTCTGCCCCCCCCCACACACACACTCACACCTTGTACCCAGAACTATGAGTTCCAGTGATCCAAACTTGGATTCTCATGTGCTGCAAACACTTTACACAGTGAATCGTCTCCCTAGCCCCATGTTTAAATTTTTGATTGACATATAATAGTTGTACAGGGGCATAGGTTGCCGGGCAGCAATGCAGTTCACATACACTTTGTGTTATACAGGTTAGACTAACTGTCGTACACATCACCTCAAACATACACCAGATTTGTGTGTTGAGAACATTTTTAAAACTCTCTACTTGGCACCTTTGAAACATAAGTTATTGTTGACCATCGTAGTTTTTATTTCTTAATTAATTGGTTATTTTATTTATTTACAATTCAAATGTTCCCCCCCTTCCCAGTCACCCCTCTGCAAAACCCCCATCCCATCTTCCCTTCCCTTTGCCTCTATAAGGGTGCTCCCCCCACATACATACCCACTTCTGCTCCACCCCTCTAACATCCCTGTACACTGGGGCAACAAGCCTCCACAGGAACAAGGGCCTCCCCTCTCACTGATGCTTGTGCCCTGTGTAAGATTTGCTCCCAAGGCTGTCTCCAACTATGGCTGCTAGATTGGTGGGTTGTGCAAAGCCGTTTCCACTAGTATTTCTAATGGTCTTTGTAGTGGCTGCACCAACATAAAGCAATGATGAAGTTTCCTGACTTCCAAGATCGTTTTTTCTTCTTTTTTCATTAGATATTTTCTTTATTTACATTTCAAATGTTACCCCCTTTCCTAGTTTTCCCTCCAAAAACTCCCTATCCCTTCCATCTTCCCCTGCTCACCAACCCACACACTCCCTCTTCCTGCCCCTGGCAGTCCCCTATACTGGGGCATATAACCTTCACAGGACCAAGGGCCTCTCCTCCCATTGATGTCCAACTAGGCCATCCTCGGCTACATATGCAGCTAGAGCCATGAGTCCCACCATGTGTTTTCTTTGGTTGGTGATTTAGTCCCAGGGATCTCTGTAGATACTGGTTAGTTCATACTGTTGTTCCTCCTATGGGGCTGCAAACCCCTTCAGCTCCTTGGGTCCTTTCTCTAGCTCCTTCATTGGGGACCCGGTGCTCAGTCCAATAGATGGCTGTGAGCATTGGTCAGGCACTGGCAGAGCATCTCAAGAGACAGCTAGATCAGGCTCTCTGCCAGCAAGCTCTTGTTGGCATCTGCAATAGTATCTGCTTTTGGTGGTTGTATATGGGATGGATCCCCAGGTGGGGCAGTCTCTGGATGGCCTTCCCTTCAGTCTCTGCTCCACACTTTGTCTCTGTATCTCCTTCCATGGGTATTTTGTTCCCCCTTCTAAGAAGGATCGAAATATCCACACTTTGGTATTCCTTCTTCTTGGGTTTCTTGTGTTTTGCGAATTGTATCTTGGGTATTCCATTCCTCTGTTGAGGAACATCTGGGTTCTTTCCAGCTTCTGGCTATTATCAATAAGGCTGCTATGATCATAGTGGAGTATGTGTCCTTATTACATGTTGGAGCATCTTCTGGGTATATGCCCAGGAGTGGTATTGCTGGGTCCTCATATAGTACTATGTCCAATTTTCTGAGGAACCGACAAACTGATTTCTAGAGTGGTCGTACCAGCTTGCAATCCCACCAACAATGAAGGAGTGTTCCTCTTTCTCCACATCCTCGCCAGCATCTGCTGTCACCTGAATTTTTGAACTTAGCCATTCTGACTGGTGTGAGGTGAAATCTCAGGGTTGTTTTGATTTGCATTTCCCTGATGATTAAGGATGCTGAACATTTTTTCAGGTGCTTCTCTGCCATTCGGTATTCCTCAGGTGAGAATTCTTTGTTCAGTTCTGAGCCCCATTTTTTAATGGGGTTATTTGATTTTCTGGAGTCCACCTTCTTGAGTTCTTTATATATATTGGATATTAGTCCCCTATCTGATTTAGGATTGGTAAAGATCCTTTCCCAATCTGTTGGTGGCCTTTTTGTCTTATTGATGGTGTCTTTTTGCCTTGCAGAAGCTTTGCAATTTTATGAGGTCTCATTTGTCAATTCTTGATCTTACAGCACAAGCCATTGCTATTCTATTCAGGAATTTTTCCCCTATGCCCATATCTTTGAGGCTTTTCCCCACTTTCTCCTCTATAAGTTACACAGTCTCTGGTTTTATGTGGAGTTCCTTGATCCACTTAGATTTGACCTTAGTACAAGGAGATAGGAATGGATCAATTCGCATTCTTCTACATGATAACCACCAGTTGTGCCAGCACCATTTGTTGAAAATGCTGTCTTTTTTCCACTGGATGGTTTTAGCTCCCTTGTCAAAGATCAAGTCACCGTAGGTGTGTGGGTTCATTTCTGGGTCTTCAATTCTATTCCATTGGTCTACTTGTCTGTCGCTATACCAGTACCATGCAGTTTTTATCACAATTGCTCTGTAGTACAGCTTTAGGTCAGGCATGGTGATTCCACCAGAGGTTCTTTTATTGTTGAGAATAGTTTTTGCTATCCTAGGTTTTTTGTTATTCCAGATGAATTTGCAAATTGCCCTTTCTAACTCTCTGAAGAATTGAGTTGGAATTTTGATGGGGATTGCATTGAATCTGTAGATTGCTTTTGGCAAGATGACCATTTTTACTATATTCATCCTGCCAATCCATGAGCATGGGAGATCTTTCCATCTTCTGAGATCTTCTTTAATTTCTTTCTTCAGAGACTTGAAGTTCTTATCATACAGATCTTTCACTTCCTTAGTTAGAGTCATGCCAAGGTATTTTATATTATTTGTGACTATTGTGAACAGTGTTGTTTCCCTAATTTCTTTCTCAGCCTGTTTATCCTTTGTGTAGAGAAAGGCTACTGATTGGTTTGAATTAATTTTATATCCAGCCACTTTGCTGAAGTTGTTTATCAGGTTTAGGAGTTCTCTGGTGGAATTTTTGGGGACACTTATGTATACTATCATATCATCTGCAAATAGTGATATTTTGACTTCTTTCTTTCCAACTTGTATCCCTTTGATCTCCTTTTGTAGTCTAGTTGTTCTAGCTAGGACTTCAAGTACTATATTAAATAGGTAGGGAGAGAGTGGGTAGCCTTGTCTAGTCCCTGATTTTAGTGGGATTGCTTCAAGTTTCTCTCCATATAGTTTGATGTTGTCTACTGGTTTGCTGTATATTCCTTTTTTATGTTTAGGTATGGGCCTTGAATTCCTGATCCTTCCAAGACTTTTATCATGAATGGGTGTTGGATTTTGTCAAATGAAAAGCATCTTACCTTATCTATAGTGACCTACAGAATCAGATATGATTCTATTGTGATCATTTCCAAGTATTTTCCTTCCATAGTCTGTGTGTGTGTGTGTGTGTGTCTATGTATGTACATGTTTATGTGTGAATGCACATAGAAGTCAGAGGTATCATCCTTAATCAGGTATCATCCTTAATCATTTTCCACAATATTTTTCTGAGACACAGACTCTCAGTGAATCTGAGGCCCACTGATTGTTCTAACTTAATTTTTGTTTCTATACGATATCTTTGATGGGGAAAGCAACTGAGGGAAGAAAAGGGTTTATTTCAGATTTCAATTCTGGGTCATAGTCCATCATTTCCAACATCTAGTCACGTCACATCAATAACCAAATGCAGAGAGAAATGAATGTGTTCAGCTCACATGACTGCTTGTGCTTCTCACGGTTCTTAGATAGTTTAAAACCTCTTCATAAAGAATGGTGTCACCTATACTGGGCTAGCTCTTCCCATATCAATTAGCTTACAACAGTCTCTGAAGACACGTCTGCAGGCCAACCCAAACTAGGTAATCACTGGCTGAGATTCTCTTCTTGGTTTAGCTGAGAATTAGAGCTAACTATAACAGGATTAAGCTGGTCTGGCTGGCCAGTGAACCCCAGGATCTTCCTGTCTCTGACTTCTATGTGGGTGCTAGAAATCTGTCCAGGAGCTTATGCGACAAGTGCTTTACCAACTAAGCCATCTTCCCAGTCCCATTTCACACTTTCTGTCACTTATTCAAGAAATCCATCCCCACCATATTATGTAAGAGCTATTCCTTCAAGATTCTTTTTAATAACAGTCATAGCTTTTGTCTTCTACTTTTAGACCTTTATCCCACTGGGGCATTATTGTAATATATGTTATGAGTTTAAGGCCCGTTTTATCTCTACAAATATTTTTGACAACTTTAACAATAAAGCTTATTGGATAGTGTTACGTCTTCTTCAAACTTCTACCAATAATTCATCAGGCTCTCATACAAACAGGAAATTATTTTGAATTTAGTTTGATTTATACCCCATTGGAATACCTTCCTGTACCACACTTCATTTTCTAGCTTGGTGATACATTGGCAGCCAAACCAGACATGCAGTCACCTGGGAAAACGTTTCTCCGTTTTGCTCTTCATTTAAAGAATTGTCTTACTATTTATAGATTCACCTGCTCCTGGTGCACTTCTCCTGGACTTTTTGTTCTAATAACATTTAACTCATTTTTTAAATTTATAAATGACGCAGCTTTAATGTTGAATCCCCCTCCATATGCTGAAATTTCTCTCACCAATCAGGCCTTCTTCTGTACCTTTAATAAAATTTTTAAATTTTTCTCATGGTATGTTTCTTAAATCCTATATGTTGCACAGATTTTGTTTGTGCTGGTTTTGTTATAAGCTAAATGCATGGCCCATTATATATTTTTAATTACCTACTGTTGTAAAATAATTCTATTGTTCTTTTTACTTACTGATTTGTGCTCATCAAGCACACCAAACTCTTTCTGGATTTACCAGTTTGTCTGACGATTCTCTTGTATTTCCTGTGCAACAGTTAAACCCTCGGAACACACTGATGGTTTCCTTCTTCCCCAGACCTTATTCCTCATTTCCTTTACTTCTCAAATGGCAATGGCTTCGCCATTTTGCCATCTGTCAATCAAAAGAGATTACTTTATGCATCCTCATTCGTTATGGACCTTAAGGAGAAACTTCTAGAGCTTCTCCACTCGTGATGTTTAAACAGGTTTACCAGATCTATCTCGTTGGCAGCTCAATGTCAAATGCTGTGTTTATAAATAAAGAAATCGAAAACCTCAGTTTGAGAGTCAGAATTTCTTGCCAATATAGCTTTGAGCTCCAAGGTAAACTAAAACTCTGAACACATTTTCCTTAC
The DNA here is from genome assembly GCF_978045245.1 of Mus caroli. Classification (NCBI taxonomy): domain Eukaryota; kingdom Metazoa; phylum Chordata; class Mammalia; order Rodentia; family Muridae; genus Mus; species Mus caroli. Next base: position 115,320,499 of record NW_028227264.1, on the reverse strand, counting down.
TTAAAACACTTCTAATAAGCCTTTACCTCCTGAGGTTGTCTCATTTTCTTCTGTAGGATTTTGACCTGAGGAATAGAATCTAACCATCGTGGTAGCCATCTGCAAAGAAATTTGCATGAATTTAAAGTTCCAGTCTAGAAACACACACTGCACAAAAGGAAGAAAGATGATTCGTGTAACTAGCTCTACATACTGCTTAACATTCCTTTCTTCCCATTCTTCCCCAACACACTATTTTTATTATCAATTATTTGGAGATTTCATATAATGTTCCCTGATCACACTGGCTTCCTTTTCCTCCCACCCTTGAGCCTTCTCTCCCCAAAACATTTTCTTTAATATACCAAATACAATTTATGTTGCCCATAGGCTCACTGGAGCATGATCAAAAGAAGATGGGTGTTTGAATCTTACCTCCACTCAGTAACCCACTGGTTGGGTGATTTCAGGCAAATCTTGTTTAGTTCACTTTCTATGCTGTGTCGGCTGTCTCTCGAGGTTGTAGCAGTGGGTGGAATTCTCATAACTACCCTTAGATAGCTTGTGAGAATTGTAAGATCTAGTGCTCACACAGTCATGAGAATACCTAACAAAAACTGTTGTGTTATTATTTTACAAACTTTTTTTTTCCATTGATTTTGTTAATTGACAATTTTATAGATTATTCTGTTTACTCTCCCTCTCCCCCCACACCTTCTGCTTTCTCCCTTCCATTCCTGTCAGTCAGCAGTGCCTATCACTACCAATCCCTTTCCTAAAGTCATGCCTGCATGCTTTGGTTTGCGGCCAGTTAGTTTAGCAAGGACAACTGGAGCTTGTTGAAGTCATCGTTGGGTATACAGACAGACAAGTTCTTCTCTCCATAACTGTATCACTAGAAGATAGTTCAGAAGTTATGGATGTGACCTTTGGGTCTCCCTCCATTCGTGTCTGAGTATATACATGTCCATCCTTGTATAGAACCAGTACACGCACCAACAGCTGCTGTGAGTTACTGGTTGCTATGGCAGCATCTTGCCCACGGGATGACATTCTGCAGCACTTTCCCCTGTCTTCTGGCTCTTACATTTTTCCTCCCTCCACTTACCTCCCAAGTGTTCCCTGAGCCTGGGGATGGATGACACAAATGTTGTGTTTATGACTTGGCATCCACCTATCACTTTCTCTCAACATCTTGTAAAGACATGAATGTCTGTATTCCCCCATAGTTCACTGAAAAGAGAGGCTTCTCTGTGAATTCACTGTCTCTGGCAGTCAACAATGCTCTTCTTGAGCGGCCCCCCAGCAACTGTGCCATCTGCCCCAAGTTAATATTCAGCTACATCTGTGCAGTAGCCTAAATTCAGCCCTGGTGATATACTAGCACCTTGGGGACTGTAAACTCCTTACTTTTCCTTGAGCCTCAATTATTAAATTTCTACTAATGTAAAACTTTAAAAGGTTAGTACTCCTACCTTTATTTTATAGTTGCTTGCAGTCACATCATCTTTTAGTTAACATTTTATATCCTTTAAAATCAAGCTGTGGGTCACAGTCTTTACATTTGTTCAGAAGTACCAAGTTTACACCTCTAATAGGGCACCAACTACAGAATGAATAGATAGATGGATTGACAACCTAGCAAAGAGCAGCTTAATAACAATAATTACATTTATAAGCCAGCCCAATTCAATTCCCTAATCAAATTCAATAAATACTTATTCAATAATCTCAATGAATTTTATGCTCTGGGCCAACTAATTTGACTTTACAAATTGCAGATCTCACAGGGTAACACTAATAATCTAGTCAGAATTTATGGTTGTTTTTTTTTTTCTGGTGCATTTTTAGTACTCAGTGAACCTTAGAAGGAGAAACACATATTCCTTGTAAATTCTTTATTTGTTATTTAATATTTTAATATTTGCACAAAGGAAGCAGCTTCCCATATTTCCAAAGCCACTCATAAGGAAACATGTGCACACACTCCAGAAAGAGAAATATGTAAAATAAGATAGTTACTGGTGAATCATACTGAATTAATGCTGCCTAATCTACCGCTAAGATGTTTGTTTATTTAGCATGAATTTTACTCTCCTGAACAAATACTGCTAGCCTACATTTTTGTTGTTTTGTTTTTAACCAGGGAGAGCACTTCCAGGGAATTTAATGCTCACATTCAAAACTTGTTTAAATTAACAGACATTCGCCACCAGTCCAACCAGGAACTGTTAAGTAAGGCTAAAGAGTCACATGATCAGCTGCCTGCCACGCTGCTGACAGATCTTCCTTTAGGACAGGTTACCCTTCACAAGTCATCAGTCAAGCTGTGAAGCCGTTTTTCTGTGTAACTTTTCTGAGTGTAGAGGGCACACAGCAGCACTGCATTACACACAGCCTTTGTGGACTCTTAACAAGCGATTAAGACAGGGAGTAGGACCAAGAAGTATTGTTTCCGATTGGCAAGATGAGTCTTAGGCTATCAGACTAGCCCACGTGGTTTTCTCATCATTAGCACCGAAACTTCCATCAACGTGTCCTAAGCAATCAAAGGTTAGTCACATCAGAGAGAAATCTCAAAATAGCTATGTCGTTCCAGAAGTCAGTTTTTCTCATTAAAAGAGCCAAAGCCAGCAGATAAATTTAGAGTTGAATGGGCTGACATTCACGGCTTGGGAGAAACTCAGCTCCGAAGTGTTGTCACCACTGACTACTAGTTGCTGTCTGATGGAAATTAGTCTTGCCCTGGCTCATCCGACTCATCCAGTTGAGCGTATTCCCACTAAAACATCATTTTTAGTTGACATTTAAAGACGAACCTCCTCCCCGCTCTCTTTTAAAACAAAATTGAAGTGTGTCTGCACATGTGAATTGTTGGCCCGTGTGCAATTACAGGACTTCTTTTAAACTTCTACTTAATGCTGTGTGGGTTGGAAATGTTTTTCTTGGGTCTGGAGCTCTGTAATCTGTTTCTTGAGAAACTTGCCGTGGCTGATGTTCTTAGGAGAAAAGCTCAGCTTCGGGGATTAACAAAGACCAAAACATCGACTTTAAATCCAAAGTAAGCAGCCATCATAGAAGGGCACTCAATAATGGATCCTGTCGTTTCGACGTTTTCAGAGACAGAGTGAAAAATTCGGTGATGGAATATATATAACCAGTGTGAAAATAGCTGCCACTTCTCTCCATGTAATACTGTAAAGTATTATTAATGAAGCTTTTGCAATTTTTTAAATCTTAATTATTATCATGCTATAGTAAATGGAATGCATGACAAGTACCTTATCATCAACATAATGCCCGCTAGAATTTCAAGATGGCCTCCAGGGTATCCACGGTAGCATCATCTTCTGGCTTTTCTATTTCTCCAATTGCTTCCTCTCTTTTCCATCAGTTCTCCTGGTTCTGCTTCGGTCTCTCCATGGCTTGACACCATGGGGGTTTAGAAGACACTAGCTTTAAACTTTCTCTCTTTATACTGATCATTTTAGTCCTTTGTTTTTTTCTTTGTATTTGAGACAGGGTCTCATGCCGCCTTTAAACACCCTGTGTAGCCAAGAATGATCTGGTTTTCCTTCCTCCACTTCCTGAGTGCTGGGATTAGAGATGTGTACCACAGACCCAAAAAGGCAACACACCAGTCAACACAACTGAGCTATTTCCCAGTCCTAGATTCATGGGTCATTCGTTCTTGGATCACACTAAATAAACCTCAATTATTGATTTCATGAATATTATATCTTGATCAACTTGAGATTATAAACCTACTCCACCTACTCCAACAAGACCATACCTCCTAATCCTTCTCAAACAGTTCCACTCCCTAATGAGTAAGCATTTAGATATTTTAGCCTATGGGGGTGGGGGGGGGTATTCTCATTCAAACCACTATAATAAATACAATCCAATTTAACTAAAGTTAGAAGAGTCGTCCACCTGAAACAGATGTGCCAATGGAGAGCAGTGTTCCTTTAGCATCACTCCCATAACCCCAAGAGCATAATCTTTGGGAAATTATTTACAGGATAGGCCTCTTGGGTGAAAAGAAGATGCACTGAGGGGCTGAGGAACCCACACTGAGATAGAAAAACAGCTCCAATAGGAGAGCCACCCTGGGACAGAAATCACTAACAATAGCCACCAGAAATTAAGGCACAGAGCTTAAGCAGTAGTCAAGTGACCCTGTGCTCTAGGGCAATAGAACATGATACCAATGTCTGAGGACTCACGCCCACTTGAGATACTTGCTTTGTCATAAGGCTATTGTCTTCACAGTGTCCTCTAGTAGACAAACTACCCCCTGCATTCTAAAATAGAACCCCTTTTCCCTTTTAAGAAGGCATGTCTTTAATCTCAAGGGTTCAAGGCCACCCTGGTCTACATATCAAACTCCAGGACATAAGGCTATATAAATAAATAAATAAATAAATACAAATAAATAAATAAATCAGGTTTTTGACTACAGGACATTTTTATTTTTCAAGCTTGTGAATGGTTTTTTTTTTTTAAACTCCACTTAATAGCAATACACAAAGCAATGTGGTTGCTGGAAATATACTGTCTCAGTGCTTCCAAGGAGTGATGGAAGCCAACAGTTACAAGCATGCACTGGGTCAGGCAGCCTAGGGAAGCAAAACCTAGCTGCATCATTTACTGACTTTGACCCTGGATGAATTAACATGCCTACTTCTCAGCTGACACATCCCTAAAGTGGAGATAATAATTTTACTACTTCATGGGATAATAAAAAATGTCAATGAAACTTGGAGACACTTAACTCAGAATCTCCAGTTAAAGTCATTTGGGGGAGGAGGGTCTACTATCCCTTACAGCAACTGCTGTCCAACTGTTTCACTGACTACTATAAATGGGTATTTTTTAAAAATTACATCGCATAGTCCTACCATAGGCTGAATTTTAGTAATAAAGAAATTCTTCTATTATAAAGATGTTGCAAGTCAATAATTATGCATCTGAGAAAGCTAAAACCCATTGGTGTTAAGCATCGTGCATGAAATCACACAGTTGGCAAGGCTGGAAAGTCTAAAACAAATTATGCTTGCTTGACTGGGATCTTTGATCATCTTCTTGTTGTTGCTCTTCTTAATCCAAAGAGTCACTACAAAGCACACTCCAATCAAGAAACAGAGCAACAGTCTGCTTTCTCTAAATATTTTCAGGAAAAAAAAATTAGCCATTTTTTTTTTTGAGACAGGCTTTCACATAGCCAGGGATAGTCTTGAACTTGATCTCTAGCTGAAGGTTACATTGAAATTCTATTCTGTTGCCTCTACCTCCTAGGGATTATATTGCAAGTGTGCCATTGCACAATTGGCTAGAGATCAAATCTAAGGCTTTATGCTCCTACCTGCTGAACTATATCCCCAGCCCACATTTTAAAGTCGGGTAACAGATTAACATAACTACCAAGATTATAATGAAAGATATTGGAAGAATCTTCAAGAAGGCAAAAGATCAGTGTATTCAACGCATGTTTGAAACATTGATGAGACTTAGATTTAAAAAAAAAAAAGTTGAGGTGTTGGTGAGATGGCTCAGAGGGTAAAGAGCACTAACTACTCTTCAGAAAGTCCTGAGTTCAAATCCCAGCAACCACATGGTGGCTCACAACCATTCGTAGTAACTCTCTTCTTATGTCTAAAGACAGCTACAATGTACTTACATATAATAAATAAATTTTTTTAAAAAGTTGAACAAACAAATGGACCATCCTGATACACTTAGTCCCTGGGCAGTCAATGGGGCTACTTCTACCTGTGTCTCCTGCCCTGCCCTGTGCCAAGAACTAGTAGTCTTGTAACTGGTCTTGCCTGTCATTCTCCCTCTATAATATCCCACTTCAGTTTCTCTTTGGATCTGAGGAATGCAATTTCACATCACCACCATTTATACTGTGGGTGGACCCAAGGCCTGGGCCCGCCTCATCTTTCACATCCAATCACTACTCACTGGCTCATAGCTACTGCTTTGTTTCCATCATACACATCCCAGTGGTGGGCACTCAACCACTACTCTAAAACATGCTTCATGGTGTATGTTCAATCTTTACGAATGGTTTTACTTGTCGCCTTGTATAGCGGATGTAAACTTTACTTAAGAAGCCCAACTTGTCTCCACTTACTACTCTCTATGCTAGTTTCCTTGCTGCTACTTGAAAATGCCATGCTTCACCTGAAAAAAATGTTCAGCATCCTTAATCATCAGAGAAATGCAAATCAAAACAACCCTGAGATTCCATCTCACACCAGTCAGAATGGCTAAGATCAAAAATTCAGGTGACAGCAGATGCTGGCGAGGATGTGGAGAAAGAGGAACACTCCTCCATTGTTAGTGGGATTGCAAGCTTGTACAACCACTCTGGAAATCAGTCTGGCGGTTCCTCAGAAAATTGGACATGGTACTACAGGAGGATCCCGCAATACCTCTCCTGGGCATATATCCAGAAGATGTTCCAACTGGTAAGAAGGACACATGCTCCACTATGATCATAGCAGCCTTACTTATAATAGCCAGAAGCTGGAAAGAACCCAGATGCCTCTCAACAGAGGAATGGATACAAAAAATGTGGTACATTTACACAATGGAGTACACTCAGCTATCAAAAAGAATGAATTTATGAAATTCCTAGGAAAATGGTTGGACCTGGAGGGCATCATCCTGAGTGAGGTAACACAATCACAAAAGAACTCAAATGATATGTACTCACTGATAAGTGGATATTAGTCCAGAAACGTAGTATACCTGAGATATAAGATACAATTTGCAAAACACATGAAACTCAAGAAGAACGAAGACCAAAGTGTGGACACTTTGCCCCTTCTTAGAACTGGGAACAAAACACCCATGGAAGGAGTTACAGAAACAAAGTTTGGAGCTGAGACAAAAGAATGGACCATCTAGAGACTGCCATATCCAGGGATCCATCCCATAATCAGCCTCCAAACAATGACACCATTGCATACACTAGCAAGATTTTGCTGAAAGGATCCTGATATAGCTGTCTCTTGTGAGACTAGGCCAGGGCCTAGCAAACACATAAGTGGATGCTCACAGTCAGCTATTGGATGGATCACAGGGCCCCCAATGGAGGAGCTAGAGAAAGTATCCAAGGAGCTAAAGAGATCTGCAACCCTATAGGTGCAACAACATTATGAACTAACCAGTATCCCGGAGCTCTTGACTCTAGCTGCATATGTATCAAAAGATGGCCTAGTCGGCCATCACTGGAAAGAGAGGCCCATTGGACATGCAAACTTTATATGCCCCAGTACAGGGGAACGCCAGGGCCAAAAAGTGGGAATGGGTGGGTAGGGGAGTTGGGGGGGAGGGTATGGGGGACTTTGGGGATAGCATTGGAAATGTAATTGAGGAAAATATCTAATAAAATTTTTTTTAAAAATTAAAAAAAAAAAAGAAAATGCCATGCTTCCTCCTGGCTTTAGATGTCTGCCCCTGCAGTTTCTCGATGTATCAAGGTATGTGGCTGTCTTCCTTCGAGTCTCTGCTAGTACCATCTATCAGGAACTCATTCCCTGGGTTGTATCAATTATAACACCTGTCATTCTTCGATCCCTCCATCCTGCTTTATTTTTCCCACCCACTTAGCATGTTCTTAAATCATACTATACACACGTTAACATTTTTGTTGTTTGTACAACATATAAGCTTTATGGTGGACAAAGACTGGTTTTGTCCTTGGGACCTCAACTCCTAGAAAAGTGCATAGAGCATATTAAATAGCTAGTAAATATTAGTGAATTAATTTCTGTGTATAGGAACTCTTAAGTTCTATGTGATTCCCTGTGTTCTACAGGTTAAAAACAGGATCTACACACAGTTTAACTATTCCTAGACACATTGTCATAGTTTGTGATTTTTACCCCTCTTACTTCAAGAATGATGCAGCTCATCTGCTGGATGGTAAATTGGTCTCATGGTAGAAACTGGCTCTCAGCTATCTCTAACTTTTCTATGGGGCCCCAATCCTAAAGAAAGCCTTATAAAGTCATCTTGGCTCTCATAGGTTGCCATCAACATTTGAGATGAATCAAGAGGGTTAGAGGACCCAGTAACCTTGTGGTCTTAGTTAAAATCCAGTGCATACAGGTGGTGCATCTTTGATTTCAGGGGATGACTACACATACAACGAAGTCAGAACTCAAAAGCTTATGCTAGCCAACATCAAATACTACACACACACATACAGAGAGAGAGAGAGAGAGAGAGAGAGAGAGAGAGGGAGAGGGAGAGGGAGAGGGAGAGGGAGAGGGAGAGGGAGAGGGAGAGGGAGAGGGAGAGGGAGAGAGAGAGAGAGAGAGAGAGAGAGAGAGAGAGAGAGAGAGAGAGAGAGAAAGAGAAAGAGAAAGAGAAAGAGAAAGAGAAAGAGAAAGAGAAAGAGAAAGAGAAAGAGAAAGAGAAAGAGAAAGAGAAAGAGAAAGAGAAAGAGAAAGAGAAAGAGAAAGAGAGAGACTAAAGAAATGGCTCTCTTGCAAGTCTTAGGATCACCTAATAAAGGAATAGGAATCTCCCATTGTTAATTAAAGCTTAAATTAAAGCCTATGCTTGTAATAATTTGATCCAATTTTACCATTGTAAGCACCTGTTCTAACGGGACTATCTTCCCAGTTGTAGAGAAGGCAGCTCGCATTCTGTCTGCATAACTTAGAGTCTCCCATGCCAGACTCTGGCTCCTCCGCATGCATTTGCTTCAAGGAACCTTAGAAGCACATTTCCTGAATGCAAGTACTTGAACACAAACATTCTGTAATCAGTCCTATAAACAACATGTGAAACAGTAGTTTTATTAAAAGACCATATTCAAGTCTGGGGTCATGAAAAATACATCATTTTCTCTTATCTCAGTTCCCTTCACACTGTTTTTACATAGCTGATGTTTGGTATAGAAAATGCAACTGGCAAATGCCAACCCCTTCCTGTGATTCAGATATGGTACTAGGGCTACTCCATTTGATTTAATTCTTACAACAACAATTACTTAAGATGAATGCTATTTCCAAACAGACTGAGCAGGTTATATTTACACACACACACACACACACACACACACACTTGAGAGGGAGCCAGGGGAAATGAGAAGGGATAGAAAGAGGAAAGGGGAAATGATATATGTTAATAAAAAACACATAAAGAGAAATGGTATAGAAATAGACAGCTGTTATTGTTACTGGAGAGGGAGCTCAGTCCAAAAATCGTTTGCATTGCAAACATAAGGCCTCAAACTGATCCCCAGAACCAACACAAAAAGCCAAGAGCTGTGGTATATGCTCATAATCCCAGCACTGCAGAGGCAAAGACAAATGGATCCTCTGGGCTGACTTGCCAGGAAGCCTAGCCTACTAAGTGAGTTCCAAGTCCTAGAGAGAGATTCTGTCTCAAGCACCACAAATGGATGACTGTCCTGAAGATCAAGATCTAAGGCTGACTCTGAGACACACAGAGAGAGAGAGAGAGAGAGAGAGAGAGAGAGAGAGAGAGAGAGAGAGGTGCATAACTGTGTGCATACATACATACTAGCATTAAAAAGAAAAAGGAAAACACTACAATCCAGATGTGTTAAGGCCTCTGGCCCCAGCGCTATGAAAAGGACAGTCTGGCTCTAGCTTTAGAAGGTCCAGAGAGTATCGCGAACCAGGCTTCCAACTCTTGAGAGGATCAGAGATCTCCTGGGGACCAGGACTGTGGCCCTAAAGGTCAGTGTAGGACCATGGTTCAGTTCCAGAGTCTCACAGGCTCCCAAAAGGTGAGAGCTTTATGTCTCCAGCTCTAGTGATCCCAGAGGCCAGTGTGGGACTGGGGTTTTGATTGTTGAGGTTTGAATAGTCATTGCAAGATGGGACCCTATATTTCAGTGGTCCCAGAGTTAACCTCAAATTCCGATCACGGCCCCCAAACAGTTCACAAACTTCACTGGAGCTGGCATTTGGACTCCTGCCCCTCATCATGACCAAGAGGTTTAAATCCATCTAGTTGCCGTGTTATTCCGTGTTCAGCCTCACCCGGTCCTGCCTGCACCTAGCCAAGCTGAGATCACACAACTGTTTGCTAATGAATGTCAAGTTTCACAAGTTCCCACAGCTGAGTTTTGTGTAGACATCCCTCTAGAACGATCCACAGGTAGGAAAAAAATGTCAAATGGAGTTGGAAGAGGGAGCAGGGAAAAGTGGAAGATAGAACATCCAATGCGCAAAACAACAAAGAAACACAAGTAACAGCCGGGTGTGGTGACGCACGCCTTTATTCCCAGCACTCGGGAGGCAGAGGCAGGTGGATTTCTGAGTTCGAAGCCAGCCTGGTCTACAAAGTGAGTTCCAGGAAAGCCAGGGCTACACAGAGAAACCCTGTCTCGAAAAACCAAAGAAAAAGGAAAAGGAAAAGGAAAAGGAAAAGGAAAAGGAAAAGGAAAAGGAAAAGGAAAAGGAAAAGGAAAAGGAAAAGGAAAAAGGGAAAAGGGAAAAGAAAAAGAAAAAGAAAAAGAAAAAGAAAAAGAAAAAGAAAAAGAAAAAGAAAAAGAAGAAGAAGAAGAAGAAGAAGAAGAAGAAAAAGAAGAAGAAGAAGAAAAAGAAAAAGAAAAAGAAAAAGAAAAAAGAAAAAGAAAAAGAAAAAGAAAAAGAAAAAGAAAAAGAAGAAGAAAAAGAAAAGAAAGAAACACAAGTAACATAACACAAGTGCCAATGACGGTCCATGCCTGTTGTAGGATTTTTCCCTGTCCAATCAAACTAGGGCAGTGGAAGGCCCGTGACTGGACAGGGAAAAGAAAGAAACACAAGTAACATAACACAAGTGCCAATGACGGTCCATGCCTGTTGTAGAATTTTTCCCTGTCCAATCAAACTAGGGCAGTGGAAGGCCCGTGACTGGACAGGGAAAAGGGAGGTGGAGCTAAGAGTTGCAGAGACAGAGAGCCTCTCAGAGTAGGAGGAGAACCAAGATAGCTGCGGACATGCACCTGTGTGGCGTTTATGCACCTGCGTGGCGTTTTCCAGCCACAAGTAGCTATGATTTCACAAGGTTAGAAATACTGGGATAAAGCTTTTATCATTATCAATTGGCTTTGAAATTATTGTATTGGCATCTTGTAAATTGTGGTATTATTGATACATAAATCTGATTGGTTAATTAGGCATTAAGAGTCGTGATTCTACTGGGGTACTGGGTATTGTGATGTGTTGGCTGATGGTGGGGTGTGTAGTAGCAAGAAGAACTAGGGTGGGGGCATGGGAGCCAGAGAGATGGCCCAGTGGGAGCCCTGTGGTTCAGCATGGCCAGAGAGTTGGCGAGCCAGCAGGAGCCATGATCCTGCACCAGACCTGCTGGATGGTTCATTTTTTAATATTTCCTGCAATATGTGCCCAAATATCTTACCTGTGTATAGAATCCTGAACTATATACAATAACTCTAACCTTGTTCTCTTCCTCCCATTTCCAACCACAGCGCCAACTTTTGTTCCTCCACCACCCTAAACTCCTTCACCTTTATGGGAAGAACTATGTTCACATGGAAGGTCTGCATGTACTGAATTCCCATAGGTATATCACCTCCTACCATGGTTCCAATGTGTCCCTGAAGGGTTTGTATAAGAAAATGTAACTCCCATGTAAGGTATTAAAAGAGTGAAAGTGTAATTCAATTATGGTGTCCACAAATGGGGCCTCTGGAGGTGCTTAGAGTTAGATGAGGGCATCAGGATGCGGCTCCCATCATACAATCCCGGTGGCCCGGTATAAATACAGATGAAAAGAACCACACACATGCTTCCTGCCATTTGCCATGTGATATTCTGTAACCCCAAGGGACAGTTCCAGCAAGGAGCTACATCCTTCACCGAATGTATCCCCCCCATCCATGGACCTCCATGTATCCATAGTAATCTTTTGTTCTAAAGTTGTTCAGCTTCAGGTGAATATCAGTAAACTGAAGGCTGCCTCAGCTCACCCTGTCCGTTCCAGCACCAAGATTAGAATACAGTTTATCTTCCAGTCTCCACTATTCCCTCATTTCCTCGGGGAGTATCATAAATGGTAAAACTTACTCTCCACTTTATATATGGTGATCTCTGCATATAACCTTTTTTCTTGGGGTGGGTGGGGATGAGACAGGGTTTCTCTGTGTATCCCTGGCTGTCCTGGAACTCACTTTATAGACCAGGCTGGACGCAACTCAGAAATCCACCTGCCTCTGCCTCCCGAGTGCTGGGAACAAAGGCCTGCACCACCACTCCCGGCTTTGCATATAACCTTTAAATTGAGATTCTACTTCACATTAAAGGCTTCTTTTGCTTGCCAAATCAAATTTCTCTTCACACCCCCAATCAAGTTAAATACCCATTTCTGCTAGCTTACAACTCTATTGTATTTTTCCTTTAAATTTATGTTTATGTTATTTTACTTATAGGAGTGTTTGCTTGAGTGTGTCTATGTATGCCGTGCGTGTGCTTGCAATGCCTATGAAGTTCAGAAGAGGGCATCTAGTTCCCTGAAACTGGAATTATGAATGGTTATAAGCCAACACTAGGTTCTAGGAACCTAACTCAGGTCCCAGGCAAGAACAGCAAGTGCTTGTAGCTGTTGCGTTGTCTCTCCAGCCATCTCTTCACTGTATTTTTTTTAATAAGCTTACCTTGATTTTTTTTATCTAATCATCAGCCACTTGAAGATATGAGTCATGTATGGCTTATGTCATTCCTCACAGGGTCTATCATATTTCCCTGAACATAGAAGTTGTTGAACAAATTTCTCTGAATTCAATTATATCCTTTCACTCAACAATTGTTCTGTTGATTTCCAGCTACGTAAGGGTGTCATGGTAGAACAGAAATCACTCAAGAAAGTAAAATAACCTATTATTGATAATAACAATAATAATACTTCCAGGCAATTTATTAGGACGACTCAAGTTCAAGGCAATAGTCCACACATTCTAGAATAAATTCCACAGAGGATAAATTGCATATCACTGACTCAGAACCTATAAATATTTCTCAAGTAATATTGACACAGGATGGTGAATTCCAGAAACTTTTGAAAACCACTAATCATTCACATTCCTTCCAAAATGTCACACAGTGTAAAACTGATGGATCTTTTGTGACCTGATGACATTTGTCTCCATTCCTGAAAGTATTATAATGGAAATGTGGTCTTCTGTCATCCTGCTACAGTTGGTACAAATCCACTGGATACTTTCAAAAAAATATTTTGGGAACACAACAGTCATGAAAACCAATGTCTGCCTGTCCCAGCAGGGGATAGTAAAAGGCTTTACAAAGACCAGATGGGATTTAAGAGTGTTTCTAAAACATGCAGGGTTCCAAGAGTGCTCAGTCACTTTGTGAACAACTCAAAGCAAATATATTTGTTTCCATTATACATACTTTTCTTTCTTAAGAAATCCTAAAATTTTCCAACAAAAGTTTTAGCACAGACATTTGACATTTTTTCTCTTAAAATTAAACTATAATTATTTATGTTTTGGATGCTATTCACTATCATTTGTGGCTGTGTTAAAAACTGTCTAACAGTGCCACAAATCTAGACCCTACCATATTCGAAGGCAATAGTAACCCTGATTTCAAAGTGTTAAGGGCCTGATCCACTGGAAAGCCAGAGGAGTCTTATTTCTTCCAATTGACTATTTTATATGATTAAATTTAATCTTGTAATTAGGCAGGTGTTGACATTTTGATAAACATTTTATAAAATCGTAATTGATATTCAATAAGATATTGCCTAAAAGCACATTATTATCTAATTTTCATTTTAAAAGATGGTTTTCTTGAACTCTTTTGGGAACGTGGATGATGACTGTAAGATAAAATTAGTTTCTGGTCTAAGTCAGCAGGGCAGACAGACCAGTCCTGCAGGAGCAAATCACATGCACAGTTGGATCTTACTGCATAATTTTTGCTCAAATGACATGCTGCTAGAGGCAGCAGACTGATCACATATAGTTGTTGCTGTTGTTTTATTGCAATTAACATTACAAAAACAATTCTCTTTGCCTTGGCGCACTGCACACACATCACATGGGCACACAATAAATGTTTGCAATCCAGAGGAAGCAGATGAAAGTCACCCTCGGGTTATAGTTTAGTTGCATTTAATATGTTGTCTTAATTTTCACCCCATTTGTTACAATTTTTAAAACCTGACAAAACCGACTTTAGGGTAGGAAATGTGCGTTTTAGCTCACAAGTCCAGATTATGTCCGTCCCTACAGGGAAACCGTCGATGAAGGAAGCATATAGTGGTACCCGCAGACGTGAATACAGAAGAGTTTATTTCATTCTCATGTTCTGCTCACTTTCACCCTTTTCATACAGCCATAGCCTGCACCCAGGGGATGCTACCATATACTTTTAGGCTGGTCTCCTCACACAAATTGATGTAATGGCGATAAATCGCCTGAGACATGCCCATTGGCAGCCCTATCTCTTCCTCATTGAGACTGTTTTCTCTGGTGATGGTAGATTGTGTCAACTTGACAACTAAACTAATGATTATACATGTTAAAATACACACACACACATATGCACGCAACTGACAGAAAAGAGAATCTGTGAGTCCCAACTGGGCCTGTGAATAGAGAGGCTACTTCTCTGTCCACTGTACTATAGCGCTTACCTCAGACAAACTGACACTTCACATCAAGATGAGGCAATAACAGAAATCAGGGACAAATATCTGTTCCATAACTGGATGACAGTCCTCAGGGCAACACATTCAAGGTCTCCAGTTTCCAAACACAGGGAGTCAAGAAAGAGCTAAGGTTACTGTCAATGTCCCTCTAATCTACAGAGTAGCCATCATAGCAAACAGGTTACACCACTCTCCTTCGAATGTTCTTGCATGACTCCCTCTGTACCCAGGAAGATGTTGCAGCTCTCTAGGATGCTAGCCGGAGGCCTTTATGAGCTGGACTTACTTAGAACCTTAGCTTCTCCTCTTTGCCTGGCCTCCCTCCCTTTGTGCTGCACAATGGCATGCCACCCCATGGTAGCATGCTTCACTGAAGACCTCAACAGACTTTTCTTACTTTCTCCTAGACTATATCCACCCATAGCTGAGGCTACCACTTAGAGAATCCCCTCCAGAAAATCCTGCAAGCTGGCCTTAGCACCCTGAACTAAATTTCACTGAATCTGATGCTGGCCTGCATTTCATTCTCTCAGAAACCCAATGACTTAGACCTCATGAGGTTTTTCTGATTTAAAAACTGGTAAAGGAAAAGTCTCAACAAGTCCTATACTTAATTAGTGGCTGTCATGTAACAGTGACCTCCAAGTCTGAAACTGTTCCATCCTGAAGGGAAGCCTCTTGAGCAAGAAGGTAAACAACTCTAGATAGCTTCAGGAAGTCCCTGAAATTGACCAGACTCTCTAGGCCCCTCCCTGTCGGAATAAACAGTAAAAGCTGAGAGCTCCTCTCTGATGGGGAAAAAGCTGAGCTGCAAAGAAGGCTCTGAGCCCAAAACAGCTGCTTGAGAGAAGCAGAGACCAGCTGGAAGAGGTTTAAATAAACGGAGTCATTCGGAAAAAACACTCTCTAACCTGTTGAGCTGCCTGCAGGCAGTGTGCCCCAGGTTCCCAGCCTTGTGAGCTGTCACATGTGCTGGAGTGGACTTTAGCAATGCGGCCATTTCTGATCCTGTAAACAAGCCCTCATCCATATTCCAGTAAGTAATTCTAATAAAACTCGTTGGTTCACCAAGTTGGACTTGGCAGTGTCTGTACTTTGGTCTGTTATGTCCTCCCTATCTAGTGTGAGTAAGTGTGTATTGCATCTCTCCAAGAAAAACTTTGTCATGCAACAGTGGTATAAGAAAATTTACAACCTTGTATCTTACTATCACACTATATAAACATTCAGAGTACAACACTAATCCAAACCATTATGGATTCTTATTAAATCATATTTTATGGGCATAGTATCTAATGCATGTTCATGTATACACATACACATTTACTTAACGCTTAGCTTAAGCCGTAGAAGGCATACTTCATGCTCACTAAATGTTAGCCACCATCGACATCATTATTAGCATTAGCATCTTGGTTTGGACAGAGCTCACGGCGTTCACAGGGAAAACCCCAGGAATCTGGCCAAAGCCAGGGCCTTTCTGAATGGCGACATTAGTTAGACATGATAGTTTTTCAAACTACTTCCCTTCTTTTCTTCCCCCAGAAATCTTTAATACTAATCTGTACTGTGCTTCTAAAACAGACAAAACGAGCTTTCTCTCAAAGGAAATTCCTTTTCACATCCATTCACCAGCAAATAATCCTCGGTTATTGAGGGCTGCATTGAGGTCTGCAGCGTGCATGTGTTTGCTGTCTCGACTCCGTCAGTGTTTTCGTGTGATACCCATCTTGATCCGTTTGGCTAGACTTAGGCCCATTATATGGGAGGCCAAGGTAGAGTGAGTTTGTACAAAACTATTTCTTTGGGGATGTGAAACTGAATCTTCTCCCAATAGCGGCAGCATCTATTTAAATCTGATTTTGCGGGAACTCAAGTGGGAAACAATGAGAACAGGAACTATCTGCTATTAAATATGTTTCCTGTAACCCGAGCTCCATAAATTAAGTCTCGTGGTTCTCCACTTGTTCCAGCTTGGGGACCACGTTTAAATCAGCAGGGGTTTGTGAGTGCAGGTCAATGGCAGGCTTATGGGTTTCACAGAGAAACAAAGCTTATGCAGTCAGGGTACAGCGCATGCGCAGTCTTCATTTCAAGTACACTTAGCCCTGGAAGAGCCGTGTCAGCACCGTGAGTCTGGGACCCATCCCTCCTCACTGAAAACTATGTGTCCACTTTAACATACTTAGGATTTTTCTTTTGAAAGGCAGTCCAGACTTTGAGATGTCTCTTAAATGCTCGCGTAAGAAAGTAAAATAAGATGTTTGGTTATCGTCTCATTCGCTTTAACAGACATAACTGTAATGTATAATTTTAAAATATAATTACAGCATACGTTGTGATTTATAATTTTTAATTTCCAAAGGCTAAATTGAAAATATTTAGAGCTAGCTGGGCAAAGTTAGATATTCCTGTAGTTTTAGCGCTGGGAGGTTGAGGCAGGGGGGGCTGTCTCAGGCCAGTGTGGGCTACGTAGTAAGATCAAATGCCGCCCGGGGCTACATGTGAGGCTATGAGTCATAACCAAACATGTAGTGATGTATTGCAATCCATATGTACATATATACTCAAGTGCTAGAACCTGGCAATATCTATAAACGGTGACATGGAACACTGAACCTCACTAGCACAGTGAGTAATGCAGGTTCCTCACCAGCACACGGTTAGAAGGCAAACAGGAAGACACTGAATGGATGACGGAATTGGGATGTTTTCTGAAAACAACAAAAGAAAAATGCTTAAGTAGAAACAACATCAGAGTTTATAAAGAGGAAACTACATAGAAACACTTCGAGTCTAAAGAATGCTCGGGGTTTTAGCATGGACACTCTCAGGATGTGTCCTATATGCCTACACTGCAAGTTTATAGAAACTTACAGTTTATACACATGAGATTTTTATGTAGACATCATTGCTTTTGTATCAGCAGTTCTCAACATGGGGGCCAAATGACCCTTTCACAGGGCTCACCTAGGAGGATCAGAGAGTACGAATGTTTACATTACATTCATAGTAGTAGCAAAGTTAGCTATGAAATAGCAACAAAAATAATTTTATGGTTAGGGGGTCACCACAACATAAGGAACTTTGTTAAAGGGTCACAGCATTAAGAAGGGTAAGAACCACTATTTTATATGAGTTTAAATATAGTAAGTATTCCTTAGAAAGTTTTTGATGGCTTAAGCTAATAAGTTCATTTTTTTCTTACAGTCTATTTAAAGTTCTTTAACATCACCACTTTTTTGGCCATATTTAGGATATTGCTTCTAAAGATAAAGAGATGGATGTGATATGCTGCACGTGTAAACATAGAGATGATAACTGTCATTTTAATTGCACACAATTATATATGTATGTTATGTAAATCACATAAGTAAATATGTGTATATCAAGATTATGGATAAAAAAGGAAATGTGGACAGGCCTCATCCGGCCGGATCAGTGCCGGGGTAGTGGGAGCGCAGGGTTGCCTGACACCCGCCAGCTACCCACGACCCCCGCCGCAGGATTTTGGGACTGCTGGTGAGTGGAACACAGCTTCTGCTCCAGTCCAATCACGCGGGACCTGAGACTGCTCTGGTTGGGGAGAGAGAAATCCGGCCTACATAGGGCCACAACCCTCTTCCGGTCAGAAAAACACCTGGGCAGCTGGGGCGCAGGGTCGGCTGACACTCACCAGCTACCCACAACACCCACCACAGGATCTTAAGACTTCTGGAGAGTGGAACACAGCTTCTGGTCCAATCCAATTGCACGCGGGACCAGAGACTGCATTAGTTAGGGAAGCAGAAACCGGCCTGAGTAGGGCCACAGGCCTCATCCAGCCGGATCAGTGCCGGGGTAGCAGGAGCTCGCAGGGTTGCCTGACACCCGCCAGCTACCCACGACCCCCGCCGCAGGATTTTGGGACTGCTGGTGAGTGGAACACAGCTTCTGCTCCAGTCCAATCACGCGGGACCTGAGACTGCTCTGGTTGGGGAGAGAGAAATCCGGCCTACATAGGGCCACAACCCTCTTCCGGTCAGAAAAACACCTGGGCAGCTGGGGCGCAGGGTCGGCTGACACTCACCAGCTACCCACAACACCCACCACAGGATCTTAAGACTTCTGGAGAGTGGAACACAGCTTCTGGTCCAATCCAATTGCACGCGGGACCAGAGACTGCATTAGTTAGGGAAGCAGAAAAACGGCCTGAGTAGGACCACAGGCCTCTTCCGGCTGGACCAGCACCGGGGTACCATCAGCTACCCACGACCCCCGCCGCAGGATTTAGAGACTGCTGGTGAGTGGAACACAGCTTCTGCTCCAATCTTTAAACAGTGACAACGATAACAACTAACCCCAGAGATTACCAGATGGCGAAAGGTAAACGTAATAATCTTACTAACAGAAACCAAGACCACCCACCATCATCAGAACCCAGCACCCCCACTTCGCCCAGTCCAGGGCACCCCAACACACCGGAAAAGTTAGACACGGATTTAAAAGCATATCTCCTGATGATGATAGAGGACTTCAAGAAGGACGTTAATAACACACTTAAAGAAATGCAGGAGAACACTGCTAAACAGGCAGAAGACAATAAAGACGAAGCACAAAAATCCCTTAAAGAATTTCAGGAGAACACTGCTAAAGAGTTACAAATCCTTAAAGAAAAACACGATAACATAATCAAACAGGTAGAAGTCCTTACAGAAAAACAGGAAAACACATCCAAACAGATGATGGAAATGAACAAAACCATACTAGACCTAAAAAGGGAAGTAGACACAATAAAGAAAACCCAAAATGAGGCAACACTGGAGATAGAAACCCTAGGAAAGAAATCTGGAACCATAGATACGAGCATCAGCAACAGAATACAAGAGATGGAAGAGAGAATATCAAGTGCAGAAGATTCCATAGAGAACATCGGCACAACAATCAAGGAAAATGTAAAATGCAAAAAGATCCTAACTCAAAACATCCAAGAAATACAGGACGCAATGAGAAGACCAAACCTACGGATAATAGGAGTGGATGAGAATGAAGATTTTCAACTCAAAGGACCAGCAAACATCTTCAACAAAATTATAGAAGAAAACTTCCCAAATTTAAAGAAAGAGATGCCCATGAACATACAAGAAGCCTACAGAACTCCAAATAGACTGGACCAGAAAAGAAATACCTCCCGACACATTATAATCAGAGCAACAAATGCTCTAAATAAAGATAGAATACTAAAAGCACTAAGAGAAAAAGGCCAAGTAACATATAAAGGCAAGCCTATCAGAATTACACCAGATTTTTCACCAGAGACTATGAAAGCCAGAAGATCCTGGACGGATGTTATACAGACACTAAAAGAACACAAATTCCAGCCCAGGCTACTATACCCAGCCAAACTCTCAATTAACATAGATGGAGAAACCAAAGTATTCCACGACAAAACCAAATTCACACATTATCTCTCCACGAATCCAGCCCTTCAAAGGATAATAACAGAAAAAAACCAATACAAGGACAGGAACCACGCCCTACAAACAACAAGAAGGTAATCCCTCAACAAACCTAAAAGAAGACAGCCACAAGAACAAAATGCCAACTTTAACAACAAAAATAACAGGAAACAACAATTACTTTTCCTTAATATCTCTTAATATCAATGGACTCAACTCCCCGATAAAAAGACATAGACTAACAAACTGGCTACACAAACAAGACCCAACATTTTGCTGCTTACAGGAAACTCATCTCAGAGAAAAGGATAGACACTACCTCAGAATGAAAGGCTGGAAAACAATTTTCCAAGCAAATGGCATGAAGAAACAAGCTGGAGTAGCCATTCTAATATCTGATAAGATTGACTTCCAACCCAAAGTCATTAAAAAAGACAGGGAGGGACACTTCATACTCATCAAAGGTAAAATCCTCCAAGAGGAACTATCAATCCTGAATATCTATGCTCCAAATACAAAGGCAGCCACATTCATTAAAGAAACTTTAGTAAAGCTCAAAGCACACATTGCACCTCATACAATAATAGTGGGAGACTTCAACACACCACTTTCACCAATGGACAGATCATGGAAACAGAAACTAAACAGGGACACAGTGAAACTAAGAGAAATTATGAATCAAATGGATCTGGCAGATATCTACAGAACATTCTATCCTAAAACAAAAGGATATACCTTCTTCTCAGCACCTCATGGTACCTTCTCCAAAATTGACCACATAATTGGTCACAAAGCAGGCCTCAACAGATATAAAAATATTGAAATTGTCCCATGCATCCTATCAGATCACCATGGACTAAGGCTGATCTTCAATAACAGAATAAATAATAGAAAGCCAACCTTCACGTGGAAACTGAACAACACTCTTCTCAATGATACCTTGGTCAAGGAAGGAATTAAGAAAGAAATTAAGGACTTTTTAGAGTTCAATGAAAATGAAGCCACAACATACCCAAACTTATGGGACGCAATGAAAGCATTTCTAAGAGGAAAACTCATAGCTCTGAGTGCCTCCAAAAGGAAACTAGAGAGAGCACACATTAGCAGCTTGACAACACACCTAAAAGCACTAGAACAAAAGGAAGCAAATTCACCCAAGAGGAGTAGACGGCAGGAAATAATCAAACTCAGGGGTGAAATCAACCAAGTGGAAACAAGAAAAACTATTCAAAGAATCAACCAATCAAGGAGCTGGTTCTTTGAGAAAATCAACAAGATAGATAAACCCTTAGCCAGACTCACTAGAGGGCACAGGGAAAGCATCCTAATTAACAAAATCAGAAATGAAAAAGGAGACATAACAACAGATCCTGAAGACATCCAAAACACCATCAGATCCTTCTACCAAAGGCTATACTCAACAAAAATGGAGAAACTGGATGAAATGGAGAAGTTCCTAGACAGATACCAGGTACCAAAGTTGAATCAAGATCAGGTTAATGTTCTAAACAGCCCTATATCCCCCAAAGAAATAGAAGCAGTCATTAATAGCCTCCCAACTAAAAAAAGCCCAGGACCAGATGGGTTTAGTGCAGAGTTCTATCAGACCTTCAAAGAAGATCTAATCCCAGTTCTTCACAAACTATTCCACAAAATAGAAACAGAAGGTACTCTACCCAACTCATTCTATGAAGCCACAATTACTCTGATACCTAAACCACAAAAAGACCCAACAAAGATAGAAAACTTCAGACCAATATCCCTTATGAATATTGATGCAAAAATCCTCAATAAAGTTCTTGCTAACTGAATCCAAGAACACATCAAAACAATCATCCATCCTGACCAAGTAGGTTTCATCCCAGGGATGCAGGGATGGTTCAATATACGGAAATCCATCAACGTAATCCAGTATATAAACAAACTCAAAGACAAAAACCACATGGTCATCTCCTTAGATGCGGAAAAAGCATTTGACAAGATCCAACAGCCATTCATGATAAAAGTCTTGGAAAGATCAGGAATTCAAGGCCCATACCTAAACATGATAAAAGCAATCTACAGCAAACCAGTAGCCAACATCAAAGTAAATGGTGAGAAGCTTGAAGCAATCCCTCTAAAATCAGGGACTAGACAAGGCTGTCCACTTTCTCCATACCTATTCAACATTGTACT
The DNA here is from genome assembly GCF_978045245.1 of Mus caroli. Taxonomy (NCBI): domain Eukaryota; kingdom Metazoa; phylum Chordata; class Mammalia; order Rodentia; family Muridae; genus Mus; species Mus caroli. The sequence goes on along the minus strand of NW_028227264.1, from coordinate 115,298,231 downwards.
TGAAGTCCTAGCCAGAGCAATTCGACAACAAAAGGAGATCAAAGGGATACAAATTGGAAAAGATGAAGTCAAAATATCACTTTTTGCAGATGATATGATAGTATATATAAGTGACCCTAAAAATTCCACCAGAGAACTCCTAAGCCTGATAAACAGCTTCGGTGAAGTAGCTGGATATAAAATTAACTCAAACAAATCAATGGCCTTTCTCTACACAAAGAATAAACAGGCTGAGAAAGAAATTAGGGAAACAACACCCTTCTCAATAGTCACAAATAATATAAAATATCTTGGCGTGACTCTAACTAAGGAAGTGAAAGATCTGTATAAGAAAAACTTCAAGTCTCTGAAGAAAGAAATTATAGAAGATCTCAGAAGATGGAAAGATCTCCCATGCTCATGGATTGGCAGGATCAACATTGTAAAAATGGCTATCTTGCCAAAAGCAATCTACAGATTCAATGCAATCCCCATCAAAATTCCAACTCAATTCTTCAACGAATTAGAAAGTGCAATCTGCAAATTCATCTGGAATAACAAAAAACCTAGGATAGCAAAAACTCTTCTCAAGGATAAAAGAACCTCTGGTGGAATCACCATGCCGGACCTAAAGCTCTACTACAGAGCAATTGTGATAAAAACTGCATGGTACTGGTATAGTGACAGACAAATAGACCAATGGAATAGAATTGAAGACCCAGAAATGAACCCACACACCTATGGTCACTTGATCTTCGACAAGGGAGCTAAAAACATCCAGTGGAAGAAAGACAGCATTTTCAACAAATGGTGCTGGCACAACTGGTTGTTAACATGTAGAAGAATGCGAATCGATCCATTCCTATCTCCTTGTACTAAGGTCAAGTCTAAGTGGATCAAGGAACTTCACATAAAACCAGAGACACTGAAACTTATAGAGGAGAAAGTGGGGAAAAGCCTTGAAGATATGGGCACAGGGGAAAAATTCCTGAATAGAACAGTAATGGCTGGTGCTGTAAGATCGAGAATTGACAAGTGGGACCTCATGAAACTACAAAGCTTCTGCAAGGCTAAAGACACCATCAATAAGACAAAAAAACCACCAACAGATTGGGAAAGGATCTTCACCTATCCTAAATCAGATAAGGGACTAATATCCAATATATATAAAGAACTCAAGAAGGTGGACTCCAGAAAGTCAAATAACCCCATTAAAAAATGGGGCTCAGAACTGAACAAAGAATTCTCACCTGAGGAATACCGAATGGCAGAGAAGCACCTGAAAAAATGTTCAACATCCTTAATCATCAGGGAAATGCAAATCAAAACAACCCTGAGATTCCACCTCACACCAGTCAGAATGGCTAAGTTCAAAAATTCAGGTGACAGCAGATGCTGGCGAGGATGTGGAGAAAGAGGAGCACTCCTCCATTGTTGGTGGGATTGCAAGCTTGTACAACCACTCTGGAAATCAGTCTGGCGGTTCCTCAGAAAATTGGACATAGTACTACCGGAGGATCCAGCAATACCTCTCCTGGGCATATATCCAGAAGATGTCCCAACCGGTAAAAAGGACACATGCTCCACTATGTTCATAGCAGCCCTATTTATAATAGCCAGAAGCTGGAAAGAACCCAGATGTCCCTCAACAGAGGAATGGATACAGAAATTATGGTACATTTACACAATGGAGTACTACTCAGCTATTAAAAAGAATGAATTTATGAAATTCCTAGCCAAATGGATGGACCTGGAGGGCATCATCTTGAGTGAAGTAACACAATCACAAAAGAACTCACACAATATGTATTCATTGATAAGTGGATATTAGCCCAAAACTTAGGATACCCAAGATATAAGATACAATTTGATAAACGCATGAAACTCAAGAAGAATGAAGACCAAAGTGTGGACACTGTGCACCTTCTTAGAATTGGGAACAAAACACCCAGGGAAGGAGTTACAGAGACAAAGTTCGTAGCTGTGATGAAAGGATGGACCATCTAGAGACTGCCATATCCAGGGATCCATCCCATAAGCAGCTTCTAAACGCTGACACCATTGCATACACTAGCAAGATTTTGCTGAAAGGACCCAAATATAGCTGTCTCTTGTGAGATGATGCCGGGGCCCAGCAAACACAGGAGTGGATGTTCACAGTCAGCTATTGGATGTATCACAGGGCTCCCAATGGAGAAGCTAGAGAAAGTACCCAAGGAGCTAAAGGGATCTGCAACCCTATTGTTGGAACAACATGATGTACTAACCAGAACCCCGGAGCTCTTGTCTCTAGCTGCATATGTATCGAAAGATGGCCTAGTCGGCCATCAATGGAAAGAGAGGCCCATTGGACTTGCAAACTTTATATGCCCCAATATAGGGGAATGCCAGGGCCAAAAGAATGGGAATGGGTGGGTAGGGAAGTGGGGGGCACTATGGGGGACTTTTGGGATAGTATTGGAAATGTAATTGAGGAAAATATGTAATAAAAAAAATAAATAAAAAAAAAAGAAAAAAAAAGAAATGTAAACAAAGAAAATATCTAATAAAAGGGAAAAAAGAAAAAAAAAAAAAAAGGAAATGTGACACCACCAAAAGGACTAAATATTCTTCTGCTAGTTAAACTTAAATCAATAGAAATTCTCAAACTGTCTGATGAAGCATTCAAAATCATCTTCTAAAGAAAAGTTCCATGACTACAACATAATCAGGTAGGAATCTTAATGGAATCAGAACAATAAATGAATACACTGAGAAGTTCAACTAAATAAAATAATCTTAAAAAGAACCAAACAAATCTATAGCAAAAGAAGATAACACGTTTGAGAAAATTTCACCAAGTTTCAATAGCAGACTCCACCAAGCAGAGATGAGTCGCTGAGTTTAAAAAGTTTCATTTGTTTAAAATCAGCCAGACAGGGGAAGAGAGAAGGAAATACAAGGACAGTATGGGGAAATTCCTAGAGGATTGATGAAACACCACTAGATTTAAAAAAATAATAATAATAATGGAGTTCTTTACATCTAAATGAAAAGGTTCTGATTGAGCATCCAAATCAGCCAATGTGTACAGAAGTCACTAGAAAGGTATGGAAAGGTGGTAGGCCTGCAGTCAAGTGTGAACCTGAATGAAGAGAATGCTTAGCTCTGTAGTGGCAGCTTGTAAGGCAGCTGTTACTCCAGCCTAACATTTAAGGGACAAGAAAGATACAGATGCAAAGTATTTTAAAATAACTGTATGTACTAAAGTTGCAAGCAAATGCACATTAGACAAAATTCAGGGATGTAGATTATGATATCAATAAGACAAAAGTTGAAGGGCAAGTTAATTTTCAATGCATACAATTTGCCACCAGTTTAAAACGCACCCGTTTAATATACCTACGGGATATTTTATGTAAGCTTTGTGTTAACTACAAGGGAAAATCAAGGTGTGGCAGGAAGAAAGAAGGAAAACTGGGGACAAAGAATTGTCTCAGTGGGTAAAGGTGCTTGGTCTGCAACCACAGTCACCTTTAAAAAAGAAAAAAGAAAAGAAAGCTGTCCCAAGTGAAAAACATAAAACCATTATACAATGGTAAGGTGCTCAATTTATTAAGGTGATATAGCAGTTTTGGAGTCATCTAAACATTGCAGGCAAGTATTAATAGAGTTGAAGAGAGATATAGAAAACCAAAATGCAACGGTAGAGACTACCAAAGGTTTCCTTCCTGTCAACAGTGGAGCACAGAGACAGAAATCCATATAGAAACAGAAAACTTTAACAATTCTGCAGACCAAACATACCTAACAGACATACAGAACATGCTAGCCAGCAACAATAAAATACTCTTCCAGAGTGCACATGGGACATTCTCCAAGACAGACATATGTTAGGCCACGACTCAACAATGTTAAAGAGATGGGAGAGATATCAAATAGCACTTCCAACCATGATGGTAGCAGCCCAGAATTCAATAACAGGAGGGAAATTGGATTTTCACAAATATGTGGAAGTTAAACAACATTGTCCTGAATGAGGAATGGATCAGAAAAAAAATCAAGAAGAAAGCTAAAACTATCACAAGACAAAGAAAATAGAAACACAACCTACCAAAACATACATATACATCACGTACATACACATCATATAAATACATGTATGTATATATATATATATCATATATATCATATATCATGTATATACACATTTACATATATATGGCAAGTAATGAGACTGAGTCAATAATCAAAAGGTTCTGAACAAAGAAAAGTCCAGGAGATTATTCAGCCAAATCTTTACAGAATTAACATCAGTCTTCCTCAAACTGTTCAAAAGTTGTAAAAAATGAAAAAAAAAAAAAAAAGGATGAGAAACTGACAACCTAACTCACTTATGAAAGCACAATCGCCCTGACCTCAAAGGCAAACACAAGTACCAAAAGCAGGGCTGGAGAGATGGCCCAGTGGTTAAGAACACCATCGGTTCTTCCAGAGGACCCGAGTTCAGTTCCCAGAATCTGCTTTGGAACTCACAACTGTCTATCACTTCTATTGCAGCAGATCTGATGCCCTCACACAGACATACATGCGTGCAAAACATCAATGCACAGAAAATAAAATTAATAGCGAGATCGGGCGCGTTCAGGGTAGAATGGCTGTAGAGTGTGGAAGAGTGGGAGGAAGGATTGAAGGAGCCAGAGGGGAAAACCTACAGAATCAACCTGGGCCCATATGGGCTCACAGAGACTGAACCGCCAACCAGAGAGCATGCATGGGACAGACATAGGCCCTCTGTATATACATAAGAGTTGTGCGGCTGGGACTCCTAAAGCAGGAGCAGGAGCTGCCTGTGACTACACTGCCTGCCTTAGGATTCCTTTCCCCTGACTGGGCTGCCTGGTCTAGCCTCAAAAGAAGAAGACACACCCAGTCTTACTGGTACTCGATATGCCAACTATACTATCCATGGGAGGCCTCCCCTTTTCTAAGGAGAAGGACAAGAGGAGTGGCTCAGGAGGGGAGGAGGCAGGGAGGGACTTCAGAGGAGAGGAGAGAGGGGAAGCTGGGATCAAGCTATAAAGTAAATACCTAACTTAATAACAAAAATAATAAATAAAATTAATAAATTGTTTTTAAATCCTGAGAAAATAGTAGCAAAATTCAATAGAACAAAAGATTATCCACCAGGGATGAATTGAGTGAGATTCATCCCTGTGGAATATGATCGCTAAACGTGAGTAAATCAAAATGCCACATTAGCAGAACGAAGAGAAGATTCATACCATCATCCAGCATCCTGTCCTGATAACAGTCTGTGGAACAGAGACTTAGTGAATTAGGAATAAAAGAAACACAACAGGCCAAAGGCCAGATAAGCCGGGGGCCAACATCATTCTCAACAGCAAAGAGCTGACGACGTTTTTTTCGAGGAATAGGAAGAGGATATGGATGCTGTCCTACTGGTACCCAACTCAGTGCTGAGAGTCCTAACCGGGGCAGCGAGGAAAGAAAGAAAAGGGCACCCCCATGAGAAAGGAGAAAGCTAAATAATCCCATCAGAAAAAAAATTACATGTTTGGGAATGAAGCAAAGCCATGAGGTGAAGTATTGATGAAAAACATCATCGAAAACACAGATGAGCGAAAAGATAGTTCGTGTTCACGGACTGTAAGGTCGACACGCATTACTGCCCAAAGCAATGTATAGATTCTATGTTTCTGTTAAATTCTGAATGGTATCGTTCACAGAAGCAGGAACTCTGTCTTACCGTTTATATTGAAACACAGAGAACCTGAGTAGCTTCATCGAGCCTTAGAAGACCTTTTAGAGCTGAAGGCACCATGCCCCATCAATTCAACAAATCCAGCTGATGTTCAACGGAGGTGTGAACACTGTGCCACAAAGACTCGTCCTTAGACAGGCGCGCAAACAAACGGAACTGGCTCGTCTCACATCCTCAAAAGTTAACTCAAACTGAATTTAAAAACTTAAATATTGGGACCTGAAAAAAAATACCAGAAAGAAAATACATTTGGAAAACACACAGTGGTTTTTAGCATATGAACCCTAAAAATACAGATAACAAAATAAAACGATGATTAGCCTTGCTACATCAAAGTAAAAAGTCGACACAGCGAAGGAAATAATAGAGTCAAGAGGGTTGGGAAGAAAATATTTGTAAACTGCTATAATCGCATGGTTCGGTAGTGCTCTGCCCAGAAGCCATGGGTTTTTAAACAAAAATCCCAGAGCCAAGTGTGAGATCTCGCTGTACGAGTTACTGTCTAGAAAGGTTCCCAGAGGCTCACAAAATAACACAAGTTACTGACATTGCTCTTGGTTGTCCATTAGAACTAGACAGTAAGACCCTGTTGCTTAAAACAGGATTCATTTTGAGAACAGGACACAGAGAAATCAAGCTTGGACTAGGCTAGAAGCATCCCCTGTGCTGCTAGCTCTCAAAGTGGCAGAAGGTGCTCTACAGCTGGAGGGGGCGGTGCATAAACTGTCCCACCCAGCTTTAGACACTGTATGCAGCAGTTCTGACCCCTTAAACAAGATGTGCCTTCTGTTGCAAATAAAATAAAATAAAATAAAATAAAATAAAATAAAATAAAATAAAATAAAATAAAATAAAATAAACCGGCGTGACTATATAAGAATAACCAGCAGCATTCTGCCAGAACTTGAAAGCAGCTTCACAGAAAGGAATCCATGCCTGGTCCTGTGAGCTTAGTCAAAAGCCTACGAGAAAGGCTGGTGCTACTTTCTTACTGAATGGGAATTCGGTCAAATTGTTTTCTAAGTATTTTCTGCACATAGTCTAGTGAGGCCTTGGACATGAGAGCATCCTTGTGACTGTTAAGTGTTCAGCCCTAAGTGCACGCTTTACATCGAAGATGCAGGGAAATCAAAGCGCGGGGAGGGGAGATGGCGGGGGGGAGGGGGAGAAAGGTTGTAGTAGCTGAAGGATCGAGAGAATCACTGTGACACTCGATCTTCTAGATATGATGCGGCCATTGCAATAACGATTACACTGACTGCAGCTGTGACTTATGTGTACAAGACCTACAGCAAAAATAAGACAGAGAGAAGAAAAGGGCATGAAAGTCGGAGGGAGAGTCTGTGGGAGATAAGAGGGACAGAGACGGTGATAAGAAGAGGGTACAGACTTAAGATGATCACAACGCATTTGCATAAGCATATGAAACTGTCAAAATACAAAGAGGGGAAGAGTCCGCCTTTAGTAATTAAATAAATATTTTTTTAAAGAAACAAGAAGAGATTTAACAGCTTTCAGGAGCCAGTGGTGGGGGTGGGGAGGGGGGAGATGATGGTGATATTTCACTCTCTACTAATACGCTAAGGACCAAATTGAACACTTGAAGTGAATAAAGTTTATGGTGTGTGAATTATATCTCAGTGAAGTTGTTTAAAATAGTATAAGAAGACCACGCATTCACCTCACCTGGACCCAAGGGGGCTGCAGTGAAAAACTACAGAAATCCATCCATCTCAGCCCAACCTCCAGCAAACACACCATTTACAACCAGCAGAGGGAGCTAAAATAATAGCTTTAGCCTATGTCTGTTGTCACTGAAGGGGCGGTGGAAGAATGTCAAGTTTAGAGATAACCAGTTTGGCTGAGTAATAACCCTTATTTATTCTTATCAAAAGTATTGAAAGTTGATATAAATACTCATCTTTTTTGAAAGTCTAGAAGTTTACACATCTCAGAGGTTTTCATTTTCTTTTATTGAAAATAGATTTTTTTCAATAAATTGTGATTCCAGCTTCCTTTCCCTCGACACCTCCAAGTTTTTTCCCACCTCCCCTTCCATCCAGATCCATCCCATTTCTATCTCTCCTTAGAAAACAAATAACTCTGAAGGAAAAAATGATAAAATAACATATAGTAAGATAAAATAAAATTAACACATCACAACAGGACAAGACAGAAGGAAGGGAGCCCAAGAGAGGATACAAGAAACAGACATAAGTGCAGACCCACTGGTTCACACATTCAGGAATCCCATAAAAACACAATACTGAAAGCCATAATATATACATAAAGGACCTGTTGGGGGCAGACTGTTGAGGGGAGAGGGGAGGGAGAGACACGGAGACAGAGGAGGAGAGGGGAGGGACAGAGGGAGGGATGGAGGGAAGAAGGGAGGGAGAATAAATAAAAAGATAAACTTTAAATTAGAAAAAGGAAAGGCCCTGGCATGACATTGTGACACAAGGAACCTCCCAAGATGCCATTGGGTTTGTTTTCCATCAGCCATCTACTGCTGGGCATGCCACCTATACTTAAGAGTAGTTTACTTCCATCAAAACAACCCTGAGAGTCCACCTCACACCAGTCAGAATGGCTAAGATCAAAAACTCACAGTGACAGCAGATGCTGGCAAGAATGCGGAGAAAGAGGAACACTCCTCTATTGCTGGTGGGATTGCAAGCTGGCACAACCACTCTGGAAATCAGTCTGGCAGTTCCTCAGAAAATTGGACATAATACTACCGGAGGACCCAGCAATACCACTCCTGGGCATATACCCAGAAGATGCCCCAACATGTAATAAGGACACATGCTCCATTATGTTCATAGCAGCCTTATTAATAAAAGCCAGAAGCTGGAAAGAACCCAGATGTCCTTCAACAGAGGAATGGATACAGAAAATGTAGTGCATCTATACAATGGAATACTACTCAGCTATTAAAAACAATGAATTCATGAAATTCTTAGGCAAATGGATGGAACTAGAAAATATCCTGAGTGAGGTAACCTAATCGCAAAAGAACACACATGGTATATATTCACTGATAAGTGGATATTAGCCCAGAAGCTTGGAATGCCCAAGATACAATTCACAGACCACATGAAGCTCAAGAAGAAGACCAAAAGTATGGATACTTCAGTTCGTCTTAAAAGGGGGATCAAAATCCCCATAGGAGGAGATACAGAGACAAAGCATGGAGCAGAGACTGAAGTAAAGACCATCCAGAGACTGCCTCATCTGGGGATCCATCCCATATACAGTCACCAAACCCAGACACTATTGTGGATGCCAACAAGTGCTTGCTGACAGGAGCCTGATATAGCTGTCTCCTGAGAGACTCTTCCAGCCTCTGACAAATACAGAAGTGGATACTCACAGCCAACCATTGGCCTGAGCACAGGGTCCCCAATGGAGGAGCTAGAGAAAGGACCGAAGAAGCTGAAGGAGCTTGCAGCCCCATAGGAGGAACAACAATATGAACAAACCAGTACCCCAGAGAGCTCCCAGGGACTAAACCACCATCAAAGAGTACCCATGGAGGGACCCATGGCTCCAGATGCATATGTAGCAGAGGATGACCTTGTCGGGCATTAACGGGAGAAGAGGCCCTTGGTCCTGAGAAGGTTCGATGCCCCAGTGTAGGGGAATGCCAGGACAGGGAAGCAGAAGTGGGTGGGTTGGTGAGCAGGGACAGGGGGATGGGATAGGGAGTTTTTGGAGGTGAAACCAGGAAATGGGGTAACATTTAAAATGTAAATAAAGAAAATATATAATTTTTTTAAAAACTCAAAATAAGAAACATTTGGAAAATTATAAAAAACAAACAAACAAAAGAGTAGTTTACTTCCCTGTGAGACTCCCTTGGAGGAAGCTAAATATTCATTTGCAAGTGGTTATCATTTGGTGACAGCTTCTGGGTTAGGGATGGAGGTGAGTGTCCACTTCTCCTTTCAGCTCCATCTGGTACACACCTGTGCAAGCCTGTGCTGCTGCCTCTGTCTCTGCGTTCAATTGTGTGCCCACCCTGTGCCCTGTCGTGGTTAGCAGACTTTCTTTCCTTCCCCTCTGACTCTCACACTCTCTCCACCTCCTCATCTGCAGAGCTCCCTGAGCCCTGAGGGGAAGGATCTGATGGGGATCTCCTGCTTAGGATTTGAACGTTCTAAGATTTCCAACTCTGTATTTTGCCTGACTGTGGGTCTCAGTATTTGTTCCCATCTGTGGTATGAGGAGGCTTCTCTGATGGTGGCTGAGCAAGACATTGATCTATGAGTATAGCAGAATGTCATTAGGAGTCATCTTACTAGCAAAAGACACTGTCTATAAGACAAAAAGACCACCAACAGATTGGGAAAGGATCTTTACCAATCCTAAATCCGATAGGGGACAAATATCCAATATATATAAAGAACTCAAGAAGGTGGACTCCAGAAAATCAAATAACCCCATTAAAAAAATGGGGCTCAGAGTTAAACAAAGAATTCTCACCTGAAGAATACCGAATGGCAGAGAAGCACCTGAAAAAATGTTCAGCGTCCTTAATCATCAGGGAAATACAAATCAAAACAACCCTGAGATTCCATCTCACACCAGTCAGAATGGCTAAGATCAAAAATTCAGGTGACAGCAGATGCTGGCAAGGATGTGGAGAAAGAGGAACACCCCTCCATTGCTGGTGGGATTGCAAGCTGGTACAACCACTCTGGAAATCAGTCTGGCGGTTCCTCAGAAAATTGGACACAGTACTACCGGAAGATCCAGCAATACCACTCCTGGGCATATATCCAGAAGATGTTACAACTGGTAAGAAGGACACATGCTCCACTATGTTCATAGCAGCCTTATTTATAAAAGCCAGAAGCTGGAAAGAACCCAGATGTCCCTCAACAGAGGAATGGATACAGAAAATGTGGTGCATTTACACAATGGAATACTACTCTGCTATTAAAAAGAATGAATTTATGAAATTCCTAGGCAAATGGATGGACCTGGAGGGTATCATCCTGAGTGAGATAACCCAATCACAAAAGAACTCAAATGATATGTACTCACTGATAAGTGGATATTAGCCCAGAAACTTAGAATACCCAAGTTACAAGTTGCAAAACACATGAAACTCAAGAAGAACGAAGACCAAAGTGTGGTCACTTTGCCCCTTCATAGAATTGGGAACAAAACACCCATGGAAGGAGTTACAGAGACAAAGTTTGGAGCTGAGACGAAAGGATGGACCATCTAGAGACTGTTCGGGGATCCATCCCATGATCAGCCTCCAAACACTGACACCATTGCATACACTAGCAAGATTTTGCTGAAAGGACCCTGATATAGCTGTCTCTTGTGAGGCGATGCCAGTGCCTGGCAAACACAGAAGTGGATGCTCACAGTCAGCTATTGGATGGAACACAGGTCCCCCAATGGAGGAGCTAGAGAAAGTACCCAAGGAGCTAAAGGGGTCTGCAACCCTATAGGTGGAACAACAATATGAACTAACCAGTACCCCTAGAGCTCGTGTCTCTAGCTGCATATGTATCAGAAGATGGCCTAGTTGACCATCATTGGAAAGAGAGGCTCCTTGGTCTTGCAAACTTTATATGCCCCAGTACAGGGGAATGCCAGAGCCAAGAAGTGGGAGTGGGGGTGAGGGGAGTGAGCGGGAGGGTATGGGGGACTTTGGGGATAGCATTTGAAATGTAAATGAAGAAAATACCTAATTAAAAATATATTTTAAAAATAAAGGAATCATCTTACTGCTATGTTCCTTTAGCAACAGTAGTGTTTTCCTTTCCCCTCGGTCCCTGGGCTATCTAGTCCAAGTTATTCATCGCCCAAGTGGCACTGGGATGGGTTCCATCTTGTGGAGTGGACCTTAAGTCAAATCAGATATTGGTTGGTTATTCCTACAAGCTTTGAGCCACCGTGGGTTGACTTCTCTTTCAGGAAAGACCTAGTTGTAGATAAAAGGGTTTGTAGCTTGACTGGTGGTTACATTTCCCCTTTGGTAGTGTGCAAAGTGTCTTCCTCTACCAAGAACACCAGCCCATAGGGGTAAAGGCTCTCGGTAGACACCAGCTTGACTTCATGTTTAATGAGTTGTGTAGGTGCTGTCCCCAGCAATTGACTTCAGTTTGTAGAAAGCAATCTATAGCCAGCCTGAGTTGTTTGAGACCCCTTAGGCCAACAATTCATTTAGATATGACCCATTCCCAGTACTAGTAGCTTCATTTAATGATAAGAGATGTTGGTTTGCGGCTTTGTCTCCACAGTTATTTGGTGATTTCATTTAGATAGTCTTCATACGTGTATATGGTTGCAGAAACTTAAGCTGTATTGGGTTTCCATAGTTCCCCTCAAATGGCCCTTAATTTAGCTGTCTCTGCTCTTATTCTTTCCTTCATTCCCACATCCCCACTACTCAATCTTCTCATTCCAGACTTCTCCTTCTCCATCCATAATTATCCATTCTATTTCCCTTTTCTAGGGAAATCTGTCTGCCCTCTCTAGTCCCATACTCTATTCCTAACCATGGTGGTTCTGTAGAGGGTAACTTGCTCATCATTGACTTAACTGCTAATATCCATAGATGTAAGTGAATTCCTACCATATTTGTCTTTCTAGGTCCTGTATACCTCATTCAGGATGATTTTTTCCTCTTATTCCATCTATTTACCTATGGATTTCATGGTTTCATTTTTAAAGAGCTAGGTAATTTTCTATTCTGTAAATGTACCACATTTTCTTTATCCACTTCTCTGCTGAGCGACATTGAGGTTTTTTCCAGGTTTTAGCTATTGAGAATAGAACAGCACTGAACATGGTTGAGCAAGTGCCTCTTGGGTAGCATGAAGCCTAGGGTATACACCCAACAGTAGTAGAGCTGGATCCTGAGGTAGATCTTCTTCATTTTCCTGAGGGACCTACCACACTGATTTTTATAGTGGATGTACAACCTTGCACTTCCTTACTCCTTGACAGCACAAGCTGTCTTTTTTTATAATCTTAGCCAGTCTGACATTTATAAGATGAAATATCAAGGTAGTTTTGACATGCATTTCCCCAATAACGAAGGACATTGAACATTTCCTTAAGTGCTTCTGGGCCACTTGAGTTTCCTCTAATTTGAATTATCTGTTTAGATCTGTACCCCATTTTTAAACTTGGTTATTTGTTTTCTTGATACCCAGTTTGGGGAATAGATATATTTTTATATTAGCCTTTTATCAAGTGTGTAGTTGGTAAATATCTTCTGGCGCTCTGTAGGCTTCCACGTTGTCAGAATGATAGTGTCCTTTGTCCTACAGCTTCTCCATTCCACAAGGTCCCACTTAATAATCATTGGTCTTAGTGTCTGTGTTAATGGTGTTTTTCTCAGAAAGCCTCCTGTGGCAATGAGTTCAAAGCTATTTCACACTTTCTCTTCTATCAGGTTCATTGTGTTTTGTCCTAAGTTGAAGAGGTCTTTGATTCTTTGGGAGCTGTTCTGGGAGCTGTTCTGTTCAGGGTCATAAGTACAGATTTATTTGGACTTCTACACATAGCCATCCAATGGGCCTGGCAATTTGTTGACGATGCTATGTTTTTTTTGTTTGTTTGGTTTGGTTTTTGGTTTGGTTTCAAGACAGGGTTTCTCTGTGTAGCCCTGGCTGTCCTGGAACTCACTCTGTAGACCAGGCAGGCCTTGAACTCAGAAATCCACCTGCCTCTGCCTCCCAAGGTGTGTGCCACCACTGCCCTGCTGCTGTATTTTTTCTAGTGTGTATTTCTGGGTGTTTTGTTTTGTTTTGCTTTATTTTGTTTTGTTTTGTTTATCAGAAATCAGATGTCCATAGGATTTATGTCTGGGTCCTCAATTAGATCCTGTTGATCAGTGTGTCTGTTTTTGTGCCAATACCATGCTGTTTTTATTACTATAGCTCTGTAGTTCACGTTGATATTGGAGATGGTGAGACTTCACCTCCAGCTGTTTTTTTATTATCACGACTGTTAGCTATCCTGGGGGGGTTGTTTTTCCAAATCCTTTCAAAATCTGTGAAGAATTGTATTAGAATTTTAATAAGGATTGCATTAAATCTGTGGATTGCTTTTGTTAGGATGACTATACTTACTACATTAATTCTACTGATCCACGAGCTTGGGAGATCTTTCCACCTGATATCGTCTTAAATTTCTTTCTTCAGTGTCTCAGAGTTCCTATCATACAAGTCTTTCAGTTGTTTGACTACAGATAACCCAGGGTATTTTATATTTTTGAGGCTATTGTGAATAGTGTTGTTTTCCTGATTTCTTTCTCAGCCCATTTGCCATTTGGATATAGGAGGGTAACTGATTTTTGTACATTGACTTTATATCCTGCTTCTTTGCTGAAAGTGTTTATCAGCTGTCAAAGTTCTCTGATAGAATTTTTTTGGATCTCTTATGTATATCGTCATATCATCTTCAAGTAAAGATAGATTGACTTCTTCCTTTCCAATTTGTATTGCCATGGCCCCCTTTAATTGTATAATTGCTATAACTAAGACTTCAGTTACTATATTGAGCACATATGGAGAGAGGACAACCTTGCCTACCTCTGATTTAAGTGGAATTGTTTTGAGTTTCTCTTCACTTAAGTCGATGGTTGCTATGGGCTTGCTATAAACTGCCTTTAATATGTTGAAGTGCGTCCCTTACATCTCTAATCTCTCCAGGGCTTTTATTATGAAGGGGTGTTGAATTCTGTCAAAGGCCTTTTCTGCATCTGGTAAGATGATCAAGTACGTTTTTTTTTTCTTTTTCTTTCAGGTTGTTTATATGGTGGATTACATTGGTGGATTTTTGTATGTTGAACCATCCCTGCATCTCTGGGATGAATCCTACTTGATCATGGTGGATGGTCTTTTTAATGTGTTTTTTGATTCAGTTTGCAAATATTTGAGATTTTCTACATCTATGTTTATAACGGAAATTGTACTTCAATTCTCATTCTTTAAGGCCTTTAGGTGGTTTATGTATGAGGGTAACGGTGCTTTGATTGTTAGATTCCAAGGGGAATTTTTGTTCTAATCCAGTCTATTTGGTGTTCTGTATGCTCCTTATGCCTTGATAGGCATCTCCTTCTTTAGGTTGGATAACTTTTCTTCTATGGCTTTGTTGAAAATATTTTCTGTGCTTTTTGACCCAGGTTTCTTTTTATTATTCTTAGATTTGATCTTTTGCTACTGTCCTAGATTTCCTAGATGTTTTGTGCCTGGTGCTCTTTAGAGTTAACATTTTCTTTGACTGGGGTATCCGTTTCTTCGATTGTGTCTTCAATGCTTGAGAGTTTCTCTTTTGTCTGCTGTTGTTGAGTCTTGCCTCTGAGGTTCTTGTTCGAGCTCCTAGATTTTTTGCTTCCAGCTTTCCCTCAGTTTGTACTTTCTTTATGGATTCTCTGTTTCCATCTTCAGGTCTTGAACCATTTTATTCATTTCCTTCCACTCCTTGTTTGTGTTTTCATAGATTTCTTTAAGAGATGTCTTCATTTCCTTTAAGGATCTCTGTCATACTTGCAACAGCTATTTTAAGGTCCCTGTGTTGTGTGTCAACTGTGTCCAAAGCCTACTGTGGTAGGGTTGCTGGCCTCTAATAGAAACATAGCATTCTTGTCATAATTGAATATGTTGCTATGATGGCATCTAAGTATCTGAGTTTGGGGTAATCGTAATTTTAGGTGCTGATATCTGGTCTCATTCTTGTTGGGTGGGTGTTTTGTTAATCATTTACTATTGCCTTCTCTGGTTCTTAGAAAGAGTATGGTAGCTGTATGGTGGCTGGTATGGAATTCGTCTGGGATTCTTCCAAGTATGGTCAGTGGGGTTTCTGGATAGAGTGTTTCTCTAGGTATTGGGAGATGATGGGCATGGAAATGGGCTAGAAGGCTTAGGAGATCCACAGAAGGAGGAAAAGAGGGTGTTCTACACAGATCTGCTTAGTTCCCTAGTAATGGGGGTAAAGAGTGAGGAGAGGACACAACAGGTACAGAACTGGGGAAGAGACTGGAGGATTGGATTTAGAAGAAAGCAGGGAGAGGTAAAGATCTTCAGTTAATCTACCTGCTCCCCTGCCTGGCTTGGCCAGAGTTTGAAGGGAATTTCTGCTGAGGTTAGGGATGAGATAAAGTGGTAAGTGGGGGAAAGGGAAGTTGAGGCAGATCTTTGTAATCCACTAGAAATGGGGTCAGGGAGGAAGGAGAGGCCATAGCAGATGGCCTGACACAGAGCTAGGAATGAGAGTGGGCTATTGGATTTGCAGAAGAGGAGGGAGGGGTGAAGATCCAAACTTCCACATCTCAGTTTCTTGATTGTAGAACGTTGAACGTAGTGTCTAACCTAATCCCATGGTACTCTTTCCCTATAGATCAATTGCCTTTAAGGCAGTCAGTGAACTATAACCGAAGAACAGAGAGTTGGCATCTGTCCCATAAATACCGTAGGTGTCCATGACAAGTATGCACACCTACTCTCTACCACTGACTGACTTATGATGTCATCATGGTGCTAAGGCTAAGAAATATTAAATAATTTATGTATACCTCAAGCTGAGAAGACAATTTTCAAAATGGCACTCATTTATTCTAGATGTTATTAAATTTCTCATATATGCCAGGCATTAGTGGGTCAAAACTGAGATTATAGCTTATATTTGTGTTGGGATAGGTAAAATAAAGTAAACCTACAAAAAAATGTGCTATCTGTAATGACTACTTTGGAAGAAAATGCAAAGTAATTGAGGAGCTTACACCAGATTGGGTGGTCAGGGAAGGTTTCTGCAGAGCTACGTTCTACACCAACGTAGAAAAAAAAGAGTGTTCTAGAAACTAGGATTGTGTGAGCCTTTATAGAAGCAGAAGATGTTGAAGGACTTCAAGAAGATGTGAGGGGTTTTAACTGGATTTCTATTGCTGTGAAGGGACACCATGACCATAGCAACTCTTAGGAAGCAAAGCATTTGATTGGTCCAGAGGTTTAGTCTATTATTGCTATGGCAGGAAGCAAGGCAGCAAGCATGGTAGACCACAGACAAGCTCAGTGCTGGAGAGGTAGCTGAGAGTTCTACATCTCAGTCAGCAAGGCAGCAGGAAGAAAGAGTGACACTGGGCCAGCTTGAGCACTTGAAACCTCAAAGTCCACCCCCAGTGACACACTTCTTCCAACAAGGCCACACCTACTCCAACATGACTACACATCCTAATAGTGCCAGTCCCTATGGGCTTATGGGAGACATTTTCATTCAAACCACCACATAACATAGCCAAAAATGGTACTGGTGGTAGTAGTATAGCGGGGATAGAGTTGAGTCATACTGGGTCCTCTAGGTTGGCATTGTTATCTTTCACAGAATGGGTACCTATTAAAGAATTTTAGACACTAGACTGGGTTATCATAATTGCATTCTGTGTGTGTGTGTGTGTGTGTGTGTGTGTGTATGCATGTTTTGTAGGGGTGCATGTGTTGACATAGATGCTCATGTTTGTATGTACCTAAGAACATGGACATCAGATGACAACCTTAAATGTCTTTACTTTGAAGCCATTCTTTTCTTTTTCTTTAAACCAAAACTCACCAAGTAGGGTAATCTAGCTGTCCAGACACACACACACACACACACACACACACACACACACACGGAACCACCTGTGCCCGTATCCCCAGTGGTAGAATTATAAGCATGCAGCATCACTTCCAGTTTTTTAAAAAAATATCAATTATCTGAGGACTTCTTATACTGTAGATTGATCATATTCATGCCCCTCCTGAGTTCCTCTCAGGTTCTCCCCACCTCTCTACCCACACAACTTCTTGTTCTATACCCAGCTTCTTTTCTGAGGACGAAACTCATGTCTGGTGTTTGTGGGGCAAGCACTTTACAAATTGACCCATCTCTCCAGCCTCTATATTTGCATTTTTAATCTGCCATAGAGCTTGACCAAAAGTAGAAGTGGCAAGTGCGTACTGATACAAAGAAATCAACAAATCTGTTGTGGGTGGAATATAAGATTGAGGTGCATTGGGGAGTTTTGAAAGTCATTCTTGGAAACCACTGACACACTCCTGAGCCCCACTCACAGCAAAATCCAGAAATCTCTCTCCCAGTCTATGTTCACCCCAGTTCTCGAACAACACATCATTCCTAGCCACATCCCCCAAAGAGTTAACAACTGTGAAAAGCATAACCAAGCACACAGCAAGTCTGCCTTTTCTTTTGTTGTGTTATATAAAATCTTAATGAAGAAAAAAACCCAACTAATGGGCTTTACAGAGAAAACAAGTCTAATTAAAACATTCATATGCGCTTCCTAAAATCAGGGGCCCCATGGCACCAGCTGTCAGAGTTATAATGGTGCATCAAATGAGAGTAATCAATTTTACACAGATGAGCAGAGATATAATATTTCAAGCTGAGCCTGAGAATTAACTAAATTTACATGCATGTTGTAGTGGAAAGAGCATGGAATGTAATTTCAGAGGACATGGGGTCAATTCTTAGAAGCTCTGTGACTTTAGGCAGTTTATTCAACTTCTCTAAACCCAACTCCAGCATCCATGTGCAAAATTTGGATAAATACTATAATATCCACCTTACAGAACGCTGTGAACGTGAATGTGTTGGAGCCGGTGGCTTTGTGATATCATCACTGTAAGAGTAGACTTCAAAAGGAATGTACTTGAGTGTCTCCAAATAAGCTAGAATTGTAACTAGAAATGAAAGGCTTAGGAGGTGGCTCGGGTTGGCAGAAGACTTGCTGTGCAAGCATAAGAACCCAAGGTTTCCAACACTGTGTGAGCGCTTGTGATTCCTGTGTAGTGGAGGTGGACACAGCCTGCTCCCTGGGCCTGTTAACCTCCTGGTCCAGCTGAATCAGGAAGCCCCAGGCCATTGAGAGATCAGATCTCAATAAACAAAGAAACAGCAATGACCAAAGTTGACCTCTGGCCTCCAGGTGCAATGCACCTGCATGTGTAAGCATTTGCACACGTATCCACATGGACACCAAAACCAAAAACCACTCTAGAAAGTTACTTTCCAATGAATAAGGGTAATTCCAAAAAGCAACTACTATAGCTTGGAAACAAAATGATTAGTCAGATTAAAAGTTTAGGAAACACTCCCAACTCCTCTCTCTATCACTTATTAACAAGTCATGTTTTTAAAGCTCACAAAATCTACACACTTCCACTTCCTCATTTATAAAATTGAGAACATGGTATAATAATTCATATTTATAGTGTGAAAACTCAAGTAAAATTACACATGGAAAGGCTTTAACATATGCCTGGCACAAATAGGGACTTAGTAAACGTCAGCCGTGGGCAATGCTGTTTCTGTCTTGATATCTAAAATATGTTTTAGGTCTTTTGCTTGGAGAATATGTGGAGTGTCTATCTCACACATTTTCAAACAGACTATTTGAATCCATCCCTAGTATGATCTAATCCTATGATTCTATCAAAATCGCTCATATTCAGGATCACAAATAGCCTGCCCAACGGTAAACATCATGGGCAGTCCTTGGTTAAAATTAGGAGAAAAAAAATGTGTCATTATCAATCTTTTTCCCTTGAAAAGATTTCTTCCCATGGATTTCAGACTGCAATTTCTCCTTGTCTTTCTCCTCTCTCATTGGCCACTCCCTTCCCATCTCTGTTCCTGAGCCTCAGGACACTATTGTGTATGTTGGTCTCTCTCTCACACAGGCTAGCCTACCCGGATGCCAGGATCTCTTCCCTCTTCCCTCTCTGATTATTACTTGAGTGACTTCAAAAATCCTCTTTGTTGAGCTGGACCTAGGCCTTGCTGCACATATGTAGCAGATGGGTAGCTTGGTTTTCATGAGGGTCCCGACCACCTGGAGCAGGGGCTCTCCCAAAAGCTGTTGCCTGTATGTGGGATATGTTCTTCTAGCTGGGCTGCCTTGTGTGGCCTCAGTGGGAGAGGATACACCTAGCCTAGCAGAGACTTAATGTGCCAGGGTGGGGGAATGTCCAGGGGACCCCCAACTGGCTCAGAGGAGAAGGGAAGGGAAAGTTAGGGAGAAGAGTTGTGGTAGAGGGTAATGGGGTGGGGGTGGGGGCAGTGGTTGGGGTGTAAAGTGAATATAAATGAACAAACAAATAAATAAATCCTGTTTGTTTTTAACATACCCGACATGTATTGGTTAGTTTTGTGTCAATTTGACACAAGTTAGAGTAATCAGGGAGGAAAGACCCTCAGTTGAGAAAATTCCTCTATAAGTCCAGGGGTAGGGCATTTTCTGAATTAGTGATCAGTGGGGGAGCGTCTAATCCATTGTGGGTGGGGCCATCCTGGGCTGGTAGCCCTCAGTTCTGTAAGAAAGCAAACCATTGAGCAGCACCCCTCCATGGCCTCTGCATCAGCTTCTGCCTCCATACTCCTCCCCTGTTTGAGTTCCTGTCCTGACATCCTTCAGTAATGAACAGCAACATGGAAGTGTAAGCCAAATAGCCCCTTTTCTCCCCAAATTGCTTTCTGGTCATGATGTTTTGTCACAGCAATAGAAACCCTAACTAAGACACCACATTCTGACAATTTTCAAATCTTTGTTTCCAGCCTGGAGTTCTCAGAGAACAAGATGTCCAAGCCCAAGTACATATCTAATGTCTCCAATTAGAAATATAACACGCTTTCAAAATCAACATGCCCAGTTTCAACCTTCTGCCCCAACCCCCTTTCTTCCCACGGTCTTCCCCACCTCAGTTCATGTCAATATTATCCTTCCAGTTGTTCAGGTCAAAAACCTCTAATTCTTCTTTCTTGATCCCTCCCTCCATCTTGAAAAGCCTGCATCCGATTTATCAGCAAAGTCTGTCAGCTCTGTTTTCAGAAAATATGCAGAATCTGAGCCCTAGTCCAGCCCTTGCTGCTTCCGCTGAGAAAGCCTCGGATCTAGTTGTGATCTGATCACAAGGACTTTGCTTTTTCCCTGCCTCTCTTCACCCATCAGCTGCTCCCTACTCAACACTGTCATCCATGAATAGGTAATCTACTCAAGGCCCTCCCACTCAAGCCCTCCCCTGGATGCTTGTCTGACTGAAGGTTAAGGCTGGCACCACCTTGAAGCCTTTCTCTTCTCTATACACTCAAGCCACCCTGGGCTTCTCTCTTCTTCAGACACTGGGGGACTGAGCCTGCCTGCCTTCAGGCTTGTGTTCCCAGTTTCTTTCCCCCCCCCCCCACCCCACCCCAGGAAATGCCTCCCCCCTCGGTGACTGTAAGGCCCTGAATTAGTCCCTTTAACCATTGCTGTGGCAAAATACCTGACAAAATGAATTTAAGAAAGTAAGGGTTTGTTTTGGTTTATACCTTAAGGGTGCGGGTTGTGCTGGCCTTTATGGGCTAGAATGCATGGCGGCAGAAGAGCGGGTTGCCTGGTTACATTGCATCCCCGCCCATGGAATGGCACTTTCCACATTAGGATGAGTTTTTACATCTCAGTTAATCTAATATACCTAAGCCCTTGAAGGCGTGCCCACAGGCTTGTCTCTTCCTTGAGTTTCCATCCTGTCAAGTTGATTATCAGTATTCCACAACACAGGCCTCTCTCCCGTGTCCTTCAGGTCTTGACTCTTATGTCACCCACACCTCTTCCTAAGCCATTGCACTTAAAACTGCAACCCACCCTCCCCACCTGGTTTTGGCCACTCGTTCGTTCGTTTTTAGCTAATTGTCATCTGGTCCGAAGAGTTTAGTGATCTTACTTTTTGATCATCACCCTCCAGAACACAATGTAGAGATCTTAGAATCTTTGCTTACTGCAGTGGCTTGGTCTCCGGAACCAAGAATAGAATCTCACCATAGTAAGCGCCCAATAAATATTTATCAATTAAGTGAAAATGGTGAAAGAATAGTTTTCCTATGGCGGTAGTAGATATGAATTGACTTCCTAACTACAGCGAAAGCATTAAGAATTATGGCAAAAGTAAAGCGATTCTGAATTTGAAATATGTGCTTAAGAAACAAGATCTATTACAGTATCCATAGTGGTTGGTCCCTTATCGTGCACGCTTTTGTACGTATATACTCATACACACCGGTACACACAGACCTCTGGCAAATGCATTGCTCTTACAGTGACTCCTTAGCTTTGGTTCATAGTTCTCACTTGAGCCTAAGTCTCCGCAGCACGGTTCCCCTCCCATTGTACATGGACCACCTGAGCAACCATTTGACTTTGGTTCTCTATCACTGTAGCTATCATTGTGGTTTTGTTGATATTATTTTCACAATAGAAGCAGCAAGCAGGCCCAACCCCACTTTGCTTCTGAGGCCAGGTAGATACGGTTGCTATTTCCTTTGTCTTATTTATATCACGTAAAATAATTTTTTACTTAATTGGGTTTTAGCTGGATGCCTCTCTAGTTGCTAAGGATTAACTTCAGTTATTGTGCTACGTGTGTTGCTGTCCACTCGTACATGAGAATAAACCAAGTTTTGTGCTTTTCCTTTCTAAATGGCACCATTCTTAGAATTCTTTTTTCCTCCATATCTAAAAATTACGCAATTGACATTTTCTTTCCTTATCATTCAGACGCCTTTCTATCCCTCCATGAAGGGCCTTCCAGAGTCTGGGTGCAGGTTCAGTGCTGAATCATGAGCACAGCTCTCAGTGGGAACATTGTAAAGCATTTGCCTTTGGAAATAAGAGAAAAACTGCATTGCCAAACATTTTGAATTTCACAGATGAATACAGTCTCTTCCGTCATTTCATACATAGTTAATTAACAGTAAGACATCAGCATTAGTGTATTAACGAATGTCCACATTGGCCTAGCACCAGAGTGGTAACCCAAAAAAACTGTAGGCGTTTTGTTCTGTTTTGTTTTGGATTTGTTTGTTTGTTTGGTTGGTTGGGTTGGGTTGGTACTAGTCTATAGAAGACACTGGTTTAGTTTTATAAAGATTCTAACAATGCCTTTTAAAAAATCAAATCAGATACCTGAACTCTACTGCCTATCTTTGCAGGAGCCACACACTACAATACTCAACGCTGTCCTAAAACTGCAGAGCTAAAACTCTGTGTGGCAGTTTGAATGAGAATGGCGCCCATAGGCGGATATATTTGAATGCTTGGTTCCTAGCTGGTTGGACTGTTTGAGAAGTATTAGGAGGTGTGGCCTTGCTGCAGGAGGTGGATCACTGGGGGAGGAGGCTTTGAGGTTTCAAAAGCCTACCCTGTCTTTCTCTCCCTCTGCCTCCAACTTGTGCCTAAGATGTGAGCTCTCAGCTACTGCTCTAGACTATGTCCGTCCACATGATGCCATGGCTTCCTGTCATGATGGTCATGGACTCTAATCCTTTGTCAGAGCAGCAAAAAGATGACGGACGGCATGAGGCTTTGGCCAGCTGTCATTAACTAGTAGATTCCTAGAATCTTTTATCTGTCTGCCACCAGAATGAACCTATACCCAACAAGCTACCACCATGGTTAGAGAGACTCATACACAAAGAAAAATCAGAGAAATGCCTAAAGAAAAAAAAAACTAAAAGAGAAGTAGAACCAGCTCTCATCAACTGGCAAGGATAACTGTTCTGAATATTGTTGCTTCACCTGTCTCTGAAATAACGGCTTACCGGACAAACTGATCTGGTGCCCGCCCTCTTAAGAAGTCGAGCACGCTTTTGCATGTCTTGGCTTTATTTGCTGATTGGTAGGTGCTAGAACCAAGCAGTTTGTCAACATGTATCTCTGAGTGCATGTACACTTACTCAATGCTGGACGTGCTCGCCAGACCATGCACTTCAAGAAGTGCAGGACCTGATGTTCTCTATTCATTAAAATGATGTTAGAGCCAAACTCATTGTGTAGCCCAGAGTAAGAGTTCAAGAATTATCAATGGTGTGGTGTGGGGCAATGGACCATGCCAGGAAACTTGGTACGGTCGAGTGGGTTCAGAAACCCCGGCACCTACCTGAAGACAGTAAGTGTTTCACCTACTCCGGACCAGATAGATGCCTGGCCTGGAACATGTGACCACATCTCCCCACATAAAGAACGTGACCACTGAACACAGTGTGCCATCTGTGCGGATGAGGTATCTAGATAGGCTCCGAGGGTTTAGCCAATGAGCTTCCCCTCCAGACATTCCTTCCTGCAAAAGGTATTTAATCTGTGGTCCACCCTGAGGAAGTGGTATGTGCACATTTTCCATGATGAACAGTGAGTAAACAGTATAAACGCGCCAGGACTGTCTCTCTCACATCAAGTACCGCGGTGGGGGGAAGCCTTTGTCGTACAGAGCCACTGCCCAAGGTTCCTTCTCCATGCTCCTGGACACTCACCCCTGAGGGAAGCCACAGTTCCTCATTCCCCAAGTCCTGGCCTCCTTGTAGGTCTGTGGACCACCTCCTTTCCCGACTTTAAACGATTTCCAGTGGCAACTGGACATCCCAGAGCTTGGGAACCCCTGTCTCCTTAGCCCCAGCCTACCACATCATTTATCTGAGCTGGGGTCCCCATCTTAGGCTCCAGTTGTTTTCCTACCCCTGAGCAGTATGTCAGTGCCTCCTGCAACCCCATCACCGGATGGTGGCATAGGGTGAAGTGCAGCCTAGCATTCCAAGCAGAGGTCACACACACTGGGGAGTGGGGTGACCTTGGAACCTCAGTGTGTGGTTTACTAGCAATGAATAGCTGCTCAGGGTTTTCCAAGTTAGCTCACAAGCTTATTCGTAGGCGACTCTAATAAAATAAGTGTTCATGAACACACTTTAGACAAACAAAACCATTATTCAAATGTAGAAATAAGAAATATCCAATGGATCAACAAATATCCACCATAGTCATGAGTCTAGTATAATTCAGTTCAGTATGTCAGTTAATAACAAATCCTTGCCGAATTGCTTAAAATGACTTTATTGAGGAAAGTGGTTAGAAATAAACTATCTATTAAGTTCAGTAATTAAACTGAGTTAAAAATCATTTGTAATTATTCCTTCAAATATGATTAATTTTAAACTATTCCAATAAACAGCTGGTTTAAACTACAATAATATATCCAATAAATGACTATAATCTTTGACCCTGAGGCTGCCCACCCTTGGGTATCTTTCTAGAACCCTTTTCTAACTGTTGTTCCCCTTTAGATGTACTAACTTCTCATCTTCATATCTCTCTCCCCCGCCTCTCTCTTGCATTTTGATATCTCTATGGTTTGTGTCCCAACCCTCAAAGCTGCATAAAGCTGTGTGTGGTGAAACAGCATGAGTTTGAAATTAGCCTGTTTATAGCCAAATCCCAGATGTCAAACATTCTGGGTATATGATGTTTGGGCCTTAATGTGTTCATGGAGAAACTGTTTTATCTATAAACTGAGAATGTTAATAGTGTGTACTGAAGATGAAATAAAATGATGACTATAAAATTTCTTGAATAGTAACTGCTGTGTAGTTGGTAGTCAGAAAATGTTACTGGGTTAGGGAGGTAACTCAGTTTGGATCTGAGTTCGGATTCATAGAGCTTGTGTAAAGGCTAAGCATGGTAATAGATGCCTATAACCCCAGGATTATAGAGTGAGGATGGGAGAACCTTGGGCTTGTCAGCTAGCTACTGTAGCTGAAACAGAAAACATTGGATTCAGCGAGAGAGCCTATCTCATAAAAAACAATAATAAGATAGAGAAGTGACTGAGGAAAAATATCTCAACATCAGCCTCCATAGGCACCCACATGTGCAGGTGCATGCACACACAAACACACACATGTATGCATACATGCATGCATATACATACACACAGGCATGTTGTGGTATATCTCCAACCCAAATATGCCCACGGCAATGAAAATACGACATAATTAATATGAATACATGCTGTGTACCTAGATTGGGCAGATCTACCACTACACTACCATCTTCCACATCTATGAGACCCCTTAGAACTTGCAGTTTCTCTAGGCCATGTGCTTCTGCTCTGCTATTCTTCTTCCTCTTCCTCTGCATCCTCTTCCTCTCCCATTTTCTCCTTCTTCTCTCTTCCCACCTTCTGCTCCACCTTCCCTTTATCTGCCCAATCATCAGCTCTCCTTAATTTTACAAATTAAGGCGGGAAGCAGGTTTACAGAAAATCACCTGAGTGCTTATTCCTTGTTTGCAGCCCCTCACAGGAGAATAGAATTAACATCAAATATAATTAACCCCATGGCTATCCACAGCACATGCCTATGACCATATGCACAGAGGCATCTATACATCAAGAAGGAAAATGAAAGAAAATGTTAGATATTTATCTACAAGCAATTCTGCCAATTCTCACACTACTTTCACACATCTGAAAACCCATCCCAACTGTGAGCATGTCATCGGTCCAAATTAGGGAAGTATTTCAAGATCCCTGAGCCCAAGGTCCTTGGCGCTACAACAGGAAAAATAAATGCTCATGAAGAAAGAGAAGGTCACATTTATGAAGATGTTTAATGACAGGGGAATGTGTTTTTCCATTTTGAGTAGGATGTGACTACAGCTAGGTAGAAATGTGTGGATAACAATGAGACTGAAAAGAAATAGCTACAATCTTGCCCACCATTAATGCTAGAACTGCAGGTGAACCTCAGTCTGTTCTCCCCTTGTTTATTTTTCCAGCCTTTCTATAATAAGCTTGCACTCATTCATCAGGTCACTGACTCATCAAACAAACATTCGTAGGACGCCTTCAGAAACTATAATGATGACACAAAAAGATTAAGACAAAGACAGGATATAAAAAGAATGCGTTTTAAGATGCATCAGGAGGGTGAGATGTGTCACTAGCCACCTAAAGGAAAACAGAAAACAGAAGATGCTTGAAAACCGCATCAAAGTCCAACTCGAGCAAGATGAGAAAGGCTTACATGAATGCAGAAACTTAAAAATCACCTGACAAAATATGGTTGCCATAGAAGTGGTTAGGATGTTAACAGAGAGCCCAGACACTGGGTTTTATAGCTGTGTATCATATTGAGTACTGATAGCAAGAAGCACAAGTGTGAAGGACAGACACTACCAAACATCCACAAATAAGCATCTGTGTCTGGCTCAAACTGAGTAATCACTTCAAAAGATTTGAAAAGCAAAGGTTAAGGTTTGGAATTTTTCTGATGTGTGAGTTTGATGTACCAATAGCTACATTTACTGCCTCTTACTCCTTCCTTTCTTCTTTCCTTCCTCCCTTCCTTCCTACTTTTTCTTCTTTTCATCCTTCTCCTCTTTTCTTATGTTCTCTTCCTTCTCCCCCTTCTTCTCCTTTCCCTTCCCCTTCCTCCCCCTCTTCTTCTTCTTCTTCTTCTTCTTCTTCTTTTTCTTCTTCTTCTTCTTCTTCTTCTTCTTCTTCTTCTTCTTCTTCTCCTTCTCCTTCTCCTTCTCCTTCTCCTTCTCCTTCTCCTTCTCCTTCTCCTTCTCCTTCTCCTTCTCCTCCTCCTCCTCCCCCCCTCTCCTTCCCCCTTCCTCCCTCCTCCTCCTTCTCCTCCTCCTCCTCCCTCTCCTTCTCCCTCTCCTTCTTTTTCTCCTCCTCTTCAAGTCTTGCTCCCCTTCCAGGGCATTTCAATGATTTCAATGAAGTAGAAAGCAGATTAATGTCATCTATATCATGTATCAATAGAGTGGCTTTGGAAAGTTGCTTAATAACTGAGCCTCATTTTTTTTCCTTATTCCTAAAAACAAACAAAAACCAGTGTTTAATACACTTAGAATAGCATCAGGCATAAATAGGGACACAAGTCAAAATGGCAACTTAAAGCCACCGTGAAGGACTGAGCTCAGTCTCCTAGGCTAGAGCAACAGAGACTTTATGTCCACCCAGACCCTGTAGGTTCCTCAGTCACCAACTTCTGCTCGTTATCTGTAGACTCTAACACCTGGCTCCTCCCCATGGCTTCTGCTTTAGGCTGATTGTAGTGCTCCACACTTGTGCTGACCTCAGTGACAACTCCTACCCCTCTGACTTCCCCTAGTATCTCCAGCAGCTCAGAATTTTCTCCTGAAGGAGATAAAACACAGCTATGACACTACCTTGCTTAGAGATCCAGTGGCTTTCTGTAAGCAGGACTAAATGATATTTTAGCAAAGGTTAGGGCGCCCTTTTAAAATCCCTCTTTCCAGCTTTGCATTACACCCATCTCCCAAACTGCACATGTGGTCCCCATTCTGAAGTCTAGTTAATGTCTGGCAAAATGATACTTTGTTTCCATCCAGTTTCTCCAATACCTCTTCATGTAGCAAATTCTCCTTGCGACTAACCTGCTCCAAATGTGTCCTTTCCCATAAAGCTGTTCTGCTTCTCCTCCCTTTTCACTCTAACAGGATGGTTTCCGTCCCTGATATTACGTCGCATTTTGATTTTCTGTTTTCCATGTTTCTCCTCAACTCGGTGGTAAACTACATGAAAAAAAAGCTCCATTTATATTGATCCCCACTTCCCAGTACTTGGCATTTAGTAGATGGACAGTTTTTCGTCCCTGCCGTGTTAGCACAATTAACTTCCTATTGCAGACGAGGAGAGCACGTCTCCTTCATGAATCCACAGCAGCTGGGGTTCTCCATGGATGACCCAGGTCAGGCTAGTTAGAGATCCCAGTCCTGTTCCTAACTGAGGAGCTGGTGGCAGTTGTGGCTGATGGGGGAGGGAGCATAACTCTGCAGGGTCTTAACATGCCAGTGGATGAGCACATGAATATGTGCATATGGAAAGAACTGTTTGGACTCAATGAGAAAAGTAATAAATAACCTTGAAAATTAACAAACAGGACCATAAGAAACTGAAAACATTTCTACACATCGAAGGAAACTACCTGCCGAGTGGACAAATTGCCTACAGAATGGAGGAAACCTTGATCAACATTTCAGGTACAGGGATAATATCTAGAATAGTTTGTAATTGTAAAAATCACACACACACACACACACACACCCCAAAGTACCAATAGTCAGGTGAGCTAGTGCAGTGAACACAAAGCTCTCAGAAAGAGAACTAAAAATGGCTAATTAATGTTGTCAAGTGTTCAACTGTGTTTGCCATTAGAAAATGTAAGTTAAAAATCACTTTGAAATGCTACCTCCCTCCAATGAGGAAAGCAAAGGTTGGAGAGGATTGAGGAAATGAGAGGAATCCATGTTCACGGACAGTAGGGATGTAAATACGGCTGCTGTGGAAATGAATCTGGGGGTTTCACAAAGAATTAAAGCTAGAAATACCATGTGCCCCCGCTGCAGCACTCCTGGGTGTCTACCCTAAAGGACTCTAGGTCCTAGCGCAGCGATACCGGCACGTCTATGGTACGTTTTTCACAACAGCAAGGAAGCACGACAGTCTGGGTGTCCATCAACTGGTGAAAGGTAGTGAAAACGCATGTACAGAGGATGGAATGTTATTCGGCTGTAAAGAAAAATAAAACTGTAAAAATCTTCAGGGATATGAGTGGATGGGAAAGAATTGTGGTAAGTCAAATCAGCCAGACTCAGAAAGACAAAGGCTACGTGTTCTCTCGTGCAGACTCTAGCTTCCTGTTGTTATGTATGTGTGTAGGTAGGGTAAGTTTACAAACTAGAACAGTAGAAAAGAGATCACAAGGGGGTGGGGGGGTGGGAGGAAGGCTTTTGAAGAAAGCTGAATGGCGACAGCCACGTGACTATAGACGCATAAAGAAGACTATGAGGATGGGCCGGGCCGGGACAACATGGAGCAGAGCTGGAGCGAAGAGTAGGGAGGAGAAGCTGCAAAACAAACTGTTTGAAAACTAACAGTGAGATCTAATACGGTGTGTGCTAATTACAATCTCTGGATCAACAAACGTCATTTTTCATTGGGTCTCCAACGAACTGTTTCAATTCACACAGCCTATCAATGACTAGTCAGAGTTTTGTACTCTAGTCCTTGGGAAGCCAAGATTTGACCTGGGTTGATATGATGAGCTATTTCTATCATCAGCGACTGAGCCAGTGACCCTCACACGGTCTACGCATGCTCAGTAAGCCTGGAGGAAAAAGTGGGGAGAACACAGAGGAGTGGGTAGACAGAGAGGGCGTGACTAAAGAAAAGAAGCAACAGTAAGGAAACTGGAGGGGGGGAGAGGTGTATCACATCTTAGAAAATGGATTTAGATTTTTTTTTTCAGTCTACGATTGAGATTTCTTTAGACAAAATTCCAATCTAAAAATCTATGGTGCAAAAGAAAAGAAATCAACGACATTCAAAATCAAAACATTGTATCTTGTTAAAGGCCAACGAAAACAAACAGGCTGCTTTTATTAATCCACAAACCTGGTAACACTCCACAAAAGGTTTCTGTAAACTTTAATAGCTGAAATCTGGACAGTGTTCCACGCTGACTCACCGGCTTGAGCTACGGCGTTTGTGCAATAGGTTCTGCCCGGCTTTATGAGACCGTAGCTGCTGCTGCATGCTCGGACTCATTAGAATGCGACACCAGAGGAAACGGTGCCTCTCGCTGTCTGTTTTACTTTATGTATTGTGCACGTCCACGGAATCAGATCTCTAAGTAGACACTCCCACTCTGTCTTCCACAGTTTCAGGCCCATCACTTCATCTGCTCTCTGGCTTGAATGTGCTCACTATCTGGTATTCTGGTATTTATTTTCTAGTTTTCGAGAGAGTTGGCTGTCACATACAGAAGGTTTTCTGCTACCTTTTCATAAAAATTTGTCAAGAACCTAAGTTCAGGGGGAGTTTCGATTCTATAAAGGAGACCTTGTCCAGCAATGGTCATACATCACCTAAGCTAACCGCTTACCCTCTCCAGACTGGGTTCTTTCTGTATGTGTGTACATGTATGTCTGTTCATGTCCGTGTCCACTTGTGTGCATGTGTATGGAGGTATGAAGTTGATGCCACGTGTTTCCTTCAGACACTCTCCACCTTATTTCTTTGGAGGTGGAGTCAGGGACAACTTTGGGTTGACTAGTTGACTACTAAGTCTCCCCAGTCCTGACATCACAGAAATGCACCTACGTGGGTGCTAAGGAACACATCCCTGATGAAGCTATTACCCTGGCCCCAGGCGTTGGTCTTGATTAGATCTCCCACTCTTTCCTCATCCAAAAAACAAAGCAAAACAAAACAAAACAAAACAAAAACCTTTTTTTTCTGCCTTGATCTGTTCTCTTCTGAGAAAATAGATATTCCTTGATATGCTAATGTTGATACATTCACAGTCCTTTAGCCAAAAATGTCAAAATCATAGATGTTGCAGAATGCAAATTTTGAAGAGTTTTTTTTTAAATCATAATTTATTTAGAACACTGTGTCCTATATTTTTAAAAATTCCCAATAGGCTCTAGGGAGGCACCTTGAAGTCAAACATAGCTGTGCCCCTGCTGAATTTGAATATTCCCATGGGCCAAAGACTACAGAGACTTACCATAGCTCAGTTCAAAGTTTGCCACTATGTATTTCTCACAGAACCACAGGTGTGGAGACTTTATGTTTTGAGGTTTGCAGAGGAAGGATTAAGACAAAGGATAGAATGAGGGCCCAGGATGAAACAGCTGTCAGAGGGAAATGGCTCTCAGGGTTCTATCCTTGTTGGAGTACAGATAAGTCTTGCCTGAGTCCTGCAGTTTAAGTCTGAGCATGTGGACAGTGGACATGTGGAAGAGTTTGTGTAAACACTAGGGCAGTATGTGGAGGAACTGATAAATCACATGAATGAGCAGGAAGACTATTTCAAATGTTTGCTATTTTTTTTTCTCATTAGTTTTATTCTTAGTTTGAAAAGGAACTCTCTCTGGTTTCCAAGTAAGGTGGATGGGATGCGTGTTCTCGGGAAGGCAGGCTGAGTGGTGGTAGGAGAGCATTCATTATCAGAGACAAATTAGACCAGCGGGTCAAAACAAGCGAAAGAATGTGTAGTGTCACACACCACTGTCCTCTCCTTTAGAACATATGGATACAGTTAAAGGTTGCCTTTATATCTGATAAAAATCAAAGACAGATCCAATTGATTTCACATAATGGGCTATTTCAAAGTAATGAATTAGCTGAACTAATGCTTTCTCACAAAATAAATAATCCCCCAAAGAAAATAGATCTTTATTCTTAAATCCTCCTCCTCCTCCCTTCTCAATTAATTAGACGTGGTTGGTAAAAGGGAGTTAAGACGTTCGGCATTAGCCTGATTATATCATGAATGTAAAATGAGGAGGGCAAATAACGGGCTCTATACTCTTTCAAACAAGTTAAACAAGTCCATAATAGCCCACCAGTTGTGTAAACACTATTTCACTATTCTTGTAAAAGAAATATTGACTTACCTGCTAGCTAAAATTATCCCAGCATGCTTCGGCTAAGCTTGTTAGTAATTCTCGTGGCACACATGAGTGTTTTGAGTTGTGGACTTCCATTAAAGATTAAAGAACTGGGGAAACATTCCTTTAGCCAACCCAGAAAGTAGAACATGTTCCAGACTACACCTTACTGGCATCAAGGAACTTGAAGAGAAGGGTCTAAAGAAGTGACTTCCACTCTAGCACGAAATGTTCCATTGCTCGGTAGCTCATTAATACTGACATACTTTCCAAAATCATAAAGAAAACCATAAAGGCTGTTAAATGAGTCTAGCTTCACCCTGCTAACCTTATTATCACATAAAAGATAGAGTGCCTCTCTCTAACTCCAATAGGAGAGAATTCAGAATATACACATATATATGTATATATATACATATGTATATATATATGTATATGTATATATATATACACTGATATATGTGAATACTCATATATCAGGATATACCAGAATATATGTGAATATTCATATATCAGAATATATTAGAATATATGAGGATATTGGTATATATGAAAATATATAGTGATATATATATATATATATATATATATATATATATATCAAACTTATAATAAACATAAAGTTCTATCCAGGTTCTAAAGTTACCAGGAAAAGGGCACAATTCTTGGGATAGGACAAAGACTCAGGTCCAAAACCCAACATAAAAACTGACATTTCCCATCTTTAAATGTCAGGTGAAAATGACAGCATCCCTGAATCCCACAACCTTGTATGTGACTATGTATGTGTCACTCTAAAGGCCCAGTCAATGCCGTTGCTCATTACCAGTCAATTTGAAACATTTATAAATTAGATGGTATTTTCTAGAAAGCAGAGATCATTCTCGCAAGTCTTATTGAAACTTTCCTTTTGGGTGTGAGACATTTGATTTTGCTGTGTTTCATCTTTCGGTGAAACTTAAGTCATTCACATACATCTCTACTCAAGAAATAAATTTCCCACCAGCTGTAGCATTCCCTTTGTGAACTCTTTCACAGGGTTGTCAAGAGCTTAAAGAACCATCAGGCCCTCTGAAGTCCTATGCTTTCAAGGTTTCTCCTGAGCTGGGTTGTAAATTGGCCACGGGGGATTCTTACTCACTGAGTCAAGTAACTAGCAAAGCTATGTGTTCGTGCACTTGGGGATGGGAGCAGAAGGATTTAGATTCAGGCGACCTTAGGAATTTACTTCTAAGAATCCATTTATTGCCGG
Source organism: Mus caroli (assembly GCF_978045245.1). Taxonomy (NCBI): domain Eukaryota; kingdom Metazoa; phylum Chordata; class Mammalia; order Rodentia; family Muridae; genus Mus; species Mus caroli. Next base: position 115,264,970 of record NW_028227264.1, on the reverse strand, counting down.
TGAGATTTCCCTATAAGGCAGAAGCTGAAGCTTCTCTGAACTCAGAATGTTAGTCTTAGAGCTTATGAAGTCAGAGGGAGGGTCCTCTGACTCCAGGGTCCACAACAATCCTCCAATCGGACCCAGGCCACTCTCCTGGGGTCAGCTATAAGGCTGACCAATTCAAAGTCTGGGAGGCAGCTCCAAAAGGAGAATTATGGAGTATTCTTACCAATGGGAGGTAAATGTTGAATTTGCAAAATGGAGAGAAGAAGGGAAGGGGAAGAAGGGGAAAAGAAAAATAGAAGGAAGATGTAATTGATGCCCCCATCTTTATTTGACATATCTGTCTTCCCTGTTTTATCAAATCAGAAACCTTTCTGCCCCAACTTCGTGTGTTAACAAGCTTCAACACTTCTCCCACCCCCCCAAAAAAAAAGAAAGAAGAGGAAAATCACTGATGGCTTGTAAATTTGGCATGGGCCAAGTTCCAGACACTGTAACATCTAGAACAACCAAGATAAATAATACCTCCACCACTTTACCAGGACGTTTACTGAGAGTTACTGTGATACACAGTAACTGTGATACACAGACTCATTTGGGGTCTGTGATCAAGCAGCATGAAACTGGAAGAATCTAAATTCACATGCAGTTCTACCTGACCCGTTCCACGGCAACGCTTTGCTCCTTTGGGTAACACTGACATCAAAGGACGTTGTTTGGTGCTTTTAAACAGATTATGGGCACAACCATTTCTGCATGCCTAGTCCCTTCCCTCAAAGTGATCAAGCTAAAGTTGATTAAACACTTGAGATAAATGATCCTTGGGTAAAGAAAGGTAACTAAGGTCTAGGACACTGCAGACGTCCCGATTGCATCCCTACGGGTACCCATGCAATCCTCAGAAAGAGTGAGAGTCTCCAGTTCCATTTTTTTAATGGAAGGAAAATAGGTAATGAGTCGGCATTCTCTAAGTGTGGATGGAATGGCTGAAAAGGACAAAAACCAGTGAGAGTGGGCAGAGGACAGGAGCAGTGGGTGTATTGTGAATGAGAGAGGAGGTAAGGGGAAAGAACACAGTGAGGGGAATGCATTGGCTTCCCAGAAACCAAGTCTAACTCATGGCATGGTTCTCCGTGGAACTACTCTTCACAGTTCCTAGGCCATGATTTCTTCCCTTGATAAATGAATAAGATGAGAAAGACCTTGACTGTGCTCTGCAAGTGTGTGTGTCTGTCTGTCTGTCTGTCTGTCTGTCTGTCTGTGTCTGTCTGGCCCCCAACCAGGAGAAACACAAACTTACTGATATCAGGCCTCACCCAACAAAAATCCATCCTCGGACTATAGGTTCAAATGAAATAATATAAATTCATAAATATGCATGTATCCGTATATGTCTATGTCAGGCAGGTGAAGAGGCAAGTTTAAGAACCGTTACTCCTAAGACTAAAGGTGATAAACATACCACGTAAAGGAAAGTCTCCCTGCTTATAAAATTCAGTTTCTCAGATAAACTCCACTGGACAGACTAAGAAGCAAATCTAGGTGGACTTGAAAGCCAAAGGGCTCCCGGACTGACTTCCTGTGGTCCAGAGGGGAACCGGTGTTATTGAGAGTTGGCAAGGTAGGCTTGGCCTGAAATCCACAGCTGTTCGCTCAGGTGTGGTCGACTTTTACTTCACTGGGGTCTAGTTCCAAAAAAGGGGGGAGGGGGAGGGAGGGAAAAGGGGAACAGGAGAGAGGGAGGGTGGGAGGGAGGGAGGGTGACAGAGGGAGGGAGGGAGGACCAAATCTTCAGGTTCTTCTTTCTTCTCATCCTTTTTCCCAGCAGTCCCTGCTAGTGCGTAAGAACTTTCTTCTTTCACTAGTGTTCTTCCAAGGCGTCTGGAAGGAGGCCTAGGAGACTCACCTGCGCTCTTGGTTTTAAGATCCCTCCACAAGTGAACAGCATGAGAATATCACCCCCACCCCCGAGGCCGCTGCCTTTTTAAAGCCAGTTTGCTGCCCTGATCCAGGATGAATTGGAAGGACCCTGGAGTACCGGCTTACTAGTTTTATTTGTTTAGCGATTTCTTTGAGGCTTTGATAGTTGAGCAAGAGGGAGCCAGACAGTGCCCTGATGGAAGGATCAAAAAGGCCACCCATCTTCCCGGGGGACTCCTGCTCTCTTTCTGTGATGCCAATCTTTCGGATCAGATTTTGGTCCTTTTTACAAGCACTGCATGCATCCCCCTAGGTTATCTGACATGGACCAGAGAAAGCCTGTGTTATCTATCTTTCAGTCCCTAAGTGTCCCCTTAGGTGGTTTTGAAGCAAGTCCCCCTTAGCTCTCACATCTCAGTCGCGGGTACCCAGGAACTGTAGAGGGTGGGTGCAGGTGGGGGACCCCTGCCGGGCCCGGGACGCTGGGTGCAGGTACCCACCCATTGGAAGCGCCCAGCACTCCCCAAGACCTCAGGCTGCCAGACGCCGCGCAGCCGGATCCAGGGATGGTGGGAGGGAGGAGGGAAAGTGAGGCCGGGCTCGGGGGTGCCTGGAAAGCAGGGCTGCGCTGACGTCACTGGGCGCGCAATTTGGCTGGAGCGCTTTAAAAAAGGAGCGTGCGAGCGGAGATGCTGCTGCACACAGCTCAGACCGCCTGCAGCAGCAACAACGCTCACAGCCACTGCGGCGACTTCAGAGAGAGGGCTCCCGAGGCCGGTGGGACCACGGTTCTCTGCGCGGTCCCCACGGGGCTACGACCCGGCAGACGCCCATTGGGGTTGCAGACGCCTGGTGAGCTGCAGAAGCCAGTGGAGAAGATCCCGGAGCGCTTCGGTTCTGCATCAGCCCCGGCGCTGCCCTCTACAGGCTCCCTGCTCCTCCGCTCCCAGTCTCGGGCACCATGGACACCTCCTGCGTCCACATGCTCCTGTCCTTGCTCGCGCTGCTGCAGTTGGTGGCCGCAGGCAGCCCACCGGGACCAGATGCGATACCGCGGGGCTGCCCATCACACTGTCACTGTGAGCTGGATGGCAGGATGCTGCTCAGGGTGGACTGCTCGGACCTGGGGCTCTCGGAGCTGCCCTCCAACCTCAGCGTCTTCACCTCCTACCTGTAAGTGACCCCCCGCCTCGCTGCGGGCACCGAGCTCAAGGGGGATTGGGGGGTAGGTGGGAAACCTAGGCTGGGGCTCCCCACAAGCACACGCCTGCTCCGGAGGGGGCAGGCGAGTTTGCCAAGGGCATCCTGACCAGACCTGTTTAGGCCTCCAGAGAAAGGCACGTGTCTCTCTCTGACAGAGCAGAGCCTGGCTTTCTGTACCCTGGGAGAAGGAGCTTGAAGCGCACGGGGCAGAGAGCCGGTGCGCAGGCTGCTTTGCAGTGCTGCGCCTGGCAGGACGCAGGACCAGTCCCTCCGAATGTGCGCATTTGTGTGCCGAGTGGGGGTTTGTGCTCAGGGACCTGGGACCCAAGGGCAGGTTGTCCTACTGCTCACAGGCTCGACCTCTGCGTCTGGGCTGAAAAACTTTCCCTGCAAGAGAAACACAACTTCTTCAAGCCCCCCCCCCCGGGGGGTGCTGCTCTGCACACACCGCCCCCCCCCAACACTGGAGTGTGGTGAAATCTCTTTTCTTTTTTTCTTCCCTTTTCTTTTTTTAAACAAAGTGATTAAAATGTGGCAACCACAAACCCCCGATTAGAGCTGCCAGAACGTTATCTTTACCTTTGGCTGGCCGAACCGCCCTTTGAAGTGCCGCCGGCCACATTGTAATCTTTAACCATCTCCTCCCCCGCCGCAGCTAAGGGAAGTGGGCTGAAGGCAGCCGGGAGGGTAAACAGGGGCGCCGCAGACATCCAAAGGGGGACCTGGAGCTTTCTATCGGCCCCTGGGAATTGTCCTAGCTTTTCTGCTCCTGCTATCACGTCCAAATCCCCGACCGTGGAACCGAGGCTGCGGTTCCTTAATAATGTGGTCTCTGAGAAGCCCAGGCGGTAGGGTGACAGGTGGTGGGGTAGATGAGGTGACTCAGAAGCGACTCATCTCTGTGGGACCGAGATAAGTACTCCTCCCGACTCTCCTTCTAATCTGAAGCTCGGTTCCTTGGGGCCCAGAGACCAGGGTCGAGGCCACCTTGAGGTAACCCGATCTCCTAACTACGAGGTGAAATAAATTTGTGGTCTTTATTTTATTTTATTTTATTTTTAAATCAAGACATTTCGCCGAGCCCATTCCAAACCCTGTGTTCCCAGTTTCGGCTTTCTCTGATGTACCTTGGCAGGAGTTGACTGAAACGGTTGTGAGTTCGGTTTTTTTCCCCCCTCTGGTTAGGAGTTTTGCGGGAAGAAACACCAGGCTTACACAATGTTCCCCTGCTAGGCAGTGAGTGGTTGTTTTGTTTTGTTTTTCTTCTGGAGACAATGGGCAACAGAAAATATCGTTCAACCTGTTTTGATATTGTGACTTAAGAAAGAGACCAGCCTCCTAGGTTTCCGTGTTGGGCACCTCCGTGTTCCGTGAAACTATTGAGATCACTATTATTTGACTGGATAGAACATAATTTTTCCCCACCGGGTTTCCCTTCAGTTGAAATCATTACATGCAGTGATAATTTTTTTAGGGTTGGAATTCTGCTCTGGGAAACAAGCGTTCTCTCCGAATTTACATTTCCTTCGGAACAGCTGTCTTACCACAGACTTTAATACGCTTCCCTCCCACCCCGCCACCCCCAGCCTCCCTAGTTTAACCGCTAACTTCAGTAATTCGAGGGATAATGTGTTCTCCAGTTTGTTTCTGAGACCAACTTGGTGATTTCTCTTTTAGGGACTACGCTACCCCCGCCCCCAACGCTGCGGAAATTTGACTATAGACAAGTGCAGTGAGCAGCCCCCCTCACACACACTGCAAACGTATCATATAACATATTACAAAATATGCAAACACGTTGACGAAGTGTCCGGCTTACTTTTTTTTTTCCTCCCACGTGAAGGAATGAACATTTGTTGGGCTTATGTTACCAAAAGCCTAAAATTCTTTTTTTTTTTTTACGCGATTTCCCATATACCTCAGATGTATCTAATTGCATCCTGCCTTCTCATCTCAGAAGTTACTGCCACCTACTGCCACTGCTTTCTCACTATAGACAATCTCTGAAAGTTAGAATTCAATTAGGAAGGATGCTACTTGATGACACTCTGCACCCGGTGTCTAAGGAAAGGGGCTCTCTGTGCCTTCTGTAACATCAAACTCAGAGTGTCTACACTGGTAGGCTCCTCTCAGGGCTCACGCTCCCCCTCCTCCTCCTCCTCCTCCTCCTCCTCCTCCTCCTCCTCCTCCTCCTCCTCTTCCTCCTCCTTCTCCTCCTCCTGGCACAAAATGCCAGGAGCAGTGGTGGTATGTCCTTCACCCTGGGTTGAAGATTTGGGTTTTGTGTTTGACACCTCGAGGGGCTTCTCTGCAGACTTAGGAGTAAGTGATGCCCTCTTTTGGTTCCCCCTAGTACTACCTGAACATTTCTGCGTCGATGTCAATTCCTAACCCAGCTCTTCTCCACCTTCCTAAGACTGAGACCCTTTAATATGGTTTCTCATGTTGTAGTGACCCCCAACCACAAAATTATTTTTGTTGCTACTTCATAACTGCAATTTTGCCACTGTTATGAATCGTAGTGTACATTCTTTCAGAGACAGAGGTTTGCCGGTGGGGCTGCGGCCCACCTGTTGAGAACCACTGTAAATGGGGACTTTTTATTTACTCATATTCAAGTAAATAACCATGTGATTTCTTGATTTTTCTTGTTTTAAGAACTAAGTTTTTTGAAACTTTTTAATGGAGCATTAAAATTATGATCTCACCACCCTGGCGCAAAGCAGTAATTGAGTGTCATGATACATAGGTGAATGGCCTAGAAAGCTGTCTTATACTGTTTGCAGTAGGGTATCACCATTCATTTAGTCTAAATGCTATCTCCCAAGACCTCTAAAGTAAAAGGATAAATGTTTTGTTGTGTTGTGTTGTGCTTTACAAGCAGATTGTATACCAAGTTCCAGCTGTAAACACTTGCCAGATAGACTAGCCACACTCTGATAGCTGACTAATAGCCATCATAGGTAAAGGTTTCCTACCCCTCTTCATAAAAGGCGTGGGCATTGTGCATCATTTTATATCCTCTATTCCCAGAGAACGTAAATCCAAAGGCAGCCTCTACAGTCACGTTAAGCCTGCATTCTTCCCCAGTAACCTATAGCTGGACCTCTGAACATCATTGAAAACTGGAAATTTCTCCTTCAGTTCTTCCTCTCCTCCCTCTTCTCTACCTACCTCGTCCACTCCCATTGCTTAGGTTGTAAGGTTCACTCTGCAGAAAATAAGGCACACACAGAAGTTAAAACAGAAAGTAGACAACCACTGTGTGAGCGGTCAGAGGCAAAGTGGGTCTGGCAGCTAATCTTAGGCTGAGTTCTTTTCGTCCATCCAATGTGGCAGTTTTCAAACAGGGTCATAGACATAGAGTTCTGCACGCTAGTTTATGTTTTCATCGTCTAGTTAGTGTGGTACCCAGGCAGGCTAATATAGTTACTTGCTTTTCCATATAGTCCTCTACATGGAAATATATGGAAAAAATATTTGGAAAATAGACCACTACTTATTTTACTTTTAAATGAGAACTAAGCTTTTCCTTGTCAATGTACATCCCATCCCTTAGCAAACATGGGCTGTAGGGACAAAGAGAATCACAAGAACCTTTATATTTATGGGATTTGGTTGCTTCTCCATATGGTATTTTGAAACAAAATTTAGTTCTATACCTAATTAGTAAAAACTGGTGTTACTTAGAAATAACCAGAAAAATCTCAGCTGTACCATGTATGGCTTCAGACTTTTATATGTTTTAAACACTTAAGATGCAGTTTCAAAGTTAAATTTTTTTAAAAAAAGTTTTAGAATCTTCTTCAAAAATTGAACATCTCTGGTTCTCTTCAAACAGAGACAGGCATTTTAAGCAAAAGAAAAATGTTTGCCCTTTAGAAATAGTTCCAAAAGGCTTAATAGGTGTGTCCTACAATTTAGACCAATTGCAAAATGTCTGCCATTTGTCTTGGCAGGTGCATTATTTATATTTTGCTTAAGGGAGAAGACCCATAACTTTTCTGCACTGTAACGAAGTCTGTCTTCTCCAGTATTGGGGGTTAAGAGTCCAGTAGAGATTATGTTATGGGAGCAATGTTGATGCTAATTGGCTAAATTAGTTGAAATACTTTTTAAATAGTGAGTTAAGTTTCAGACAATTTAATAACATAAATTTGGAACAAATACGTTACAGGTTATATTATGCCCAATATGTATGTAATGGAGTTGTTGAAGCTTCAGTGAATGTGTGCATAGAACAGCATGGTCTTCGGGTTCTTCTCTTCTGTTTACATTTTCTTCTAACTAAGGGGAACTAAAGATGTTGACATAGTGAATGCTATGAGAGATGAATGAAGAAATAAGACCTCAGTGGAAGCTGTCACACTTGAATAAGGCTAAGGAAGTTCAGAAACACAAAATTTGTGCATAACTTCTCATAATGCAGTTCTTAATTTGAGCTAGTCGGCTGCTTTTTAATTTCCAAACTGCCTAAGGCATAAAAATAACATAGAGCAAGCAATCCCATAAAACCATCAAAGTTAAATATGCTACATAATATTGGTAGTTTTCAAGCTGATATCTAATTTGTATTTTCATTAATAACACTTTCTATTTTATTACTAAATAATTATTAACAATTATTAATATTTTGTTAATAGTGAATGTTCATATTCTATCAAATTGAAGTACTTAAGTAATTTTAATAATACCTGTGGCTATCCTCCCAGTCAGCCTAACCCACATGCCATAGAACATAAATGAAAAGCTATAGTAAACTCTACTTGAGCAATTTTGTTAAGTTTTATTTTGTTCATGTACTTGTACAAATGTGAAATAACGCCAAATGTCACATTTCTATGTAAACATCTTCTCTTCCCTCCAGTTGATATTTCTGATAAACTGAGGTCTTTACAAGGAGGCAATTCTTTCCAATATTCAAATTTCAATATTCAAATTTCTCACACCCACATCAATACCTCCCCCACCCCACCCCTGTGTAGAGTCCTGCTTTGTAGCAGGGAAGATGACTCAGGCCACACTGATGAATTTCAGACAGCGGCACAAACACAGGCTGCTTATCTCTACTGTTGCTGTTTGGTAAATTCAGTTGTGTTGCGCTGCGTGCGTCTGCCTGTGAGTTTGGTGCTCCTATCCCAAGTGTGTCAGCTTCAATTCACTATTTTCTTTAACGTGGTTTGCTCTAAAGGGATACCCCACTTCACCTGGGAAACTCAATAGCTGAGGAAAAAAGGAGTCCACAGTTACGATGTACAACTGGTTAGTACATTTTCCATAGTTCAATATTAATTTTGTTATCCATAAGCTATGTAGTAGGAAGTGAGACCTTTCTTGAAACATATTTTCTCCTGTCTCTCCTGGTTAATTTTTCTGTTACGTTGGTTGAGCCTTATTTGAAAGTAGATGAAAGAATAAGAGTTGTTGATTTATGGGATGGAATAATGTTACCTAGTGAGCACACGGGAAGACTCTCAACACTGTTAATACCAGTGGTGGGGTTGTTTAAAACATGGTTCCTCTGCAGGAGTACTTCCTCATGGTCTGTATATTCTGTCCTCAAAACTGTATACCTGGAGTGGAAGACACTAAAATGTACTCTGAGAGTACACAAAGGAATCAACCCATAGTGGCGAGTATATACCCCTTAAGCTAACGGAAACACTCCACAACGAGATTTCCTGACTTCTTCTCGTCAGCATAGACTCCTTTTCTGGCTGCAAGCTCTTGTAGGGAAGGAAATCTTCTACTTCATATCCAAGGCTCACATCAACGCTTGGCTTTTAATCGATGCTCAACAAATATTTGCAATGTTGAACTTAACATAATTGGCTGCATTCGCTGCTGGAATCCCCATGGCAAAAACAGGACAAGGGAAAAAAGAGAGAGCAGAATAAAAGTATGTGCAATGATTGCCCAGTCCCATTTGAAATATAATTAAATTAGAGACAGCTTACATGATGTAACACAGTATTTATTTTTAACACACAAGAGAATTAACGTAGCCAATTTACTTTATTGCTTTAATAAAAATAATTGAAATTCACCCTGTCCTCCTGAGTGCTAGACATGTTGATGAATCCCTGACTTAACTATACCATAACCGCCTTATGATGTAGGTGCTATTCATGACATGAAGGTCTGTAAGTTTATTCAAGGATATGGAAATTATCATCAAGGCCAGTTTCCCAATCAATACAAGAAAACCAGTTCTTAATGTCTAGTTATGACCCGTGATGACTGTGCACACTTTTCTTTCCAGAAAGATAATTAATGAAGCTCTCAGATCAGAAGTGTCCCTTCAAGGGAGCAAGGTGCGGTTTTTCGTTTTTTCCCTAAGACGGGCATTCTGGTGTATAGTTTAGGGCCACTGTTATAAATTGAGCAGGTGGGTGTGTGTTTCCTTGTTGCTTCAGGAGACTTTCCCTTGCTTCCTAGGCAGAGTAAGCCACAGTAGTTGGAGACAGGTGAAGACGGATGGATAAGTGAGGGAGGGAGCTTGTAGGAAGGATTCACGTGTTTGCTTCCTTGTTTCTGTGGCTGCATCTATGTGTTGAAAAAAGTCGCTGTGTCCGTTGAAATGACTGATCGGGTGAGCATTACGAGCCTTCTTTAACAGCTGAATGTTTTTATCCTCAAAATAAATAAGAGGAGTGGGCGTCACAAAGGAGCCGTGATGGGTTTCCACGATGCTTCAGAGTAGAGAGCTATCTCTCTAACACAGACTACAGAAGCACACTTATGTTTACAAGTTTATGTAATGAAGTTTAGCAAGATCGGTGTGATTCGGTCTTGCAGACCAGCAGAATCCTGGTAAATCAGGGGAAATCTCCTCCTTAAGACCAAAAGCCTTTCCTGAGGCTCGTGTTTACCCTCCTTGGACTTCCAAATCATTTGCTACTGCAAACTTGTCATACATTAATAATCTGTGGTTACAACATCAACACGGGGGGAAAAACAATGGGTGAAAGACTCACTATAAATTATATTCGGTATAAAAGCTTCCCCCCACCAAATAAATGCTTCTGTTTGGAAATTTTAGGCTACATCAGGGTACAGTCTCTAGAGTCTCTTAAAATGCTTCTCTTGTGCCTCAAATCTGTAATTAACTTAACACTGATTATTTAAAACGGTATAGCAATGACTATTTCCAAATATATCACCTCTTACGTGTGCCTGTTTTATCCCTCTTGCCTTCCGAAGAAGTCTTGGTCCATCAGCAGACATGAGGAAAATGATCTCATGTGCACACTACACACCCCCTAACATAGCAATAAGAAGGGCTTCCCTTTGTGCTACTTGCTTAGCAGAAATGACACATAGGGACCTTGACAGGACACGGCAGTGACTGGACAACCCTTTTAGAGGAGAGACAGAGGTGCTGGCTGTTCCGAAGCAACCTGCAATTCAATTCAGAAGCTGAAAAGCAGAACACAGTTGGCCTGGCAAAGCAAGCCTCACTCCAGCTGAGAAGGCGTGCTCTGAGCTGACCTCCCGGTCAGCCTGCCAGCCAAGATTAACCTTCCCTCAAGTGGATCCTTGTTAGCCCAATCTCTCCCCCCTCTGTTGCTCATCTTTCACAACTGGAAGCCAAGTGTTTCAAACTATTACTCAATTTTGCAGCCAAATTCCTTTGTTTCCTCCCCCACCCCCACTCCTCACACCCCCACCCACCCCGTTCCATGCCTCCCGACACACACTCAAACTCACCCACACGTGTGGTGGGTAGCATCTTCCTAACATCTATACTGAACAGGGACACTAAGAATTTTTACATTAAAAGACTTACATACGTTTGTCTCCTTTATTTTTTCCCCCTCTCAAAACCTTGGTTAGATAGGGCAGGGTTGTCTATTTGCTTTGATCAAAAAGCCACAAAAGTGTATTTCTCAAGAAGTAGAAAACCAGTCATGATCTCAAGTGGAAAAAATATAAGGAATTTGCTGAATTTTAACCTTAGTCCATAACAAAGATATTATTTTAAAGTTGGTTGGTTAATGTGGGCTGCGTTAGGACTTTCATTGTGCCGTGTTTGGGTTTGCTCGGTGTTATTTTAATGAGTTTATTGGTTAAGCACACAGAACACAACCACATGGTGCTTGAAATTTTTAGGTAATAAATTTTCTTATGAGGCATTTGCTTGAAGGAATTCTGTTATATAATCAATTGATCTTTAACTCTGCGGGCGCGCGCGCACACACACACACAAAACTGTCCTGTTTCTATACAGAGGTAGTAAAGAATATTTGAAATATTATGAAAGCCAAATATTATGAAAGTTCTTTTGTGGAAAGAACTGGATTCTTTAGTCATCCTTTATGAATAAGACACCATAGAAACCTCTACTTCACAGGGTTTGAATAACTTTTAGAATAAACTTGTGCCGTCTAGTAAAGTCTGAGACAAGAAATCTTCATTTTTCTCTTCACATTTCCTGTCAGAAGAGGCCCCTGAGCCAAGGCAGTTGGCAACAGGCCTTTCTCTACAGTTGTTACACTGTCAAGTGGCCCACAGCATAGAGTTGTGTAAAAGATGGCGACAAAGGAAATAGGCTATGAGAGCTGACAGATCCAGGATTCTCTGAGTGAGCAGATTCAACCAGACAACTGTCCTTGGGCTGTGTACCCCTTCATCCATCTCCATCCCTTATTTATGGATGGTGTCAGACAAGGACAAGAAGACTGTGTCATCCTTACCTGTGATGTCTGTCCTCTACCACTGGCCTTCAGACTATATATGCAGAGAGAAAAGTCCTTAGGATTAAAATATCAACTCTGTGTGCACAAAAACTGAAGCTCTGGGATTCTACCTTGGTGAAGCTTCAGGCATTACTCTCCCTAGAGTGACGTCACATCTTCCACCACCCCTGTGTGAGCAGCTGTTTTTCTCTGGGACTCTGTGCAACAGAATACAGGGGAGTCTTCAAGCTCAGATAGCAAAAGGAAATCCCAGTTAAACCCGATTCTCCCAGGATGTAAGCATAGCTCGTTTGGAGAACTCAAAAGTTTTAGCAATACGATTAACCAACGTCAATCCCCCTTCCACTTACAGCTGCTGGCCTTCCAGCAAAACATCCACTTCCCCAGGGTCTTACCACTGTGAGAAGTGCTAGGTGGATACTGGCTGGTCCCAAATGACTATTACATCGTAATTTGAAGCCCTGTTTGCATTAGTTGTAGAAATAGCTCAGGACAAAAATATTGGGAAGGAACAGCTCACACTGGTAAAGATGGTTGAGAGAAGTTAAGATCACGGCTCTTACGGGGGTCCTGAGTTCTAATCCCAGTAACCACATGGTGGCTCACGACCATCTGTAATGAGATCTGATGCCCTCTTCTGGTGTGTCTAAAGACAGCTACAATATGTATGTATGTATGTATGTATGTATGTATGTATTATATATACATATATATATAAAATCTTAAAATAATAATAAATTTAAAATTTTAAACAAACAATGCAGAGCTCAAAGTAACAGCTAAATATACTCATGAAAAATTCTATAAAAAACTAAAAGCCAGAATGGCAGGATGGCTCAGCCAGCAAAGATGCTTGCCACGAAGACTGACCACCCTAGGACTCACATAGTGGAAGGAAAGAACTGACTCCGCAGACATACTCCACAGCCCCTCCCCCAATCAACAAATAAACAAACAAATAAATAAATAATAAATGTTCTAATTTTCAACTTTTAAATTTTCAATTCTTTTAACTTTTAAATTTGAAATTTAAAAAAAAAATTGAGTTCTAAAGAAAATATTTGATCCGCAAATTATAAGACCAAGATGTGTGCCCGAGGTCAAATCATGTGGCACAGAGCTAAAGCATGGTCAATTAGAATGTTACCTTCTCCACCCAATTTGATTGGATTTAAAACATGGGGATGTGCTTGTAGAGGATTTGGGTGAGGCACTAGCCATGTGGACCCGGGGAACCTAGAACAGGAAAGATATTAAAAGCCAGCAACATCATTTCCCATGCGACAAGATCTGTGTCCAGAAGAAGCAAATCATGCCCCCACAATAGACAGCTGGCAAAGATGGACCCAGAACCCAGGTCCCCTGAAAACCTCACACCAGTTTGCCCTTTCTTGGCCTCTTTGCTCGAATTGTCAAACGAAATCTGAACCCTCAGTCCCCTGGGCCAGATGCTGAGTGTCATGTTGCTCATCTCCTATGATATGTGTTTGTGTCTAAGGGTGTGCCTGAATTTTAACATCCTCTGATTTCAGTTGACTGTAGAAGCAACTAAAATAACCCAATGTGATGTTTTTTTAGAAAATCTATACAACAAAACAAAACAAAAAAAAGCCACTCGGATTTAGTCTAAAGAGTGCATATATCCAAACTTTGTGAACGTAGTAATTAAATATGTTTGTTAGGATTCACAGTACACTTGTGACCTTAACTTGACCAGATATTTCTTGTCATCTGTTAGCTTTCCCCATCAGCACTGACCTTGGATCTCTGTCAGGTCTTCTCATTTGATGCCCCAGAGCCCACTGACATGACTCAAGTCTGTCAGCAGCGAGTCACTCCACCGTGCCTTGTCAGTGGGGGACCTCAAACGAAGGCTCCCGTGGCCCAGCCTTCTTTGCTCCTCCCTTTGCCTTTTGCCCACCTTGATGCTTGGCTGGGTGGCTGGGCATAGGCTGTGATCCTCACTCTTCTCAGAAATGGTGAGATGCCTTATATCCAGCAGAAGGTGCCCCCTGTACTCTTGGCCTCCTCACACCTACACTGGATTAGAAACTGCATTTGAAAAGCATCTCTTTTTCATGTCAGTGCCTGGGCCACATCAAAGAGGACACAACTTGTGGACATCACAGAGAAAGGGCACTATTTTCTCTTGGGAGCTCAGGCCCTGTTCCCTAAACCATTGGTTCTCAGCCTTCCTAATGTGACACACCTTAATATTGTTCGTTGTGTGGTGGTGACCCCCCTCCCACCATAAAATTACTTTTGTTGCTACTTAACTATAATTTTGTTAGTTATGAATTGTAATGTGTTTTGATGGTGGTCTTAGGTGACCCCTATAAAAGAAAAAGGTCATTGGACGCCAAGGGGTCGCGACCCACAGGTTGAGAACCAGTGCCATAAACTCTATACAAGACTTTGTCCATACTTAAGGTATAAGGTGCCTTTTCTTCCTTTGCCACAAAATAAATGTAAAACAAAGGATGGACTTGCTGATACAAGGTCTAATGAAATCTTGTGCAGAGCTGGGAAACAGGTTCTTTGGCAGGTTACTTTGTGTCTCAGTCTTTCTTCTGAAACCTGGACATCACACTATCTCTCTTATGGAGTTGTTGTGAAGACTGGCAAAAATCGTTCGCACAAAGCACTTGGCACAGTACCTCACCCCGGAGCAGGCATTATATCAGTGGTTCTCAACCTGTGGGTCGCGACCCCCACAAACATTCTGTGTGGATTTCTATTACAAGTCATAAGAGTAACAAAATCACAGTTATGGAGTAGCAACAAAATAACTCTGGTTGGGGGGGGTCACCACAACATGAGGCACTGTATTAAAGGGTCGCCGGGGCACTAGAAAGGCTGTGAACCGCCGCTTTAGATGCCAGATGCTATTTTTTTTGTTGTTGCGGACACTACAGTGATCACACTACGTGGTCTCTTCTTTTTACTCCCTAAAATACTTACGTCATTTGACCTGAAACTTTTGTATACAAATGCAATTTTCATTAATTATAATCTTTTAAAAGGGAGAGATAATGGAGTCCCTGGTAGGTAGAGAGGGGCAAGGAAAAGAAGCAAGAAAGGGCAACTTCAAATGAGTTGGATATCGCCGGCATCTGTTAGAAAAGAAAATATCCTTTCATCTCTTATCCTTTGTATCAAACAAATAAAAGGCTCTGTGTTTTGAGTGACGTTTTCTATTTGCACGTAGGTGTACAGGTGTTGCAAAAAGTCTCCAGGATAGTTGACAGCTCTGCGAGTGTTTTACCTCAGAGAGTGAGCTGAGGGGTGAGCTGAGGGCGGGGTATTGCAGATTCACACCCGTGTGGTAATGAATGGATGCTTTGCACAATCTTGGACCCTCTGCCACAGAGACAATTCTGTCCATCCAAGCCAGCAAAATTCATCCAGCAGGTCTAAACTGAAGGCAGGAAATCTTCTATCTTCCTACACGCAAAAGGAGATCTTAGCTCCCAAGTAGCAGAGGGTCTTATATGTAGGGAGGTTCGTTTTTATAATCTCAAAGGCGAATCTAAAGGACTTTCAGCCACGCCTCTATTACTTACTAGCCAGAAGCACTGACTTGAGAAGGCGATTCTGTCTGCCTAGCTTCTGAAAACAGCTTAAATTGTCATCCGAGCAAAGGATAGCAGAAGATAGCAGAAGCCAAACAATTCCAAGGGACAAGCTGGAAGGAGAGCCACCAAACTAAAGAATGTTCCCCAGGAGGAGGAGTAAGAAGAAAGTGACAGCCAGAGGAAATGGTGACAAACTAAACTGTGGTAATGTTCAAGAGCAAGATGAGAAACACCAGAGAATGGACCAGACAACCTCTCTCTTATGGAACTGCTTCACTCGTGGAACACTGGGTTCTTTTCTTCTTGGAATAGCTAGACACCAGTCAAAATATCCATCTATCTATCCACTTATCCATCCCTCCATCTGTCTATCTATCTATCCATCCATCCATCTATCCATCTATCCATCTATCTACCTGTTTACCTACCTCTCCCCCCACCGTGTATGTGTGTGTGTGTGTGTGTCTGTTCCTGTCTCTTTATATATGTGTGTACAGAAGAGACGGAGATACAAAGAAAGACTCATTTATGCATGCAACAAAGAAATAGAAATTCACATTTAGGAAAAAAAATAAATGAAGTTGCTCTGTGTACAGGATGCTAAAGTGCTCGGCATGCTCCAAGGAGCTGGAAAATAACACCGTGATACATCCAACGCTCCAAACAAATGTGGAGAGCGGTGGATTAAATGCCCTGGTCTGATGTTCTCCACGAACGTGCTAAGAGGAACTTATATGACATTCTCAAAGCTCACACCACAATAATAAGCCAATAAATCAGAATCTTGGGGTGCAGGGTGGGGAAGGAAGGAAATACCAAAATGATCTTTAACTCCATCAGCTTGTCAGCCAAGTTTGAAGACCACTAGTCTAGGCTGGCTGCAGTAACCCACAACTGCAATCTTAGGTCTTGGGGAATGGGGCTAAAGCAAAAGGATCCCAAGTTCAAGTCCAGCCTGGTTCTGTAATGAGAACTGCCTCAAAAACAAAACAAAACAACAGATAGAAAAGCAAAAATCAAAATTAAACAAGCCTGCACATGTCACCCAAGTTACCCTGTGAGTTTGTTTCAGCCTAGCGGTGATGGGTCCTAGGTTTAGAAAGCAAAGTTCAATGTCTTTTTTGTTTATTGGTTTGTTTGCTTGTTGTTGTTTGGAGACAGGGTTTCTGTGTAGTCCTGGCTGTCCTGGAATTTACTCTGTGGACCAGCACAGAGAGAGATCCACCTGCCTCTGCCTCTGCCTACGCAGTACTAGGATTAAAGACATACCACCCAGCTTAGTCAGTCAATGAATCTTTTAAAGGGCATTTTCCTTGGGAATCTCAACATACAAAAACAAATGAAGGCAATATCGATGTTATAGAAATGAGGGGAGGAGTTTATTAGGAAGAACCACCCCTCCAGATCTAGCTGGCCCATCAATCAACCGCAGGCTTGCTAGCAGCTGGACGTCCTCCAGCTCAACTTTTGCGCATGTGCAGTAAGAGACAGGAGCACTGCTCTGGAGGATTATCATTTGAGGAGTCTGTCAGCCTGACAGTTGAGGGGCTGGAAGCAGCACAGGTGTAGTCAGATTACAGAAAACAGGAGGTTTCTGTACAGGCACGCCCCTCCTGTTTCTTCAGCTAAGCCAGCAGCAGGTCTCCTCTCCTGCAATCTGCTATACTTAAAATGGCTTTATTTGTTTTACAGTTTAGAGGCAATCCCCTAGGTAGCCTTGGGAGCCCCTTCATTTCATTAACATTAAATCAACAAGCTGACCTTCTTTCTCCTACTCTCTAGCAGGATTAATGGATTGGGACTTGATTTGTGCATCTAGGAGTTAAACCTCTTGCTGAGAAAGCTAGCAGGCTTGACTAATTCCCAGAACTGCTAACTCCATAAACTCTCTATAAGCTTAAGATTAAAAATAATGACTTCACAGTGCTATATGTGGCTGAGTGATAGTCAATATACATCAAAAATCATATAAAAAGACAAACTACTTAATAAAATAACATTGTAGTCTGTATATGAATTTTATGCTTGGAAAAAGACTCAGTTCTGTATTTGTTAAAAGGGACCCTCCTAAAAACTGCAAGGGAATTATATTAGAGACTTATATCTATATAAGAATGCTGGAAATTATATTTTAAGCAGAAAAAAAATTACGATTAGATTACCATAAATATGCTAATAGAAGACACAATGGTGTAAAGCTATGACATGGTGGATTTCTGAATGTCATTTTTTTTCTCTCAGAAGCAAATCTACTATTTGAGACCAGATACTGTCTATAAAGAATCCCTCGCATGACTTCATACTTTTTAAATTCCAGGCAGTCTTAAATTAAATTCAGAGAACTGTGAATATAAAGAAGGAAGACAAGGGGAGAAAAATGCACTATTTCCAGACCATCTGACAAGACTACGTGAAAAGCTCCCCATCAAAGGGTCTTAAGTACACTTTACTGGTGTGACAAACAACATTTTTATCCCTTTATTAGATTTATTTTTTCTTCTGAAAACTGCAGTGGCCAGGGCATGGTTTGTGAAAGAAAGCTGGCAGGGTTGTGTGCTTTGATTCTTAATTAACACCTTCAGTCTCAAAAGAGAACCAACAGAAATACCGTAAACTGTTACAGCCGCATTGTGATTCCGCTCGGTTGGTTTGTTAAAAGTCGGCTGGACATTGGCAGCTGCGGTAAAGAGAAAACTCAATGGATGTTTTGTGCTGTGCCCACTGAAGTGGAAGAAGGCAACCATTGTAGTTTTCACATGGGCAGCTGCAGAGGGAGGGCTTAAATGGAGCTAAGTGTAAGACTTACTGTCAATTTCTAGTAAATAAATAATAAAAATTAAATTAACCCTCCAGTCTTTGCAGCCACACAGCAGAAAGGTTCTGGAAGAAAAATTTAAGGACAAGATTCTTGAAACATCTTAGCAACTAATTTTGGGGGGGAATCCATCCATAAGGAATAGCATTCGTTTAGAATATCGAAATACGCTTTTTGAAAGAGACAAACAGGGCAAAGCTTTAGAGACTGGCCACTCCACTTTAAACGGTAAAGATATATCTTTCCTGTCATTGGTAATACAACTCCCTCATCCCACTTTGCTGAATCCTAAAATTTGTTCAGGTGGGAACTGAATAAGATTCTGTACACCCCCAACCTCCCTTATTTTAGAGAGCATGGAGTTGAATTTTGCCTTGGGTAGGGGAATAAAGGAAGCATTTAGCTCTGGTCAGATAAATCTCACTCACATTCAAAAATGCAATTAAGGAAATATGTAAATCTAGATGTTTCATCAAATGCTAGCTAAGGGGTTACTAGTTCTTTCTGAGTACAATGCCTGAGCTAAAGGACTTGAGTGTCTATGTAAGAGCCATTGTCCAAGCCACAGACCCTGTTGGAATCAGAGTCTGGCTTGGCCGTGGGAAATACCTACATATTTGACACAGGCCCTATTTCTGAGAGAAACAGGATGGAAGAAAAACTGTGGAGATTTTACTGTTATGTTCTAGTCAGCCACGCTCTGCCTAATTTGCTTTGATCAAAAAGATAAACTAATTTCCCTATGGGCTGGATAAACATAATTAGGGAGGTACCGCTTTCATGCTGTTTCAAAGGGACTAAAGGGGACCAGGAATTGTAATGGTGGGGTCTACATACATCTTTTCAGCTCATCCGAGAGCATTGTTCCTTCAAAACAGGACACTGACATGTGAGAGGATCCCAGTCTCAAAACAGCTTCATGGGCTGCAGAACAATCGGAGACCCAGGAACCTGCCAGACTCTAGCACAGGCAAAAAGTACTAAGGAGATTTATAACAGAACTGTTCTTCCTTGGGAACACCCTTACCTTTGTGTGAAGAGATACAATTGGTTGCTAGTCCTTAAACTGTATTGGTTGTTCCTGCACGTCGGTCTGTTCTTCAGGAAAGTTGCTGGGATGGTTGGCTCCATGCCTTTGAACCCTAAGCGACTGCTTCGCTGATCACACAGATGTAGCCAGCTCCAGACCGTGCCGTTGTGGTTGCACTAACCTAAGATCTGAGATGGAGCTGGTGAGCTAAGCAGGACCATGACTTCTCAGATGCTTTCACCAGCTGCCTGGCCGTGTCTGTGCCAGCGTGCAAGCTCAGCACCCCTGCTTCCGCCTCTCCCCCCACTTCTCTGAACCCCAAACACAAGGAGTTATTAGATAAGAAGAACAGATTGCAGAGTATGGGATTCTATTCTGTTTCTTCCAGAGAAATCTACTACTTAGTGTTCTTTTTCTTGTTGATATGACCTTCATGTTACTTCCTTAACCAAACTGTTGTTCTAGATATGGTATCTGTAGCCCTGCTGTAAATTTAATTGCTTTTTTTTTTTGGCTGCTAATCTCCTTAGATACCAAAGAGTACATTTCAGGTTGTGGTATAATATCACTAATAAAACAAGTGGATCTTTTTAAAAGGTTGGAATTCACTAGGTTGTGATGCTAAATTTTGTTTCTCTAAAAATAAATAATTACATACAGAAATAAATAAAATATATATACAGAAAGCATTACTTCAGAATAATTCCAAAGGAAGCTATAAGATTCAGGTTCAAGACAACTATCCTACTTGGGTTTTTTGTTTGTTTGTTTGTTTGTAAATTATTTCAAATTGGTGAGCATTTACTTGTGTATTCCTCCTTTTTAAAGAGAAATCTGTAGCCAGCAAATATTTTAACTCCTTTAACATTGTTTTAAAAGTGCTTAGTGCTAGCAATGCTTGAAGATGCAAATAAGGCTGTATATACCTTCTGGCCAACATCCCTAGGTCTGCAGATGATGGCAACCAGTTACAGACCAAAGGTCACCACAAGGCTGTGAAGAGACCTTTAATGTTGGTGACCTCATGTTCCTTCTTCATTCGCTCATTCCTTCCCTCATAGAAGTGATAATCTATTCTTTCCCATCAGGTGCTAGATGATAAGAACAGAACAGTGTACTGTATGAATCCAACGTGCAGGGAAAACCAAAACTGAGCAACGTTCTTAAAATTGTAAGGCTATGAAAGGATTATGACAGTGAACTGAAGGCTATAAAAAGAGAACTCAGCCGGGTTCCAGTGGTCAGAGAACAGTTCCCTTGGAGAGGAATGTTTAATCCAGAGCCTTGAGGGTGAATTGGAGAGAAAGGTGGAAGGCAGGAAAGTATTCTGAGCTGAGGTTTCCTAATGGAGTTCTCATCCACACCTGCTATAACTGCAATAACCACACTGAGGTGAGGACCATTTAGTGCCCCGAACTAGGAAGGGCTTGAACACAGCTCACCCTCAGGGACAGGATCCTCCCCAAGACCTGACCTATGATCACTGCAAGCCCTGTTGCACAGATATTTTTAATGACTGTGATAGCAAAGAGCTCTACAGTTATGTTCTGATCTCATCAATGTGCCTTCTGCCTTACTGTGTGGTAGTTTTACTAAGCCCATCTCATTTTCTTTTTTCAGTGCTCCTGAACATAACGATGAATTCATTTCTTTGCATCAATAGTCTGGAAGGAAGGGTAATCATGTTGTCTGAGCCTATACACATTTTTTTCTACCTTAAGGAGAAACACAAAACCCAGGAAGATAGAACCTCACGTCCCACTGTGAGTAGTGGCGAGATTTTTGACAGTTTCTCCTGTAATTAGAAGTAAACCTTCCCAGTTTTCGTTTGAGGAGGGGAAACCTAGTCAAACCTAAGAATACACAGATACTCAGCGGCTCAGTTATTCAGCTAAGATGTTTGTAGCACCGACTATCAGACAAGCTCTAGAGTAGGAACAAGCATATAGAAAACCAAGCATCTAGAAAAGGCCTCTGATCTTTAAGAGTTTGGTTGTTTAACTGAGAAAGATAGGAAGATAAAAGTAGACCACAATGCTTCTGAATGTGTTTGTGAAATCTTGGACCATTTGTTCAGTCCTGAGTGAAGAATTGCCCCCACAGGCTCACGTCGCAAATGTGTGGGCCTCAGCTGTCAATGCTAGTTTTAGAGCTACAGAGCTTTAAAGAAGTGGGGTCTTGTTGGTGAAATAGGTCACTAGGAATGGGCGTTCCCAATCCTGGTCCCAACCTGACCTGTATGCTATGAACTAGGCTGCCCCTCATATGTCTTTGTTGACACAATGGACTGAAACCCTGTGAGACTGTGAGCTGAAATATAGCTTTCCTCCCTTGGTATGTTGGGTATTTCAGAACAAAGATGCAAAAGCAAGATTAAAAATCGGTACCAGAAAAGAAGGATCACTGATGTGGTTAAATGTAACTATGAGCCTCTTAGGTCTTTAAAATGTACCCCGGAGCTATCGTCTCTAGCTGCATATGTATCAAAAGATGGCCTAGTCGGCCATCACTGGAAAGAGAGGCCCATTGGTCATGCAAACTTTATATGCCCCAGTACAGGGGAACGTCAGGGCCAAAAAGTGGGAGTGGGTGGGTAGGGGAGTGGGGGGGAGGGTATGGGGGACTTTTGGGATAGCATTGGAAATGTAAATGAGGAAAATACCTAATAAAAATATTAAAAAAGGAAAAAAGAGAAAATAAATTTAAAAATTTTTTAAAATTGGTTTATAAAAGAGGAATGTGGTAGAGACGGGAGATGCAAACTAGACAAGTCCTAGGATGTTGTAAGAAGTTTACCAATTAGGGATTTAGAAGACCAGAATTCTGGTAGAAATGTACCCAGTGAAGACGAGAGTCATCGGGGTTCAGATGGGATCGAAACTACTGAGAATCGAAAGAGGTACCCCTTTTGCCCTCTGGCAAAGAATTTGTCTCCATTCTACCCATGTCCTGAGAGTTTGGCAGTGGGGTTTTTCAAGACAGCCTGGTACTCAGGCTGCAGAACAGAGCTGTGACATGCTTTTTAGCCAGCTTTGTAGAGAGAATCGGGAGCCAAGAGGAGAGGGTGTGAGGCGAGATGTGAAAAGTACCGTGTGTGGGTCTCCCCGCCACAGGCAGAGCAAGAGCAGACAGCACTGCTCTGATTGTTACAATGAGTAGTGCCACTGAAGTGAAGCTGTCGCGCTCCACACTGGGACAATAATAGCAAAGGTGTTTTGAGGGTGAGACGCGGCCTGTTGAAGGGTGCAGAAATGTAGGAAATCATTTGAAAGAACTTTTCAAAGAGAAAACTGAAGGAGCCTCTTCTGGCAAAAGTCCATTTAGGAGAGTGAAGTGATTTCCCTGATTCAGACACTCAGAAGCCACCACAGTGGTGGTCCAAAGGGGCCTGGTTGCATCTCAAGATGGTGGAGGAGCCAGCATCATCCATATGGTGCTCCTCTGGCAGGTATGCAGACTGAAAGAATTACAGGATGGTGGAGTCTTATACCAAGTTTTCAGAGAAACCCTTAGGATGCCAGGAAGTGTGTCAGAGGGTGGGATTCCCTGGTACCCATGAAAGAGAGCAGGCTATGTGTACAACGTTGAGGGGGGATTGTTTCTAAACTTGAACTTGAAATGCTTCATAGAAAATGTATATTCATCAATTTTTGTCACTGATTAAAAAAAAATACTGCTACAGACAACTTAAAAGGAGGAAGGATGAACCTGACCCATACTTGAGACATTTCCAATCAAGTCAGCTGCTGCCATTGTTCCTGGACCACTGTTAGGCAGGACCTGATGGTAGGGGGACATGGTGGGAAAGAGTGTCTCATCTACTGGCAGTCAAGAGGAAAAGAAAAGGGCTAGGAACAAGGTATGTCTTTTTAATGCATGCCCCAGTGACCTACTTAGCCCAGTTAGACTCCATCTCCTGCCTTCCACCACCTCCCCGCGCACCAACACGTTACGGATTCATCAAGGGGTCCATTGGTTGGTTCTAGTTGAATCCTGTCAGTTTCTAGATGCTATTTACCTGTCAATCGAGTTTGTAACACATGATCCTGTTTTATATTTAAATCACAGCACCCTGCTACCTAAGAATACATACAGAGGGGCATGTCTTCCAGAAGGCTGGATCCACATAAGTAGAGACATAGAAAGGACGTTTCTCTCTGGGGAGATATTTTTCAGATTTGCTGAATGAAGCAAAAATGATTTGAAATGAAGCATGCCAAAACACAAATACACAGAGACATATATTCACACACACACACAGACACATCATACACACACAAGCACACATACAACATACACACACAAACACACATACATCATCCATACACACACAGACACATCATACACACACAAGCACACACATACATCATACATATACACACAGAGAGAGACACATCATACACACACAGACACACTATATACACACAAACACACACATACACACACATACATCACACACATACACACACACACACCTCCTGAGAAGAAAAACGATACAAGTTTAAAGGCTAATTTGGCTAATGTTAGGAATGCTTAGTACCAGTCATAACTGCTGCTTACTAAAGAGAGTTTTGGGAGGCCTTCTTCAACCTGTTCTTCAAATCATCGGGCCCTTCACTGATCTCCAAGATTCTAAGACTACACTTTCATCTCAGTAGCCAGTAGTTAATCATATGTCATCTGCAAATGAGAAAACATATCCAGTGCCCATTTTATTGCAAACATTGACCTGGATTAACGAATAAGGAAACTTTACTTTTGCATGAATGCCCAACCATATTGAATGCACAGATGTTACATGCCCCTGAACCAGTGGGAGAGGGAAGAAGAATGGAACAGAGTCTCTTCCACACATGGCTTCCTGTCTCAGACTCATCCACCTTCGATTCTTCCAGCTTGCTTCCACACTAACCTCATTTCAAGCCATCCTTTTTTTTTTAAAGATTTATTTATTTTATGCATATGAGCACACTGTCACTATCTTCAGAAAACACCAGAAGAGGGCATTCGATCCCACTACAGATGGTTGTGAGCCACCAAGTGCTTGCTGGGAATTGAACTCAGGACCTTTGGAAGAGCAGTCAGTGCTCTTAACCACTGAGCCATCTTTTCAGTCCCATTTCAAGCCATCCTTATATGCCTCCCATTTCCTGCTGTAAAGTAGAGTTGATTTCCTGAGCAGTACTCTGGAGTCCATAGGCTACCTTTTCTAGGCCAGTGGTTCTCAGCCTTCCTAATGCTGTGACCCTCTAATACAGTTCCTCCTGTTGTGGTGACCCCAATCATAAAATTATCACGACTTCATAATTATAATTTTGATAATATTATGAATTACAATGTACATATGTGATGTGCAGGATATTTGGTATTTGACCCCTGAAAGGGTCGTGACCCACAGGTTAACACTGGTCTAGACCCCGGGGCTTCCAATGACCTCTGACCCTACCCTCCCTCTTCTCTCATGTCTCAGAAGTGACATGCCCTGTCTCTTTTCAAATCTTATCTTAAATTTGTCATTCTTTTCCCCTTCAGTCTCTGGGACTCATAGCTTATTCCTTATCCAAACTTCTACTGAGCATGTGCCACACAAGTTGCCGTGGGAGAACACAAACGAAGAAATAGCTAACCGTCCGTTTGTAGAAGTTTGAAATAAAAAAGGTTGGTGATGTCCCAACGGGATTAAACTTGGTAACCTGCCATGATGCTGTCAGGGACGGATATCTCTTATGTCCCTTTAGTTCCTTGTTGTCACCTATTCACCATAATGTGTCCGTGCCAAGCACCTGACATACACACGGATCATATTAGTGTCTATAAATGGACCGGCAGAGTCCTCCGTTCAAAAAACAATGAATGTTCCGTGCTCTGCTCTGCAAGGTCCTCAAACCTTTTCCCCCTTTTCTTCTTCCTCTCTCTGCCAACGTTCTTCAGAAGGAGGCTAGATTCAATGCCCCGGCTTCATTACCTCCCCCTCACTCTTCTATCCCCTCTGAGACCAGCCTGCCAATTCCCTTCTGTCATTCAACTGAAATCGCCCTCCTTAAAGGCCACCTGTGGTTTCCCATCACCAAACCCTGAGCAGAGTGGGTTGAAGGTTCTGGCTCCAGACAGAACACATTTTCGAAGGTGTCAGGTCTGGGTATGGCCACAGTCCAAAAGTTCGACTTCCTTATCTGTAAAATGGGGTTAATAAAGTCTGTCATTTGTGTCTGGCACACGACTGGTCTGCCTCCCGATTCCTCTCTTTGATCCCCTCTCTTTTCATCCATGCTCTGCTCTGCTGCCAAATGAGGTTACATCCCTTACACGCGGACTAGACACAGAAAATGTCTAGACCTCCACAGTCAGCTCCGGGCATGCGCAACTGCAGCTCAGCAGGCACAGTCAGCTCCGGGCATGCGCAACTGCAGCTCAGCAGGCACTTTGGAACCTGAGAGTCTGACTGCCCCATGTTCCTTGGTCCCTAATTAGCTGTCATATAACTAGCTGGAGGTACTCATGAGTCCCACCACTGATGTCAAATATTGTCTTTTGAACCCCTAAAATTTTCTCCTCACTCTTTCCTGTCCCACCGGTTTGACCTTTACCCATTGGCCAGTTGTGTCTTCCTCTGGCCAGCCTTGGCCATGCCGTTGTACCTTCTTAAAGACATGCCATGCCTAAACATGGTTCGTGTGTCAAACCCAGCATCTTTATCCAGGCCTGCACAGCACTTCATCAAAACACTCCCAGTAATATTAGATGTCCCATCTGCCAACCAGTCTGCAAACAATCTCTTGCCAAAGCAGCTGAGCCTATAGGGGGTTTGTGCTTTAAAGATACCAATTGTATCTTAGATGAATTTATATATGTTAACTTATATGAGCAAAAACAAAAAAAAATCTCAACTCTTAGTTGGTTGCAGTACATTTAGTCACTTGACAGGTGAAGGGACTGTCCATCCATTTAAATATTTCACTCCAGTCCACTGGTTCATAATGGCAGCCAAAAGTCCAGGTTCACTGAAGTATGTTTATCGTCCTACTCCTGGGTACCACCCACAGTGAATTTGATTTAGAAAAAAGACCTTAGCACATGTTCTTGGATGATGACACAGGTGCCCAAGGTTGCAGACTGCAAACTGTTGATGTTGTTGTTGAACAACATATAAATTGTTAGGTTTTTATATTACATTAGCTCTTTGATGACTTAACAGACGTATTTAATGCATTCTCTTTACTCTTTCCCTCCTTTCTTGTCTCCTCTCACACTTCCTGTTGACTAGCCACATACCTGTTCCTTTCTTAGATTCACGACTTTTGGCTTAGATTCACCAGGGCCATCTGTGTGACCATTGGATCAGGATTGTCCACTAGAGCCTGGCGGACTCCCTAGTGGGCACATGATTGAAGGCAATGCCTCCCCTTTTTGCTGAATCTATGGTCAAAAAATAGTTTGGCAGTGAGAGATGGTGACCCCTGAGCTCTCCATCTTTGCTTGGCTGTTGGCGAGCCCCTTTGTGCAAGCCTTTGAATTGTGCAGGATGCAAACAGGCATCTGAGGAAGCCCAGAGTAGATTCTGATGGTCCCTTTTCTCATCTAGGCTTCAGTGTCAGAAACATATGGGTCAGAGGATGCCAGACTGACACAATTATGAGTCTAGAGTAGACAGGATGGGAGTAGGTTCCGAGTCTATATAATTAAAGTGAATTTTAACAGGCTAGGGGCCAGGAGGACATTTCTGTTGTTTGAACAAGTATGTCCAATGTCTTGATTGATTCATTTATGCAACTTTAAATTTTAAAATTCTGGGAACTTTATTTTTAATTTTTGCTTGATTTTTTTTTTTATGTTTGAATCATGAATGTTGTGGGTGTAGCTCAATCGGTGGCATGCTTGATTAACATGTACAAAGCCCTGAGTCCTAACCCAGCACCACATATACTCTGAAAAATACTCTGGAAGGAGAAAGAGAAGGATTGGAACTTTTGGTAATCCCACAGTACCTAAGCCTGGAATCTATGAGATCCAGTCTTAAAGAATAGGAGGAGGAGGAGGAGGGGGAGGGGGAGGGGGAGGGGAGATTAAAAAGAAACCTTTCCTGGAAACAGGTTTAGATGTGGAGATTTGAGAACAGAAAAAAAAAATCTCCTATATAGAAAGATTAGTATGGAGGCAGGGTTGGGAAGGCGATGCCATTGAACTAAGATGAAGTCACATGCATGCAGTCCCACAGGGAGTTCTGAGGTTGGGGTGGCCCTCACAAGTGTCCCTCCATCGCCTCATAGTGACTGTGACTCCCTCTCTCTCCTTCCCAGAGTTTGACCTTGAACAAGGGGACTACAGCCACCAGGACAGTCAGTCTCTGAGCCCTAGCTGTGGAATGAGAAATCTAGTCCTGAAAGGAGGCAGCTGGCCAGCAGAGCAGAGCATCTCCTACCTCTGGTCTACAAGAGGGAGAGGACAGGCATCAGGAGTCACACCTCACAGGAAGCCAAAGCTACTCAGAAAAAAAAAAAAAAACCCTGCTCTGCTGCTCTGCTGCTCTGCTGCTTGCCATCAGTAAGAGCCTGAGCTGTCTCACAGTTTAATCTGCCTCCCCCACTTTCTATTTCATAGGATCCTTAAACGTCAACACTAGTATTCCTCCATCGGCATCACGTATACATTTGTGCATCTTTAGTCTCACAAAGGATGGGGATGTTCGGTGGCTTCCTTCCTCTACTTTAAAAAGAACGTGCTGTATCCCAGGATTCATTAGGTCACAGTAAGTAGCCTCAGAAGGCTACTACAGCGGCTCACCCCCCATCTCCCATTCAGCCATGTAAACTTCCTCTCTTCTTCCATTTATAGTCTCTTTGTCCACCAGGTAGGGCCCTGTGACTTAACACCTGGAAAAGCACGCCTTCTAATTCCTCTATTAGAAACTTCCTTCGGAACACCCTCTTCGGGTAACACACACTGATTAACTGGAAATGGGAAAGCAAACAGTCTCTAGTAATCCACAGTGGCGAGGTTATCAAATGGCCACTTCCTAACACCTTTTGGAGAATCTAAATAAAAATAACTCTGGGAGCCTGGCGGCAGCGGGGATATTTTGTTGATCTTCACCTATGAAGTCTTAAGAAGCAGGAGTCCGCACCTGTCCCATACTCCTTTGCATTGCGCAATGTCTAGCACGCGGTTAGAACTCAATTGAATGAGATAATTTTTTAACCAGCACTGCACCTGGGAAGGCTGGCAGGCTGCCACCAACGAGAAGACTGTTGTTCTTCGGTGAGTTCTGTGCCTTTATGTAGAAGTAGAAAGTCATGAATTACAGCATCCAGACAGACTGCTATGAGGATTAGCCATTGAATAGAACAGTTTTTTTTCCTGTTTGTGTTTTTTTTAATGAGGATAAAATATACCAGTATAATCCTACTTTACGATCTCAGCCAGAGAATGGAAGGAGCCAGGAGGACTAAGCAACTATGTTACTTCTGTATCATCGACCCTGAAAGGGCTTAACATTCCTTCGTTCCATTTTAGCAAAGAGAACTCCATTCTTTCATTAAATGGAGTTCAAAAACATTTTGCTAAACTTGCAATCATCTCTGACTGCTCGTAAATATTGGCTGGCACAGAACTGACGATGTTTTGTGGAGTAAAGTCACCCTGTGTTGACACTGTTAAATCCGATAGGAACGAGATGGAGAAATGGGTGGTAAATGTGGCAGATTAAACTTGAAAACCCATAAACTTGTTTAGAGATTAAGGAGGTAAAGGAAAAAGACATCCACCCCTCATCTGAGTCTTCGTGAGCACTCTATTTTGCAGTTGGGGGTCTCTGCAAAAACAAGAGAATAAATTCTACATTTGATTTATACTTTCCCCTGTCTGTCTTGGGATTTTGTGAGTTGAACCTAAGAGAAAAATCTGGCACGTTATAATGAAGTGGAAGATTGAGACACTTTCCCTTGGTTTCCAAGGTCTGGCTGTCATTCTCAGATATTCCAAATTTAAAGAAACTGGAGTTCAGAACATAACTTTGGCTCTTTCAAGAGCTATTTATTTAATGAAACGAGTACCATTCTATCCTTGGAAGTAAAATGATTGCAGCTGGCTTTGAAGTTGATCTTAAGTGATAATGAGGGTTACCAAGATATTTATTTGAGGTAGGGTCTGAATACTTGGAGGATGATGAAGGCCAAAAAAGAAAATAATGTGTATCTATCTTTGAAAAATGAAAATAGCTCCCATTTATGATGTGCCAGACTTCACATATGTTAACTTATTTATTTCTAACTTCAAACCAGTGAGGTTTGCTTCAAGTCCATAAATAACGAAATCAGAGAGTTGAGGAATTTTCCAGGATTGCAAACATAATGAACAGTGAGGCAGGAACTGACTAGAGAGCTGTCTGACGCTGAAGCCGGTGCCTTTCCCAAGACTCCGTGAAGACTTTCCAAATCTCAACTTGGCCTTAATAGTAGCTGTGATGACCATTTTAACTGTCTTTTGGAAATTTTTTGAAGTTATGTTAAATGTGGTAAGGGCAATTGTACATTTGAGAAAGTCTTGTTCAATATTATACTGGTGAGTTACATTTTATAATAACTTTTACGTGAAGAACTGGGAGAATAATAAATGTCACAGGACTCAGTCCTAAAGATATGGACTTGCTTGCTCTTGATTGCCCATTTGTGTGTGTGTGTGTGTGTGTGTGTATTCACGTCAGAGCAGGAGCATGTACAAACACCCAGAAGCAGCTAGCTGACAACATTGACTGTCATTCCTCAGGCACCATAAATCATATATTTAGAGACAGGGATCTCTCAGTGGTCTGAACCTCACCATGTAGGCTAGTCTAGCTGACCAACGAGCTCCAGGAATTCTCTTTTGTACTCCTTGCTGCCCCAGCAATGGCAAATATAAGCTACCACCTTTGGCTTTTTACATGGGTCCTGGCGGTAAAACTCGAGTCCCCAAGCTTACAAAGCAAGCACTTCACCAACTGAACCATCCAAACCCTCCTTGTCACTCTGTGATGTAATGTTTAATACCTGCATCAGAGATGGTTGCTTAATTTCATCCATCTCTCTGATTATCATGACCTTCCTGTAGAAGTCAAGGAGATCCCATCCATCTGTCCAATGCTGTTTATTAGCTGCATGCCGTTCAGGGATAATTAGTGACTTCCAGAAATATCTTAATATTATATTTTTATGATATGATTAAAGCTGGTATGTCAATTGATGACAGTCTAGCAGATCACGTAACAATGCCATGAACAGTCATTTCAGTTGCCAGGATCCTAAATATTGTACCCGGTAACTACTTTTTCTTTCATGAGAATTCTGTATCTCATCCTCTAGTAAGGTCTCCTAAATGGATGTCTTTTAACTTCCTGAGGCACCAAAGCTTTGTGTTGTCAATGTAAAAATCTGCATCCAAGATCTCTCAGAGCTTAACCTGAAATCTTACTAGTTCTCAAAGGATTTCTGTGAAGTTGACCCAGATGCTTTTAAACATAGAACAAAGAGCATTAGGTAATATTGACATATGATTGACTAAACCCCAGGGGAGAGTTTTAAATGGATCATTAAATGTTTCTGATGCTTTTATCTTCATCTATTTTAATTTGTTTCTGATTTGATTGACAGTAACTGTGTTGTAAATAAAGAGGAAAAACCTAGTAGACAAGACAATGCCCAGACAGGTGCATGTCCTTGAGCAAAACTACTGAAGCCCTCAGAAAACTAAAGTAAGACATCTGTGTAAAACGGTGACAATTGCCCAGTTGAGCAGTCCACCGAAGGCTTCACTCTGAACTGATTCTATCTGGCAGAGAAGAGAAGAAACTGTAAAATGTGGAAGAGTAGGATCTGAGTAATTGACTAAAGAATGTCTCCACTCTAGGCTTTGTAGAAAAAAAAAAAAAGTTGTCTGGCACACCGTTACAGAGTTGAAATAACTGCCTGTGAAGACTATGGAGTAACCAAGTGACGGCTGACGTCTCTGTCTTGCCTGAGCCTCCTAATGAAGGCATTAGCTAAACTCTGAAAAAGTTTTCAGTGGTCCTACTCAAAGATTAATGGAACAAGCCAAAACTCTGAGCCATTTGCAGAGACAATTTCTAAGATTTACCAATGGTTGACAATGCCACATAAGCGATCAGGGTCAGCCTTATGCTGTTGAAAGGGTCTTAAGGGGAAAAATCCTCCCACTGTAAAAGATGCTGGTAGTTATCCCTGTGATGGCCTTGAGGTGTGAGGTATGTGTGTGTGTGTGTGGGGGGGGGTGAATCCTATCTTTTCTCTTATTTATTTATTTATTTATTTATTGCTCTTTCTTTGAGGAGTTCCACAAACACAAGGCTCAAAACCAGAGCCTTCTTTTAAAATACCTCTATGCTGAGACCATACTTACATGGTATGATTTGTCAGTTAGGGCTACATAAACTCTTGCCAGACAATTGTACACAAACAGGATAATTTTGTTCAGTTTCCTGCTGTTACTATAGGAATTGTAGCCGCCCCCCAATATTGACACTATAATGTAACATTGTCCAAATCCTAAGGAATCAATGCTGTTTTTTTTTTTAAGGTGCTTGGATTTTTTTCAGCTTTGATATTTTAGTCTGGTGTTAATTTTTGTAGATTAGCATATAATTTTAGATTTCTATAATACCATTGCCCATATATGTGTTATTAATCATATTTTTGTTTGATGAGATTTTTTTTTTGTCAGTTTCTTTATTATTTTGGTTGGTGTAGTACTAGATTGAACTGAGGCTCAAGCCCAGGGTAGCTACGTTCTCTACCACTGAGCTACATCCCAATCCTATGAATCAGATTTTAGTGAACACTTAGTGAAATTTCCAGTTTCATTCTTCTGTGCATTGAGTCATTGAGGCTTGGGGCGGGGGATGGTGGTGGAGGGAGAGGTGAGCATAGTTTGCTCAGTCTAAAAAGTACCAAATTCTTGGAAATAATATCAAACTGTATCTTCCTAGAGCAAAAGTCTGAATGCAGCTTTAAAATGTATCCAGTTGTTAAAATTGTTAAAGTTGTTAAAATTGCTCCCATCTCATCCTTTGTCCTCACCTTGCATCTGGAGGTGACTTCATGAGCAGGGTGCCCGTGCCTCCCTTGATCCCAAAGAGGTGTGAGTTGAGTCAGGGTTTTGTGGGCGGGCCTGTCATTCCCCATTGCCCTGTCACTGCCATGGACCCCATAGGAATTACAGGGTTCTAGAGCCCTGGCCTTGATGGCCTATTTCCCTGGGCTACTGACAGTGATCTGACAGGAGGCGACAGTGGTACAAAGAAACCAAGAGGAGGCAGGAGACAGGAGCGAGGCTGGAGCAGGGAAACTGAGCGAAACCAATGAAGTGAAAGCTGAGAGGATAAACACATGAAGGCTTAGAGCAGCTTCCCAGCCCATGCCTGCCTGTCAGCCACTCCTCCCCAAGCCTTGGAAGAAATGCCCCCAACCCCCCCACACACACACACCCGCAGCTGCCGTGGTAACCATTAAAGACCCAGCACCACACAGGAAGGCAGGGTTTTTGCAAGGCACCACAAGTCCCGGCACATCCAGGAAAAGGAGCCTTTTCCTGCTCCTCCTTTCTTACCTGGATGATTGGCAACACTCCCTGTGGGTGGCCTGTCCTCCAGTTCAACCTCCAGGCTGCCACACCAAGGCTGAATTTAAAGTTAAAAGCTTCACTGACTCTCTATTGTACCCACAATCGCAGCAGTATCCACTGAGATCTTAGTACTGGGTCGTAAAATATGAAACATCCCATTGCAGTACCGTTCCAACTCCCTGTCAGCCCTTCTGGCTTCATCGATGAGAAAGTTTCCATGAGATAAATTTGACCTTCAACGCCTCTCTCAGACCCACCAGCATCTCTTATTACAGGGAGAACCAGCTTCAGGCTTAGCTTGATTTGCCGTATCTAGCTGGAAATCTGAGAAAAGCTTACTTAAGTTGCTTGGTATCCACTGTAGATATTCAGTTCCCCCTCTGCTTATGACAGAGAATATTGGTTTGTCGTTCGTAGGTAATAATAGAAGTTTCCCATTTCATTTAACCTCTCTGGGTACTTTGAATTATTCTCTATCTATATATCATGACGTGCTATTCGGATTTTACTGTTGTGCGAGAGACAACTTAAGAGATGAAAGATTCATTTTGGACCACAGATTCAGAGATTTCAGCACTTGGGTCTGTTGCTTCTGGGAGGTGGAGCATCATGGTGAAGAATCCATGATAGAGTAGATCCAATGTAGAAAGCAGGCTCAGAGGGAGCTGGGGAACAAGGTCTTTCTTTCCATAGCATCCTCCAATGGTGTGCTTCCTCCAGCTAGGCCTCCCAACCTAGTTATCTACCATCTTCCAGTGATGTCATCATATTATAAATCCATCAGGAGATTAATCTATTAATGAAGGCAGAGAGCATGGTCAAATCATTACAATGATCACATTTAGCAGATTAGACCTTGAACACATGAGCCTTTGGGGTCATTTTATTTCTCCACAAGTGTGTGTGTGTGTGTCTGTGTACATGCATATGTACTCTTACATGTGCAATGTGTATATGTGCTTACCCACCTTGCATTGAGCCCAGAGCCTTGGCCCTGCTAAGCAAGCATTCTGTCACTGAACTGCATTCGTACTCTAAGACATGATTTTGCCATGTAGCCCAGGCTAGCCTTCTACTACCAATTCTCCTGTATCCACTTCCCATGTACTCCGATTGCAGGTGTGGGCCACAAACACATTTTTAACACAAAATAATCCAACACTACTCTTCTACAGCAAAATAAGAATTGAAGGTTGCTAAGCAACTTCTTCCATAGTTTATAAATCCCGATGTAATCTTATCTCCACCCCAGTCTACAAATCAACTTAACTCCATGTGCTGAGGTGCCCAGCATACACTGCCCCCCCCCCACCCAGTGGATGGATTAGATGTTCTCCCTGCTGCCAAGCTGCCTCTCATGCTGGTGTCCACCTAAGCCATTCTTCATCATCCTCTAAGATCCAGCACAAGGACAAAGATTCTCAACAAAGCCAGTCTGTCCCGTAAGTTGACCAGTCCTACCCAGGCTGCCCGTAGCTAAAGGAGGGGCCTCACCACTGAGCTTACACAGCACCTTGGCTGTATCTTTACTCTAGCCCTTACCTCTTCTGTCACTTCTAAATTACATTTCTCCTGCTATTCTGTTAACTCTACAAGGACCAGAAATGTGTTCAGATCCCTGACACACTTGCCTGGCCTGTAATATTCAGTAAATGGTAGGTTGATGGGGTTTTTTTGTTTTATTTTGGGCTTTTGTTGTTGTTGTTGTTGTTGTTGTTGTTTAAATAAGGAAGGCACATAGTCAGAGATGCCAAAGCACCAAAATGTAGCATTAGTATAATACATGATTTTAAAATAACATAATGTCCCTTAAGTGCTAAAAAGTGAGAACAGATCAAGTATCCACAAGTTGATGAATCGGTGTCTGCAGTGTAGCACAACCATGCAATAGCATGCTATTCTGCAACAAAAAGGAATTAAACTGATCCAGCATTAATGAACACTATATAAGGCTCTACTTACAGGGTGTAGAGAACAGACAAATGTATGGATCAGGAGCTAGATTCCTTCCTAAGATTAGGGTTGAGGTGGGAAAGTATTGGATAATGATGCAGTGAGCACCAGGTTTTATTTTGGGGTGAAGATTTTGGAATGATAGGTTTTTATGCTAATCAAACAACTCTACCTATGGAAAATCCAATGACTTTTACACCTAAAATAGATGTACTAGTCAGGTCTGAACGTGGCCTCTCAGAAAAACCTTTTCTACTAAAGAGTGAAGGCTCTAAGCAATATTGCTTGGTTTTGAATTCTCCATAACTTACTAGTCAGTGATCATGTGTAAGGTAATTTCATTGTGACTCAGTTTACCTCTTGTAGAAAAGAGATGAGGCTAGTTCCAACATAAAGGAATATTAGGGAAACTGACTATGACTAGCTAGTGAAATAGTAGCACTCAAGAAAATTTAGCTGCCACTAATAGTAAAAGACTATGAGTGTATTCTGCACTGGGAAGCTATGCCCCTATCCTAATATGTTTGTAATATTGTGTCAGCGTTCTTCCAAAACTGGTGGCATGCACACACATGCAGTCTCACCACTCAGGAGGCAAAGACTTGTGTTTAAAGCCAACCTGATCTACAAAGCAAGACCCTGTCTCAAAAAAGTAAAGGAACGAAAATGGCAATCTACCTTGTAGCTTATATAACATTCTTGGCTATAAACTATCGCATGCATACTGAATATACCACGTCATCAAGTGCATATGCACATACAGTGTACACACAGCTAGCATGATGCCATGGATCCATGGGCACATTATGTTAACTCTATCTCAACACAATTATCCAGAAGAAGTAGTGTTAGCACCACTTTACAGAAATTAAGTCATTCAAGTTTCCCTGTTCAATGCATGTCAGAACCGAGACCATCTGATTCCCCAAGTCAGTTCCCTCTTCCGTACACTGGGCTGTCTCTGGGCAAGCATGCCCACACACACACATGCTCAACAAATACAGTGGCTCCTCCCCCCCACCCCCAGAGAACTACCTGAGGCTATGACCAGCTCTATAATTCTTCCCTTATTAAAACACATTTCCCATATCCTCGGGGGTGGGGGGAGTGTCTTGTCGGAGAGCCT
This sequence comes from Mus caroli, assembly GCF_978045245.1. Lineage (NCBI taxonomy): Eukaryota > Metazoa > Chordata > Mammalia > Rodentia > Muridae > Mus > Mus caroli. Next base: position 115,229,053 of record NW_028227264.1, on the reverse strand, counting down.
ACAATAAGAAATATTCTTTTGAAATGGAAAACAGGCAGAGCCTTTGTCTCGAGGACGCTATTAAACAAACACAACTGAGAAAGGATAATCACGGGAGGTCTGTACCACAAGGTGTGATCCTTGTCTCTCAACACGAGCATTATAACATTGTTTAAAAACTACTGGCTAAAGGAGAGCGTAGAGCATCTGACTTCAATCATTTCAGCCAGCAGGAAAAAAAAAAATTACTGTGCACATAGCACGTGCACACCACAGCGGGACCTGGTTATGGGGAGTGTATTTTATGACAATGCAAAAGGCGTCCTTACTGAGCAGCCGGGTTCACCTGGAACATCTCGGTGCAAACTTCACAACTTCCGGTGAAAGTCTCTTGTGAGTATCTCAGCCCACAGCTGGCCAAGCATTTCCTAAATTATCCATAAATGGATGATATCATAGTTTAGTCCTTAATTCCCACTGAAGATCCCCTCTCAAAGAGATTATAATCCGGTTTGAGGGATGGAATATTTTTAAACAGTGACATTTTTTTTTATGGTCTCTTGTTTTCCCAGTATTTATCATAAGTCTGACCCATGTAAAGTTCTCAATAACCTTAATAACTTTAATAACTTTATGTGGTCAAGTGAACAAGTGGATGGGTGAGTGAGATCATTTTGAAGTCATGTAACATGTTTATGCTTTCCAACCCTAGAAAGACATTTGTTGTTAATGTTCTGAGTGGGGAGGGAATAGACTTTCAATGAATTAGCATAGCAATCTGAATTTTCAGAAAGAGTCTGGAAAATGGATGGTTTTTTTTTTTCATTAATCCCTCCTCTCCTTTCTGATTAATTAACATTAGCATGTTGTTAAGATTTAGTTAAAAAGGCAGAGGAGACAGCGCCGCAGTTGCCGCCAGCTCGGGGATTTCTGGCTCTTTTCTCTTCGCCTTAAATTCGGGTGTCTTTTATGAATAATCAAAAGCAGCAAAAACCAACGCTATCAGGCCAGCGTTTTAAAACCAGAAAAAGAGATGAAAAAGAGAGGTTTGACCCCACTCAGTTTCAAGACTGTATTATTCAAGGCTTAACTGAAACTGGTACTGATTTGGAAGCAGTAGCTAAGTTTCTCGATGCTTCTGGAGCAAAACTTGACTACCGCCGCTATGCAGAAACACTCTTTGACATCCTGGTGGCTGGCGGAATGCTGGCCCCAGGTGGTACACTGGCAGATGACATGATGCGCACAGATGTCTGTGTGTTTGCAGCACAAGAAGACCTAGAGACCATGCAAGCATTCGCTCAGGTTTTTAACAAGCTAATCAGGCGCTACAAATACCTGGAGAAAGGTTTTGAAGATGAAGTTAAAAAGTTACTGCTCTTCCTAAAGGGGTTTTCAGAGTCGGAGGGGAACAAGCTCGCCATGTTGACTGGGGTCCTTCTGGCTAATGGAACCCTTAATGCATCCATTCTTAACAGCCTTTATAATGAGAATTTGGTTAAAGAAGGGGTTTCAGCAGCTTTTGCTGTAAAGCTCTTTAAATCATGGATAAATGAAAAAGACATCAATGCAGTTGCTGCAAGTCTTCGGAAAGTCAGCATGGACAACAGACTGATGGAGCTGTTCCCTGCCAATAAACAAAGTGTTGAGCATTTCACTAAGTATTTCACTGAGGCGGGCTTGAAAGAGCTTTCAGAGTATGTCCGCAACCAGCAGACCATTGGGGCTCGGAAGGAGCTCCAGAAAGAGCTGCAGGAGCAGATGTCCCGGGGTGACCCATTCAAGGACATAATTTTATATGTCAAGGAGGAGATGAAAAAGAACAACATTCCGGAACCAGTGGTCATTGGGATAGTCTGGTCCAGTGTGATGAGCACCGTGGAGTGGAACAAAAAGGAGGAGCTTGTAGCAGAACAAGCCATCAAGCACTTGAAGCAATACAGCCCTCTCCTTGCTGCCTTCACTACCCAAGGTTAGTCTGAGCTGACTCTGCTACTGAAGATTCAGGAGTATTGCTATGACAACATTCACTTCATGAAAGCCTTCCAGAAAATAGTGGTGCTTTTTTATAAAGCTGAGGTCCTGAGTGAAGAGCCCATTCTGAAGTGGTATAAAGACGCACATGTTGCAAAGGGCAAAAGTGTCTTCCTTGAGCAAATGAAGAAGTTTGTAGAATGGCTCAAAAATGCTGAGGAGGAATCTGAGTCTGAAGCTGAAGAAGGTGACTGAATTTTGAACCAACATCCTCAGTAAAGCAAACAGGAGTTGTAGATAAAATGTCATGTCTCATGTGTCCTGGTTCTTACATCTTCCTACCTCCCTATATCAAGCATGATATAAGGGCTTTCATGGCAATTTTTATTTTAACTGTTTTTATGGTTACTGGAAATGTTGGCTTTGGTTTCTGAAACCACGTGTGAGGAGCGAGCTGCAGGAGTCGTAGAGTTGAATCTGATGTTGCATTGGTTTTCAGTTATCTTCTACCTCCTGTATTTTCTACTGTAATAATGTGATGTAAGGCCTTCCGCAATGAGTAGTTCACTTTAGTCCCTGGGTTTTCTATATAAACAGTTTTCAAGATATGATTTGGTTAAAAATAATTTGTTACAAAAAGATTCTGTTTGCAAATTAAACTGTAAAAGTATTCAAAGTCTCAAAGGGCAATGATTTGTGTGATAACTCAGTGTGTCCAGAGCCCTGTTCATCAGTGAAAGCCCTGTGGATGACTGAATCCATAACCCAAATCCTGACCTTGGTTAGATGTGAGCATTTTCTTCTTAGAGTTTCAACCCCAGATGTTGTTTGATTTCTGGGTATCATCCTTAGTAAAGCCATGGAGAGCAAACTTGAGTTTGAGAACTACATGTGGCAGAGGTAGGAAGAAGGAAGCTGAGGCTTTTTTGAGAAACTTCTAGGTTCAGTTGTATCTTTCCAGGTAGAACATGTTGATAACTCCTCACACAAACGTTCTACCCCAGGATACAGCTAGACTGTTAAGAGTTCCCACAAGGACTGAGTCAAGGAAATGTCACTAAACCATACGATTGTTGAGTGTTTTGGGTGAGCATGTTCTAACAGGATCTCTGTACGACTCCATTTTCCTTTGTGAAGGTGAAGGACAGTCATTCGTGGTCTGCCGTTCAGTTGTCTGGGCCTGGCCTCGTTCTGCTACAGTCAGCGCCTGGTAACTCACCCTAGTTGCCGTTTTCTTAAATTGCCATGAGCCAAACACTTCAGTTGATTAATCCATTTATTTTAATGGCTGCCTTCGTTGCTTTTCTTTTTGCTATCCATTTATAGTTAGTAGTGGAAGATGTAGCCACCTTTTTTGGGAAAGGCTAAAAGTGAACATTTTGAAAGTTTTTTTTAATTGGTAAAAGGAAATAGTAAGAGAATAATGCCACCAGAGACTTTAGTGGAAATTGCCCATTTTGAAGGTGCCATTCTTAGAAGCCAAGAATTTGGTATTTAAAGTTTATCTTGAGAGAATAACATGTAATATAATTTGAAATAAAGGTATAGTAACCTTAAGAGCACTGTAGCAAAAACATTGGTGGGTGGGGTGAATTTGTAAAATGAATGACTTTGATAAAGTTTTATGCACAGGCAAATGTATTCATTAGATTCTGTGTAGTGATCTGCTTTCCCTTTGTAATTTGTAGTCCTAAAAAGATTTTTTTTTTTAAAATAAAGTCCATCCTTGCATTTAAAAAAAAAAAAAAGATTTAGTTAAAAAAAAAAAATGGCCAGCAGCCGGGCGTGGTGGCACACGCCTTTAATCCCAGCACTTGGGAGGCAGAGGCAGGCGGATTTCTGAGTTCGAGGCCAGCCTGGTCTACAAAGTGAGTTCCAGGAGAGCCAGGGCTACACAGAGAAACCGTGTCTCGAAAAAAAAACCAAAAAAAAAAAAAAAAAGGCCAGGGTTGATAAGATGGATCAGCAGGTAAAGGCACCTACCAACAGCCTGCCTGCCTGAATTCAATCCCAGGACCTTCCTGGGTAGAAAAGAACAAACTCATGCAAGTTGTCTTTTGACCTTCACTTAAAGCTGTGGGATGTGTGTGTGTGTGTGTGTGTGTGTGTATGCACACATATGTGCACACTCATATGCACAAAGTAGATGTAATTTTTTAAAGGAAAAACTTGGAGTGATACCTCAAATCATAGTTAATTTCAAAATCCGATTATGATGCTTACCTGAGTAAGTAATCTTATTATCTATGAAATAAATGAATTATAAAGCAGTTGTCTGTATACCATTAGAACCTAAGGTACACTCTATACTCATGTGCAACCACTAAAAAGTGAGAGTCAGTTTGCTGACATGCAGTACAGTATAGAGACCTTACTTATTCAAAGGCGGCTTCATAAAACAACTCAGACAGGAGATAAAACTCTGAGTGCCCAGTGATACCACCCAAATCCCACACACTGAGATCTCTTCAGGAGTTCCAGGCTCACTTTCTTATTTGATCTCCTTTGCCCATCATCCTAATAAATTCAACTATTTGGCTTCCGTATCTCCATGTATACGGATATAGATATATGTAGAATCAACACCGTAATAAAGGTCAAATACAAATTAAAAAAAAAAATCTTTCACTTTTCACTCGTATCTGTAAGACTTATCCAGCAACGACCCAACCAATAGCAGCAGAGAAAGAATTTCAAATAACCACCAAACATCACAGAAAACTACCCAAGAATATGGAACAAAGAGTCCTGCAGACATCATTGGTCATTCTGAATGATCCAGAGCAGGTAGTGGTGTCTTATGATGACATAAGTAAGGAAGGAAACGTTTATCTCAGCACAGAATTGCTTAAAATCTTGAACATTGGTCAGAGGAGACTGAACTGCCTCTGGAGTATTCAGAGGCAGAAGGCCCTCTTGGTGTCTCAAAGCAGAGATGGACAGTCTTAGGAGACAGTGTTGGGGATCCCCTTCAAATTTGTCTGCATCAGCATTCTGAGCTTTGACTACTCAACCTTGTAAGAATGGCTCAAGACGTTTCTTACAGCTAGTCTGAGGATGCACGTTCAAGTATCTCCTAAGAATGCATCTAGAAAGATTGCTCAACCACAAAAATGAAAGATGTATGAAGAACTGTTTTCTTTGAAGCCTGTGTGTCTAATTCAAAGCTAATGTAACAATTTGTACAAAAAATGACCCCAAATTTCCAAAATGTTCAAGAAAGAGAACCACCTAAAATATATGCACAATCTCCAAAATCAAAGCATCACTCCTTTTATTGAGAGAGAGAGAGAGAGAGAGAGAGAGAGAGGAAAAGCTGCTAAAGTATTTACTTAGACCAAAGATGATGTCATTTCCCTACTTAATGTCCCAGGGGGGCTCTAAGACTCTCCAGGAGACCTTGGGCACTGCACCATGACTAGGAAGGCCAGCTTGGGCTCTGACCCTTGGGCTCTGACCCTTGAAGTTTTGGGGGCCTTCCCATGGGTCATGTTGCAACAAAAGCCTTTCCACTCAGCTATGCCAACTGATGTGCAGTTTCTGGAAGGCAACCTGCTCTCGTATGCTTCAGTGCCCTTGGGCGTGCTGTTCTTCTAACAGAAGTGCCTTTCCCATTATGGCCCTCCCTTTATCCTAGCCAAGACATCTCCAGACTCGGCTCAAGGGCCGGTGCCTCTCAGAACACTTAATGTTAGGGAAGTGGTGATTAATTGTTTGATACAAGTGGAAAGAAGGTTGTTATCAAGTTGGATGGAAGAAGTGATTCATTCCCAACCAGCTAAGACCTGTGAGAGGTTTTACGAGATGTTTCATGGGGTGATGGACACTGCAGGACTAAGGACTTCTCAGCAGCATTAGCTGATGTAGAAAATGAAGACCTTTATGCTGTATAGCTGCTTTCCTCCTGGGACATTTTACTTCCTAAAATATTCAGACTCTGACAGCTGGTGTGGAGATTCTGACAAGATAGAACTTGCCATTGAGTTACAGGACGATATCCAGGGTTTCTGTAATTAGGAAAGCTGTACTCTTTAAATTTTTTAAACTTTTATTGTTATTATGTATGTCTGTGCATGATGTGGTAGGTACGTATGCCATGGCATTCATACAAAGGTCAAGAAGATGGTTTTATGGAATTGGTTCTCTCTGCCTTTACATGGTTTCCGGGGATCAAATTCAGTTAGGACAATGTACAATATGAACCCAGCCAGATCAGTCAGGATGTAGGGGACAAAACAGTTAACCAAAGTCTCTCTAAAATCCTACTTTCTCTTACCATTCCCCTTATAGTGCTATATAATGCCACCTCGTCTAAGAAGCTCATCCCCAGCTAATGGCAATGTGTTGACAGTTTTATGGATATGAATTAAAGACATGTTCTTCAGTCCCATAGAAATATGTGAGACCATTCTGGGTGAATTCTTTAACTTTTCCCCCAAGTTGTGTCTGCTATGTAATTCAACCTGACCTAAGAACAGTCCAGCTACATAGAGCAGTGGTTCTCAACCTGTGGGTCAGGACCCATGGGTAGGGGTGGCATTAAGACCATCAGAAAACACAAACATTTACGTTACAATTAATAATGGTAGCAAAATTATACTGTAAAGTAGCAATGAAAACAATTTTGTGGTTGGTGACCCCCAAACCATGAGGATTTATATTAAAGGGTCATGACAATAAAAAAGCTGAGAACCCTGACAGAAGTGGATGCTCACAGTCATCTATTGGATGGAACACAGGACCCCCAATGAAGGGGCTAGAGAAAGTACCCAAGGAACTGAAGGGGTCTGCAACCCTATATGAGGAACAACAATAGGAACTAACCAGTCCCCCCTCCCTCAGAGCTTGTGTCTCTAGTTGCATAGGTAGTAGAGGATGGCCTAGTTGGCCATCAATGGGAGGAGAGGCCCTTGGTCTTGTGAAGATTATATGCCCCAGTACAGGGGAATGCCAGGGCCAGGAAGCAGGAGTGGGTGGGTTGGGGAGCAGGATGGGGGAGAAGGTATAGGGGACTTTTGGAGAGGAAGCTAGGAAAGGGAATAGCATTTGAAATGTAAATGAAGAAAATATCTAATAAAAAAATAACATTTAAAAAAAAAAGAAAGAAAGAAAAGCTGAGAACCACTGCCATAGAAGTACACTGCATGCTTTTAAATAGTTTCCCAAAGTAATGGTACTTCACTGAAGAAATTATGGTCAAGAGTAGTAGCACTGGCATTGACCAGGGTCAATAGAACGATGGCTTCTTCTTGGCCTCAGGCAGAAAGAGCCTGAGTAAGAACCTAGAGCAGGTGGATCGCTAACAACATCTTGATTCACCATCACAAGTCAGGACAGGAGAGAGGGCACAGAACCAGCAGCAGTAGAGTCAAAGGGACTAGTTAGTTCTTGACATGTAGATGAGACCTCCCAGCCAAGGCTTGAGTTTGCAGAGTGATTTCAGAAAGGAAATTCTGTTCAAAATTGAAGTCCCTAAGTATAAGTAGGAGCAAAATCGTAGCATAAATGCACTGCGGCTATTTTTAATCAAGCTGGCGTGGATTGAGAAAAGAAAACATTATACCTAAAACGAGAAGATATTTGAATGACTGGGCTTGTGGTTCCAGCTTAAGAAATATATCATGGAAAAAAAAAAATAACAGATGTGTCTCAACTGGCAGGGGGAAGAAAAAAAAAAAAGAAAACTAAGAGCATAACCCAACAAAAGCAAAGAGAATGGAGGAAAGAAATGAGAAGGGACAGGATGTGTTAACAAATTTGTAAAGTGGCTCAGCAGAGAAAATGGCCTGGAGTGAGTCAACAAAGAGCCCAATGGCTGCCGAGAAACCCTAGGAAAGGTTCTTTCTAGGGTCAGGGTACCACTGAAATCAGGAAGACTGTCGGAAGTGAGCAGATGGAGTTATCCTCTAGTTCACACAGCCAGACAACCATCTCTTCACTAGCCACATACCCCACACAAGCAGTAGCCCTGGGAGGAGACTGGGAATTTAGACACTGAGAAGAGTGACCCCTACAGACATGGGCAAAGGGGTAAAAAATGGATGGCTGCCTCTTGTCAGTGAGAATCAAAGGACGAAGGGTGATACTGAGGCTTTGATTTTGGGCTCTTGATTTTTTATTATAAGGCTTATAATTAGTTTTAATGATGTATTTATCAGTTTATATACATACAATCACATGTACTATAATATATATCATATTTTATATGTATAATGATTGATATATATGTGTATATATGTATATGTATATATATGCATGTATATATATATGTATGTGTATATATATATATATATATATATGCCACTTTGAGCTAAAGTAAATTTTTAATTTATAAAATAAAAAGTTAGTGAGATAGCTTAGTGGGAAAAGGAACTTGAAATATAGGTTTGGTGACCTGGGTTCAATACCACGACCCCAGAAGATGGTAGGAGAGAAAGGACTCCCAAGACAGTTATCTCTGACCTCTACCAGCCTACTGGGGTACCAGTGCACATATGTGCAAACACATCCCTCACACACACACTTAATTTTTAAAACAAGAAATAACGAAAGTTTCATATTATTAGATCCCACATTTAAAAATTGAGAGTGATATATTAATGGATAACAATCTTATCATCCTTGATAAATACTCCACTAACTGCCCTGGGACTGCCACAGGCAGCCACAGAGCTGTGTGCACCCCAACTCTAAGGCGGCTGGAGTTGACAAGCACACAGGTGTGAGTGGTGCATTTTCGTCTGTCATAAGCTTTGTGAGTCTGACTTCTCATGGCGCGGTCCACTCCTCGTCATCTCGGATGTTTCAGCTTAAGAGTGAGAATGCATTATGGACTCACTACGCGTTGGTCCTTCGGTTAAATTTGCTCTAAAGAGATGGGTGCTCCCTTCTTCCCCCACTCCCATCTTCTCTTAGCTAGCCATTAATTACCCAGTTGAAGTAGCTCACATTGACATTTTAAGTTCTGATTATATAGCTAGCCAGGCTTTCGGAAGAAAGTTTAAATATTGTAATTTTCATTGTCTTAAGCCTGGCAATTCATTGAACTGATAATAATCAGCCTTTGGATTTTTGTTGTTGTAGTTGTTGTTGTTGTTAGATGTGCCAGCGTTTTCCCAGTTTGGGGAACAACCGTCGGCATAAAAGTGAACATTTCGTAGCAGATGCGAAAAAAGGGAGGCGAGCGTCTTTGGACAGTAATGCTTTTAGCAAGCAAGCCAAGCCATCAGTAGCTGGCGTGAAATCTCACATGCCTCTCCAACGAACCACTCATTTGATCTTTTCACTGTGTATGTGAGTTTTAGAAATCTCTCTTCTCTAGCTGTTAAATCTGCTCCCTCTACTGGAATCTAAGCTAAACAAAATGGAAAGGTAGCTTTCCGAAGTCAAATAAGGAGACTTGATCAGTTTGAAATGAGGAGGAGAGACAGGCTTGGAAGTTATTCCCACAGCACTCCTGAAAAGAGCCATGGTGGCGAGAGAAAGCTTTACCTCAAAGGGGGTGGGTGCCCTTTGAATTAACAACAGTATCCAGGGGTTAGTTCAGCTCAAAGGACAGAAAGGTTTGACTTGAGTGTTTGGGCAGTTGAATATAATTCAAGGCTTATCTTGGAGCAGTTAGTTCTCTTGTTCCCTGTTTGGGGAAAATGCTTACCTTCCTTTACAGGCTGACATATCACTCAACAGCAGAACTAAGGCTGGACTCCACATCTTGTTGGTTTAAAATACTGCCACCTTTTTATATCTTCTGTATTCACTGGGAAAGTCACACAAAAATTAGTCAGCAAACTTTATTATGCCCCCTTTGTATCAGTTACTCATTATTATCTTTTTTGGTTAAACAGGTCAGCGTGTACAGCAAACACAAAACCTGTCTTTTAGCCAATACATGAGGGAAGTGCAGGGCAGTGTCAGTATTCTCAAACGTGTCCACTGCATTATCCGTCAAAACTCAAAAACACGGTGATTCAAAATATGCTTTCCTAGAAATAAGAAAGGGAAAGAATAAGAAAGGAGGCCGCAGCATCCATTTGACCATCTATCACTCAAGAGTGCTTACTGAGCATCAGCTAGAAGCCATGCTAAGAAGGTGGTGGTTTGGTACCACCATCACACTCCCCTGGTGTTTAAGAAAGAAATACAGGAAGTAAAGGAGGTGTGTCTGCAAACTAGTATACATGAAAAGAATCAGAGAGAAGGTGCGAAGAGAACCAGAGGCAGGCAACAGAACCTAGAACAATGAAAGACAAAGAAAACCCATTTTAGACTGGAAAGCAAAGGACTTATCTTGGGTAATGAAATTTATGAAAGGAGATGTCTTGGTCACTGCTCTATGACTATGAAGAGACACTATGACCAAGGCAACTCCTGTAAAAAGAAAGCAATTAGTTGGGGCTGGCTTACAGTTTCAGAAAGTTAGTCCATTGTCACCATAGCAAGCACCATGGCTAAGATCTACAATCTGATCCAAAGGCAGAGAGAGAGAGAGAGATTATAGGCTTGGCAGGAACTTTTGAAACCTCAAGTCACACCCCCCAGGGATACATTTCCTCCAACAAGGCCACACCCCCTAATCCTTTCAAATAGTTCCAGTGGTGATCAAGCTTTCAAATCTACAAGCCTGTGGGGCCTATTCTCATTCAAACCACCAAGAAGAGGACTGACAACTGCAGGGAGGGTAAGATTAAGTGAGCTCTAGGAATGGAGGGGAATGTTAGCAAGAGCCCCAAGCAAGGAAAGGACTTGAGACTTAGGAACTGTGTGGTGCTGGGGAGTGTCTTAGTCAGGGTTTCTATTCCTGCACAAAACATCATGACCAAAAAGCAAGTTGGGGAGGAAAGGGTTTATTCAGCTTACACTTCCACATTGCTGTTCATCACCAAAGGAAGTCAGGACTGGAACTCAAGCAGGCCAGGAAAGAGGAGCTGATACAGAGGCCGTGGAGGGTGCTGCTTACTGGCTTGCTTCCCCTGGCTCACTCAGTTCAACTTCTTGTAGAACCCAAGACTGCCAGCCCAGGGATGGCACCACCCACAATGGGCTCTACTACCCTTGATGACTAATTGAGAAAATGCTTTACAGCTGGATCTCATGGAGGCATTTCCTCAGGGGAGGCTCCTTTCTCTGTGATAACTCCAGCTTGTGTTAAGTTGAGACACAAAACTAGCCAGTACAGGTGATCCCTGTATTATGTGTCAACTTGACACAAGCTGGAGTTATCACAGAGAAAGGAGTTTCAGTTAAGGAAATGCCTCCATGAGATCCAGCTGTAAGGCATTTTCTCAATTAGTGATCAAGGGTGGGAGGGCCCATTGTGGGTGGTGCCATCCCTGAGCTGGTAGTCTTGGGTTCTACAAGAAGTTGAACTGAGTGAGCCAGGGGAAGCAAGCCAGTAAGCAGCACCCTCCACGGCCTCTGCATCAGCTCCTCTTTCCTGACCTGCTTGAGTTCCAGTCCTGACTTCCTTTGATGATGAACAGCAATGTGGCAGTGTAAGCTAAATAAACCCTTTCCTCCCCAACTTGCTTTTTGGTCATGATGTTTTGTGCAGGAATAAAACCCTGACTAAGACAGACACCCTGGTCTCATTCTCAAATATGTTCTCCATTTTCCTCTCATCATAAAATAGATAGATTTCAGCACCCAGGCCCCAATGGAAACCCTAGGAGGAAGTAGGGTGATGTGGATCAAATCTACTTTTTAAAAACCTCTTTTATTCATGTGCGTGTGTAAAGTTACACAAACAATCCCAGTATACATCCCTATTGATTTTAAGATTGGATCCCTCTCCCCTTAGAAGCTCTACTCACATCATATGCACCTGTATACACACCAGTTGCCACTCTACTGATACAAGAGCCACATTATATTTATAACAGGGATCAGGAATTCATAATTATTCTGTGTCTGTTCCCTCTTCTGCTTAGCAATCCCTACCATTGGGGCACGTTCAGTCAGCATGAAAACCACATATCCCAAGATCCTCTCCCAACAAATGTGCTAGGTGATTAAGTTTTGGACAAGAGACTAGAGTTAGTAGTCCTGTGTAACTTCATGTTCTCTAAGTATAGAACGTCTTGCCTTGCACTTCTTGCTTGTTGAATAGAAAATGTCAACAAATGATATAATCTCGCAGATAATAGCAAAACAACACAGAAACCTGAAGCTTCCCAGAGGCCCTCATTCACAGCAAAGCAGACTGACTAAGCCACTCAACAGACCACTTTTGTAAATATGGGACTAACACGTGAAAGAAAAGCAAGCTGTCGTCTTTAAGCTACTATATCTTGGGGTATTTGGGGAACAGAAACTTAATCTGATGAACACTCTTTCTAAATTGTTGTGCCATAATTCTTTTCAGAGCTGTGGGTCGAATCTAGGCGAGAGCACTTGCTAGTCAGGAGGTCCACTTTTTATAATAAGGATAAATTAAGAGTCTTCACAGGTGTTTCATCCCATTGGTCTGGAAAGACCCCATCATCATAGCTTGTGGCCTGTGAGATATTTCAGCACCTTGGTTATTATTCAGGATAGAAAATACAATGAGAATTTCTGTCTGAATGAAAGAAAATAGGTTTTTCAATGGTGTTCCTTAAGGAAGTCTTTTCTGTTCAAATACTATAGTTGTTAGGTATAACCCCAAGCCTAGGATTACCTAACAGAGACGCAATGGTACAGCCCCAGAGTCACTCCCGGGATTATGTATACATCATATCTTTATAGCCTTATCGATATCTTTATGGCCTTCTGCACCGCTTCTTATTTTATATTTTCATTATCTAATTGTAAAGTGATGAAATTATCTTCCGAGAGGATTTATGGTGCAAAGGAGATATAGTGAGGATCCTCTATACCCACTCTTTTGCAGAAGAAGAAACCATTTGGAAACTTGCTTTTTTTTTTAACTTGCAAATGGCAAAATTAATAACTCACCATGTGTGATTCCTTTCTGCTAGTTCAGTAATTCTTAACCAATGATGACTCCGCCCCTGGGGACACTTTCTTGGCAGTGTCCCCTGTTGTTCTTCCAGGGCACTATAACAAAGCGCCCTAGGCTGGGTGATTTATGAAACAAGTAGACTGCATCAGACTTCTGGAAGCTGGTTGTTCCAGATCCAGAGTCCAGATAGCTGCTTCCTTCTGAAGACCGGTGCTTCCATTGTTCACACAACCCTCTTCTGCAGCGCCTATGCCAAGTTTTCCCACCTATGACAAATGAAATGTGTAATGAGCCCAGTAACTTCATTTTAACCAAATTCTGCTTTTAAGATCCTGACTCCAATTACAGTCATGGTCTAAGTTACTTAGAGCTAGAATTTCAATATGCAAATGTTAAGTGGACACACTACCCCACAGTGAGAAAAAAAAATGCTGGTTTTTCACAACTGCAAAGGGAGTCACTGATACCTAGAGCCAATAATATTGTTAAGTACTTTACAATGCAAAAGACACCCAGCTCACAACAAAGAAACTCACAGATTAAAATCTCAGTAATATCAAAAGTAGCATAAAGGTTGAAAATCCTTTCCTAGTTCCAAAATCATTTACTTGATCATTTTTCTAAGCAGAAAGATAAAACACATATTACACCTAAACTGAGCAGTAGAATATGAATCTTTGTCAGGACTCAGATAACCATTTTCAAGTACCATACAGACAAGCTATTTTCAACAATAAGTTTCAGAGATGACTCTTGGGAATATAACACCAACCATGTCCTGGCATTACTTCACCCCTAAAGTCCAGTTGGTTATAATTCATAAGCATGATACAAGTACTTTATATGCCTTAAATGTCTAGGCAAATAAATCATAAGAAAAAGAAGCATAGCTTGTAGTATTAATTCATAGATTCTCCAGGGGATAAAATATTAAACTAAGTTCCACTAGAGCAGAAAGAGAAAAAGAATGACAGCGGAGGTGTGGTGTGAACCTTAGTGTAGGCCTTTCATCCCAGACAAGCAGGTAGCTCAGGATTCCAACTCTAGTTCCAGAATCTGGAGTTGACATGGGCCAGAGGATGCAAATTATGTTCAAGAAGAACCCAGGCCATCAATGAGGGTACACACCTGTAATTGAAGCACCCAGGAGGCAGAGGTAGGAGAACTGTACCTTAGAGACCGACCAAGACTATACAATGAGTTTGAAGCTGGCCTGGCTGTAGAGGGAGACCCTGTCTCAATAAAATAAAAAAAAAGAAATGTTGGGAGGAGACAAAGAATGAGGTCCCAAAGGTAGGGAAGTGGAAGCAGAGTAGAGTAAGTGTGCTGGCAAAGAAGTCAGGTCACCCAGAGATACCACAAGTCATAAACAGAATCAGAAAATTAGAGAGACACCTTTCCTACGGCAGCTACTTACACCTGCAGCGCTTCTTAGAGTGAAACCCATCTGGCATCTCTGAGGCTCTAAACCTGAATTGTGGCAAGGAGAAATGGAAACTGTATCATGACTTCCAGCACATGGGATCCAGCGAAGGGCCAGTCAACCTAGAAAAGCTACTTAAATTATACATGCCTCTGTTTCTTCACCCGTGAAAAGGATCCTTGTTCAGAAATTAATTATGTGTCTACGTGTGTGCATATGTGTGGGTGAAGTGCTTGAATGTTATTAAAGGTTGGATATTATTATCTGGAAACATGTCAAAGATATAGTCAGTAGAGCTGCTGACCACTTAAATAAGAACAGAGGTAATATAAAAGAAATAGGCCTGAGGCTTCTACATTGTTTGATTGAGAGAATAAGGATTCATTATCGTTGCTAAGAAAACAAAAAGAGGAAACTGGTTTGAAGGAAAAAAGGAAATACTGAGTTCTATTTAAAACTGTTGAGTTTTGGTAACTGGTTTGTTAACCACGTAGAAAAGTTCAAAAAAGCTATTGAAAGAAAGAAATGTATCTCAGGCAAAAATGCCAAGGCCAGCGATGGCTCCCAATGTTAATTCCATGTAGTTAGATATAGTGGCTTGAATAAAAAATGGACTCCCTAGGCTCATATATTTGAATGCTTAGTCACCAGGGAGTGGAACTATTTGAAAAGATTAGAAGGATTGGCAGATGTGACATTGTTGGAGTAGGTGCAGCCTTGCTGGGAAAAGTGTGTCACTGGGGGTAGGCTTTGAGATCTCAGAATCCTGAGGACCAGGATTGGCTCTCAGCTGTCATGTTCCCTCCCTCAATGATAATGGACTAAGCCTCTGAAATTGTAAGCAACAGCCCCCGCCTCCCTCCCATTAAATGCTTTCATTGATGAGAGTTGCCTTGTTCTTGGTGTCTCATCTCAGAAATAGAAAAGTGACAGACACTAGATGATATTGCCTATGAAACAGGTTCATAGATGAAGAGGAGAAAAAGCAGAGGCGATAGAGTGTTTATATCCTAAACTAGCACTTCTCAAATGTGGATCAGGAACACTTTAGGGGTCAAAGTACCCTTTCACAGGGGTCTCCTAAGGCCATCAGAAAGCACAGACATTTATATTATGATTTTTTTCCTTTTTTTTTTTTTTTTTTTTGGTTTCTTTGAGGCACGGTTTCTCTGTGTAACCCTGGCTGTCCTGGAACTCACTCTGTAGACCAGGCTGGCCTTGAACTCAGAAATCTGCCTGCCTCTCCCTCTGCCTCCCAAGTGCTGGGATTAAAGGTATGTGCTTCCACTGCCCAGCTATATTATGATTTGTAACAGTAGCAATATTGCAGTTATGAAGTAGCAACAAAAAATAAATTTATGGTTGTGGGTCACTAAAGCATGAGGAACTGCATTAAAGTGCCGCAGACATTAGGAAGGTTGAGAACCACTGTCCTAGACACTTAGATTTTTGTGACGTGTTTGATGGCACCGTTCTTACAGAATTTATCAACACTACACTCACTCCAGGGAATACACAATCACTCTTGAGAAGTTTTGAGGTATCCACAGTTACTACATCAAACAGTCAACATGTATGTGGAGAATCTCACCACATGGCCTACAATAGCCTCAAACTCATGATCTTCCTGCCTCAAACTCCTGAGTGCTAGAGTGACAGACATTCACTGCCATCACTTTATATTTAATATTGTTCTTGCTGTCTTATTGTTTCAAACTTGCTTTTCTGTGTCATGGTCAATCTTGAAGAATGTGACTACCATGAGTAATTTGCTGGCATAGATTTGAAAAAAAAAAACAAAAACACACATCAAAAACAAAACAAAACAAAACAAAACACACAATTGCCCAAGTAAACACTTCTCTTCCTAACTAAAGCCTTCCTCTCAGGAAAGAATAGAAACATTTGTGCCTAGCAATGTTTCTAGACATTGTAGGCTTCTAGATATGTATTGAAAAGGGGATTGTTTTCCTGGTGGTGTTGTTTTGTTGGTTGGTTAGTTGGTTGGTTGGTTGGTTGGTTGGTTGGTTGGTTGCTTGCTTGCTTGCTTGCTTGCTTGCTTGCTTGCTTGCTTGCTTGCTTGGCTGGCTGGCTGGCTGGCTGGCTGGCTGGCTGGCTGGCTGGCTGGCTGGCTGGTTGGTTGGTTGGTTGGTAACATGCTTGCTTGCTTGCTTGATTAGTTGGTTGGTTGGTTGCTTGCTTGCTTGCTTGCTTGGTTAGTTAGTTGGTTCATTAGTTGGTTGATTGGTTGGTTGGTTGGTTGGGTTTGGCTTTGTATTTTCTGCTCATTTACTTCCTTATTTTGTAAATCCAATCTGAACAAATGAGATTTCTAGAAATGTCATCTCCCCACATGTAACTAACTCTTGGTAACTAACTGATATCTTACTAGACATAGTAAAACAGACTAATACCTAGTCACATTAACTACCTCTAATTTTTTTCAAGTGCACTTTGGGTTAATGCTTAGTCCTTTTGAGGTTCCCATTAAAAATGGTATTAAAATAGCCACTTAGTGAGATACCAAGGCACAAACCAGCTGATACTAAATCTTTTTAAATTATCTTATAGTTTTAAGAATGCCTCAAGAGAATTATAAATATTAATGAACTCTTACTGCTTTATCTTTTTTGTACCAGTACAGACAAGAGACATAGTTTCAAAAATCTCCAAGCAATTCCCCCACAGGGGCTGGAGGGATGACTTACTGGTCTCCCATAGGGGCTGGAGGGATGACTTACTGGTCCCCCATAGCGGCTGGAGGGATGACTTACTGGTCTCCCATAGGGGCTGGAGGGATGACTTACTGGTCCCCCATAGGGGCTGGAGGGATGACTTACTGGTCCCCCATAAGGGCTGGAAGGATGGCTCACTGATGAAGATCAAGTACTGCTCCAGAAACGAACCGAGTTGAGTTCCTAGAACCTACATCAGGCAACTTGCAACCACCTATAGCTCCCGCTCCAGAGACCAATCCCTTTGGCTTCCACAGGCAATTGTACTCATGTGCACATACCCATACACAGATACATAATACAACATTAAAAAAAAAGAATCTTAAAAAAGAGATTCTGAGCCGGGCGTGGTGGCGCACGCCTTTAATCCCAGCACTCGGGAGGCAGAGGCAGGCGGATTTCCGAGTTCGAGGCCAGCCTGGTCTACAAAGTGAGTTCCAGGACAGCCAGGGCTCAGAGAAACCCTGTCTCGAAAAACCAAAAAAAAAAAAAAAAAAAAAAGATTCTGTTAAATAATATGTGAAAATATGTAATCCTTACAATATGCCAGGCCAGGTTTGAGGTAATTTACATATGGTAGTGCAATCCTTTCTCATAGCAACTGTATGAAACAAGATTTGTCATTATTTCCATTGGTGATACAAAGGCTGAAGTCAGAAAATGGCCAAGCACTTGCTCAAGATTGCTCAGCTCTCAAAAAGTAGATCAACACTCTCAACTCACACTGTCAGCCTTAAAACCAAGGAGATGTAATGTTGGGCGAGGAAGGGGCCACTCTCCTCTTCACAACTCAATATGTATTTACGTATATATAACAATAAGTGTGCTTTATCTCCAATTTGAAAGTCATTCGATAAAATTAAATATTTTGCTGAAACTTTGAAAGCCTCTGATGTTGGCGGTTAAGTCAAGCACAAAGAATATTAACTCTAGTGAGGGAATGTGAATCAAAGCTGCAGTCAGCTTGTGGTGACTGACAGCGTGACAAAAATCGTCAAAAGAAAGGATATTAGACTTTGTGATGGCAAACAGATCCGATTTGAGGTGAAGTCTTCGGTGTCCTCATAAACCGCTTGTTAGGATAATAAATCTGTGTAATATTGCTAAGTAAAATGCGTGCACACCAAAATGAAACCACATTGCTCCTATTTGTGTGCCCAACTGAAATGTATATGAAGGAAAATAGATAATGTAAATGTATGTACACATTTTTTTTTGAGATGGGGTTAAAAAAGCACTGGATCAACCCCAGCCTGGATTCATTGTTGAAAAGGGGATCTGGCAGAATTAAAGGCTTCTGGATCTACAAAGACAAAATTAAAGTCATTGTAAGCCAAAGTGGTGGAGTCAAACTGCATGCTAAGGAAGAAAGTAGGGAGAATTAAGAAGCCTCTCTGTCAATGCTATTGTTGTTGTATTGATTTGTCTAACAGTAACACTGTTAAAGAGGAACTAAAGTTGTCAGTTAACTTGTGAGTCTTGAAAGATGAATCGGAATCAGTATTCAAGGTTGACAAAGGACTGGGATCCTTACATGGGGCTCATACACAGTCCTGAGAACCGTAGGTGTCATTTGTAAAGTTTGAAAAGAATCTATGGAGGGTTTTAAGCAGAGTGACCATTTGGGTCATTCTGTGCTCCATAATCTTTCCAGCTGCCAGTGGGGAGTACTCTAAAGACTGGCAGCAGACAGTTTCATACCTGGGGCTGAGTGCGGAGGGCCAGTAGCGGCATAGACAGAGAGAAAAGGAAGTGGGAAATAGCTGCATTTGAGGGTTTGTTGACACAAAGATGATAAGGACCCACAGGATGATCTCGGTCCACAGGATGAAGGTACCCATTTTTCCCACACATGGAGTGATACTGTTCTTGCCAAGGACTGCTCACCTCCACGCCAAATTTCATGCGCCTGCCGCCTGTTGGCACTCTTGTGCTATGTGTGCCCTTCATAGAAGCTCCGTTTGGTTTTGAAGTCAACATTCTCTCAGTATTTTCCCCAAGTGCCTGTGGGCTCGATTGTGGACTGAGTTCAGCTCAGAATCCACTGGAGAACTGTTTTTAGAACTGGAAAGGTGGAAACAGGAATATCTCTGGCGCTTGCAGGCCAGCTGGTACAGCAGAATTGGCAACGTTCCGGTTTGTTGTGTTTTATAAAAAGATAAGAGGGAAGGAAAATGTTTTGGTGGAGGTGTAGTCAGGTGTGGGGAAAGGGGTTCCTCTGAGGGCTTATGCTGAGGCATCTCTTCCCCCTGAGGAACCAGCCACAAGATGGTATAGTATAGAATAGAGTTTATTCAGAGCATGGGGAGGGGAGTTAAGAGGGTAGTAGAGACAGAGAAGGGGGAGAGAGAGAGAGAGAGAGAGAGAGAGAGAGAGAGAGAGAGAGAGAGAGAGAGAGAGAGGAGAGAGAGAGAAAGAAGAAGAAGAAGAAGGAGGAGGAGGAGGAGGAGGAGGGCAGGAGGAAGAGAAGAAGAGGAAGACGAGGAAGAGAGAAGAAGAGAAGGAGGAGGAGGAGGAGGAGGAGGAGGAGGAGAAGAAGAAGAAGAAGAAGAAGAAGAAGAAGAAGAAGAAGAAGGAAGAGGAGGAGGAAGAGGAGGAAGAAGAAGAAGAGGCTGCTATGAGCACATGGAGAGAGAGGAGGGAGGGAAGTGGGGAGAGAGAAAGTAAGTTAGGAGCAAGAGCAAGAGAGCAAGAAATCAAGGAGGGGACAAGCAGCCCCTTTTACAGTGAGTCAGGTATACCTAATGGTTGCCAGGTAACTGTGGGGCAGAGCCTAGACTAAATGACAACACTGTTCAGTGAAAGACCTTGTCTCAAGAGAAAACACACGCTCTCAACCCCTGTCCTCCACATGTGTGTGCATAGACACGTGCATGCACATACCCACTCATCAACCACAGGATGAAAGAGAGGGAAAAGATAGTGGTCGAAGAGTGCTCACTAACATTAAAAACTCCAGAGAACATCAGCAGTTACACAACAGGCAGGAGAAATTTCCACAATCGAGCCCACAGACATGTGGGGAAAATATTGAGAGAATGTCAACTTCAAAACCAACGGAGCTACTTCAAAACCAACGGAGCTTCTGTGAAGGGCATACATAGCACAAGAGTGCCAACAGGCGGCAGGCTCATGAAATTTAGCGTGGAGGTGAGCAGTCCTTGGCAAGAACAGTATCACTCCATGTGTGGGAGGGATGGGTACCTTCATCCTGTGGACCGAGATGAACTGAGAGATGCAGACTGCATAAAACTAACCAGAAACCATTCAAACCAGAGAGGATGACAACAGATTAAGAAACCACATTTTCCTTACGTTTTAAGAGTTGTCAAGACCTGCCCATGCTCAGGTATTGAACCGGAAGATGCTGCTAACACAGAAAACTGAACTGTTCATGGAGGGTCTTAGTTCTAACTGCTATACTGATTTAGGATAGACTTGGCAGGTCCATCAACAAACGTTTATTTCTGCCAACTCGAGAGGATAGAAAATTCAAGATCCAGGACTTGGTGAGCCAGATTTCCTCAGTTCTCACATGGCCGTTGTGTCCTCGAGAAGACAACAACAGAGACACCTCCCCCTCCCCCCCCCAAATATGTACTTATCAGGACATCAACTCCATAAGGAGGACACCATCTTCATGCCCTGATTAATCCCAAAATGTTCCAGCAATAAATATTATCCTTGAGGATTAGGAGTTCAACAGATCGAGGATAGGTGTACAAACATCACATTTATAGCAGAGAGTAATGTGCCATTCACTGTAGACTGCACACTGATGTATAGCAGAGAGTAGTGTGCCATTCACTGTAGACTGCACACTGATGTATAGAAGACCCTTAAGGAAGGTTAAGCAAGGAAGGAAGTTTGGCTGTGGTAAGCAGGAGACTAAGAGAATTAGAATTTGGACTGTTTCATCTTTGGTGGTCCAAAGAATTCTAGTTATTTCCATGAAGTAAAGGGGAAGGCATCCCCAGGGCATGATGAGATAGGCTGCTTGATTAAGAGGTGCACAGTAACTCGTGAAGTAGGGAACAGTTCCCAGAGGAAGGGGTTGGGCAATAACAGAAAAACAGGATTGTGTAGCACAGTTGGAAATACACGAAGACCTGGAATTTATAGACATTGTTCTGTACATTGTGAGTTTCCCTTTCCTAGTAGCACTCGGTACCCTGGAGTTGTCACAGAAAAAAAAAAACAAATTCTGATCCGTTTTCCAGGGCTGGGGTCTTGCCAGGAGATGAAAGCAAAGGAGGGTTATGGAATTCGGGGCATCCATTACACAGTGGCCCAGCTGATCTGAGCCAAGCTGTTCAGCAGGAGCACGGAATTGCCCCCTCAAGCCTCCAAAGACTAGCTGCAAACTTGGAAAGACAAGAGTCTGTGCCCCAGACATAGGAGCGTGTTGAACGGTGTCATGGGTGAAGAAAGACAGTACAGAAGAGAACTCATTAAGACATGGAGAGAGCATATGTTAAACCAAGTCTCAGGAGGCTGAGATATTTAAACAATGGTTTTCTCAAAGCGTTCAGGAGCCAGCAGAAGCTCTGAAACACGGCCATCAGAGCCATCCCACGCATCCTATTTTGTTGGTGATACAGGCTGGGTCCTGCACAGAGACGACTCCTCAGGCCCTCAACTCTGGGCCAAACCACGTTTGCCAAGCCATTCATTCTCCTCTACAACTGCTACAGGGGAAGATCTCTTTTTTTTTTTTAAGTTAGCATACAAAGTAGCACATTCATTCCGGCACTTTCACACGTGAATACTATTTTGTGCTGTTCCTATGGATCCCCGCTTTCCCCTCCCCTTTCCACTCCTCTCCCCAGCCTCTCCTCTGTAACTTCCTCTTGCTGACCGCCTACATCGCCCAGCATCGTCTTTCACGCGCCATGTATTCCACCACCCACACACACCGTAAGATCACTTCCTCCCTCTCATCATGGTCTTTGTACTTCCATGGCCTATGCGCGCGCATGTATACACACACACACATTACACGCTTACACACACACATATATGCATATTTGTAAACTTAAATCCAGGGCATGGGCTGGTGAGATGGCTCAGCAGGTAAGAGCTCCATCTGCTCTTCTGAAGGTTCTGAGTTCAAATCCCAGCAACCACGTGGTGGTTCACAACCATCGGTAATGAGATCTGACGCCTTCTTCTGGCGCATCTAAAGACAGCTACAGTGTACTTATGTATAATAATAAATAAATCTTTGGGTCCAGAGCGAGCAGGGCCAACTGGAGCGAATAGGAATGACCAGAGCGAGCAGAGGTCCTAAAAATTCATTTCCCAACAATCACATGAAGGCTCACAACCATCTATACAGAACAGTGTACTCATATACATAAAATAAAATAAATAGATCTTTCAAAAAAAAATTCCAGAGCACATAGGAGAGAAAACTTGTGAATGTTTTTTTCCTAAGTGGTTTATTTTGCTGAATGTAATGATTTCCGGAGTCACTTTCCTACAAATGCCCTGATTTCACATTTCACTTTTTCTCGATGGCTAAGTAAAATTCCATTGTGTATCAGTACTGCGTTTCCTTAATTCACTCATCTGATGGGCATCTAAGCTAATTCCATTCCTTACTGCAAACAGTGCAGCAGATCTTCAGGGATCTTAGTGGTTTGTTGATCTGAAGTCCTGCGGATGTAAATGTGGAAGTGGGAGTGCTGGCTGGGTCTTACGGTGAAGAACTTAAGAAGAACATCCATCTATAGAGTCGGAACCTGTTAACACTGCTACCCACAATACATAAGGGTCCCCATTCTTCACCTCAGCATTCACATCAGGTGAGGTAGAATTGTAAGTCAGTTTCTCAGCAGACTATCTCGTATTTACAACATCGCACATGTAAGTAGTGTATCTTTAGTCAGTCCATCCCACCCCAGTTACCGTTCTCCCTTCAGCCAATCCAAAACAGAACCTTCTCCATGTGCCACACATTCTCTGCATTTTTTTTTCTTTTAAATAACTCCCTGAGTTCAGTCCATGCTGCCTGGTGGTACGTTGCTGATGCCGCAGGCTTGATCTTGTGCGCGTCTTATGCCAGTTAGCATAGCTGCAGTGAACTCGTGAGCACAGCGGCCATGTCATGTCCAGAGGATGGTACTTCTGAACACTCCTCCCTGTCCTCCAGCTCGTTTCCTTCTGTCTCCTGAGTTAACTCAGATTAAAACTGCTTCCCCTTGATAACTACAGATATTGAACACTTTTTCAAATATTCATTTCTTAATTGCATTTCTTCTTTTAGGGACTGTCTTGTCAGCTCATTTACCCACCCACCGGCACACTCAAAAAATAGTGGTGTTTTCATTATCACAGTTCTTTGTATATTTTAGACATTAACTTGCATTCGCCCTCCCTACACACACACACACACACACACACACACACACACACATATGACAAAGAAATTTTTCCCATTCTGTAAGTTGTCTCTTTAACTCTGTTGATTGTTTCTATCTCCGAACAAAAGCATTTGAATTTCGTGTAATCCCATGTCAATTTTTGATGTTAATTCCTGTGCTGCTAGCATTGTTTTTCAGAAAGTCCTTGCCTATGCCTACATTGTGAAGTGTTCCCTGTGTTTTCCTTTGTCAGTTTCAAAGCCCTGGGTCCTGCATGCAACCCTTGGAGGCATTCTGGATTGACTTTTAGGCGGGGTGAGAGATGGAACTCTAGTTCCATTCAGACAACAGTAAGGATCTAGATTTCCCGGCACAGTTTGCCAACAAGACTCTCTCTGTTTCACCTAATTCATACTTCTCACCTTAGTCAAAAATTAGAAGGCTCTCATTGGCTGAGCTTCTTTTGATGGGTGCTTTTGTGTTTGTTTGTTTGTTTGTTTGTTTGTTTGTTTTTTATTGTTTGACATTGCTATAAGTGTCATTTTTTTCTTTCCTTCTTGATAATGTCATTAGTGATGTATAAAAAAGGCTGCTGATTTTTGTTCGTTGGTTTTGTTATCTTGCTGCATTGTAAAAATGTTCATAACATATAAAAGATTTCTGGTAGAGTGGCTCAGGTCTTTTAAGAACAATATTATATTCTCTGCAAGTGAGGGTGTTTCGGCTTCTTTCTTTCCTACTTCTATTGCTTTTCTTTCTTTCTCTTGTTTTATTGTTCTAGACAAGATTTCAAACACGGTTGAATATGAGCAATGACTATGGGACCCTTGTCTCCAGTTTTGACTTTGGAGAAATGTTTCCAGTTTCTTCCCCTTTTAGGGTAACACTGGCTTTTGATACATAGACTTAATTGTACATAGACTTTATGCTCAGCTCTGTTCCCTTCCTCCTGCTTTCTTCGAGGCTCGTCAGGAAGAGGTGCTGAGCTTTGTGAAAGATCTTTTCTGCTGTGAAGTGATCACATGCTTTCAGTTCTCAGTCTATATGTGTGAATTGACTTATTTAGGTTTATATGGGTAAGCCAACTTTGCATCTCTGGAAGGAAACCAGTCTTGCCATACTGTGGGATCTTATTATGTTCCTGAAGACAATTTGCAAGGATTTTATTGTTATATTTTATATCCATATCCATTAAGAACAATTGATCTATAGTTTTATTTTATTACCTCCTTATCTGGTTTGGTGTCTAGAATGAGTTTCCTTCTGCATCTTATTTTTTTGGGACATCTGGAGAAGTAGTATACAACAGTGAACATAACTGATCCTGGGTATTTATGAGAACATTTTTTCCCTTAATTTCAAGTTGTTTTACTTTTTCTCCATTAATTTATTTATTCATTTTACATACCAATCACAGGCTCCCCTTTCTTCCCAGGCCCTCCCCATGACACACCCCATCCCATCCTCCTCTTCTACTCATGTAGGGGAGGACCCCCTGGATACCAATTCACCCTGATACATCAAGTCACTGCAGAACCAGGAACATCCTCTCCCACTGAGGCCAGACAATGCAGCCCAGTTAGGGGAATGAGATCTATATGCAGGCAACAGAGTCAAGAACCACTCCCTCTCTAGTTGTTGGGGATCCACATGAAGACCACGCTATATATCTGCTACATATGTGGGAGATGCTTGTTCTTTGATTGGTGGTTCATTCTCTGGGAGCCCCCAAGGGTCCAGGTTAATTGACTACGTTGGTCTTCCTATGGAGGTCCTATCTCCTTAGGGACTGCAATCCTCCCAACTCTTCCACAGGCTCCCAAAGCTCCATCCAATGCTTGGCTGTGGGTTTCTGCATCTGTTTCAGTAAGCCGCTGGGGTGGAGCCTCTCAAAGGATAGTTATGCTAGCCTCCTGTTTGCAAGCATAATAGAGTACCATTCTTAGTGTCAGGGATTGTTTCGTGCCCATGGGATGGGTCTCAAGTTCAACTGGTCATTGGTTGGCCTTTCCCTCAGTCTCTGCTCCATCATTGTCCCCACGTTTCTTGTAGGCAGGACAAATTTTGGGCTGAAGGTTTTGTGGGTGGGTTGATGTTCATATCCCTCCACTGCCTGGCCACCAGAGGAGGAGACCTATTCAGGTTCCATGTCCCCTCCTGCTAGGTGACTCAGCTAGAGTCATTCTTATAAACTCCTGGGAACCACCTCACACCACCCCAATCCACCCCTGCAGCTATTTCTATTCATCCTTCAGGCCCTTTCTCCCCAGCTCTCCCAACACCTGATTCACCACCTCCCCTCCCCATCCCCTCTCCCTCTTTGTCCCCTCCCTCCATCGGCCTCCCCTCTCAATCCCCTCTCCAATCCAGTTCTCTCCCTCCATCGGCCTCCAATGGCTATTTTATTTCCCTCTGAGTAACATTCAAGCTTCCTCATTTAGGCTGTGAGGACAATTTTTATAACTGCCTCAATTTCATTGACTGTATTGATCTATTTTAAATTATTTATATCTTTTTAATCCAACAAGTCATATGCATCTAGGAATTTATCCACTTTTTCTAGATTTTCCAGTCCTTTGAATGTTTTCAAAATATTCTCTAGTAGTCCTTTAGATTCCCCTGGAATTTTTAATGTCCACTCTAGTCATGTTGATGTATTGCTTTTCTGTCTTTCTTTTAGCTACTTTAGCTGAGAGTTAGTCACACTGGCTTATCTTTCCAAAGAACCAACATTTGGTTTGATTAATGGGATTGTTCTTTTGTTCCCCGCTTTATTAATCTTCATTCCAATCTTCTCACTACTTACATGTTTGGTTGTAGCTTGTTCTTATTTTTCTAAAACCTTAACTTGCATCATTAGATTATTTATCTGAGTGCTTGTTCTCTCTCTCTCTCTCTCTCTCTCTCTCTCTCTCTCTCTCTCTCTCTGTGTGTGTGCCTCTGTCTCTGTCCCTCTCTGTCTCTGTCTCTGTCTCTCTCTCTCTGATTTTTACATAAACAATAAAAATGCACTAAGAAGATATTACAATAACTATATATGCACCAAATATTGGGGTTCCCAGGATTGTTAGCAAACAGTAATGGATCTAAAGTTGTGATTGTTCTGATATTCTCTTTGAACTGTCTTAACTGATTCCAAAAATTCTGATAGGTTGTGATACTATTTTTTTTCTTTTTTGATCCCAAGAAGTTTTTCATTTTCTTCCTGACTTCTACACTGGCCTACTATCAGTCACAGATGGATTGTTCGGCCCCTATACATTTATGTAGTATTTACAATTTTACTTATTATTGTTCTCTAGTTTCATTTCAGGGTGATCTCCTAGAACATAATAAATTTTGTTTGCTCTTTAGATTTTAGGCTTACTTTGTGACTTAGAATATAGTCTATTTTCTATATGGTTCTATGGGCGACCAAGATAAATGGATACTCAGTTTCTGAAGCTAGAATAGTCTGTAGACATTTACTTGATCCGTTTGCTCTATGATGTAGTTTAAACCTGATGTTTCTATGTGAGTTTTAATTTGGATGACTTCTCTAGAGATGAGAGTAGGGAATTGAATTTACTTGCTAGTATTGTGCCAAAACTTTATGTTCATTAGTGTTTGTTTAATGAAATTGGCAGTCCAACATTTAGTGCACATGTAATTATAATGCTTTTGTTTGGTTGGTTGGTTGGTTGGTTTTGGTTTTTGGTTTTTGGTTTTTGGTTTTTGGTTTTTGAAGACAGGGTTTCTCTGTGTAGCCCTGGCTGTCCTGAAACTCACTTTGTAGACCAGGCTGGCCTCCAACTCAGAAATCCACCTGCCTCTGCCTCCCAAGAGCTGGGATTAAAGGCATACGCCATCACCTCCCGGCTCACTTCCTTCTTTAGATTTAGAAATTTTCTGAAATAATTCTAGTTTTTATAACTTAAGATACAGTCTATTTTAGAGATGGGTTTCTGGGCTTCTTAGAAGAATGTATATTTTTCACTTTGGGAACTATTATATAAACATCTGCTAGGTCTGTCAGACACCATTCACGAAGAGCTGCTGTGGGCAAGTGAGTGCCCTGGCGATGGGCCACCATCTTGCTCAGCTGTGATGGGTGTGCTCTGGTGAGGCACTGCCCCAGAGAGTTCATCCCAGGATCACTAATGATGTGCTTTCTCATGTCTGTCATTGCCACACTCCTCATTTATGTGTCTTGGTGTGAGTGGACACCGGGAGACACTCACTGCCTATAGCCTAGTGTGATTACTACCTAGGTGAAAGCCCACTGGGCAAATTTCCTGCAGATCAACATGAAGATAAATTTTCATGCATTAATGCTATTTAGATGAATTAATTATTGATTTATTAATGACTGGTGAATTATTTCCTGATTCGACTCAAATAATTTTAGGCAGAAAGTTTATAGAGATGGTTTTGGTTGTTTTATCAGAAAGATATAATAAAGTTAGAATAGAGAATAGAATGTGACCCCTCCTCATAGAATAGTAAGCAAAGGCTGCATAAAAAGAGGTTCCATAAATTGCACTAAAATGAAAAATAGGCTTGGAACAAATTTGTGATCAAGAAAAAAACATTCATTCTAGGTCAAGTCCAAGAGTGAAGCCACAGGTGTACACAATATGATAAAGCAAGGTCAGGTGAAACTGTTGCTTTGAACTTACAATGAGCTTATAGAATGAAACTCTGCTTTAAACTTATTATCAACATCCTTCTGTAACTCCCCTTTTATGTAATATTTCACCTATGAGATAATTTTTTCTTAGAGAACTTTTTGTTTAAAAAGCTGAAAGCAAAAATAAAATTTTGGTATAGC
Source organism: Mus caroli (assembly GCF_978045245.1). NCBI lineage: Eukaryota > Metazoa > Chordata > Mammalia > Rodentia > Muridae > Mus > Mus caroli. Next base: position 115,200,828 of record NW_028227264.1, on the reverse strand, counting down.
CCTTTTCTGTGTTGCCCATTGTGTGTGTGTGTGTGTGTGTGTGTGTGTGTGTGTGTGTGTGTGTACGAGAGACTTTCTTTACTTTTCTCTCTGGCTCCCAAAGAGTTAATGAACTCTGAGTCTTTCCCCTGGCCAGAGAAAGCCTCACCCCACCCTGAGTCAAAGAGAAAATAGCCCAAGTAACTAAGTTTCTGAAGCTGTCAGCTTCTAGTCAGAGAGAGAGAGAGAGAGAGAGAGAGAGAGAGAGAGAGAGAGAGAGAGAGAGAGAGAGAGAGAGAGAGACCATCAGCCTCTAGCACCCAGAATAGTATGAGAGGGTTAAAGGCCAGAGGTCATCAGCTTTTGGCCTTTGGCCTTTGTCCAATGCTGTGTCCCACCTCAGTACATGACCCTGTCAGTTCAAGACCCCTGGAATAGATCCATTTGATCTATTATTATCTATTTACTACATATCTATTATATATCTACTATATTGTGGTACAGTTCTTTTTATTAGATATTTTCTTTATTTACATTTCAAATGTTATCCCCTTTCCTGGTTTCCCCTCTGAAAACTCCTTCCCCTTTTCCCTTCCCCCTCCCCCTGCTCACCAACCCACCCACTCCCACTTCCTGGCCCTGGCATTCCCCTACACTGGGTCATAGAGTTGTCACAGGACCAAGGGCCTCTCTCCTACCATTGATGACCAACTAGGCCATCCTCTGATACATATATAGCTGGAGCCATGAGTCCCATCATGTGTACTCTTTGGTTGGTGGTTTAGTCCTTGGGAGCTCTGGGGTTACTGGTTAGTTCATATTATTGTTCCTCCTATGGGGCTGCAAACCCCTTCAACTCCTTGGGTCCTTTCTCTAACTTCTTCATTAGGGACCCTGTGCTCTGTCCAATGGATGGCTGTGAGCATCCACTTCTGTATTTGTCAGGCACTGACAGAGCCTCTCAGGAGTCAGCTATATCAAGCTCCCATCAGCTACCACTTGTTAGCATCCACAATAGTACACAGTCACAGTGATGTATCTAGAAACCACATTAATCTGTTTAACACATTGCTAATTGGTAAGCACTCATATAAAAAAAATAAAATAAAATTGTCATTAATGTTTACTATCTAGACGATCTCAGGAAAATCCAAATTTTAAAAAATACAGACATGTTTTACTCTATATTTTTGTCTCTGTTTAGCTTTAAGGTGAGAATAAAGCATGTATCTGACTATACTGTTATACACTAGTAGATGTCAAAATTAATCGTAGTTTTAAGATTATCATACTCAAGTATCTAGCAAAACATTGTTTCCTTTGAATGTATTTGTTAATTTTTTGCATGTATAGGTGTATGTGCAGTGTATGCATGTGTGTATGCATATTTACATGTGGCGGGGATTCATGTGTATGTGTGTGTGTGTGCACAAGCAAATGTATATACGTATGTGCACGTGTGTGCTCATGCATATGGAGGCCTAAGGGATGATATTGGGTATCCACCCCAATCACTCCTCACTCTGCTGAGGCAGGGTCTGTTGGCCAACTGTGAGATCACCGATTCTAGCTAGCCAGCTTGCCCCAAGTATCCATTGTCTCTCTACCCCCAGACGGCTGGGGTTAGAAGTAGCTGCCATACCTTCCTGGCTTCAACGTGGGTGCTGGGGACCTGAAGTCTTGTCCTCATGCTTGCAAGACAAATGCCATATTCCACTGAGTGGTCTCCCCAGCTTCATGTTGGTCAACGTTAAAATAGCTCTTCATTTCCATAGCGTCACCGAGTTAGCGTTAACATTTGTCAAAACAACTGCACAATCAACAATCTACTCGGCTGAGGTGTTGCCGTGGGTGTGCGCACTTTCACAAAGAAACCCAGCGTCTTAAGATGAGCTTTAAGTATGAAATGCAGACCTGATGTTACCACGGCGTTCATTCTCAGGATGAGGCAGCAGTCCACTTTCTCCCCAAACCTGCAGCAACTATAATGAATTCTGAGCTAGTCTTGTTCAGGTCTGCCTAGCTGTCAGTCTCTGGACTTCTGAGATACAGATAGGAAAGCCATAGATGCTATACAACACATGAGAAAATGGTAAGGAGATAGAGAAAGAAAAAAAAAAACAACAACAACAATAAAATCTAATTACACGGACTTTCACTTAAAACAAAAATTGATTGAGTTCTGCCCAGAGTGGTTTGTTGTTTCCTGTGCCAGGAACTACTGTGCAGGCCCAGCAGGAAGTGTGCTGCAGAACAGGATCGCCTTACACCCTCCTTTTATGGTTCATTTCACTTATTTAATGCAATCTGAGAAGCTGCAAAAGGAGCAAGTCTAAAGAGGGAAAGGGCTTTTTGTCTTGTTTTGTTTCAAGTTTCTTTGGATCAAAACATTTGTTTTTACAAGGTGCTTAAACCCTCCCCCTCTTCCCCCGGAAGAACGGGGGGGGGGGGGGGGGGTTCTAGAGTTGCCAGGTGAAGACATCTCTCTTTGTCTCTTTGAAAGCAAGACACAAAGTCCGGTTTCATCTGCTTCCTTCTCAGCCCTACTCAACATCACTCTAAACCTGAAGAATTATGACCATGCCCATGAATGGTCTAAGCCATCTTGCATGCCATGCAAGTTCCTCATAGAATGTTTAATCCGAGAAAGAGCCCCCGACCTTAGCGGGTTATATATCTGGGATGGAAAATCACCATTCATTTGTCAAGGGGGGGCGGGGGGGGGGATGGGTTCGTTTTACTGTCTTGCTTGGAAAAATGTGTGAGGCAAACAGCTGGATTTCCTTGCAGTGTGGTATATCCCGCTCCTCACGTGCTGTCTGTCTGTCTGTCTTCCCTCCCCTCCAGGGACCTCAGTATGAACAACATCAGTCAGCTACCCACCAGTCTCCTACATCACCTCCGCTTCCTAGAAGAGTTGTAAGTATCGCTGCTGTCTGGGTGTTTCCAGTCAATGCTGAGCACATTCCTGCATTTGTCTCTCATACTTGCTATGGGAATCAGATAAAACAAATCAGGGAAGCTGTCGGCACCAACAACTCTGGCACATGAGGAAACACTTAAGTGGTGGGGGGGCCAGGGGAAGACTAGCTCAGGATTCTGGAAATCAACTTATAAAAGAGTTTACCATGAGGCTACAACTTTCTAAGGTGAGACTGAGCCAAGCAAATTAAAATTTTAAAGCAAAGGCTGTTTAAAAGAGCTGGATGACTTTCTGGAAACAGTTAAACAGCGGGGCATTAAAAGTTTGAATACTGGTTCATGTTTATTAAAATAGCAAGTAAAGCTCTAATGAAAACCAAAACCTGCCGCTCCATTCAGCCTGGGACTGGGAGGACCGAGGCCATGTTGCCTAGCACCAACACTCCTTGTCCTAATCACTTTTAATTACTATTTCCCTCCTTTTAAATGTAGCTTCCCTCGAGGCTTCAATGGAGAAAAACATGAGATCCAGAGGACTTAATGGGTTCTTCTAAACTCACTCTTAAAAAAAAAAAAATTTAAAGGAGAAAGATAAAATTAGTTAATGATGCACAGAGGAAACCTGATTGAGTCTAGTGATCACGTTCCAGAAGATGAAAAAGAACTGGATAAACCAAAACTCTGCATTGGCAAAGTCATTTGATCCTCAGACCCTGTTGAGTGATCGAAGCTCCACACCATCATGGTCCCTGGGAAAGAGGCTTGGCACCATCAGTTGGGTAAATCCTCTGACGGTTGATTAAAGGGATTGTGTCGGCAATGACCTCTTTGGAAAATGCGTCCCTTTTAAACCCTAAACTCAGGGTCCAATTTGAGGAGTAATTTAAATCTTTGGTGCACCACATGATCCACCATGGGAGGTGGGGTGTTCCATCGTAACCAAACTGTGCGTCAGGGATCATCTCCTCAAGAGGGTAATATTCCCAAATTCTCCATGCTAGCCCTTTATCCTTTCCTTTGTCATGGTGTTATTGCTTAAAGAGCATTATTGTTCTTATTCCTAGAAAGAGTATAACCAATTGGTTATCACGTGGTATGGTGGGGAATCAGGATAGTAATTTATATAGCAAGGGTTGTTTTTTTTTTTATCATTTAGAGAATATATTCAGTCTATATCTAGACTTCTCTCTCTTCCTCTGTACACTCTATCACGTTCACTTACATGGCTACAACTTAGCCTTCAAAAAAGCTAGGAGTATATCTGCCTTAGTCATGGGCTGTGCATAATAAATCATAAAGTTCTGAAAAATAGCAAGTGAAATACTTCAGAGGAGCTTCACACACAGTGTGTGTGTGTGTGTGTGTGTGTGTACATGTATGTATGTGTGTGTACATGTATGTATGTGTGTGTACATGTGTGTGTGTGTACATGTATATATGTAGTGGTTGCTTTGAGTAAATTTCAAACATCAGGCCTGCTGGCTTAACTGCAACTCTCTTGTTCTCATTGCCCTGCCCAATTAAAATGCAAAATTTAGCTCTCTGCACCATCGTATTACTAAGATAAAAAACTATGTACCCTTTCCTCTTTTCTTTTTAAATATCACAAGGCACAATGCTTCCTTTCTTCCCCAACACATACTTCAACTTTAGACCACAAACTGAATCAATAAATAATTCACTTCCCCCAAGGACTTTTCGGCGTCTCCGCCCCTCCACTAGTGACTTAGCCCATTCAAAATAACTCCTCTGTCTTCTTGAAGTAAATGTTAATTCTGTCTCAAGGGCAGTTTGTCAAGAGATAATTGAGAGGGGGAAGCAGACTAAGGGGGCAGGGAGGGGGGGGTGAGAACACCATTCTAAAATGCGGCTTTAATGAACAATCTCATATTTATCTCTCTGGAAGCTCTATCCAATACCTTGGTCATAGAACCAGAGAATTCCAGAATTAAAGGTCACTCTTTAAAAACGATCCCATTCTCTTTGTCTGCTCTGGAATTTGATCTGCTGAGCTGACTGAATTGCTGGATTTAAGGTTAAGACTGAGACCCATGAGATGGCTCAGGAGAGAAAGGCGTTGTTGGCCACCAATCCATCACCAGACCCCAAGTGGTGGAAGGAGAGAAACAACGCCTCTAAACTTTCCTCTGAGTGCTCTATACAAACATGTGAGCACACACACACACACACAGGCACACATAGGGTGTAGCATACACAGATGGGTGGGGAGGTTGGAAGGATGTGGGAGGAGTTGGGGGAGGGTAAACCATGATCAGCATATATTGCATGAAACAAATGTCATTCAAATTTTTAAACTAAGAAAAAAAAACATAAATAAAAGAAGCAACAAAGACCAGAGAGAAAGCTGAGAGGTTAAGTATATATTTCATTGTTGCAGAGGACCCGAGTTTGGCTCCCAGCACTCAACATCAGTATCCGTGTATAAATCCCGCTCCAGGAGGCCCATTTCCTTCCTGTGACCTCCACAGCCACCTACACTCACAAGTATACACAGATGTGTAGCTGAAATAAAATAAAACATTTTTAACAATAAAAAGAAAAAAGAATATAACAACAAATGCTGGTGGGGATGGATACAGAAGGAAATCCTTATAGACTGATAATGGGAAGGTAAACTGGTCCTGGCTTTATGAAAATCAATTCAGAGATTTCTCAAAAAAAAAAAAAAAAAAACTAAACTAGATTTGCTGTGTGACCCAACTCTACCACTCTAGGGTATTTATCCACAGACTCTAAGTCAACATAACACAAGCATACTTGCACATCAGTGGGGTTTGCAGCATTGTTCAGTTTTTATATAACAGAGCCAATGCAGGGCCCAACAACAGAGAGAGCTGGACAAGGAAAACATGGAAAATAGAAACAATGGAATGTTTGTCAGCCACCAAGAGATGAAGTTATGTCAACCGCAAGAAAATGGATACAGCTGGAGATAATCATATTAAGCCAATTAAGCCAGTCACAGAGAGACAAATACATTCTCTCATTTTTGTGGTCCTAGATTTTATATAGTCACATATAAACACATATAACTACATCACATATACATATACACATATACACAAATACACATATATACACATATACATATATACACATATGCATATGTGTGTCTCTGTGTGTATGTATGTATATTATATATATATTACAATTATAATATATATTATATTATATAGTATGTTTATATAAAACAACAGCAGAAGTGAAATTGTCCACAGAAAGAAAGGAGATAAACAAGAATAAAAGGAATAAACAAGGAGGAATCACATATATGCTCAACATAAAATGTGTGCCTTTGTGAAAATAAAACAATAAATTAGTTAAAAATTAAAAATAATAGTCTTAAAGCAAAAATAATAGCTTCCTTTCTTCTGGTCAATGTGGTTGTTATACATTACACCACTACATCATCTTACCTCATAAAGATAGAAAGAACCAATCCTGTTTAGCAGACAGGGAAACTGAGGCTGAGAGAGAATAAGAGAGACTTGAGTAACAACGTTGGATGGCGTCAGAGCTAAGAGCTTGGCTGGGGTCCCAGCTAAGCCATGAAGTGACTTTCAGATCTGTGCTTGAAAGGAAGAGAGAGAATGAGAAGCTACACGTGGCTCTCCTGGACCTCTCACTGCAGGTACCAGGTACAGGACGCTTCCCAATCAGACACCTTTGACTCAGGAAGGAAGGAAACGGAGATGCGTGGTGGTTGATGTGCATCTGGGTGCCCTTGCCTGTGTGTGGGAGAAGGAGAAAGCATGAGCTGGAAGGCAAGAGCCACAGAGCCAGGGGAGGAAGCATAGACTCAGATGCTAATCCCATAGCCTCGTTCCTGAGAATCATCAGCACAGTCTCAAAGCGTAAAGTCTGGCATGGTTCAGCAGGCCCAAAACGTTTGTTAATAATATTTTTATGTATAAAAATATGTACTTAACACCGCCGTTTATATAGTATTCTCCTTGAGCAAACAAATTGCCATCCATGCTGGCGGACCCAGGTGTTTAGAAATCCGTACATGTGTGACATTGTGACGTTGAAGGCGCTATTGACAAGGTAGTAGCCTCCCCCTCAGCTTACCCAACCAAATGTTGTCTCCTTATAGCCAAGTAGATTGCTGTATATAGTATCAACAATAAAATCCCATCACAACAGTCTTTAAAAATCACTGTTAATGAACACAAATCACCATCCTTTCCTCTGACAACCCAGTACATCATTTCCCTAGTTTACTTCATCTGTTATAAACTTCATGTGAAATATATATGCATATACATCATATGCATATACATCATCTACATATACATCATATACATTTACATCATATATATCATAAACATATATACATCATATACATATACATCATATGCCATAAATATACATATACATCATATGTATATACATCATATGCATATACATCATATATCATAAATATATACATCATATATATCATATACATATACATCATATATCATAAATATATATACATCATATACATATACATCACATATGTCATAAATATACATATATATCATATGCATATACACCATATGCATATACATCATATACATTTACATCATATGTGTCATAAATATATATACATCATATACATATACATCTATTTCATAGTGCTATAGACAGCAATGTAGACAGCTGTGGCTCACAGTTTACCCATCATTTAAGCTTAACAAAGGTATCTTAGTTGAAAATATAGTAAGGACACAATTGTAAGGATATTCAAGGAGTTAATTATTTTAAGTGTGTCTCTGGGTAACATGTCTCCCTGCAACAAATACTTCAGAAAAAAAAAATGCTATCATGGAAAATGATCTTCCTCTCTTGTTCTTGGCATCCAGGGATAGTGAGGCTGTTCCAAGCTTTGGCATATTTGTTTCTTTGTTTGTTAATCTATTCTAGTGACCGGGTATGCACAGGCCAATCAAAGAGGCAAAGAAAGGGAGAGCCTTTTTCTTAATGTATAGTCTATTTCCCTGAGAGAGGCACACAGCACACACATCCAGAATCCCAGGGCACCCTGGTCTGCATGTGCCAGTTACTGGCATTGAACCTCACTGGGCCTTGGGTGATCAGTAGTGAAAGCCACCCCACCTGTCCTCTGGGATATTTCTGAGAACCAGATGTCAGGATTGAAAGGATTTGGGCAACCCTCAACTTACATTTTGAGTTGTCGTGAAACGCAAACACCTTTAAAGTTCTGCCTTTCCAGTTTCATAAGCCTGATTTTGCAGGAACCCCAGGAACGTGGGATCAGTGGAGGAAAAGCCGGTTGCTGCTGTAATAGAGAAAGTCAAGGATGCCAGATAGCTCTTTACCAAATTTTGACATCTTGAACAATCGCTGCGTTTGTCACCAACATTTTTTTTCTTCCAGCTCCCCTCGCTCTGTTAAGGACTTCATGTTCTTCTTTTGTGGGCAAACAAAAGATTCTGCATTTGGCCTTCCAAGTGTGGCTCAGAGTTCAGGAGCTAATGGCAGATGGTGTCTGTTGCTGGCATCTACAAGTTAGAGTAAACTTAGATTGGAATTCTGATTAGAGCAGGCAGTTGTTTCCATTTTAAATATTCCCAAGCCTTCATTTCCAGCTTGCATCTTAAAATCGTCCCAGATTTTAGTGCTATTGGAATCAAATTGTCGACTCACAAAGAAACATGAGAGGCTCTAGGGAGGTCCGCTTTTAAGTTACCATTGTTCCCTGGAACGATTTGCTCGTATTATGGTTGGCTTTGAAGAACCTCTACATAAATAGTAGATATCTATCATTACCAATGAAATTTGGAATAAGAGATACCACCAAACATTCTGAAGCCTAATCCGTGCTTGCTATTTTTACTCCCTCGCCACATGACTGAAAACGGTGAGAACCACCATCCTGCGTGTCTTTTGAGATTTTTCTTCAAGGAAGAACCGTAGTAGACTATAGCACACGTTACTTTTTGCTTGTCAAGTGAAAATACTGTCATACCTATGAACCATCTTCATGCCCTTAGGTCTTAGCATGTCTTGAGTCTCTTATTTACACAGAGCTGACAATTGTTTTCCAATTCGACCAGCTAGAACTTTCCAGTATGATTTCGTACCAATGATTTTGGTTCTCTTCCAAATAAAAAACCCACCTAGCTAGATATACACCCTTAGGTATCTTTTATTGTGTGTACCTTGTTGCTAATTAGAACACGTTTTAAAGGGTTTTTTTAATTTGTCTCCTCTGTATCTCTGTAATGTGCCTTCATCCCTAACTTCTATGAAATATAAATGCCCACCCGATTTCTCCACTTAATTTTCTCATTTTTTTCTTAGTGCTTCTTACGTCCACCACTCAACATGTGGAGAGGACTTGGGTTTGGTTGCCAGCACCCACATGAGGAACTCCCACATTTAACTCCAGTTCCAGTTGATCTGGCACCTTCTTATGGCCCCCATGGGCTCTGCATACACATGGTGCCCTTAGATATATGCAGACAAAGCACACATACATAAAGAATAAAAATACATGGGAAGAGAAATCTCATAGGATTCCCACCTCTAGGAAAAGCACTGGAGGCAACTAAAGAATACTGAGAACAGGAGGGTCATCAACAAGGATGAGCCCTTAATTGTCATCCAATACCAAGTGGCCATCCCTGAAATCGTACGCACATGAGCCACACTGAACTCAACAGGGATGTATACATCTCTGTGAATCCATACATAATAATGGCAACTTAGAAAAAGAGGCTGTCTTAGTCAGGGTTTCCATTCCTGCACACACATCAGGACCAAGATGCAAGCTGGGGAGGGAAGGGTTTATTCAACTTAGACTTACACATTGCTGTTCATCACCAAAGGAAGTCAGGACTGGAACTCAAGCAGGTCAGGAAGCAGGAGCTGATGCAGAGGCCATGGAGGGATGTTCCTTACTGGCTTGCTTCCCCTGGCTTGCTCAGCCTGCTCTCTTATAGAATCCAAGACTACCAGCCCAGAGGTGACACCACCCACAAGGGGCCTTTCCCCCTTGATCACTAGTTGAGAAAATGCCCCACAGCTGGATCTCATGGAGGCATTTCCCCAACTGAAGCTCCTTTCTCTGTGATAACCCCAGCTTGTGTCAAGTTGACGCATAAAACCAGCCAGTACAACTGGCATTATCTAAACATCTAAACGTGGCCCACTTGACCACCCGGGAAAGGAGAAAAATTATGTCTTTTGTCTAATTATAATAATTAAATAGCTCTAGAAGTGCCTAACATTTATGAATTGCTTAGTTACCAAAAAAAAAAAAAGAGGTAGCTACTATTTATACGTCCACAGTACAACATCTTACTGAAAGGACTTCAGATTTCTGAATTTCAATCTTGTTTGTAATACAAAGGGAGTCTTCTTTGATTTTTCTAATCTGACTACATAAAAGCTAACCATTTTGGGATCATCATGCCAAACATGAAATAATTAGAGTCAGTTATATTTAGAAACATGATCAATAATCTTGATTGATTGATTGATTGAAGGATTGATTGGCTGATAATGAATATCTTTGAGCTCCCTGTTCTGGGCAGGCAATAATCAGACCACACATCAAAGGGCAGAAAATGAAGCGTCACGGGCAGTACTGTGTCGAATGTAGCTGTGGATTGAGGTCACTAAGGCAGATCTCACAGAGGAGTTAAAACAGAGCTTTATTAGACTATGGCTTAAAAACCACGGATCTTTATGCTCATTAAAGATCTCCTAGTTGTTCTGGAAGAATTTACTCAGCTCACAGATTTTAGGCTTCAACAATTATTAGCCTGTGAACCCTGAAATCTGAATATTCCTCATCCTACCTAATACTGAAAGTGAATGCACAGTTCATGAACACGCGGTCCTTAAACAGTTTTTGGTTGACTTTGGCTAACTGAGCTGAGGGAAGTGATGGACTGGCTGTCACAGCTTTTAAGCATCAGGATGTATTAAGGCATACTAGAAAAGGCATGCAATTCTTTCCTGGTGAGAGAATCAGTTGAGACGGTATTGGCATCCTTTCAAGTAAGATAACTGAGTTGCCTGCAGCAAACGTGACCAAAGATACTCTCAGAAGCACCTGCAGAAATTTCACTCTTAAATGATACTTTGACAGTAATTATTCAGATAAATTATAACCTGGAAGAATACAAATAAAAGCAGAAGCAGTAGAGAACCACTATCTTCAGTAGAGACGAAATCAGAAAGAAGGAAATGGCCCCATTATACTGGCAATAGTTACACATCACCCAGATCTTCAGGATGGGAAAACTGCTCAACCCTGACGTCAGCACTCTTCAAATTTCTAGAGCAAAGTGGCATTTATTCATAAGATTGTGTGCCCTCTAGGTCTCATAGGCTTTTAAAAGTTGGAAAATTATTTTCTGTGACCTGGCAAAACTTTTCTTGGTCTTCCTATTAAATCACAAGAATTGTCATATTACTGGTACATTCCCCTTTGATTGCTTGAGTGGCTCCTCTGGTGTACAGCTCCCATGTCCCACACGGGTCTACATCAAAAGTTCCAGGCCAGGCAGGGCTACCAACAGGACTCTCACTGAAGAATACCACTTCCTTTTCCTTTTTTGCCCCTTAGTTAGGGACATGAAGACAAAGAAGCAAAGTGATTTTCAAAGAAAAAAGAAATGTTTTCACAGCAAGTTAATGTGAAGAAAAATAACCAAAAAGGGAAAGGAAAAAAAAACTGACTAAATTAGAAGTCGTGAAGTTCACAGAAGAGCCAGGCAGCCATGTTCCTTGCTCAGATCTAAAAGCACTGTGTAGTTCATGGGCCTATCCCTAGCAGTGGCTCCAGGCCTTTCCAGAGAGACTCAAACAGAGAACACAGTCCAATGCCCCATCCACCCTCAGAACCCAGCCCATAGGATATTCAGAACATTCGCTGTCTTTCAAGGGCAAAGTAGGGGGCAGAAAAAATCAGACTTCCCTTTTATAAAATAAAGCAATGACCAGAAAAAAAAAAAAAACACAAGAGTTCATATCACTTTAAAATTTCAACTTACTTTAGAGATTCAGTGATATTTATACACTCTGAAAGATGTTTTAGATTATTATTACAATAGCAAATGTTTGGGGGAGGAGGGTGCACCAATAATCTTTTGCAATGTAATGTTCTTTTTTTCTTTCCGTGGAAGTTATATAAAGAAAGCAAGCCGGGCATGGTGGCGCACGCCTTTAATCCCAGCACTTGGGAGGCAGAGGCAGGCGGATTTCTGAGTTTGAGGCCAGCCTGGTCTACAAAGTGAGTTCCAGGACAGCCAAGGCTATACAGAGAAACCCTGTCTCGAAAAACCAAAAAAAAAAAAAAAAAAAAGGAAGCAAGTATCGTTGAGATAATGTAATTCACTCGTGGTGCAGCGTCATTCAGGATAACTTTTGTATTATAATATATAATTTACTATAATAAAAGATGGGAGATTTTTAACTTATTTTAGAAACAGGAATGATGAAAGAGATTTTGTTTTATAAAATAGTGATTTTTTTTTTTTTTTTGAGACAGGGTTTCTCTGTGTAGCCCTGGCTGTCCTGGCACTCACTTTGTAGCCGAGGCTGGCCTCGAACTCAGAAATCCGCCTGCCTCTGCCTCCCGAGTGCTGGGATTAAAGGCGTGCACCACCACTGCCCAGCTGGGGTTTGTTTTAGAAACAGAGTTTTAAAGAACAGCTTTCAACCAAATGTCAACTAGATCTCTAGGACTGAACTATTAGTCCACATCATCACAGGGAAGGGAAGATTTGTGTGTGGCTCTTACTGTTTACATACTATGTACACATTTCACAGTCTGAGGAGGGTTCCTCCCCCCCATGTAGTTTAGAGGTGTTTAAGTTTTAAAGTTCTTTAAGTCACCCCCACATGATAAAAAAATAAAAAATAATAATTCTTTCCTTAAGTTGTTGTTTTTGTCTGTGGGAGAGACGCTGCCATCGAGCTAGCCCACAAAACAGCTACTAGCATAATGCAAATTCCTTTGTTTTGGAGCAGACTGCCATGGTAACAGGTCAGTGGTTCACAGACTAGCTCTTCATACAGACTCCGAGGCATCGGAAGTCTCTATGCAGAGAAGAAGAGAAATAATAAATAAATAAATAAATAAATAAATAAATAAATAAAGTGAAGTAAGTTGCAAGAAACATAACCCAAAGACGTTTACCTTAATGAGTGAAGCTGACTAGAATACAACTTTAAAAAAAAAAAACTTTTTAAAGGCTTATTGCAGCTACAGACACGAGCTCAAGGGTTACTGGTTAGTTCATATTACTGTTCCTCCTATAGGGCTACAGACCCCTTTAGCTCCTTGGGTACTTTCTCTAGCTCCTCGATTGGGGGCCCTGTGTTCCACCCAATAGATGACTGTGAGCATCCACTTCTGTATTTGCCAGGCACTGGCATAGCCTCACAAGAGACAACTATATCAGGCTCATGTCAGCAAAATCTTGCTGGCATCTGCAATAGTGTCTGGGTTTGGTGGTTGGTTATGGTATGGATCCCCAGATGGGGCAGTCTCTGCATGGTCGTTCCTTCCATTTCATTTCCAAACTTTGTCTCTGTAACTCCTTCCATGGGCATTTTGTTCCCCATTCTAAAGAAGGATGAAGTATCCACACTTTGGTCTTCCTTCTTCTTGAGTTTCATGTGTTTTGCAAATCGTATCTTGGGTATTCTAAGTTTCTGAGCTAATATCCACTTATCAGTGAGTGCATATCATGTGAGTACTTTTGTGATTGGGTTACCTCACTCAGGATGATATCCTCCAGATCCATCCATTTGCCTAAGAATTTCATAAATTCATTGTTTTTAATAGATGAGTAGTACTCCATTGTGTAAATGTACCACATTTTCTGTATCCATTCCTCTGTTGAGGGACATCTGGGTTCTTTCCAGCTTCTGGCTATTATAAATAAGGTTGCTATGAAAATAGTGGAGCATGTGTCCTTCTTACCAGTTGGAACATCTTCTGGATATATGCCCAGGAGAGGTATTGCGGGATCCTCCGGTAGTACTATGTTCAATATTCTGAGGAACTGCCAGACTGATTTCCAGAGTGGTTGAACAAGCTTGCAATCCCACCAGCAATGGAGGGGTGTTCCTCTTTCTCCACATCCTTGCCAGCATCTGCTGTCACCTGAATTTTTGATCTTAGCCATTCTGACTAGTGTGAGGTGGAATCTCATTTTGCATTTCTCTGATGATTAAGGATGTTGAACATTTTTTCAGGTGCTTCTCAGCCATTCAGTATTCCTCAGTTGAAAATTCTTTGTTTAGCTCTGAACCCCATTTTTAATGGGGTTATTTGAATTTCTGGAGTCCAGCTTCTTGAGTTCCTTGTATATATTGGATATTAGTCCCCTATTGGATTTAGGATTGGTAAAAATCCTTCCCCAATCTGTTGGTGGCCTGTTTGTCTTATTGACAGTAGCTGCATATGTAGCAGAAGATGGCCTAATTGGCCATCATTGGGAGGAGAGGCCCTTGGTCTTGCAAAGATTATATGCCCCAATACAGGGGAATGCCAGAGCCAGGAAGTGGGAGTGGGTGGGTTGGGGAGCAGGGCAGGGGGAGGGTATGAGGGACTTTTGGGATAGCATTTGAATTGTAAATGAAGAAAATATCTAATAAAAATTGTTTAAATAAAAAAATTTAAAATTTTTAAAAGATTTATATTTTATTTATTTATATGTATGTGTCTACACTGTCACTGTCTTCAGACACACCAGAAAAGGGCATTGAATCCCATTATAGGTGGTTGTGAGCTACCATGTGAATTGAATTCAGGACCTGGGAAATGAATCCAGGACCTCTGAAAGAGCAGTCACTGCTCTTAATTGCTGAGCCATCTCTCCAGCCCTAAAAATATTTTTTTTAAATACAGTATAATCTGATCATGGTTTCCCCTACCCCATCTCCTCCCAGATCTCAAACCTCTCCGACACTCCCCCCCCCACACCCCATCCCCACAGAGCTCAGGGCACCATGAAGAAGAAGTGGAAAGAGTGTAAGAATCAGAGAAGTAACCCCACCCCCATCCAACTCCATGTCTTCTTTTTCTCTCTCTTCAGAAAACAGGAAAAACAAACAAATGGGGAGAAAGAAACAGAATAAAATGAAGTAAATAGACAAAAAAAAAATCAAAACACTAAGAAACATACACATGTAGACACAAGAGACAGAAAGAGGCAGAGACAACACTTTTAAAAAACAAAACTTGGAAATCCAAACAGATAAGCAAAAAAATAATAATAATAATAACAAATAAGTTTTTTTAAGTGCCAAAACAAAACATTATGAGACAAAACATCTTCAAAAAAAAATCACTGGATTCATTTTGTGTTGACCATCTAGAGCTGAGTATAGGTCTCCTTTAGTTGTAGATTTCATTCTCTATGGGAGAGAATGTTTTTTGTAAGAAGTTGTCAGTTGTAGATGCTTCTGGGTTAGGGGTGTGGAGTTGTGGTCAGTTCACCTCTCAGTGCTGGGAGCCCATCTGACTCGGACACTCGCTGGCTCTATGCATGCCGCTTTCGTCTCTTGTGAGTTCATACGTAGGCCAGTGTCTTCCATCCCATTGAGGACTGAGTGTTTCGGGCCTCCCACTCTCTGCACATTGTCCAGTTGTAGGTCTCTGTATTCGTTCGCTTCTCTGGTGCTGGCTGAGTGAGACACTGACCTATAAGTAAATTCAATAAGTAGCTCTTGGGTTGATGTCATGGACAGCTCCTTCTATAGAGTATGCATACTCTTATTCAGAATTTCGTATTGTAACTTGTATCACTACTCAGATTCAGGTGGGCAGTGCATGATACACTCCTGCCTCCAGAATGTTGCTCTTCCCTTTTTAACCAAAGACATTACACCTTGACTCTAGTGGTGTGTTCATAACAATGTAAATTGTTTCTTCTTCTACACCAGGATCTGCTACCTCCACTGTTTCTCTAGTATCCCCTACACCAGGTCTCCTGTCTGAATACCCTAAGTGCTTTTGTTCTTGGCCCTTTAGGATATTCCTATAAGAAGAATCCATTCAAAATGCAGGCTTGTTCACGTCATTCTCTAACTCTTGCAGACCATATGAGGTCCTCCATCGCCATTTAAGCACCAGCCCTGGACAGCCTCTGACCCCAATCCCTGGCATTCTCTGCTTAGCCAGTCTCCATACTCGTCCTGTAGAAGCATCTAGACCACACCACAAGCACAGTACTCTACCCTGCCCTTCACAGTATAGCTCAGACCTCTGTTGAAATATCCTCAAAGCAGAAAGGCTCCCCTATACCCCCTATACCACAGTATCAAAAATAATCACCCTCCACGACCACAGCCCACAGTTCCCTATCTCTTTACCTTTGTTATTCTTTTCTTAGAAAACTTTTCATGTTATGTTGTTTGTTTACCTTTGGGTCCAATGGCAATGCCCTTGCCATTAGAATGTAAGCTCAATGAGCTCAGAGGTGGAGGGGCTCCACTACTGTAACACCAAAGCAGTCCCTGCACGGGGGCTCAACAAAATGCTCGCTGGATACAAGCTTGTATGAAAAAAAAAAATGATAGCACGCGTTTCTTCTCAACTCCAAATGGCTGTTAGGCACACAGAAGCCGGCTATGTTGTGATAGCTCAGGTGTGCCAACTGCAGGTTAACAGTACAAAGATAAAAGGCAGCAGAAGCAAAGACAGCGAGTGTGGACGATTGGGACAGCTTTGTAAACATGATTCCTTGGGACCAGCGTTCGCGCAGGTGTGATACTTCCTTGCCAGCTAAATAAGCCTTCAATCATCCACTTGTTTGCAGAAGATAACCCAGGCTTATATTGATCCAGTTAGTCATCCAAAAGAGTCCGCAAGGCTGTGGGACAGTTTGGATCCACAGCTCCACAACGTTATCTGGGGGCCCAAGTCACTTCGCTCCTTTGGGGGAGGGTGCACTCTTGTGTGTGAGTGTGGGCACATGCACGTACCACTGCTTGCAGGTGGCAGTCAGGAAACAACCTCTGGTGTCCTATTTGTTTGAGTGGAAATCTCTTTATTATCTAATACCTAACTGAGTCAAGCTTCGGGGAGTCTCTTGTCTTTTCCTCTCAACTACTGCTGAGCAACTGGCATTGCGGGCGAGCACTCCTGCACTTGGCTTAAGTTGCCTCTGGGGATCAGATTTGGGTCCTTACACCTGTACATCTAGCATTTTACCCACGGAGCCATCTCCTCAGCCCTCTCCACTCTTCCAATCAGAATCAGTGATGGTGTTTCAGCAGTCGTCTCCACAGGACAGGCAAGGTTGAGGAAGTTGGGAACAAGCAACGTCCTTTTAGGAGATGATGGAGAAGCTGCACGTAGCATTTTTATATAGTCTGACTTAGTCATGTAACCACAGGAAGATGGGGAAGGGGCATGGGAACGGCTACAAAGGCTCTAAATAAGTATCCATGCCTGTAAACTCTTAATTCTATTAGGGGAAATGGCCCTTGGAGAAGGGAGTGACCCATACTGGAGGACCGTTGTTGGTCCTAACTACTAGCTAAATGCTACTTGGGCAATGCACCATGCCCCCAGCATTTCTTGAGAACTTTAGACTAGGTTCAGAGGGCAAGCCCTGGGGTATGTGTTACATGACAAGCAGAATACAAAGCACAGATCCTATAACCCACCATCCGGGTAGAAACTGCTACCAAAGGAGTTTAGGGTATAGAAATTAGAAATCTCAGAAATGAGGTTGCTTCGAAAGACAAGAAGGGAGCAGAAGAAGATGATTCTAGGCCAGTGGTTCTCAGCCTATGGGTTGGGACCCCTTGGGGGGGGGGAGTCAAATAATCCTTTCACAGAGTCGCATAGCAAATATTCCGCATATCAGATATTTACATTAAAGTTCATTACAGTGGCAGACTTACAGTTACAAAGTAGGAACAAAACTAATTTTATGGCTGGGGTCACCACACCATGGAACTATATTAAAGAGTTCTTAACAGCATTAGGAAGGCTGAGAGGCTCTAGATGAAGCAAAGACATGGCTCCCCTCATGGGCTAGTTCAGAGGAAGAAGCTGGGTGCTTTTTTCTCCCGGGTATAAAAACTGGCAAGAATTCTTTAGTGAATTCACTAATTCAACAAGAACTGACCATACAAAGATTATCGATGAACCTACAGTGACTGGGAGCAGGGAGAGGATGAACTGAGGGACTGGGCAGAAGAAGATCACAAGGTTTCTTACAGAACAGATGTATGGGGAAATTCTAAGCCCTTTGGAATCACCTTGGTCAAATATTAAGTGGAATTACATCTGATTAACGCGTATTTTCTGAAGACCTGCCATGCTGAGGTTAGTGGATCCCAACTTTTTGTTCACTGTATATATTTAAAACCGAATATTTCTTCCTTAGTCTTTTTTCCACAAATAAACCTGGTACACAGCAATCATCCCTTGGTTTTTATTCTGGAGTTTAATTATTAATTTCAGAATGAGGTCCTACATTGTTTTGCTGTTTGAAAAGCATTTTCATGGCCCATGAGGACTATGGGAAGAAGAACACAGAATGCAAACTCTCTAAGTCTTCCAAATTACATCTGTCACAGGAAGAAAGAGCACGCACAAATTATCACAAGACAAAATAATGCCGTCATGGGCCTGGAAGGGACCTGGGGTGTCCTCTTGCCTGAGCGTTCCATGTTGTTAGTGATACGAAGGAGCACAGGAATTTCTACTGACTTAATAATTCAGAGCACACACAAGAATATGGGCAAGGTTTTTGTGAGAAGCACAGACCCGTTGGTATTAAACTCCTTCTAAAAACCAGGATTACAGATACTGTGGTGCAGTCATTTGAATTGGACAAATACTTGTTGGTGTCGTTATTTCTGTTTTGTTGGTTTTGAGTTTGAGACACTAGTATTGCATGCCTAAACCATCACACCTGGCTTCAAATGCTTTGTGTGTGTATGTTTGTGTGTGTGTGTGTGCACATTTGCCACATCTGTGCATGTGCTGGAGACCAGAAAAGTGTGGCAGCAGCTGGTTGTATGGGCAGTTGAGAGGTACATCATGTAGAGACTCGGAACTGAACTCGGGTCCTCTAGAAGAACAACAAGTGACTTAACCTCTGAGCAAATCTCTCCAACCCAAGTATCTTTGATACAAATACTATTTAGTTCTATTTGTAAGATAACTGCATTATTTGTTTAAATATCCATGTGTGGTTGAGTGTCAGTGGAATGGGCTAGCAAGTGGATGGATATTTAAAGTTGTACAGTGACTGGCTTCTTTCAGTCACGACACTAGTTCTGCATGATGGATTCTCTGCCTTTGGATATAATATTAAGAGAATGTATTTGAGGCCATCAGGCCCTTCAGAAAAGAAGTTCTACTCAAGTGGACCAACTCTACCTTTACCCCTAACATACATCTTTACTGCTGCAAGATGGGGCTGTCTTGACCTGCGGTGTTCTGACTCTAGCATGAGATGAGATTCTCAGCAGATTCTGAGCTCTTCTGGCTCATATTAGCCTAGGGTTTCCTGCTTGATATTACCACCAAACATCCTGGGCTATGGCTTCCATGTGGCTTCTAAATTAGTACAGAACCAAGCATTGGAGTTGCATAGTCATTTTGCATATTTTTTCAATGAAATGATTGTAAGGATAAGTTTTCAAATGTCACTAGGAAAAGATGACAGAATTTGCCATGAAGTCATCTATCTTAGCACATCTTACACTAAGCTCTCTGTTTCCAATTTAAGGTATTAGCCAATTAAGGCTAATTAAGGCCAATTAAGGCATGTTAAATTAAGCTTCTCTATCTTGTGGTTTAGGAACAAACTAGATGTGATAATACACATTCTTATTTTACAATATTTAAAAAATGAATATATCCTGGTCTAATTACAGTGAAAATATTCTTGTTTGAT
Source organism: Mus caroli (assembly GCF_978045245.1). NCBI lineage: Eukaryota > Metazoa > Chordata > Mammalia > Rodentia > Muridae > Mus > Mus caroli. Next base: position 115,181,014 of record NW_028227264.1, on the reverse strand, counting down.
TATTTCCTATTATAAAACAGTGGTTGTAAAACTTAAGTCCCATTTTGATATGACAAGTTTGTTTCAAATTACTATGAAGTTAGTTTTTTGTTTAAAAACTTAGAGGCAAGAATAGATACATATAGAGTACAAGCTGTTAAAGGACTTAGCGTAAAATAAGTTATTTCATTTTTTTCTTAGGCACCTCTTCTGCCAACACTTTCTTGGAAATTTAAAGTGTTTGCAAAATATAAGAAAACAAGGTTCTTTACAATTGCCTGTGTGACCTGAACATGCTTATATGGCATTTTTAACAGTGAAATGATTCACACTTGAAGAAAACCGTGCTGACTGTGTCTTTCTCTCCCCGTCTCTCCCCTCACCACTGAACCCCACAGACGTCTTGCTGGAAATGCTTTGACATACATTCCCAAGGGAGCGTTCACGGGCCTTCACAGCCTCAAAGTGCTGTAAGTAAACCAAGTGTTGTCGCTTGAAGACAGTCGTGATTTTCATGTCACATGACTACTAATTAATGTGCAAATATGGGGTGCAATTTGGATCTTTGAGGTGACTCAATGAAGTCCCTCTCTGCCTGTGCTGATGTCATAAAGCCATGTCATACTTGGCTGTGATCCGTGTGTGACAGTTCCTCTCTTCTCCTCTAGCATTATGTCTAAAGTCACTGGCCTCTAAGTAACCACCTTACCTACTCACACATGCAAGAATGTCTTTCGTTCTCCATGTCATGCAGTTGGGGAGCATGTCCCTAGAGACTCTGGTCACTAATTGAATAGCTCACTGTGGTACCAGCATATGAGATCACAGCTTCAAATTTCCTTGAAGTTTGCTTCCTTAGGATAAACCAAGTAAGGACCCACTCAAACATACTAAATTTGGGTGCGTAAGTAGAAAACCTGGTGTACGGCCTAGCCAAGTGGACAGCCGTTCATTAAGAAATGTTGGATTAGGGATGTAGCTTACTGGTACACTTGCCAACTATACCCAAAGCCCTGAGTTCTATCCAAGGGAGAGAGTTGGGGAGCAGAAGAAAGGAAGTCTTAAATGTGTTTATACATAAATGTCCTTAACATTCATTGTCCACTTCCAAATTTGTTGCCATAAAATTCAGTACTATTGCATTCTATCTTACTTTGAATTTCTATTACTGTATTGAGACACCAAGACCAAAAGCAACTTAGGGAGGAACGTTTTTACTTGCCTTACATATCCCTAACTACAGTCCTTCAAGGGAAGCCAAAGTAAGAACTCAAACTTGGCAGAAACATGGAAGCAGGAGCTGATGCCCAAGCCATGGAAAGGTGCTGTTTACTGGCTTGCTCCTCCTGGCTTGCAGAGCCTGCTTTCTTCTAGCACCCAGATCCACCAGCCCAGAGATGTTACCACCCACAATAAGCTAGGCCTCCCACATCAATCACTGATTAAGAAAACAGCCTACAGGCTTCTCAGGCTTGTCTGATCTTGTAGAGGGATTTTCTTAATTGAAGTTACCTCTTCTAACTTGTGTCAAGTTGACAAAAAAAACCAAAACAAACAAACAAACAAACAAACAAAAAAACCTATCCAATACAAATTCTTCTTCTTCTTCTTCTTCTTCTTCTTCTTCTTCTTCTTCTTCTTCTTCTTCTTCTTCTTCTTCTTCTTCTTCTTCTTCCTCTTTTTCCTCTTCCTCCTCCTCCTCTTCCTCCTCCTCCTCTTCCTCCTCCTCCTCTTCTTCTTCTTCTCCTCCTTCTCCTTCTTTTCACAGTCAAACTCTGTTTCAGTGCATCCTGGTTTGGAGCATCTAAGTAAAGAAAATGGTAAAAGTTTCAAGTCACTTAAATTTTATCCACAAAACAATATCTTGATTTAATTTCTTTTTCATTGAGATAAAAGTTAACTCTCCAAAAGCACTGGATTTATTTATGCCTACTAAAAATTGCTCCAGTAGCCCAAGATACATGTACATTTTTAAAAGCTTAATTAAGTTTAATATTTTATTAAAAATTAAATTTTATAGCAGAATCATTGTTTGTTCCTCTAATATTACTGGGTTTGACTTCCCTTCTATTTGGGTCATTTGTGCTATTAACAGAAATATTGTAGGCCATATTGCCAACCCTGATGCTAACTTATTTTATATGTTAGCACCAGGTACAATAAACCTACATCTCAGAGAACCCAGCAAGATGTTTGAACCATTCAAAATGCATCATGAAATTCAAGTTTAAATGTTAAGACTAAAATAATTTTCTCATGGCTGTTCATATACAGTAAAATATTTGAATGGTGTTAAATAAATTATAGTGTAGAGTCTGGAGAGACGGTCTAGTGGTTAAGAACTGCTCTTAAAGAGAACCCCAAATTGAATGTCAGCAACCACATAGCAGTTCACAGCCACCTATAACTTCAGTTCCAAATGCCCCCTTCTGGCCTCCACAGTCTCCTGTCAGCTCGTAAACATATAGACAAGCACACACATGTACAGTTAATTAAAAATAAATAAAAAATAAATTATACTGTAATCAACTACTTCAACTCATTCAACAAACTGTATATTTAGTATATGAGTTAGTGTGTATATATGTGTGTGTAAGTGTATCTCAAGCCAGCATGTTTTATTTGAAATACTAGTATCAAATGAATGGCAGTGGATTATAGGATACTAAGTGTATATGACATCAAACTACACAGAAATATAATTTTAAATCCTTATTTTTAATTAAGCCTGAACTACTCAAGTTTTATACATTATTTTTTCCACCACAACATCATTTACTTCTCCTAATTTTACCATATATAATTCTAATTGCACCATCTTTCCATTGAATGCTTCTCATAATTCACTACATGTCCCATAAATTAAAGAAGGTTATTAGTATATCCCAGCTCTCTAAAAAGTACCTGAATCACAGTATACACCCAGTAAACATTTGTGAAATAAGAAAACAGACATTCTACACATCATCACTGTCTTAATTTTGTATGGTGTGAACCCACTGTTTCAAGTTTATTTATAGAATATTTATTGGGCACTTAGCAAGAAAGATGCCTTTGCCTGATATGGATCTCTGCCTGCAAGCAGGTTTCATGTGCCCAGAATGGTTCTGCACACATTCTTGCTGCTTCTTGCATTGCATTTTGCCGAAACACTCTAGACAGTGTTGGCCTGAACTGGTTTTGAAGATGAGTCTTAGAAGCTAAGCTTGAATATGGTTCAAGTTGGTCCCTCAAGGGTTCATGTGCTAGACATTTGGTCCTAGTGGGGGGAATGCTGAGACTGTAGAACCTTTAAGGGATGGAGCCTGAAGGCCACCAGGTCATTAGAAGAGCTGTTCTCAGAAGGATCAATAAAATTCTCACCAGGACTCTGGGTAATTCCCCAGAGTGTGAGTATGCGTTGTAGAAAGGGCAAACCTGGACCCCCGGAGCCTGCAGCTTCCCATCAGACCACGTGGTTGCTTCCTTGCCCATTCCTATGAAGAAAGGAAGGATTTGTCATTAAAAATCTCCTTTTATCCATTCCTGACTAACCAATTTTTCCAGTCTTCTAAGTCAGGGATTTAGCAAGGCTTGGCGATTGTGATGCCCATAGTGTCATGAAACAAATCATTACCAGAAATCACTACTAGATCGATGAAACGGATCATGGGATCTAGACATCAAGCAGATCGCCTCTGCTTCTTGGACAGAGTATATCTAGAGATGTGATCAACTGTACAGCCATAAAGCTATGAAACACTCACTCAGTCCAGTCTAGAGTTCAGCCCTGACTTCCTATGAAAGAGATTTCCCTGCAGAAAGAAAACACAGAAGCTTGAATCTGAGAGTACAACTTGGAATTAACCCTCCATGTAAGAGGTCCTGAGAGAACAGTATACTCAGAGGCACACAGATGGGAAAGACCTGGAATAAAGAGGTCGCTCCAAACGGGTTCAGACTCCCGCATTTAAAAGAGAGTTTTGAAGGTTAGAAGAAAAGCCTCAAGATTGCCACATTAGGCAGCTCGAGAATCATGTTAAAACAACGTTAATTTTTTTTCTAAGTGCAATGGGGAGCTGAAGAAAAGGTCATAGGGAAGAAATGCTCAGACTTTACAATTTAGTTAAGATCCCTAACACATTTTGAGGGTTGAGGGGCAGCAATGTCCTGCAGGAATTTTATTAGTGTTATTGCTGACTTAGAGACTGATATTCTACAAAGATCCAACTCATTAAATAACTTAAACTACCTTGACATCAGAGCAACTGTGCTCAGCATGGAGGCTCTGCCTGCTATGGAGTATTTAAAGACTGTGGGGATAGCTTTCTCCAGGTGTGATCTCAATGTGGAGTGTGAGCCAGGCTAAAGGAAGTTATCGCCCATTCTCCTTGACCCCTGACTATGCCCTGCCATCAGTGCAAGCCACCACTACCTTAATGTGTAACTCTACTGAAAGGTTGTATAAGGAGCCATCATATTTTGCATAGGAAAATGTAGGTGGATTAGGTACATCCTATTCAAAACCATTGAATAGTTGATTAAATTTGTATGTTACTAGTTTATTTCTAGTATTATAGGCTTTCTAATGGCATGTTTATGTCAAAGTAGTATTCAGTAGATTCAGTTCAAAAGCAACAAAACAAATTGTATATAGATATACACATATTAGATAGATAGATAGATAGATAGATAGATAGATAGATAGATAGATAGATAGACAGACAGACAGATAGACAGATAGATGTAATACTTGTTTGAAATTTATTAAGTTAGTAGAAAGGTAAAAGAAGCTAAGATAAAAAGTCACATTGGATTTAGTTAGCAAAGTTTGCTTTATAAATTTTCACACTGCTTCCTTTTAACTAATTGGGGCACAATCATATACAGTTCATATTGTAGCTATTATTCAATGATTTATTATTTGGGGATGGCCCATTGCTTTTAAAATCTTATTCTTCCCCTGCCTAACAAGCTTTTCTGCCCAACTTTGAAGAAGGTAGTTTGGGAACTGCTCACGTTTCCCAGTCAACCTTAAATCGCCATGCTGCGTGGAGGGAAATGATCTCCAGTGTCCTCCAAAGTGCTGGAGAAGGAATGCTGACTTAAGGCATAGGGAGTCAGTTTGACTCATCCTGGGGATGCCCCTGTGTGACTTCTACCTCTTCACCTGAACTGCAGCCCCACTGATTTGTTAGGGGTCACTCTTTTTTTCTTTCCTTTTTTTTTTCTTTTCTTGGTTTTTTTTTTTTTTTGGTTTTTTTTTTTTTTTTTTTTTTTTTTTTTTTTGGTTTTTCAAGACAGGGTTTCTCTGTATAGCCCTGGCTGTCCTGGAACTAGACCAGGCTGGCCTCAAACTCAGAAATCTGCCTGTCTCTGCCTCCAAGGTGCTAGGATTAAAGGTGTGCGCCACCACCACCTGGCATTTGGGGTCACTCTTATTTTAATAAAGAGTATTTCCTTTTTCCTAAAATGCCTAAGAATGCTCTGTTGTTCCATGTCGTATGAATGCCTTCAGGTCATGTTATCCTTCTCACACCTTGTTATTAAAAGCACAAGCCAGGGCTGGGGATGTAGCTCAGTTTGTGAAGTGGTTGCCTGATATACACAAAGCTCTGGGTTCTATCCTTGCTATGATATGTAGCATTTCATACACGAGGCATAGTATTGTATGCCTGTAATTCCAGCAATAGGGAGGTGGAGGCAGAATGGCCAGGTTCAAGATCACCCTTAACTAATGAGTTTGAAATGAGCATGACCTACATGAGATCTTGTCTCAGGAGGAAAAAAAAGAGAGAGAGAGAGATAAATATATAAATGTTGAATCAAACATCTAACTCATCCATTAAAAAATTGTTCCTGGGATTGTCACATGTAACACTGTGTGTCTAGTGAAGCATAAATAAATAAATTGACTGTAAATTACTCTTTCATGGTTCTTTAATAGGTGAGTCCTGATCCAATGAGATCAAAAGCCAGAGCAGAAGCACCAAAATTCTCAGCAGCATAGACCTCTCAGAGCATGTCGCTCTCCTCATACAAACTCTCAAAAGTGGCTGTAAAAGTCATATTCATCTAAAGCTATGACTTGTGTAAGGATGAGCAGAGTCTATAGTAAAACAAGAGAAAAGTCCTAGTGACCCAGTCCAGTAAGACCAAGAACAAAGATGACAGTGGCATTTGTCAGCTGGTGCTGTCTTACATATGGAATCTTACTGTGATCTCTTGCATCTAATCTTTAAATATTATTGCCCTTGAACACATTGATCCCAAGATAAATAATCTGTTTGGTTCTGTTATGCAAAATACTTAAACCCAATGAAATGGCAAATAAGGCTATCCTCTTAAAAAAGCCCTTGACTAAAAAAGCCCTTTAGTCAAGAAGGGGCGCCATCCTCCAACCTCCCAGTACCAAGCCAAAACCATAAGGTGATGGGCAAAGATCACCAAAGAAACATCACAGAGAGCCATAATGCTCCCGTTCAACACTGACCTACAATCCAGCCTTGGTAGGCAGCTTGATGTCTATGCATAGGACACTTAAACAGAAAGAACATCCAAGAATCAGGTCATCAATTGTCACAAGTCTCCATTCAACAAGATGACAAGCTCTTCTCTCTCCCACATTCATCTGTTCTCATTTAGCCTTGCTGATCAAAAGTTAGAGAAAAAAGAAGACAAAAATATCAGCAAAGATGTTTGCTTCGAGGAGCCTGAAGATGCTATATGAAATAGTGACTGCCTTAAACATACCCAGAAAAGATGTTAGGAAAATGCAAAATCATACCCCACCTCTAGCAAAAGCAGTTCACATTTGTTTGTACACTTGTACAAATGATAAAATGGAATTTTGCATCCACATCATGACCAAGACTTCTTAGGCTGTTAATACACCGTGTAGTCAGTAAGCAAGGTTTGTGGAAGAAATCAACAGCCATGTGAGGGTTTTCCATTTTAACTGCACACTGCGGTACTATAAACCCTTTAACCGTTTTGTCTCCCACTGAAACATCTTGAACAAAAACAGAATTTTCTAATTAACTCACTGGGGACTCAAGATAACCTGTTCTCGTTCTGCCATCTGAAGGTAACCAGATGAGAGATGAGGGCTTAATTGATAATTGGAGATTTTGTAGGATTTACTTATTTATCATTTGCACACACACACACACACACACACACACACACCAGGAATTTAACCTCCCCCCAAAACCTGTTGTGCGTGATGCTCTGATGTTTTTAAGACACTGGGACAGTGTTGGGGACAGCGATTGTTAATTTTCTTTTCTGTCTTTGTTGTTGTTGTTGTTGTTGCTGTTTGCATGGACAGTATGCTGCAGAACAACCAGCTGAGACAGGTTCCGGAGGAAGCGCTACAGAATTTGAGAAGCCTTCAATCCCTGTAAGTACAGCTGTAACTGCAAATCATGAATCTCAATTGAGAAGGAACTGTCCTGGGTTATCCAGGAGCTGGTGGGGTTGAATGGACTAGAAGCCTTAGCCGTAGGCTTTGGTGATTCCAGGCAGATATTTAATGACGTCTTCAGTCAAAAGCCTGAATATGTTGGTGTCTCCAGAGCAAACATTCACTTAGATCATCCTGCCCACAGGACCATTAGTATTTTTTTTTTCTGAATTCAAATGAAAAATGATGCTTACCTTTTACCTAGAAAATTGGAATGGACAATCTGCCATTTTGACTTCTTCAATTTGTTTTATCTTTAAACTGTCTGAGCTTCTTTGTAATCCAACTTTACTTAGCAAAATAACTACAAGTGCTTTAAATTCCACATTATCTGTCAAGGGCCCTCAAATTAGGAAATCCACATCTACCATGTGTCCTGATGCATAGCTACTACATAAACCACAAGCTGCCCATCACTGTACACATTGATAATCACAAACAGTCCCACAGTGCTCATATACATAGACTCATAGACCTCACACAGACACAGACACAGATACACACTGACACAGACACAGACACACTACAATGGTGCTAATGTCTTTTGCTCAGAACATGCCTTTCCAGCAGAAGTTTCCCTCCCAGCATCCACATAAACAAATAAGTAACTCCCCACAAGAGGAGCATTCACACCAGCCAGCTGTTTGGGGACTTGGGTTGGAAGTAATTGTTCTCAAACATTACTTGGCAAGTCTCTGCCATAACTGTTGTGTTAGTAAACCATCTTCTCACCACAGTGTAGGAATGGTAACAATACAGTTGCATGATTTCTGACACACATGTGTGTCAAGCGCTCTCTAATTATACCTACACTGGAGGTCTTCATCTGTCAAACAAAGCACTGCTTTCTGGTCCTGACTGATGAGGGAGATAAAGGCACGGAAAAAAAAAAAAAAACAAAACAAAAAACCGAGGGAGGACTGCAGACTCTAGCCGGAAAAATCCTCCGTAAGGAATCCATCAGTTAATAATTACATACGGTTTGCTTGATGCTTTCTACTGCGGTAACGAGAGAAGGGGGTGTGAGATCTGAAGATGAGACCTTCATTCTTTGATCTTTTCCTTTTAATGAAAGAAAATCTGTGCTTGAGGTCATTTCAAGCTTTTTTATTCTAGTCAAACAAAGTGACTTCCTAGGTTTTCAGCAGCCTATAGATAAACAAGCATACAAGGGACCCTTTGTGGCTGGGGCTGGGGCTGTTGCCTTTCCAACCCCTCCTTAATGACAGGACAGTGTCACTCTGCTTTTGTTGAGCTTGCTCTACCTGAAGGAAGCAAGCAGAGGGAAGCCAACTGCCTCCAGTAGGGCTGTAGTGGGGGATGGGCTAAATGGAAATTGAGATACTGACACTGCCCAGTAGGAACCTTAAACAGCTGCAAAGCAGTCAGTAGATTCTAGGATAAGAGTTTGTAACCGAAATCCCCTATTGGCTGGAAGATCACAAACAGAAGGGAACTCTTTGAGAAAGAGAAAACCATGAGCCTTTTCTTCACTTCAGCTGGGCGGCGACTCTCTGATAAAGGTGTTCAGATTTAGTTTCTGACGGGCTCGATATGTACTGTTCACCAGGTGTCTCCCAGTTTCTGGTTCACAAAGGAATTTCTTTCTGAAACCTTATAAATGCATAAGTGCATGTTCCCTGTGAAAAGAGTCAAGGGTTAATTTTCCGGGATGACATCACATCCGAAATGAAGCGTCTAGACAGGTTCTCAGCCCCTGGCACACACTGCTTTGTGTCAGCTGGGTTAGGTGACAAATGGTCACAAGGTCCCTTTGCCTGGCCAGAGCTCAGTCAGTGTGAGGTATGAGGCAAGGGCAGTGTACGCTGGTGTGCTTCTCTTTGTCATTGATCATTTGTGCTGCCTTGGTGGGACAAATAGGATCTGTTCACAAAAGATTCATGAGCACAACTTAACCACCAGCTCCACAGACCATGCTGCATCAACGAAAGGTGCCCCTGCCCTGGTTTGGAGGTTTGGGGAACAGCAAACTCTATTCAAGTTGTGTTGTTACCTTGTGTGTTAAGCGCTATCTTGTGGTAAATTGTCTTTCTCGTGCTTCTATTAACCAGCTCCTAATTGAAAGCCTTACAGTAGGCCTCGTGGTCCTCCCGTTCCTTATCGGTTTCCATTCTAATTCCAGACAGTCCACCTGGAATGCAAGGACATTCACTTCAGTATCAATAAGAGCAGGGGGCGGGGGTGAAATTCCATCATCCCCACTGTGCCAATATTAGGAAGTCCCCATACCAAGTCACAGACTCTTCTTGGACCTGTGTCAACACTTAGATTACCACTTGGCCCCATTAATATATGGTGGTTCTATTAGTCTACTGTCTTCAATTAACCCCCATTTTCCTAACCCCAACACACAAACACACACACACACACACACACACACACACACACACACACACACACACACTGGGTGTGGGGGAGAAAAAAAAGATACTTTCTTTGTGTTTTATTTTACTCTCTAAGAGGCAATCCTCTGGACATTGCATTGCGCATGTCTTCCCACAGAGAGCCTTTTCGATGTTGATGATAAATCATTATCCAGAGAGCCTTGGCAACTAGCCACACCTCCAGACAATGAGAATCTGAATCTCTGAGTATTGCTGTGACTCATGCCTGTCAAGAAGCAGCCTGGGGGTGGGGGGAGAAGGGGGTGGAGATGGAGGTTGCATTTATCTTGGCTTACAGTTTGAGGGGATCCAGGTACAGGCCATCATGGCATGGAGGGCCTGGTGACACAAATAGGTGGCATCTGGTCACAACGCATTCATAATGGGAAGCAAAGAGAGGACAGGAAGCGGAGCCAAGGTATACAACCTCAAGACCGGCCCCCAGTAACCCACCCTTCCCAGCAAAATTCCACCCACTAAAGGTTCCACAGCCTTCCCAAACAGTGCCATCATCTAAGGACCCAGTGTTCAAACACAAGAAGAGCCTATGACTGGCATTCCCCCAACTCAAACCACAGCCCTGAGGAGGGGTTCCATGCATTGGTGTTTTCTAATAGCTTTGTTGTATATGCAAGTGCTTCGCAAAGTTAAAGCTTGGAAATGGCATGTTCTGCGGGTGGTATGTATCCCCTCGGGTGATATGAAAACCTTTCTGAGTTCTTTGCAAGCCTGAAAACAGAAACCAAAATCCATACTTTGCAGTCCAATTTGAGCAATAATAGAGGTACAATATAAAAGTAAAGCAGTGCCTTGTGTTTAATTGGAAACAGTTCACCTCTCGGCCTGTTGACTCTACTGACTATCTTGGGCAAATAAAGTTAAGAAGCCACATGCTGTACTGCCCAGATACTCAAATGTGATGCCTGGAACAGCCAGCCTCATCAGTGCCACCTTAACTTCTCAGAACCTTGGGGCCCAGCTGAGGGTTACTTAATGAGAATCTTTATTTCAGCAAAACTCTAGAGGATCTGTATACGAAATATGCTTGAGGAATTAAAGTGTTCAGTGTTCTGTTACCCTACCAAACGGTCGACACACCCAAAAAGGTTGAGAAGCAGTAACCCCCCACCATTTGTAGTCTCTGCCCCACCCACCTACCCTTGCCTTCTTGGAGGAAGTTTAAGAACTTGATCCATGGCAACTGGTAATGCTTCTGTGAGGACGAGACAGATTGTTCTCAGGTTGCAAGGGTTCTAATTCTCCACTTGTTCCCCATAAACAAAAACTGGTTTGTTCCTAATGAAATGACATAGGTACATTTGTGTTCTTTTAACTGTCTCCTGATGCTTACCAACTGCTCAGCTGAAGCCAGGGACCAGCAGCACAGAACATACTCCTGTGCAATATGTACATTTGACTTCTGACACAGGAGTGACTGCCCAGACACCAAGTGGGTTTTTGTAATGTAATCAAATGTAACTTAATTTCCTTTCCATATTTTTGGAAGGGAATAGAAATGTAATCAGAATTCACAGTGAGTTCTATTTCACTTGGAAACTTTTGGCATTGTAGACTAATGAGGGCTAGGGATTGGGTTACAGTCATCTGATGATAACTCAAAACCTAACTAACTCTCCCGTACCTCCCACCTAAGAAATCAATCTATGTGTAAAGACTGCCTCGTGTGTGACAGCCAATAGTGGATTTCAAATATCTCAAAGTTACACATGAAGTTTAAGCAGACCGAGGAAAATTATACATTCCTATTTGTCCAAGTAGTCAAGGGATTATTTGGAACGTCGGTTTTAATTCCAAATGCTCATTAGCAAAGTTAATTGTGTAAAATATGTGTCAAAGAGATGATGAGCTGCTAAATAGGACATGGAAGCAGGATCAAGCATGTCTTTATTATTGACTCTATTTTCTAATTAGCTAATATTCATCTGCAGGGTATAAACCCAAGTAGAATGTACAATGCCTGCCTGAAGTATGACCTGCCCACACGTATCATGTACAATGTCTACCCCAGGCCTGCCTACACGTATCATTTCCAGGGCTACAATGTCTACCCCCAGGACCATGTAAAATATCTATCACTGACTTCATCCAGACTCTTCATGACTTGTTTCTGCTTATAGTTTTCTTTAAAAGAGATAATACCCTAGATGAGTCCGGGAGGGGAAAGAGGCAGGGCACAGTTCTGAGCCAAGTTAAAGTAAGCTGTCCTGGGACAGCAGTGTGCTCTCCTACTGACACTCATGAGCCTATTGAGTTCCAGACCCTTGACGTAGAATGGGAAGGAAGTAACAATGGACAAGGAAGTGTAACCAGACAGAAAGAATACAAGAAAGCCTAGAGCGTAATAGTATAGAATCAAAGGGGCTAAAAATAAAGTGGCCTTAGAACTGGTGACATTTATTCCTTCTACTAAAATAGTTAAAGAAAGCATGAGCTCACACAACAAGAAATATACTGTGTCTATCCCTCCCCACCCCCAAAGATGCCAATGTACTGGGGTGGGGGTAGACTTGGAAGGGAAGCTCCAGAGGCCTGAGACTCTGTTGATGACCGAGGGTCACTCCATGAAAGCAAATGCAAATCAGCATCCAGTAAATCCCTATCAAAAAGAAAAATAGGTTTTTGGTTTTGTTTTGCTTTGCTTTGCTTTGTTTTCTGCTTCCCCCCAGTTTACACATGAGGAGGAAGCAGTTTTCAGAGGAAAGACTCTCTCTACATAATATTTGCAAGCAGAGAAGCTAAAATGGGAGCATCCTCTTCCTGGATGGGGGACTAACATGAGTCGTCTATTTTAAAAAAGGCCACGAAGGAGAGATTCCGAGGCCGGGTCATCCAGCTGCAGGGCTGTGGTAGTGTATCAATGGCAGTCCCGCCAGAAAGGGAAGGAGAACGTGCGCGTTAGGAAATTGGAAGTCAACGAAACCTTTTAAAGCAGAGCAGACTCTTTGGGAAAGTTAAGCCAGGTAACAGTTGTGGGAAGGCCAGCCATGAGTGGAGACAAGCGTTTCCAGATAGACGGGATGTGCGGTGGAAACGCAGGAGAGAATGGGGAAAGCAGAGACTCTTCGCCATGGTGACGAGAGAAGCCAGTGCTGTCCCCGTCCTACCTCATCCTCGTGGGTTAGGTGCTAGCATTTTCCCTTTGTCATGAGAAAGCAAAACTATCAGACTATTGACCTTCCCAAGGTTTAACAGCTTAGGGGGAGAAAAGTCAAGATGGAGATAGATGTGTTTGAGAGAACTCTAGTCTGTCAGAACCCCAAACTCTGCCCATTTCATGCCCCTCGTTCTTTACTTCCCTACCGGTGGGAAATGGTCACTGGTCAAAAAGAAGCATCAGCCTTGCTGGAAACACACGCACACCACGTAGGCCAGAGACGTGACTGTGAACCTCCACGTGAAGGAATGGAAGTTGTAGTGCTGCCAGAGAGGAATAAGTGAATTTAAGAAAGAGAAGGGAATCCTACTCAAATCTGAGCCTGCCAGCCCTTGTTAGGATTTCTCTGGCATTTGGTTATCTGATTCCTTGTACCTTTGAGGGAGCAATCACTTCTCTCCAGATGAGAAGACTATGTGTGAGAAACTTGCCTCGGTTGCCAGGGTAGGAGTCATGTAGACAAAGGCTAGAAAAGGAAGTTCCTGATAGCACAGACTACATATTGCCACAGCTTGCTGGGAGGGTGGAGAAAACCTATACCATCAAGGAACAGAGACCAAATAAGTGGCTGTGTTGAGGTTTAGTCTTGCTGACTATTGGAATGCTAAGTGCAGGGGTTGGGGCGCAAGATCTGGAGCCTGCATGTGATGTTGTGTGACCCTGCCCCCAAGTTACTTCTGATTGGTAAATAAAGATGTCAACAGCCAATAGCTGGACAGAAGACACGTAGGTAGGGTTTAGGGTATGGGGGCTTGTGGTCAGAGGAGAACCACAAGGAAGAAGACAAAGGTGAAAGGAGAGAGAAAAGCCACTGTAGATATATCCAGTTATGAACTCAAATTTTATCATGGCAGTGGTGGAGTTCATTACCACCCTCCCCAATGTTCTGGGTTCCTGAATGAAAGACACACACACTCAGTCTTTACATTTTGATATTCCTAAAACAACTCAACGGCCAGGCTACTTCCTAACCTCCAGGTGGCTAATCCACCTCCCTCATATATTCCCAAGTCATTACTTACTAAAATCTATATTCCATCTTGGCTGCCCTGGACCCAGTCAGGCAGCCTTCTTGGGGCCACTCTTCTCCAGCTCCTACATGGTGGCTATGTTCTGTGTCCTGCACCCTCTCAAGTGTAGCATCTGTCCTTTCCTTCTCCCAGGCACTATGGCACTCCTTCCTCCTCTCTCTGTCCCTAATCCAAGAATCCTAAAAGTCCTGTCTCTGTCTGTCTTGCCCAACCATTGGCTGTCAGCATCTTTATTTATTAATAAGAACCAACTGGGTACAGGATCCCAGAGTGTCTTATGTGCAGGCATTCATGGGAACAGCTTTGGGGACACAAATTAACATAAGAATACAAACAGCTACAAGCCACCACGGGTTAGGTGACTCATGAAAACATGATCCTGAAGGCTGGCAAATTGGAGTTAAGAGCACCCCAAATAAAAAATAGGAAGTAAATATTCAGAGTTAGTGATAGAAAGTAGATTTTAATAGCATAGAAGATAGATATCTGCCCAGTTCTTGTGTTGTTTAAGGCATGTTATAAATATAAATGTTGTGCATGTCTTTTATCCAGGAACTGAATGATCAAAATGGGGTAGAAACCCAGGTAGGGTTTAATTTTTTCTACAACAGGCTAAAGTGATATTCCTGAGGAAGAGATAAGTATCAAGACAATCTTATAAACCATGTTAGGGCCAGACTCTGTAAAAGTACATCTGGGGCACATGAAGGATAATATCAGGCTTACTGCAAGATGGAACACCACAGGAAGGTACTAAGAAGGAGGGATCTGATCAGATCTGCATTGTTGAAGAAGTCAGACTGGAGAAAGGAAACCTTTATCAGAATTGATGCTGGAAATCAGAAGAGGAAGATGGATTTGAGAAACACCTAGAAGATGAAGTTTCCAGAAGTATCAACGAAGAACAAAGAAGCCAGGCGTGGTGGCATATGCCTTTACTACCAGCACTCAGGAGACAGATTTCTGTGAGTTTAAGGCCATTCTTGTCTACATAGTGAGTTCCAAGGTAGCCGAGGCCACACTGTGCAACCCTTCTCAAGAAAAGAAGAGTAGGAGGAAGAGGACGAAGAAGAGGAAGGAAAGGAAGAAGGAGAAGAGGAAGATGGAGAGGAAAAGGAAGAAGAGGAGGAGGGTAGAGAGGGGGGGAAAGGGAAGGGGAAAGTAACATGAATGATCTCTAGGTTTCTAGTTTCTCCAACAGTTTGCCTAATGAGGCAGGGACTGGGATAAGCACCACTGTAGAGGATTACATGAGGAGAGGGGATAGATCAAGATTTCTGTCTTATGCTTTAGGAGAAAGAACTAAATACACATGACATGTAGTTTGAATTCCAGAGCTAGACTTTAAAGGAGTTCGGGGTGAAGCCTACCTCCTACCATGCACTTCTCTCCCCTGAACACTTCATGATAAGAACTTGTCTCACTACTGTTTTTGAACTGTCTCAAAAAGGCTATAACCATGCCTGCTGGTTTCGTGATTTATCTCCAGCCTGAGACACAGAGACAGCCTTCTGGCATTACTTATTGAAATGAACTGAAGATCCAGACTCTAAGTTGTATTGTACACAGCTGCTCGGGGTTCCCTGCTTTGGCCATAAGCTGTATATACTCATCTCCCTGGGTCTAGGTTCTCATCTGTGTATGGCTTTCCCCCCACGTCTTCCCTGGGTTTAGTTGAGCCAATGTTTTCTGCAAAGATAGTAGAATTGGCCTACTTACCAGCTTTCCCACTCTGTTAGTTCAGGACTCCTCACTTCAAGAGTAGGGACAGAGGAAAAGCCTGCTGATTAGAAGAATAAAATTTGGACAGTCGTGGAGACCCTTCTAAACAAGAGGGTCATGAACACAAGAGATGGTCATGAACACAAAGCCTAGAATTACTGTGGGAAAGAGATAGAAGAAAAAAAAACATGACTAGATCAGAGAAATAAGAGAAAGGTTCAAACAGATACGGTAGACAGAGGGCCTTGAATGTCAGAAGGGAGGCAGGGGCTAGATTTGAAAGGAATGGTAATTTGGAAGAACCAGAGATTTCTACCAAGGGAATGATATAAAGGCCAATTTCAGAGAGATTAATCTGGCAGCAGTCTGCAGGATTAATTGAGAAGATAAGGGATCAAAGGCAAATGGGGCCAGCTCAGACGCTGTGGCTGAGATGCAGGTGTGAAACGATAAGAGACTTAGCCCGGGAGTCAACCCAGAGATGAAGATAAATGGAGAGAAATTATTGAGGGATGGCTGGAAGGCAATGGGAGATCCAAAAGTAGATTCAAGGATTCAAATCCTGGTGGTTGGTACCTGGGAGACTAAAGGGGCCCTAACACAAAAGAAGAGCCTTTGTTTCCTTTGGAGAGAAATGAAACCCAAGAAGTGACTGCCCTCAATATTTTTGTTATAGCTGGCTCCTTGTCACAAAACTCACAGCAATGTTGATCTCTGAAACAAACAAACAAAAAAGATCAACATAATGAACCGTGCATGACCTGAAATCTATTCTTCATCGGGGATGGGGCACAACTTGGTGGCAGAGCCCCCACCTCTCACTATGTGGGAAGCTTAGCTCCATCTTCAGCAATGCTGGAAAGGATGCCAAAGAGACAGAGGCTTAGATACCCCACCTATTTTTATCCAGCTCCCAAAGCAATGGACAAGAATAAATTATGGCATTTCCATGAATATGTAAACTCTTTTTGCCAAGAGAGGGGGAAAAAGAATTTTTACTGTTTCAGACATATGTCTAAAGCAATGATTCTCTTCCTGAGAGGGCCACACTAGTTTTACAAGTGAATTGGAAAAGGAAAACAGAAGCAGAAACTTCCCACCTAAGCTGTCACGGCCCCTTTGTGAACCTATACCTTGTCTTCATAAGATATTGGAAATGTCTCATCTGTATGGGAAATCTATTAAAAGATGTTATGTTATGTTATGGCCACACCACAAATGTTGAATAGGAACAGCAACAGTGAAAATGATTCTAATAATATAGAGAATCCATTTAAATCCATATTGCTCTATTATATAGATGACCTACTATCCTGATTGCACTGGGATAATGATCTTGTGTTAAATTCAATGGTTAAACTCAATGGCAATCATCCACTGGTTCCAGGACAAAAGGTTCAAAACAATAACATTTTACCATACTGCAGAATCTGTGCATTTTGTTGAACTATATTTGAAAATGGATTTCCAGTCGGGTGGTTTTCATTTTATTAGGCAAGTAAAGTGATCATTGAGAATATCTATTTCTCAGTTTACCAGTGACCCAGAGAGAACAATGTGGTTCCCTAACTATCCATGCCTTCCTCAAAATGGTCTCGCAGATGGAAGAAGAAGAAGAAGAAGAAGAAGAAGAAGAAGAAGAAGAAGAAGAAGAAGAAGAAGAAGAAGAAGAAGAAGAAGAAGAAGAAGAAGAAGAAGAAGAAGAAGAAATGTATCTACTATACAAGAGTGGCGGATCATATCTTTAAATTTAACGAAGGAAAAAAAAGTGCTATTCTGTGAAACACCAGTCATGAAAATGCCATGCTCTATAATTCTGTTTATTACCGAGTCCCCACAAGCTGTGCAGTACAGCTGCCACTGTCTTCACACTTGAGCCCTTCTTTCCTCTCAGTCATCTATGTTAATAATTGACACTATTATGGTCATCCTGGTGTGGAATTAGCCAAGATCAATGGCTTATCTTGTGACTAACGCTTTCTTCCTTGTAGTTAATGGCTCATCAAAGACATTCCCAAACAAAGATACAAGCTTATGGGATATGTTGGCAAGGTGTCATAGAGAAGACAGATAAAGAACCATTTTCAAGAATAACAACAGCAGCAGTGATCTCACAGCACCTCTAATCCCTACAATAATGCTGCTTATAAATCAAGGGTTCCTTTCAGGAGAATAGAGCAGATTCACAAAATGTTTCTCTTGAGAAAGGAAACTTTCAGTTAATGCCTTATGTATAAAAGCATTAACTTCACACAGAAAGGGGAAACAAAGTGTTCTTTCTATTCCTGATTAAGAAAAGACTAACAATTTGCTTGATGCTTTGTAGCTTTGTTATGTAGAACACAAGCTATTGCAAAACTGCAGTCAGCCTGTACATGTAATTCTACTTTGTTTATATTTTACATAAAATAGAGTGGCGATCCTTCTTGCTCTCACATGATCTCTATTAGTCCATTTGTCCAGACCAGAAAGCTGAATCGCCATAACTTTCTTGCTTCCCTTTCTAGCTACAGTGACTTAGTTAGCAGCCCTAGATAAAGCCCTTCCTCTCCCTTTCCACACCTCTTCCCCACCTTCATCTCTCTCAAAAGGTTGACTACAATTACCTCCATTTTTTTTCCTATGGTTCCTCTTACACATTGCTATGAGAGTGAACATTCTATAGTATTTCCACATCTATGGATCAGTCTAAAGATATGTTTGTATATTACCTTGAAGATTTCTTAGAGAGGATGGGACATTTCGCATAGGCAGATGGTCCAGAAGTCTTCCGAAAGTTAAGCTATCCAGACTCAAAGCTCTTGAAACCTTTCAGGGTGAACTGGATGGTCTTGCCCATGTAGGAATAAGGAAAGGCAACACAAATCCACAAGAGACAGTCCTTTGGGCTGCCCAGCTTGAACAGCACAATCTCTTTGGAAGGCTCACTGTAACAGGCAACAAAGCATAGAACATAACTGTAAAAGGCACACACTAAGGGGTGTGTGAAGAGTAAGAATCTCCAGTTCTGTTCATCTATAAGACCAAAACATGGTGTTTGCCTGGAGAGAGATGTGAAATAACAATGAATTCAGGAATTGGGAGAAAAATGGTCTTCTACAGGGAGAAAGTTGCTGCTGCTCACAAAGCTAGACGACCCTCAAATATTAACACTTATTGGCTTTCAAACATTTCCATTCAATGCCCATAGTAATTCTATGATATATTGTGATTCTGCTTTATCAGTGAAAACTGATCCAAAGACATATAAGTCAATATGTCTCAAAATTTCAGAATTGATAAGGGACAGGATCTTGACTTAAATTTGTTGGTGACCTGCTTGCTTGGTTGACTGTTGATTAGTTGATTACTTTGTAGTTGGTTGGCTGGCTAGCTGGCTGGCTGATTGGTTGGTTGGTTGGTTGGTTGGTTGGTTGGTTGGGTTTTTGGTTTGTTTGGTTGGTTGGTTGGTTGGTTGACTGGCTGGCTGGCTGGCTGGCTGGCTGGCTGGCTGGCTGGCTGGCTGGCTGGCTGGCTGGCTGGCTGGCTGGCTGGCTGGCTGGCTAGCTGGCTGGCTGATTGGTTGGTTGGTTGGTCGGTTGGTTGGTTGGGTTTTTGGTTTGTTTGTTTGTTTGGTTGGTTGGTTGGTTGGTTGGTTGGTTGGTTGATTGGCTGGCTGGCTGGCTGGCTGATTGGTTGGTTGGTTGGTTAGTTGGTTGGTTAATTGGTTTTTGTGATGTTAGCAGTGGAACTCAGGGTCAAGTGCAGGCAAGGTAAGCACCCTACCACTGAATTACATCCTGGCCCTTAGCTTAGCTTTACTTGTTTTTCCAATTCAGTATGCTTTCCAGTTTTCCATGTGGCCGTTATATACATTGCTGTCAATGCTGAAAGAAAGGAGTTAAAGAAACTGGAGATGAGTCAACTGTTTAAGAGCACACGATCATTCCAATGGTCATGAGTTCAAATCACCACAAAAAGCAGCTCCCAACTGCCTGTAGCTTCAGCTTTATGGAAGCCAGAGCTGCTTTCTGGCTGCCCTTTGCACTCACAAACATATGGCATTTTCTCTCTCTCTCTCTCTCTCTCTCTCTCTCTCTCTCACACACACACACACACACGTTTTAATTTTTTTTAAATAAGTGGTTTAAAATCTACAATTCCATCAGAAGCAATAACATATAAGGAACATAAAACAGATGCCACTTCCCATATCCTTTCAGATTGTATTTCAAGATCGTAACTGAGAGGCTTAATCTGAGTTGAAAGCAAGGCCATGTCTACTGTTTTTTAAATAGCTCACTTTGCTATGCATAACCACATATAGGTTCTGTGCCACCCCTGTTACATTTTGATTGAGGCATCAAATCATTGCTAGAACTTTCTCCGAGAATGTGACATCTGTTACACATCAACACTTGTCCTGTGCCTCTGAAATGAAGATGTTATATTCAGTGATAAATTATTAACAAAACATGACCTTACTGTATGTACGTATGTTCACTCATTTATACGTACACACATGCAAACATGTACACATGTTTTATTACTAAAGTCTGAAAAGAAGGGGCCAGTGAAATGGCTTAGAGGGAAATGGTGCTTGCTGCCAAGCCTGATGACCTGAGTTTGATCACCAGAACCCGGAGGATGTAAATAGAGAACCGACTGTCCGCAAAAGTAAAGGTTTGCAGGTGTGTGCACACAGGGCTATGCAGGTGTGTGCACACAGAGGAAGCCAGACAGGGGCTTTGGATATTTTGAGGCTGGAATCAGAGGCCAGGTCTTTGCAGGATGAGCATCCATCATTAGGTGGATGCTAGGATGTGAACTCTGGTCCTCATGATCTCACAGCAAGAGTCTTAACCAGTGACTTATCTCACTGGCCCCAGTGTGTAGATTTTTTTCTTGTACAATACAGAAGCCTTCTATTTCTCTGCTTAAATGACACATTTGTCCACTTGCCTGAAAGGGCCAGACTGGCACAGTGTGACCCCTCTGCTGACTCACTAAGTAGGCACAACTTATGCCCTGCCAGGCTTTAACCTTGTTATGTAAGGATCACCTGTAAAGTGAGTAGATAATTAATTCCATACTCCGATTTAGCCTTGGGAGAGTTTAAAATTAAATCAGATATCAGTGAATGGAAGCAGGATGATGGTTGTCAGGGCCCTGGGGGTTGAT
This sequence comes from Mus caroli, assembly GCF_978045245.1. Taxonomy (NCBI): domain Eukaryota; kingdom Metazoa; phylum Chordata; class Mammalia; order Rodentia; family Muridae; genus Mus; species Mus caroli. The sequence goes on along the minus strand of NW_028227264.1, from coordinate 115,160,098 downwards.
GGCAGGAATTAGAGAAGACCGGTTAAAAGACACAGAGCCTTAGTATGCATAAGTTATGGTGATCTACTGCCCTGTATTATAGTACTGATCTATATAGTACTATGACTATAACTAATAATGATGTATACTTGAAATTTTCTAGGAGAGTGCATTTAAATGTGCACACACATGAAAAGAAATAAGTATGTTAATAAGATTTATTTGATCACTTCACATTATATACTTGCAATAAAACCCTGTTTTATATATATATATATATATATATATATACACACACACACATATGTATACCCTGTAAATATACACCTTTTTTATTCGTTGATTTCCTACTTTAATAAAGTAGGAAAGGGAAAACTGAACCAAACAGTGCCTTTGAGTGTAAACAATAAATTCATATCAGAATGAAGCTGGAATCCCAGGCAGGCTCTGATTCTGACACACTGATTTAGGAGCGCTTTCTGCCGGAGTTTCCATTTTAATAGATTTTACTGGTGTATATTAATTTATAAAGTAATGGGTTTTATCGTGACATTTTTCATCTATGCATAGAAAGGACCTCAGCTATACCCATGCCTGTGACACTCTTTTATAGGGAGTTTCCTAAATGATAAAATTGTACCATAGAAAGGCATTTCAATGCTCTGCTCAGGACACCTAGAGTCTGTTAAGAACGACTAGTCTGGGAGTGCTCATTAGCGTTGAGAATGTGACAGCACTGAGCATTTCAGATGGAAATTTGTTTAATAGTATGGCCAGATTTTAATCTTTCATCTGAGGGGAGCAGAAAGGATAATCCCTAGAGGAGCCTGGCCCAAGGAATGGATGAACTCACCTAGAGGACTGATGTCAGGCCACTCCTTGCTGGTCACAACTTAAAATGTCAAAGGAGAAAGTCCAGGCTTCCATGCTGACAGAGCCTTTTGTAGGGTTCCCCAACATTGCACTGAACTTTGAGGTTTGTCGTATGCCAAGCGTTTGGGAGCGATTTGCAGGGTTGATGCCTAAGCAACTAGGTGAGAAAGACAACGTGCGACGTGCGCATGCCGTGCGCATCAGAGGCCCACGCTGTATGGTGGAGTCCAACTGAAAAGCTACTGTTAAAGCAATAGTTACGCCCAGTTTAAATATGGACTTCTAGCCAAATAAAATCAACTACCTCCTCACCCTTGATGAAGTTGTGCTGTACCCTAGCACAGGCAGACTGCTGAGAAAAGGGGCCTGAGGCTAGGATGGATTCCCCCCAACCACTCTCAGCTCATTTGTTGACAGAATCTCAACTCCTACAATCATGGCCGGTCCTCTGGAAGTGTGAGTGGGTCCTGGCAAAGACGGCCAACTCAGAACGTTTGTTCCAAGTGGCCTTACCTCAGTTATTACTGAAGCTTGGCTCAGGGCCCAGGCCGGCAGGGAATTGGGGGGTGGGGAGTCACCTGTCTCATTGATGGATTAGAAGTAAGGAACTGGGAGATGCCCAAAAGTGAGGAATCCGCTTTCCAGAGAGATCAGCTGTCTGCTACCGAGGGCTTTCTCTAGTTCTAGACTGTTTAAATTTAGTTTGCACCAGATTGTTTTGTGATTCTACTGTGCTTCCTGCATCTGTTTAGTCTTAAATGCTTCCAAAACATTATTTTTAATCCATCATCTCATGATTTTCTAATCCCTCCCAATACACGAGCTGCATAAATTGCAAGTCTTTAGGTTTTGTTTTGTTTTTTTTAATTCTAGTTTTCAAAATGCAAGCAAATGTAAAGTCTTATAAAAAATGAGTGGTAACAGCTATGGAAGTATGTCTGATTGACAGTGATTCAGTTGTTCAAATACCTCGCAAATTTTTTTTTTAAAGAAATTTCAAACTACCTCCATTTTGTCATTTCCACAAGCACCATTAGGTCACTTTAATTACAGCCACCATTTCTCTTGAATTATGACAAAATAAATGTCCTACCCTCCCTCGGCTGACTCTGAGGCTACAGCAGCTTATTAACCAGCCCTATTTTTAGAACTGTTTCCCATTTTAAAACAAAACAAAGAAAGAAAATAAGAGAAACGGAAAGTGGAGGAAGGAAGCAAGAGTTGCGAAGCTGCTAATTTTATTATTCGTTTAAACTGTCAGAAAAACAAACGTCTGCCCGAGGCGAATCCTTAGGCTCCAGGAGGCAGCCAGCAGTGTCGAAGCTCTTCCCAGAGGCAGATCGAACAGCCTTTCTTTCTAATAATTCTTTTCGAATACTGAAGCAATCTTTTCCCAGAGCTCAGGAACAACCCAGTAGATTGCTGTCTCCTATGTTCCAAACAGTCTTGGACCTCAAAGCTATTCATTTGGCTTGGGGTGGGAAGGAGGTGAGAGAATGTCTACATTAGACTGTCGGAACGGGATGCAATTTTACACCTCCCGGAGGCCACTTCCGATGCATGAACGCATGGTACCCACAAGCCTGGAAGAGAGTCAGAACATGTCAAGGGGGAGGGGAGTGGGGGATGGGGAGCCGGGGTGAAGGGGTGGAGGGGTGGAGGGGTAGAGGGTGCGGGACGGGGCGGGGGGGGGGGGGAGGCAGGGGTGTCTAACCATGAGTGAAGAGGGCTGATCAGAAAAGAAAACCCGTCCCAGTTTGTCTGGGGCCTGGAGCTTGCCAGCCTGATTTGCTCTGGCTAATGAGCACAGGCAACTTCCAGCAGAGTCCGTCCGCAGCCTAAGCTATTGCTTTTTCTTCCAGGCGCCTAGATGCCAACCACATCAGCTACGTGCCACCCAGCTGTTTCAGCGGCCTGCACTCCCTGAGGCACCTGTGGCTAGATGACAATGCTCTCACAGACGTCCCTGTCCAGGCTTTCAGAAGTTTATCAGCCCTGCAAGCCATGACCTTGGCCCTGAACAAAATACACCACATAGCAGACTACGCCTTTGGGAACCTCTCCAGCCTCGTGGTTCTGTAAGTTTGATTGACTTGGCTCTCTTTTTCATCACTCTCTAAATCCCCTCTGAGATCTTAGCCTTCAAGTGGTGGACCTCAAAACTTGAATGGAGGCACATTAAAGGGAAGGGAAAACTCTGAGACCCTCTCTATAAAGACATAGATTTTCCAATTGTGTGAATGATTTAAAAAAAAAATCTATGAAATACCTGATGAGTTGTAAACATCGCTGGACATACAAAGATCAAAAAGCACCTCTACGTTAGCAGAATCTACATTAAAAAAAGAAAATCATCGCAAAGCTAATGAAAAAAAATCTACTGAAAGATAATTTGTTATTAATTATATATTATTATATATAACTATTAATTATATAATTAATAGTGTATAGATGTGTATGTATATGTATCTATATGTATATATGTGTGTATGTATATATGTGTGTGTGTGTGTGTATATATATATATAGATAGATAGATAGATAGATAGAGAGAGAGAGAGAGAGAGAGAGAGAGAGAGAGAGACGTTTTTAGTTCTAAGGATGGAACCAGGCATCACAAAATGCTAGCTGAATGAGTATTAATACTTTGTCAGTAAAGCTACACTCACAGCCTTGACAAGCACTTTTTTATTTTAATTAAGAAAAAGAAGGTAGCTCATTGCTGAGCTGGGGATGTATCCCAGTGGCAGGCTGTCCAGCATCAGCGCCTGGGTTTGAGACCTAGTACTGATGGAAGAAAGACAGGAAAAGATAGGGAGAGAAGAAGAGAAAGAGAGGGAAGCATTGACTCTCGACAGCGCTTCTGCTTCTCTAGAGCTTCTTTTTCCTCTTTGACATCTAGATTTCTTTTGGCTTGGTTTGGTTTGGGTTCTTGAAACAAGGTTTCCTGTAGACTGGCCTTGAACTTGTGCAGTTGAAGATGACCTTAAAGTCCTGATCCTCCTGCCTCCACCACCTTGATAGGATTCTAAGCCAGGCCTCAGGCCCATCTCTCCAGTTCAGAAAACAAAATGGCTCTCAACGGATAGTTTGGAATTTAGTTAGTCTTCTTTGACAGAAAAGCTGTATGGCCCTGTGCGCGTACTAGAATAACCAACATTTATCTAGTGCTGATGTTTGGATGCAGTTGCGACCTGAAGAACTATAAGGTCAGCTTGCCTGATGTGTTAGTCCCTGTGATAAATGCTTGAGATAAACCTGAACATGTGGCCTCAGGCCAATAATCCTAGGGCCTAAGGTATATAGATCAAGCCAGGTGGGGTACAGAGCAAGATCCTGTAAGGGAGGAAAGGAGGGTGGGAGGGAGGGAGGGAGGGAGGGAGGGAGGGAGGGAGGGAGGGAGGGAGGGAGGGAGGGAGGGACTACTTAAAGGGAAGAAAGGTGCATTTGAGCTTACAATTTCAGCGATTTCCTTCCACAGTTACTGATCTTATTGCTCTGGATCCACGGTGAAGCAGAGCATCGTGAAGAGTAGGTCTACACGGTAGACCAAAGATGCTCACCTCATAGCAGCTAGGAAACGTAAAGTGAGACAGGAAGGGCTGGGGACCCTGTAGCTCCTCCAAGGACAAGGCTCAGTGACCTAGCTTCCCTCCACTAGGCCCTGCCTCTCACAGGCCCTACCACCTTTCTACTGGCTGCTAAGCCTCCGCTTACAGGTCTTGGCCAGCTGTTTATGACACAAACCTTACTGAGGAGCAAAGACACTTCTTTTGTTCTCTCCCTGTCCACCCGCATTGCTGACACTGGTTAACCATCTCTTCTTCCTTAGCATATACCCGTATGAGGGTGTGGACCCATCCACCTTTTGGTTCTCTCCATCCCCACTCTCATCCTTGGCATATAAAAGACTTTGAATAGGGCTGGAGAGATGGCTCAGCAGTTAAGAGCACTGACTGCTCTTCTGAAGGTCCTAAGTTCAAATCCCAGCAACCACATGGTGGCTCACAACCATCTGTAATTGGATTCTATGCCCTCTTCTGGTGTGTCTGAAGACAGCAACAGTGTGCTCACATACATAAAATAAATAAATCTTTAAAAAAAATTTTTTTAAAGACTTTGAATAAATGTCACATAGATCTCACCTGAAACCAAAAACAAATTTTTGATTTATTTATTAAAACAAAGATCTAAGTCTGGAAAAAAATAAATAAATTTAAGGGGATATTAACACATTTCTACTCTGAATTCTTTACATGAATACAATGTCGCTGACCCTGAAGAAGCTGGCTATGGCCTTTGTTTTGTGGTGTGTGTGTGTGTGTTTTTAATTAATTTTTTAGAAGATTTGTATTTATTTCTTTTATGTGTGTGAGCACACTGTCGCTCGCTCTCTTCAGACACACCAGAAGAGGTGTTGGATCCTGTTACAGATGGTTGTGAAGGTGGGTGCTGGGATTTGAACTCAGGGCCTCTGGAAGAGTAGTTGGTGCTCCTAACCGCTGAGCCATCTCTCCAGCCCCCCAGACTAATTTTTTTTTTAAACCTCTCCTCCTTTAAACCCATTTTCCAAAATCTCTTTGGGAGTTAATTTGCTTTTCAGTTGTCTACACAGCTGTTCTCGTTAACTCTGACATAACTGACTTATCAATCGAGCCTAAGATGACAATTGTCCACATTAAAATAGTTGGTCAAGATTACCAATCGTGGGCAATAGAAAAAGTCTGATCACTAGTCCCTGTAACTAAAATCCTTTCTTTCTGACTTATAGCCCAGTCCTGGGAATAGAGTCCACGTGTGACCCTCCCTCCATCCCATGACCTCGATGATGTTCAGCGTCTCTGTTGAGCACTCTATGTCTCCAAGTCACAAGGAGCAAACCACACTAGAAACTACAGTGACATATGTGAATCATTCTTATCACCACACACACAGCAGTTATCTCAAACCTTACGCTATAGAATCACGTACAGTGACGGCAGCACAGGGGATTTTTATTTTTATTTTTTTAATGTTCATTTCTTACCATTTGTGCATCCTTTATATGTCTTTGGGTTTAAACCACCAAAATGTTGTTCCTAAATTTTCTCTGTCCCATCTGCCTTCAAGGCTGTTCCTGACTGCGGGTAATGCTCTCTTCCAGGCATCTCCATAATAATAGAATCCACTCCCTGGGAAAGAAATGCTTTGATGGACTCCACAGCCTGGAGACTTTGTGAGTTGATCTTCTGTTTGTTTCCCCTTTCCCAGTGTTTTCATGAATATTCTGATGGAATCAAAACAGCCTTAAAACCAAACATGATGTTTGGTTTGGTTAATTGCCTGAGCCTTAAACAGATATTTACAGAGGTTTTTATCTTACACACACACACACACACACACACCACAGAGCTAAACAATAAAACTGCGATTCCGTTTTAATCTCTTGTGAGTGGCAAATTAGTAGGGGTGGTTAAAGTTAAATGAGATCCCGCTAAGTAAGCCATGACTGCTTGCTTAGGAATGTGTGTCCTCCACTGAGGAGCACTCCCTCTTCTCAGGAGCACTGAATTAGGTGTGAGCTGAGTCCTCTGCTGAAGGGAAACTGCCAACCCCGAGATCTAGGCCCTTCATAAGGAATGAGGTTCATACTGAAGCAATCCAAGGGACCATATCACATATGAAATATGTGCCTGACCACCCGATATACATTGTTTAAGTCATTTTTACAAATATCTTATTAGACAGCTATTCCTATCCTATCTTAGAGCCCACTGAGTTACTTTACCAGGACTACATATTTAGCCTGTAGCATAATTGGGAATTGCTTCTTTCTGTAACCTGATTCAGACATCCATGTTCCCATGTGCTATAGCACAGGTATAGCCAATAGCTCCAGGTGCTATTTTCCAAGAATAGGTCACAACTTCCACTGGACGCAATTGCATGTGCCTGTGGTCTCACGCTAGTCATAAGGCTGAAGCGGTGTGTCACTTGAGCCCAGAACTCTGAGGTTCACCTGAGCCGATATAGTAAGACCCCCTATCTCAACAAACAACAACAAAAATGGCTCAGAGTTTTGTTGATACTTTTGATATAAAGGAGTCAGTCAGCTGGTCATCTCCTAGAGCCCAGAGCCAGGATAGAGGATCTCATGGTCTACCTAGAGCACAGGCCTCCTCCTCCTACAAGAGATGGACTTAAATGCCCTGCTGAGCCAACAAAGTACAGAAAGTGTGGACAGTAGGCAGCCAAAGACCTGAGTGTACTGGGTGAGGGAGAATTTTGCAGGGATATCCTCAAGTCCCTTCTCATTTTAATCCTGAAATTACTGTAAGTGACACAAGGCCTTGTGGTGATCACACCACCAAGTCTTCTATGACCTTAGGAACCATGGTTCAATTGCATACAGACTTAAACAACTTAGCCACGGTCTGTTTAGCTTCTAACTAGTTCTGGATCAACCAGCTTCCTGAGAAACTCTCTCCTGGGTCTTCTAATAACCGAAGAGCACCCACAGCTCTCCCTCCATAATGACTGTCACTCTGCTCACTTCTCCATCGGTGTCATAAAGGAACTCATCCAGGCGTGACTGTGAAGCACAGGACAGCAGTTTCCATCAGCAGGACAGTGGTTCCAATCGGCTGCTACAGTTTCCATCAGCTGCTACAGTTTCCATCAGCTGCTAGGAAAAAGTTACAGTGTCTCTCTCCTTAAGTAGTGCTTTCTCATCCCTATCCACAGAACAATTGGAGAGAAAAAAACAAGCAAACAAACAAACAAAACAACAAGATCAGCTTTCTAGGGTGTTTCCACAAATGCTTTCCCTGCCCCCAGTCCTGAGTGAGGAACCAGCCTTGCAGAAAAAAATACAAAGCAAAAAGTTTCAGGACAAAAATCTGTACATCTTAACTGTCTGGCCCCACTTTGCCCAGGGCTACAGAGGATCAGTAAATTGGTTATTCCCAACCTCTTCCTTTCCCTGACTAGAAAGCTAAGTAATTTATAAGGGTCCAGTCCTGGTTTAATCAAAAAAAAAAAAAAAAAAAAAAGACCATCTGGAGAGATTTACAAACAGGAAGAAAATTTATGTCCACAAAAGACCAGAGTTTCCTGCCTGCAGAATAGCTTAAGGATGGCTTCTGCCAGACAAGTAGGAATCTCGATTCATGTCGAACTCAGCCAAATTATCTTTCTCTTAAAATTAAATAGCAATTCTTGTCTACTGAGGAGAATCTAACCACATCTGATTGCCTTACCAAAAGGGTTTTCTGTGTCATTTGGGAAATCCGCCCTACCCAGGGACCAGACAGCAATTCCTTTTTCATATGAAGAGGTAGGTAGACTAAGCCTCTAAAACATGTGTGGGGAACGGGATCGGAAGCCATTTGTGTCATTACAGATAGAGAAATTAATGATTCCGAGATTCTCTGGCACTTCTATTGCTGTGTGTGAGGGATAATACAGAGCTTTGCCTCACAGACCAAGACAAACATCAGATTTCTGAATGGATCATCATTTGTGACTCTAGGGAAACTCTAGAATTCACATCCTTGTTAAGAGTCCTCTGTATCACCTAAACCTTTCCAAACACATGTCTTGTCCCAGACTTCAGGCTGGGTGAGACACAGGCTCTCCCTATGAGCCAGGAACAAGGCGGTTCTCATGTCCTGCTTCCCAGATGGGAGGGGGGAGGGGGTAACAAGAAAAGGGATGTATATCCCAGGATAGAGTACAAACAGCAGCTGCCCAGACTCAGTGAACCAGGTCCCAGCGAAAGAGCTGCATCCGGAAGTGATCCGAGCCCACCAAGCAAGCATCACTCCTCCTTGGAAGTTAAACCTGCCGCAGGACCTCCCCCCTGTTTAAAATGAACCAGTTGAAGCCACTGATTTTTGGCAGGAAATGTCTGTTCTTTGGGGTCGTGACTATTGTAATGCAAATGTTTTCAGACTCTTGGTGGCCATGGCCCTAGAGATAGCTTAGCAGGTGAAGTCACTTGCAGCTCAACTTGATGAGCTGAATTCCATTCCTGGAACCCTCCAGAGGAAGGAGAAATATCAGCTCCCCAAAAGGGTCTTCTTCCACAAGCAAGCTTGGTGCTAGCACATACACGCACAAACACATACCCTCATGCACACACACTCAAGCACACCCAATACAGTAAGTTGTTTTTAAAGTATTAGGAAGCATGCCCCAATAATCCCTCTCCTGGAAGAGAAAGAAGAGCTTTTATTGATGATATGGGTCTTTGGAATGGCAAACCAACTTACCTTGTAAATAGATTAAATAGATTTTTTTTTTACTGAAAATACCATTTATTTATTTTCAGAGATTTAAATTATAATAACCTTGATGAATTCCCCACTGCAATCAAGACACTCTCCAACCTTAAGGAACTGTAAGTGTTAAGATAGGCTTGATGAATGGACTGTTATTCTTTGTAAATTTATTTTAAAATTGGCGTGATTGTTATGTATGATAGCTGAAGCTTTTTAAACTTATATAATAGTTAAGTGCACTTGAATATGTTTTAACTGATTTCCATAATCAAAATCACCAGAATTTTAAAATGTACATGTGTCCTCCCATATTTGTGTGTAAAAACACATATTTTATATTTATATAACCTATTTCCTAAGTGATATGTATCCTAGTACCATTTACAATCTTTATATATTTGTAATACAACAGTAGTAGGATTTAGTTATCTGTTAAACATTTCTATGAATCTAGACATTTTTGAGTTGCATAAAAATAAAATTACATGAATAAAAGTATGTGTTCTCTGTATAGTGATAAATGCCTTCACATATATTTTATTACATGCACTATTCTTTAAATGCTAAGTGAACCGTATTTTATTTTTTAAGCACAATTTCACTAAAGGTAAACGCACTTTTGACCATTGGGTGCTTTTAATTTAGTCTTCCTTTTATCAAAAAAAAAAAAACAAAAACAAAAACAAAAAATCAAAAAAACAAAAAACCGAAAAAACCGAATAGCTTCTGCAAGTACTGTCTTAGCACTTGAAAAAAATATATATATAAACCTGGGACCTTATTTCCACGAAGCCTATGGACAGGGTAGGTTGTTTATAAGGAAAAAAACCCTTGTGGGTTCCACCTCAGAGAATCACATGTGTATCAACTGGGTAGCGAATTGACAGAGGGAGGCAGCCTTGTCATGCTGCGCATGCGTACAGCCACAGTCACAGAAGACCCAAAGATCACTCAATCTGCCTCGCTGTCATTCCGACTACATTTGCCCCAACGGGGAAATCGATTTGTTATTACAGACCCACTAATCCTTTTCCTCTTAAAAAAAGATTCCTGAAATCTCTACTTCACTGCAGCTGAAGTCAATTTTGCCTTCTCCCAGCCCCTAACTGGGAGTGATCTTAAGCTCTCCGAAGAAGGCTCCCACCGCTCAAGCTGTTAAGCGACAATTCTTTACCTGGATATCAACAAAACGATTTTCCTTTTATAGCGTAATATCCTGTTTCCATAAAGCACAGTTGGGATTTGCACAGCCTCTCTCCCTCTTTCAAGCCTGGAGCATAGGATTCCCTTTCCCTCTCTGCGGTAAATGAGAACACACGCAGTTCATGATGCAGGGAGGCATGACCTGTGCTCTGGTACTAAAGACGCTGATTATGGTTACATGGTAGGGCAAAGAGGGCTAGTAAATAACACACACACACACAAAGACTTTCTATAACATTTGTCTCTCTTTCTAGAGGATTCCACAGCAACAACATCAGGTCAATACCGGAGCGAGCGTTCGTAGGCAACCCTTCTCTTATCACAATGTAAGTGGCCTTTGTGCTCCATTTACGTGACCTTCCTGACATAGAACAGTTTTAAATATGTTGTGCCTTTAAATATAATGTAATTAATGTTATATGTTCACCTGCATTTTGTCCCAGTCACAGTCTATGCAGAAATCTATACAGAAGTGCCAACATTGATATATTTCATCAGGTTTCAACTACTCATTGAAATGATACTGACGATTGCTGTCTTAGGATCTGTGGTGTGCCTTACCTTACAGATGCTATCTCCAGGCTAATCTTACAAGGGCTTTTGCTTACCTATATTTTCCAATGAATAAAACTGATTTTAGAACATCCCATGTGGGCTGGCGAGATGGCTCAGTGGGTAAGAGCACTGACTGCTCGCTCTTCTGAAGGTCCTGAGTTCAAATCCCAGCAACCACATGGTGGCTCACAACCACCCATAAGGAGATCTGACACCCTCTTCTGGTGTGTCTGAAGACAGCTACAATGTATCTATTTATAATATTGAATAAGTCTTTGTGCCAGAGCAAAACTTCGGCCCTAAACTTCAATCCCCAACAACCACATAAAAGCTCAGAACCATCTGTACAGCTACAGTGTACTCATATACATAAAATAATAAATAGATCTTTAAAAAACAAACATCCAAGGCTAGATCACTTAGTCATTCAAGAATTCAACTCAAGTACTCTAGAAAAATAAATTATTATAAACAAAAAAGAAGCTGTTGCAAACAGTTTGTCTCTGGCTTAAACTGCTACCGTGAGTGTTTAATGGAAGGAATATTGATTTATGTTCACTGCCTGTTTGTTCACCTTGAGTTGAATCTAAACAAAATTATGGTGCAATTCTAGAACAGTGCATTTATTCTAGAAAGGAAAATACAAGGACTCATATAGTATAAAAATAAAGTAGATTTATAATCACAGACTATCAATAATGTTTCACACTTAGCACAGATAGAACATCAACATTAAAAAAAAATAATAAAAACGAGTAATTATTTGGTTGGCTCCTAGATAAAAGATGTATGTCCAAGGTAGGTTTAGGGAATCATATTGGCCTTAGTGAGATCTATCATAGAGAATGTAAATAAAGGCAACCGTTGTACGGCTTGGCAGGAATTCTTCCTGTGCTAACTTGGTAGAAGAGGCTTTCTGAAACCGTGTGTCATTTGTCACAAGTGAGCTGCAAACCCCCACTTAGCCTTGACCACCATGGGGGAGGAGGGTTCGAATACACAAGCAAACAGCATCATTCATCACCTCTGAAATGTGCTGGCAATATTTTGGCAAACTAAGGGCTTTGCATTCTATTGCGGAATAAACATTAGTCCTCATTAGAGAGCATTTGCATACTAAAAGATTAGTGGACTTGGCCGCTCTTCCTTCCAGCCCACGAGTGGTGTTTAATCAGTCCTTTGGTATGTTAATGCGTCAGGAGGAGCAGCCCTCCCAGCCTTTGGAGCCCTCTCCACTTTCCACAGCGATGCACTTTCTCTCCTCCCTCTGCTCTCCGCACAGAGTTTCTATCTCTTGTCACCGGCTTCCTTTCCAACCCAATGCAGCCATCTCTGTGTGTGTTTTTGCTCCAAGCCCTGTCATCTGGTGACCCAGCCCTCATTTCTGCCTCTGCGATCTCCAACCCAATGCCTTCTTTTTGTTCTTACTTCACCACCTCCTGTTAGCCATGCCTTCTTGCTCTTTACCAGCGCAGAGCTGTCTGGCCTCCCTGTCTCCACCATCATCAGGGATGCTTGAAACTGCATCCTCCTTGCTACTCTGTTGCTATGGAACAGACATCCAGGATGCAAGCTCTGTACCTTGACATCCACAGTCTTCCACAGCCAACCTTCCTCACCTACTTCCCCAAAGCTCTCTCTGACAAGGCCATAACCCAGCTAACTAAGCCAGCACAAAGATTCCATCCCCGCACGAGGATGATTGGAATTCTGTCTTTCATATGTGTCTCAAATGGAATTTCATAAATTTTCTTTTTGCCCGCCCCCCCAACAAATGAAAGAGCTGCCTCCAGAGAACCCCGGACCTTTTCACAGTAGTGGTGATATTCTGCAGTACACATGCAAGCACATGTATTCATACCTTCCCAGTGTGTACATATCTACACATGTGTACCAGTTTAATTATGTGCATATAAGTATATAGCATAGTCAAGGAAGGTGTGCTATGAGGAGAATTCCATTTGAAGTCATCAAGCCACTCTCTTTTTTTAAATTCTTTCACTTATTCTTCAAGAAGTCCATGCACATATGCCCTGTATCTTGATCACATGCAACCCAGGTTTCCCCTGCCCCATTGCAGTTCTTTTAATGATTGTCTAATCCCAAGGGAAAGGAAGAGGTGAGTGGTAGGGTGGAGAGCACTCCGGTGTGCTAGGTAACAAATGTGCCAGGGTACTGTGTGAGCCATTATGCGTGCGTTAGCTTTTCCAGTTGTTAGCCAAAGCCTGTGACCAAGCTCATTACTATCTAGGCTTAAATTGAAGATCTGGGAGGCTATGAGCTTCCTTGGATAGCTGAGCCTCTATTTTCTCACTGGAGAATGAAGACAGTTGTGTCTATGCTGTCAATCAAAGTTGTTGCACAGATCAACTGCTTTGTCAGACAGGAGATGTGCTGTTGCTTGTCTGACTCCAGCTGGTGCCAGGCTTCTGGAAGAATTTTTTTTTTTTTTTTTTTTTTTTTTTTGGTTTTTCGAGACAGGGTTTCTCTGTGTAGCCCTGGCTGTCCTGGAACTCACTTTGTAGACCAGGCTGGCCTTGAACTCAGAAATCCGCCTGCCTCTGCCTCCCGAGTGCTGGGATTAAAGGCGTGTGCCACCACGCCCGGCTCTGGAAGAATATTTTATCAATTTCTCTTGAACCTCCATCATTTAGAATGTTTTCCAGTGATAGCTTCTTTATTGAACAAATCTTCAAATCTCTGCAATCACTACTTCACAGTTTGAACATGGATTTGTTGTATTTAATTGAGCTACCCCCATGCCTCAGCTATGAAATCTGTGTGGGGCTCCACTAACAAAGCAGTTCAGCTAAGTTTTGATTACATTAAAAGGTCTATAAAACAAAATGTTCTTAAAGTTTTAATAATGTCTCCCATTTTAGATTCATAACTAATTCAAGAAATTTCTTACACTAGATAAACCCCACTTCTCAATTATGTGGAGTGCTTTGTAGATGTTATGGTAATTATATTTAATCACAATAAAACCTTCTGTAAATATAGAGATAGTAATAAATGATAGGTAGATAGATAATACATAGATAAATGTGATAGTTAATAGACACAAGATAGAAGATAGATAGATAGATAGATAGATAGATAGATAGATAGATAGATAGATAGATAGACTGAATTGCAACTAGAATTATTTCTTTGTTGAGTATTGAAAGTGTTGAGGCAAAGTCTTTAAGTGCAGTTAGTTAATTAATGCACTTTTTGACTTCATAACTATTATTTATACAAGCTCTGCTATGCAAATGTTAATTTTTTTGTTTTTATTAATCTTGGAGGTAGGCTTACAAAGTGTGGGTTTCATCATGGCATCTTCACACACTGTTATTTTTCTTTGCTCTAACTCTTCCACCTCCTCCTCCTCTTCCTCCTCCTCCCCCAAAGTCTCTCCCCTTTAAATTTTATATAGTAAAGATTCCTTATGCAAAATCTCAGAAAGCAAACCAATGAGACGGCTCAGTGGACAGAGGCCCTTTTCTCCCAGCCTAAGAACTTGAGTTAGATGTTGGGAGCCCAGATCCAGAACTTATCCTCTTACACAGAAAGAACTCACTTCCACAAGTTGTCCTCACACTCATATACACTGTGGCAAGCATACAGAGAAACAAGCAAATGAGTGAAGGAATGAATAATGATCGATCTTGAAGTGTGAGTGGAGACACTTTCAATGTCCACTTGAAACTGAGTAACCGGGATGTATGGTAACCAGTAAAAAAGAAAAAAAAAAATCAGTAAAAAACACAGATTCACATTAGAAGATATGTTGAAATATCTATTCTCTTGACCATCAGCTTTCTTTTCTTTTTTTTTTTTTTTTTTTTTGGTTTTTCGAGACAGGGTTTCTCTGTATAGCCCTGGCTGATCCTGGAACTCACTCTGTAGACCAGGCTGGCCTCGAACTCAGAAATCCACCTGCCTCTGCCTCCCGAGTGCTGGGATTAAAGGCGTGCGCCACCACGCCCGGCGACCATCAGCTTTCTTATAACACATTGGTGTTTGGATTTTTCAGACACTTCTATGACAACCCCATCCAATTTGTTGGAGTATCTGCTTTTCAGCATTTGCCTGAACTAAGAACACTGTAAGTGTCTATTCTCTTAAATGCTGCCTCTGCTCAACCTGTAGTATTGCTGAGAAGACCAAATGAGTGCTTTGGGGGGAAAAAAAATGGTAGTAAAAGTGAGCCCTTTCTAGAATCTTCTCCAAATAACAATTACATATTTCTCCTAGGACTTTGAATGGTGCCTCACACATTACTGAATTTCCTGACTTAACAGGAACTGCCACCCTGGAGAGTCTGTGAGTATTTGAGCCGACCCTTAGCTCCTCCCAGAACACGCATTAGCTTTGGAGTTGATCAACCTCAACATCCATGAATCAAAACACGTCAGTGTGTGATACGGGAATGAAAGAATTCTGTCTGGCTTGTGTTTTAACAGGACTTTAACTGGAGCAAAGATCTCATCTCTTCCCCAGGCCGTCTGTGATCAGTTACCTAATCTCCAAGTGCTGTGCGTATCAGTAAGGCAATGATGGTGTATAAACAGGCAACTTCCTTTTAGGGGTAAAATGGCAGACAGTATCTCAACAGGCCTCGGAAACGAGGAGAAAGCTCTCTCCCTGCAGGTCTCCAGGAGGTCATGGTTCCTCCTCTGCCTCCTTTGGGCCAGGTTCCCAGCCATCACCCTGGTAGCCATGACAGAGTATCTGTTTTCAAGAGGAAACAGCTGCCCATTAGTGTTGTAGTTGATACACATTTCCCTTCAGAAAATGAATGTGAACAAGCAAGAAAAACCCCCGCATTTCCTCTTCTAAAGGTTTCACAGAATAGAATTAAATAGCCTAATGGACCAACAGCCCAATATTAATGTCAAAAATAAAATTGTCAAACAGGCGCCAACCTTGCTAGGGAGACTGAACATGTTTTGGTACAGTTAAGGATACATGTTCCAAGGTTCGTTCCATCTAGTGGCCAACCAGCTTGAATGTTATTTCTGTTGCCTCCGATCTCATTTGCCCCTTTCTTTCCCATGTTTTGTTAAAAAGTAGTTTACAGGGATTTGAATGACTATATTTTGACATTTTGCTTTGGTTTTGTTGTTTTGTTCTGTTCTTTTTTTTTTTTTTTTTTTCTGTCAACGCCACTTGCCCCTCTTGTCTTCTCAAGCATCATTGGGACTCATGATAGTCTGGACCCTCAGTCTCTTATAAAATGGTTCTTCTCTCGTGAAATAGAAGTCTATCCATCAGCCAGCCACCTATTATGCCAGCATAAGTTTTTCTTGCCAGCTGAGCCAGCACAGTGCAGATGCTTTGTAGGAAGGGACTGTCTGCTGCATGATTGATTCTGCCCTTCCTCATGGTCCCCAGGCTGCCCTGTCACTGCAGATGCTCAGCGACACTGTGTGCAGTAGCAGCACACAGGATTCTTTGTCACACGTGTCTGAAGGAAGGCGTATAAAGCAAGCCTTGAACTTCTAGCCCACATTTCTCTATGAGAAGCAGCTACAGACATAGGTGAAAATCCTGGATACACGATCAGAGTCATGCTTCAAGAAAGCATTGGGATTTTCGTTTTTGTTTACTTTTACCTTGGTATAGGTGTGTTCACATAAGGTTGGTGCACTAATGTCCCATAATGTTGGGGTCAGATGGCAACCTCAGGTATTGCTCTTCACCAAGAGCAGCCAATGCACGTAACCACTGACTCTCTCCTGTAGTCTTAGCAGTTAGGGAAATCATGTAGAAGGGCCATAAGTTGGAAGCCAGCTTGGGCTATAGAGCAATCTGGGCTAAGTAACAAGTCTGTCTCAAGCAAGTAAACAAACAGTAAAAGATTCTATTCCTTCTTGGTGGAACTTGAAATATGTGTATGGACATATTAGTACTTCGTGATAGTGTGTTGCCATTCTCAACGTTCCACCTACAAAGCTCATGTGTTCTTTATGACATACCTGCTGCCAGGTATCTTCTCTTTGAAGCAGAAAACCAAGACCAAAACAAACATCAATAAGTGCTCAGGCCAGCATATTAACCAAGAGAAACCTATTGATTTGGGGACTAGAATTTAGAACCTTGATCTTCACTAGAGGGTCTTTTGGAAGCTTTGATCCAACTAGTCTCCAACTTGTGGTTCTTCTCCATGATTGAAGAACATTGAGTGAGCATTTTTCCCCTTTCGTTACCTTCATAGAAATCACCCAGTCCACTATTTAGGCCACAAGTGTGTTCTCGACTCACTAGCTGACATTCTTACAGAAGTCATCCCACTCGGTATGGGGATATCCATGGTGTCACTGTCATAAGGTGATCCCAGGATTAAACTTCAGTAAAGCTATGACCATAGTGCCCATACAAGGAATGCTTGGCCCACACTAACCCTGGAATTGTTGCGTTGTGATCTCAGTTCCTGGGGAGGTTGAGGCAGGAAGATCCCAAGTTCAACAACTGCCTGAGCTACATAATATAAACCCAAGAAACAATGGACTCCCTGAGCATTCTGAAGAAATTAATGTCATTATCATCTTTGATAATGTGTTTGCCCATCTTCATAAGTCACTCCTGTTCAACAACATGGCATATGGTTAAACAGGTCTATTTTGCATAGATATACAGGTTTTCCATTCGTTTGCTTTGGTGAGTTTGTTTTTTTTGTTTGTTTAGGGGAAAAGGGTATAGTCTTTCAAACCTCTAGTACTTATACACAAACTTGTGTATAAAATACAGATGTGTACTTACAGACAGCCTCATTTGAATTACTTATATACAATAATTGAATTCTTCCTGTATAAACTCCATTCATTCAATAAATGTAGAATATATTATAAGGATAGGATGAACTGATCAATTATAAGGATAGAATAATTAAAAGCCTCTTAGAAAAATAATACTGATTTTTTTTCAGTCGTTTTGATGGTTTTAAGAGTTAGAATCAAGCATGAAAATGGTTAGTTGATTATCTGATAACTTCTAAAACATGAAACAAGATTTTTTTTTACCTCTATGTTACTTTATCTACTAGTTTTCTTTCTTTTTTTTTTCTTTTAACTTTCTGCAAATTACCATGGCTTGTTTTAGATTAGTTATATTATAGTATAAATATGTCCAGATGTTTTTGTTATTCTGTAATTTGTTGAGTTTTGGCTGAAGCCTCTCTTAGATGCCCCCCCCCCATGGAGATTGATTTCAAAGTTAGTGCTATGTTTTGAATGGTTGGGTTTTGTTTTTAAGTTGATTAGGAAAGAACCAGCAATGACTTGTATTAGCCGTAGAGAAACAGCAGTTTCCAGAGACAAGGGCACAGTTATTTAATTTAATCTGTATTCATTTCAGTAAGATAAGAGCTAGAACATTGTAGATCATCACTAACAAAATAAATAAATTCATTAAGTAAATTATTTAAATCAATTAAAGAAGTATCAGTTACATTTCAGTAAATATCTGAGCCCCTTGCCTAATCCAGTAATGCCTGTGTCTACCTGCTGCATGTCAGGGCTGTGGGATAGCCCAGAGCTTGCCTTTGGGGCACGTCCATGTCTTGAGGGCTTCGAAAAGAGGAAGATGCATTTCCTGAAGACTAATGTGTAACAGATTTTTCTCTTTTGCACCTTTTGCTTTCCAGAGATTTGTCTTACAACCTGCTCGAAGACTTACCCAGTTTGTCAGGCTGCCAAAAACTTCAGAAAATGTACGTCTTTGAAAGTCCTTAAGTAACTCAGAAAAAAAAAAAAAAAGTCAGAAGCCCAAATTCCTATTGTTCAGGGTGACCAGCTACTCCACCCCAGGCCTCACTGGCAATCCATTGGCATTTATCCTTATTATGCCCATGAGACGTGGGGTGGAGTGTGCGGGGAAAGTTGGGTAACAGAGCTTTTCTCACCCATCTCTTGTGACATCAGTTTTCTCCTTTGTTTTTCCCAGCTCAGTGTAATAGGGAATCGGGCGACTCTGAGCTTAGGAACTTTTCCTCTTTTATGCAGACAAGGTCTCATGCAACCCAGGCTGGCCTCGAACTTACTATATGGTTGAGGCTGGCCTTGATCTCCTTCATGTGCCTTCGTGTCTCTGTCTCCCAAGAGCTGAACGACAGGCGTGTGTCCAACGGGCTAAGTTCTCTCTTCCTTTTCAAATACAACGAAGCTTCCACTTCCGATGGGTGGGGCTAATTTTGAATATGGTGAAACCTTGGGTCATCTCCTTCATCCACAAAATGTTAACCACATTGCTTTGTGTTTGGTCAGCCTTCCATTTTCATAAAAACAATATCAGCTCCCTCTCATTTCACACTTAGTTTTCCTCTCTCAGCCTTCGGGTGATGAAGGAAGAAAATATAAATTCATTTTCTAACATGTAAAGACTGGAAGGGATAGAAAGATGGTTGGTTCAGCAGTTAAGAGCACATAGTCCTCTTCATAAACCAGAGTGTGGACTTCAGCACCCACACCACCAGTCAGCTCTCAACCACTTGTATGTCCAGTGTGAGGGGTCCAACTTCTCAGGTCTCCACTGGCCACCACACTCACAGGGACATTCCCACACACAAATACATAATTAAAAATAAATTGGATGCTTCAGATGCCCTTTAATGAATACACTAAGAGTTTAGGAAACAGTAAAAGAGGTGTTCTCAAATGATTCTTTGTGTTTTCGTGGTGGTGATGGTGGTGATAGTGGGGGGGCATGGGGGTGGGGAGAAAGACAGGTCTATTCATGTACAAGACCACGCATGTAGAAATCAAAAGGCCACTAACTTTGTGAAGTGAGTGCTCTCCTTCCATCTTCTTTCATATTCCAGGGATCAGGGGAATCAAACCCAAAGCCAACAGACTTGTGTGTGGCAAGCAGGTTTACAGATGAAATCTTCTCAAGGGTCCCTGTTTTGTTTTGTCTTTTGCTTTGTTTTGTTTTGTTTTGTTTTTCCAGAGAGAGTTTCTCTGTGTAGCCCTGGCTGTCCTGGAACTCACTCTGTAGACCAGGCTGGCCTCGAACTCAGAAATCTGCCTGCCTCTGTCTCCCGAGTGCTGGGATTAAAGGCTTGCGCCACCACTGTCCAGCTTGTGTTGTCTTCTAAGAAAGGCTCTCATGTATCCCAGGCTAGCCTCATAGCCAGGGATGGCCTTGACCTTCCGATCATCCTTTCCTTGCTGCCTGGGGGCTAGGATTGCAGACATGAGCTATCCCACCTGGTTTATGCAGTGCGGGGACAGAAGCTGAGGCCTCCTGAGCACTAAGCACATCACTCCTGCCACTGGGTGATGAGAGTGTGTATAGGTATTTTGTTCTATACTCCCTGGAGAGAACCAGCTTCTTGGAAAGAGAGGCAATACTTAGGTGAATGTAAAAATTGAAGTGTTGAGGGAAGCAGAAACTGGCCTGAGTAGGGCCACAGGCCTCACCCAGCCCGATCAGCGCCAGGGTAGCGGGAGCGCAGGGTTGCCTGACACCCGCCAGCTACCCACGACCCCCGCTGCAGGATTTTGGGACTGCTGGTGAGTGGAACACAGCTTCTTCTCCAGTCCAATCACGCGGGACCTGAGACTGCTCGGGTTGGGGAGAGAGAAATCCGGCCTACATAGGGCCACAACCCTCTTCCGGTCAGAAAAGCACCTGAGCAGCTGGGGCGCAGGGTCTGCTGACACTCGCCAACCGCCCACAACACCCGCCACAGGATCTTAAGACTTCTGGTGAGTGGAGCACAGCTTCTGCTCCAATCCAATTGCGCGGGACCTGAGACTGCATTAGTTAGGGAAGCAGAAACCGGCCTGAGTAGGACCACAGGCCTCATCCGGCTGGATCAGCGCCAGGGTAGCGGGAGCACAGGGTTGCCTGACACCCGCCAGCTACCCACGACCCCCGCCGCAGGATTTTGGGACTGCTGGTGAGTGGAACACAGCTTCTGCTCCAATCCAATTGCGCGGGACCTGAGACTGCATTAGTTAGGGAAGCAGAAACTGGCCTGAGTAGGGCCACAGGCCTCACCCAGCCGGATCAGTGCCAGGGTAGCGGGAGCGCAGGGTTGCCTGACACCCGCCAGCTACCCACGACCCCCGCCGCAGGATTTTGGGACTGCTGGTGAGTGGAACACAGCTTCTGCTCCAGTCCAATCACGCGGGACCTGAGACTGCTCTGGTTGGGGAGAGAGAAATCCGGCCCACATAGGGCCACAACCCTCTTCCGGTCAGAAAAGCACCGGGGCAGCTGGGGCGCAGGGTCGGCTGACACTCACCAGCTACCCACAACACCCACCACAGGATCTTAAGACTTCTGGAGAGTGGAACACAGCTTCTGCTCCATTCCAATTGCACGCGGGACCAGAGACTGCATTAGTTAGGGAAGCAGAAAAACGGCCTGAGTAGGACCACAGGCCTCTTCCGGCTGGACCAGCACCGGGGTACCGTCAGCTACCCACGACCCCCGCCGCAGGATTTAGAGACTGCTGGTGAGTGGAACACAGCTTCTGCTCCAATCTTTAAATAGTGACAACGATAACAACTAACCCCAGAGATTACCAGATGGCGAAAGGTAAACGTAATAATCTTACTAACAGAAACCAAGACAACTCACCATCATCAGAATCCAGCACCCCCACTTCACCCAGTCCAGGGCACCCCAACACACTGGAAAAGCTAGACACGGATTTAAAAGCATATCTCCTGATGATGATAGAGGACTTCAAGAAGGACGTTAATAACACACTTAAAGAAATGCAGGAGAACACTGCTAAAAAGGAAGAAGACAATAAAGAGGAAGCACAAAAATCCCTTAAAGAATTGCAGGAGAACACTGCTAAAGAGTTACAAATCCTTAAAGAAAAACATGATAACATAATCAAACAGGTAGAAGTCCTTACAGAAAAACAGGAAAACACATCCAAACAGATGATGGAAATGAACAAAACCATACTAGACCTAAAAAGGGAAGTAGACACAATAAAGAAAACCCAAAATGAGGCAACACTGGAGATAGAAACCCTAGGAAAGAAATCTGGAACCATAGATACGAGCATCAGCAACAGAATACAAGAGATGGAAGAGAGAATCTCAGGTGCAGAAGATTCCATAGAGAACATCGGCACAACAATCAAGGAAAATGGAAAATGCAAAAAGATCCTAACTCAAAACATCCAAGAAATACAGGACATAATGAGAAGACCAAACCTACGGATAATAGGAGTGGATGAGAATGAAGATTTTCAACTCAAAGGACCAGCAAACATCTTCAACAAAATTATAGAAGAAAACTTCCCAAATCTAAAGAAAGAGATGCCCATGAACATACAAGAAGCCTACAGAACTCCAAATAGACTGGATCAGAAAAGAAATACCTCCCGACACATAATAATCAGAGCAACAAATGCTCTAAATAAAGATAGAATACTAAAAGCAGTAAGAGAAAAAGGCCAAGTAACATATAAAGGCAAGCCTATCAGAATTACACCAGACTTTTCACCAGAGACTATGAAAGCCAGAAGATCCTGGACAGATGTTATACAGACACTAAAAGAACACAAATTCCAGCCCAGGCTACTATACCCAGCCAAACTCTCAATTAACATAGATGGAGAAACCAAAGTATTCCACGACAAAACCAAATTCACACATTATCTCTCCACGAATCCAGCCCTTCAAAGGATAATAACAGAAAAAAACCATTACAAGGACAGGAACCACGCCCTAGAAACAACAAGAAGGTAATCCCTCAACAAACCTAAAAGAAGACAGCCACAAGAACAAAATGCCAACTTTAACATCAAAAATAACAGGAAACACCAATTTCTTTTCCTTAATATCTCTTAATATCAATGGACTCAACTCCCCGATAAAAAGACATAGACTAACAAACTGGCTACACAAACAAGACCCAACATTTTGCTGCTTACAGGAAACTCATCTCAGAGAAAAGGATAGACACTACCTCAGAATGAAAGGCTGGAAAACAATTCTCCAAGCAAATGGCATGAAGAAACAAGCTGGAGTAGCCATTCTAATATCTGATAAGACTGACTTCCAACCCAAAGTCATTAAAAAAGACAGGGAGGGACACTTCATACTCATCAAAGGTAAAATCCTCCAAGAGGAACTATCAATCCTGAATATCTATGCTCCAAATACAAAGGCAGCCACATTCATTAAAGAAACTTTAGTAAATCTCAAAGCACACATTGCACCTCATACAATAATAGTGGGAGACTTCAACACACCACTTTCACCAATGGACAGATCATGGAAACAGAAACTAAACAGGGACACAGTGAAACTAAGAGAAATTATGAATCAAATGGATCTGGCAGATATCTACAGAACATTCTATCCTAAAACAAAAGGATATACCTTCTTCTCAGCACCTCATGGTACCTTCTCCAAAATTGACCACATAATTGGTCACAAAACAGGCCTCAACAGATATAAAAATATTGAAATTGTCCCATGCATCCTATCAGATCACCATGGACTAAGGCTGATCTTCAATAACAAAATAAATAATAGAAAGCCAACCTTCACGTGGAAACTGAACAACACTCTTCTCAATGATACCTTGGTCAAGGAAGGAATAAAGAAAGAAATTAAGGACTTTTTAGAGTTCAATGAAAATGAAGCCACAACATACCCAAACTTATGGGACGCAATGAAAGCATTTTTAAGAGGAAAACTCATAGCTCTGAGTGCCTCCAAAAGGAAACTAGAGAGAGCACACATTAGCAGCTTGACAACACACCTAAAAGCACTAGAACAAAAGGAAGCAAATTCACCCAAGAGGAGTAGACGGCAGGAAATAATCAAACTCAGGGGTGAAATCAACCAAGTGGAAACAAGAAAAACTATTCAAAGAATCAACCAATCAAGGAGCTGGTTCTTTGAGAAAATCAACAAGATAGATAAACCCTTAGCCAGACTCACTAGAGGGCACAGGGAAAGCATCCTAATTAACAAAATCAGAAATGAAAAAGGAGACATAACAACAGATCCTGAAGACATCCAAAACACCATCAGATCCTTCTACCAAAGGCTATACTCAACAAAACTGGAGAACCTGGATGAAATGGAGAAGTTCCTAGACAGATACCAGGTACCAAAGTTGAATCAAGATCAGGTTAATGATCTAAACAGCCCTATATCCCCCAAAGAAATTGAAGCAGTCATTAATAGTCTCCCAACTAAAAAAAGCCCAGGACCAGATGGGTTTACTGCAGAGTTCTATCAGACCTTCAAAGAAGATCTAATCCCAGTTCTTCACAAACTATTCCACAAAATAGAAACAGAAGGTACTCTACCCAACTCATTCTATGAAGCCACAATTACTCTGATACCTAAACCACAAAAAGACCCAACAAAGATAGAAAACTTCAGACCAATATCCCTTATGAATATTGATGCAAAAATCCTCAATAAAGTTCTTGCTAACCGAATCCAAGAACACATCAAAACAATCATCCATCCTGACCAAGTAGGTTTCATCCCAGGGATGCAGGGATGGTTCAATATACGGAAATCCATCAACGTAATCCAGTATATAAACAAACTCAAAGACAAAAACCACATGGTCATCTCCTTAGATGCGGAAAAAGCATTTGACAAGATCCAACACCCATTCATGATAAAAGTCTTGGAAAGATCAGGAATTCAAGGCCCATACCTAAACATGATAAAAGCAATCTACAGCAAACCAGTAGCCAACATCAAAGTAAATGGTCAGAAGCTTGAAGCAATCCCTCTAAAATCAGGGACTAGACAAGGCTGTCCACTTTCTCCATACCTATTCAACATTGTACTTGAAGTCCTAGCCAGAGCAATTCGACAACAAAAGGAGATCAAAGGGATACAAATTGGAAAAGATGAAGTCAAAATATCACTTTTTGCAGATGATATGATAGTATATATAAGTGACCCTAAAAATTCCACCAGAGAACTCCTAAGCCTGATAAACAGCTTCGGTGAAGTAGCTGGATATAAAATTAACTCAAACAAATCAATGGCCTTTCTCTACACAAAGAATAAACAGGCTGAGAAAGAAATTAGGGAAACAACACCCTTCTCAATAGTCACAAATAATATAAAATATCTTGGCGTGACTCTAACTAAGGAAGTGAAAGATCTGTATAATAAAAACTTCAAGTCTCTGAAGAAAGAAATTATAGAAGATCTCAGAAGATGGAAAGATCTCCCATGCTCATGGATTGGCAGGATCAACATTGTAAAAATGGCTATCTTGCCAAAAGCAATCTACAGATTCAATGCAATCCCCATCAAAATTCCAAATCAATTCTTCAACGAATTAGAAAGTGCAATCTGCAAATTCATCTGGAATAACAAAAAACCTAGGATAGCAAAAACTCTTCTCAAGGATAACAGAACCTCTGGTGGAATCACCATGCCGGACCTAAAGCTCTACTACAGAGCAATTGTGATAAAAACTGCATGGTACTGGTATAGTGACAGACAAATAGACCAATGGAATAGAATTGAAGACCCAGAAATGAACCCACACACCTATGGTCACTTGATCTTCGACAAGGGAGCTAAAAACATCCAGTGGAAGAAAGACAGCATTTTCAACAAATGGTGCTGGCACAACTGGTTGTTAACATGTAGAAGAATGCGAATCGATCCATTCCTATCTCCTTGTACTAAGGTCAAGTCTAAGTGGATCAAGGAACTTCACATAAAACCAGAGACACTGAAACTTATAGAGGAGAAAGTGGGGAAAAGCCTTGAAGATATGGGCACAGGGGAAAAATTCCTGAATAGAACAGTAATGGCTTGTGCTGTAAGATCGAGAATTGACAAGTGGGACCTCATGAAACTACAAAGCTTCTGCAAGGCTAAAGACACCATCAATAAGACAAAAAAACCACCAACAGATTGGGAAAGGATCTTCACCTATCCTAAATCAGATAAGGGACTAATATCCAATATATATAAAGAACTCAAGAAGGTGGACTCCAGAAAGTCAAATAACCCCATTAAAAAATGGGGCTCAGAACTGAACAAAGAATTCTCACCTGAGGAATACCGAATGGCAGAGAAGCACCTGAAAAAATGTTCAACATCCTTAATCATCAGGGAAATGCAAATCAAAACAACCCTGAGATTCCACCTCACACCAGTCAGAATGGCTAAGATCAAAAATTCAGGTGACAGCAGATGCTGGCGAGGATGTGGAGAAAGAGGAACACTCCTCCATTGTTGGTGGGATTGCAAGCTTGTACAACCACTCTGGAAATCAGTCTGGCGGTTCCTCAGAAAATTGGACATAGTACTACCGGAGGATCCAGCAATACCTCTCCTGGGCATATATCCAGAAGATGTCCCAACCGGTAAAAAGGACACATGCTCCACTATGTTCATAGCAGCCCTATTTATAATAGCCAGAAGCTGGAAAGAACCCAGATGTCCCTCAACAGAGGAATGGATACAGAAATTATGGTACATTTACACAATGGAGTACTACTCAGCTATTAAAAAGAATGAATTTATGAAATTCCTAGCCAAATGGATGGACCTGGAGGGCATCATCTTGAGTGAAGTAACACAATCACAAAAGAACTCACATAATATGTATTCATTGATAAGTGGATATTAGCCCAAAACTTAGGATACCCAAGATATAAGATACAATTTGATAAACGCATGAAACTCAAGAAGAATGAAGACCAAAGTGTGGACACTGTGCACCTTCTTAGAATTGGGAACAAAACACCCAGGGAAGGAGCTACAGAGACAAAGTTCGTAGCTGTGATGAAAGGATGGACCATTTAGAGACTGCTGTATCCAGGGATCCGTCCCATAATCAGCTTCTAAACGCTGACACCATTGCATACACTAGCAAGATCTTGCTGAAAGGACCCAAATATAGCTGTCTCTTGTGAGACGATGCCGGGGCCTAGCAAACACAGGAGTGGATGTTCACAGTCAGCTATTGGATGTATCACAGGGCTCCCAATGGAGAAGCTAGAGAAAGTACCCAAGGAGCTAAAGGGATCTGCAACCCTATTGTTGGAACAACATGATGTACTAACCGGAACCCTGGAGCTCTTGTCTCTAGCTGCATATGTATCGAAAGATGGCCTAGTCGGCCATCAATGGAAAGAGAGGCCCATTGGACTTGCAAACTTTATATGCCCCAATATAGGGGAATGCCAGGGCCAAAAGAATGGGAATGGGTGGGTAGGGAAGTGGGGGGCGCTATGGGGGACTTTTGGGATAGTATTGGAAATGTAATTGAGGAAATTATGTAATAAAAATATATATAAAAAAAAAAAAAAATTGAAGTGTTATGTATGAAACAAAACCCAATCTCTTGATTGAGAGATAGTCACACTTCCTTTGAGACCACATTTCCTCTGCTCTGTAGAAGAAGGACATTCAATCCAAGTGTAAAAAGGACTGTCTGTTGGAAACATTAACTCTGACACCCATCTTTGGAACTCTTTCTTTTCAGTGACCTGAGGCATAATGAGATCTATGAAATTAAGAGCGGCACTTTTCAGCAGTTGTTTAACCTCCGATCTCTGTAAGTATGACCCCCTGCACCCCCTCAGTGCTGACTATTTCTCTCTGTTGGTCTGCCACATTGCTTTTACCATAGCATTACTGGACATTGTTTTGTCATTTAAAGAAAAATAAGATAAATATTTTGCTCCTCACAATTTCCAGGAAGAAATTTAGAAGTAGTAAATTTGTATCCAGGCATGGATCTCTGTGACTTTGAGACCAGTCTGGTCTGCGCAGCAGGTTCCAAATGAGGCAGGGAAACATAGTAAGACTCAAAATATAAATTTTTAAAAATTAAAAATAGGAGTGGCAAATGTTCGATTATGCTCCCAAATAATCCTTTAAACTGCACTCTTCATGAAGAAGAAGAAGAAGAAGAAGAAGAAGAAGAAGAAGAAGAAGAAGAAGAAGAAGGAAGAGGAGGAGGAGGAGGAGGAAAGGAGGGAGGGAGGGAGGAAGGAAGGAAGGAAATAGGAAGGAAGGAAGGAAGGAAGGAAGGAAGGAAGGAAGGAAGGAAGGAAGGAAGGAAGGAAGGAAGGAAGCCTGCTCAAAGGCCTGCACAATGCCCCTGTCTCCAGTCTGGAGAACTAGAGAGCAGAGCCCGAGAATCTGTGTTTTAGCAAACCTACCACGGTTTCTGTTTCAGTACAACTATACTAGGAAATGATTCTGTTTCTAGGGAAATCGATATGTAAATATCTAATTTTGTTTTATGATTTAAAATGTTGGAAGTAGTTCAAGCCTGAGAACTCAAGTTCAACTCCTAGACCCATGTGAAAAGACTGGTGAATTCTCACACACTTGTTATCCCAGCACTGGGAGGACAGGGAGAGTCCTAGGGTTTACTGGCCAGCCAGCCTAGCCCCCAAAGTAAGCTCAAGCTCAGAGAGAGACCATGTCTCAAAAAACACGGGAGATGACATTCGTAGAAAGACACCTGAGATAGTATTCCAGCCACCACATTCATAAGAGGAAAATCCTGTTTAGGAACCATTCCACAAGAGCTTGCTTATTCTATGAACTCAGTTCACCTGACGTTGCCCAGGGGCCCAGCATTGTAGACTTATCTGAACCTGAGAAACGTTGGCTCTGATGACTTCTGATTTTTTTCTAATGTCTGCTTCTTAATGTCTTAGACATTTCAAAAATGAAATCTCCATTGAAGACTTTCTAGCACTTGCAAGGCTCTGACTTTGATCCCCAACAGCAAGGAAGAAAGGAAGCGGGAGAGGAAGGGAAAGGGTCTTAAATTTATAGTTCAGATTTAAAAATATGGAAGTTCTTGCCTCTGACAAGAATTATCTGGAGAAGTTTACACTAAGGATTCTACACCTGCAAAATTGTCTACACTTCAACATATATGTATGGGCAGGTAGAATTCATTTCTCCATAAAATATTTTTCCTTGCTTTGAAGGATTTTATTTCTAACATATGCTTTCTTCTATTTCGCTTATCTCGATGAGGATTTACTTGTCTGTATCTTTTGGTGAGAATTTTCTTGAAAGCATCTGTTTACTTCAGAACTTGACCTATGGATACGGCGTGCACAAATGCTTGGTTCCATTTCCCTGAGTATCCAGGATCATCTTGTAATTTAAACTCTATTTTCTTGTCAGAGAAAGACACCCTGACATTTGCCACTTCCCAGTCCCCAATCTCCAGTCATTTTAGAAAAAAACGACAATAGAAATGGATATCCATGTTAGAGTCAACCTTTCTAGCAGGAAGCTAATAAGAACTACAATATCTACCTGATTCTTTCAAACAGGGTTGATTTGAAGTTCTGCCTTTAGTGACTTTTTTTATGCCGTTTTATCTTTATCTGAAGGAGAATTTGATGATCCAGCTATTCCTCATTTAAATAGAAATTAGGTTGGCTAGATACTGAATACATATGATAAAAATGTTGAGTGTTCTTTTTAACATAATGTTCTCATTTGTCTTTAAAAAAAAAAAAAAAAACAGGAACTTAGCATGGAATAAGATTGCTATCATTCACCCCAGTGCGTTTTCTACGTTGCCGTCTCTAATAAAGTTGTGAGTATTGCTTATTTATGAGACTTTTTCAATAATTAGAGACCATCTAGTTAGGGAAAATGTTAGCCCCAATGTATAGCCAGTGTGCTGTGTTCTCCCTGTCTAGAGCTGCTTCCTGGCCAAGGAAGATGCTCTACTCCTCCCGGGCCATATGAGCTCTTATGGGAATCACTGTGTGACAGCTGAGCAACCAGTGTGTGTTAAGATGAGAATTTTTTTCCTTTTTTTTTTTTTTTTGGTTAGGTCCTATTTTCATTATTATTATTATTATTATTATTATTATTATTAGATATTTTCTTTATTTACATTTCAAATGTTATCCCCTTTCCTGGTTTCCCATCCAAGAACTCCTTCCCCCATCCCCTCCCCCTGTTCACCAACCCACTCCCTCACTGACAGAAGCGGGTGGCAGAATCAACCATTAAGCATTTTATTAGTCCTTCCTATCCGTCTTCAAATAAATGTATTTCCCCCCCTTGATTTTAGATGCCCCTACTTGGCAAAATGAGGCCAAATATAGAACAATTTTGATGCATCTCAAGTGTGTCCCCCTACAGTTCTGATTGTAAATTTAAAAAAAAAGCTATTGGAAACTAAAACCAACAGAGGTTAGCTTTACCATTGAAAGGAAGGACCCTGCTTAAGTTTTTATTGAGCAGTGTTAAGTCATCTTTAGGCTGCTTTTGTAAACATGCGCATTTTATGCTGATGGAGACTACTAAAAGCCTTGTTTGATGTTCTGCAGGGACCTATCATCCAATCTGCTGTCTTCCTTCCCCGTGACTGGGTTACATGGTTTAACTCACTTAAAATTAACAGGGAACCGAGCCTTACAGAGCCTGATACCATCTGCAAACTTCCCAGAGCTCAAGTGAGTTTGTCATTAAAACAAACAAGATACATTTGTGATCATGTGAAAGAACAGCCGTGTTGTTGTGATTTCAGTATTGGTGAGGTCATGAGACCCTTGTAAAATGCATTTCATGCCCTCAGTCCCCACCCCTAGGACACTGTGAGGACAAGGCCGACATGGAAAACTGTCTTCCTAACCACATTTCCTTTCCCTCTAAAAGATGCTTCCTGGAGTCACAGAGTTCATGGAAAGAGTTTAAAAAGCACTGATCCGTGGGATACATAGTGGGCCGTGTAATTAAATAACATTGTAACAGTCCTGCACTTCTGTTTACAATTTTTCCTTCATTGAGAATTTGTATGTTCTAATAAAATGGACTAAGTTAATAGTTGAGGAAGCAGTGCCCTTTAAAACCGCTATGCTTATGAACAATAAAGGAACATCTTAAAGGTTCTGTAAGCGAAAGCGAAATCCTGCCTGCACACTTTAAAATGAAGAAAGCAATAAAGCCCCCAAAAGATAGTACAGAAGAGAGAAAAGTATATTTTAAATTGCCACCTTGATCAACATTTTAAACAAACAACATGTTGTTTGTCTCTAGTATGTTTTACGTCATTTAAGTTTATTAGAATCTAATCCTGTGTAGAATGTTATGGTATATTTTAGTTAATTAACATAATTTTGCCATAATTTTCCTACCGTTCACTTCTTAAACCATTTTATTATGGAAAATTTTGATCATTGAAATCCCATCACTCAAGTTCCTTACTTATAAATACTTCGTGATGGTAAATTTTAATAACTGTGGTTCTAAGTATCACTAGAACGGACACCATTGTGCAAATAGCTTATAATTTGGGTAACTGGTTTAGGTTTAACTCCCAAAGTAAACATTATATATTGGGTGAAAAGATAAACATTATTATTTCATGACCCATCATCCTTACATGTATGTTTTTGGTTTTGTCCCCCTTCTGTATAGGATTATAGAAATGCCATCTGCTTACCAGTGTTGTGCATTTGGGGGGTGTGAGAATGTCTATAAAATTTCTAACCAATGGAATAAAGATGACGGCAACAGTGTGGACGACCTTCATAAGAAAGACGCTGGGTTATTTCAAGTTCAAGGTAAGAACTGATGTCATGGGGAGGAAGCTATAGTCAGAAAGGTCGTCAAACGTTAGTACATGGACCATGAAAGCCAGGAGTCCCTGTGTAATCACCCAGCAAACGGAGAATCAGTCCTACTCTGTAAAGACTCACAAAGACAGAAGAATTGCCGCCTATTTTATAAGTAAATCCTTGGCAGTTTTATTTGTACTTAGATCCTCCTTAGCATACACAGTGCTCAAAAGCGATCCCTCCATCAACATTTCCAAACTTTTTTTAAAAAGGCTCTTACCCCATTTTTCAAATATCCTCCTGTATTTCTCACTCTGAGAGAAAAAAAAAAATCCATGCTTAATTTTCTGGCCCAGAGAAAGGGGGTAGGGGGATGGGACATTTGAAATCCCTCCGTATTGCAGCAGAAGGGCCTAAGAATTCATTTTCTCATGCAACTAATTCTAAATCATGTTCGCCTCGTCCCCTACAGGGGTATCTGTCAGGAAGGTGGAATGAGATCACGTCTGTAAAGCCTTGGCTTTCCTTGCTGTAAGACGTTACTTAAACAGAAAGCAATGCATCTCCACACCTGTGGGGATGAAGAGGCGCCTTGGGCAGCGCCCCCTCCACTCCCTGCCAACCTTGCAAGTTTGCACAAAGTCCAACAGAAAGGCTTCTCATTCTTAGGGCCTGAGTGACTTGTTGGTTCCAGCGTGTACTTGTTGGTAGCCAGTCTGCTAAGTTTCCTTACCCTGTCCGCATACCCATCAGTTGATGGAGCTAACAGCCTTGGTGTTTGCTTGTTTGTTTGCCTGTTTGTTTGTTTTAGGTCACACAACACAAATCGCTCTCTTCCTTTGGTTTCAGCTCTTCCTGCCCCATCAACTCTAACCTCTTCTGCTTTTACTCCTTAAAACTTTAAAATTTAAACACATAAAGTCCATTATCTTTCAGACACTCCATCAGCGCCTGGGATTACATAATAATGCTAATGTCCTTCAGGGAGTTTATTTTCAAGACTGGCGATTCTCAGCCACGAGCCACGTGTTAGAATGGCACAGAAGGTTTTGACAAATTACTGACACCAGAGCGGGGGTAGGGGGCCGAGTTAGCCAAGGGCCTGGTGTGTAAGCATGATGATCTGATCAGAGTTCAGACCTCCAACATCCACATTAAACAACAACAACAATAATGAAGTGTGATGTGGCAGCTAGCACCTGTAATCTTAGTGTTGTGAAACCCAAATAACTAGCGTTTAATAAACAGCCAGCCCAGCTGAATGGGTGACTTCTGGGTTCAGTGAGAGACCCTTGTCTCAGGAGATAAAGAAGGGAAGTGACTGGGCAGCCCAAAACCTATCTATGACAGCTATGGGTAAATTCTTGGCATTTATATTTCTACTTAGGTCCTCCTTAGCATACACAGTGCTCAAAGGCGATCACTCCATCAATATTGCCATACTTTTCACGTATTCTTTTGAGAATCGTGTGTACACACATACAGAGAGAGAATACTGATTCCCAAGTCTCACACAAAACCAAGAATATGTGCATCATTAGGAAAAGTGTATCAAATTACAACTTTTTTTTTTTGCATAGTTTACTAAATCATGCACTTCACTATTACTTTGTCTTTTGTAATGCAGAATCCCCCAAGGGGGGGGGGAAACTGATTTTTCTTCTTGTGGTCAGAGAGAGTAGCCTAGAACACTCCATGCATAGCTATTGTAGTGTTAGAACATGGGTCACTCCTCTTTCCCAGTTTCTGGAAATCAACCCTGGGCCTCTGAGCACGCTAAGACTATAGTCTACCACTAAAGCACACCCCCGGTCTCCAGAAAACTGAAAAAGATGTGCTTCCTGCACTGGGAAACTTAAGACCATCGCAAGCTCCAGGGACCCGCAGAATCAGCGGGCTTGGGTGTTTTAACCTAGAGAGTATGGGAATGTTCCTCCCCACACCCTATTCCGCTGCGGTATAGCCAGAGTCGATGGAAGAGAAGAACATCAACAAGGAACTTTCTAGCCGACCTGCAGCAAAGTCTTGCCTTCATTTCTCTTTGGGACAATTCGCATCTTGAGGTCGAGGCTTCTGGCACAGAAACACAGAACTAACCCTTGCAGCGCTTCTCATTCCCTCAGATGAGCGGGACCTTGAAGATTTCCTGCTTGACTTCGAGGAAGACCTGAAGGCCCTTCACTCGATGCAGTGCTCGCCTTCCCCAGGTAAGAGATACCTCAGTATCAAGGACCCTTGACCACGGTGGCTCTATTTCAGAAGCGAAATCTCTGCCGACATGTGGCTCCTCCCTGGGCCTGACAGTCAGAACTTGTAAAATACAAACAGGCTTTAATCCCCTGGAGTCATCCTTCATTCACAAATAGAACTTGTATGGAGACCTGCTGACTCAGGCTAATACAGACTAACGAGCTAGCATGTGCTCCGAGGCAGATAGGACTGAAAAAGCAGTGTCACTACTCAGCATGGAATGGTACCTCCTAGCCTTGTTTGTATGACAAATTCATTTTTTGATAATGTAACCTTGTGAATTTATTAATATTGATATTTTGAATTTTTCTTTTTTATAAATTATATATATATATGTGTGTGTATATATATATATACTTTTTTTTTCTTTTTTACATTTCAAATGTTGTCCCCCTTCCCAGTTTCTCTTCTGAAAACTTCCCATCCCCCCCTCTTCCCTGCCTCTATGAGGGTGCTCCCCAACCAACACACCCATTCCCACCTCAAATCAATACATTTTTAAATAATTTAGATCTTCTTTATAAAGAACTATTTAGGGACTAGGAATTTAGCCCAAGAATAAAGTGCTTGTTTAATATGCTTAGGACTCTGCCCTTGCTGGGTGTGGTGATGCCTTTAAAAGACCTAGACTTGGGAAGCAGAGACAGGCAGGTCTCATAAAGCTCAAAGCTAGCCTGGTCTGCATAGTTCCAGGACAGCCAGAGCTATGTAGAGAGAGCCTCTCTTTAAAAACAAAAAACAAAAAACAAAAACAAAAAAAAAACAAAAAATCAAAACAAAAAAATGAACAACAAAAAAAGAAACACGTGAAAACAAATAGAATAGGGATGAATTTTAAAATATTCAATTCATTAAGCTGTCCTGTTCCTAGTGGGGAAACAGTAGGTAATTTAGTGGGAAAGGCACTGATTAATACTTTATTCCCAATTAATGTGTTCATTGCACCCTAAGATGTCTATGAAGTGCACACTCCTGCTGCCTGCCCTGTGTCTCATATGGCCTATTTCCCCACAAGTCTCTTTCTTGGACTGTGGAGCCATAGAAGCCATTCGGGTCTTAGTGAGAAACCCAGGCGATCTGGCTTTCCACATTGCCCACACTGGAATGTCTTAGGAGTGAAGTTTTCCCCTTTTTATTTTTCTATACATCCTCTGGAAACACAAGAACCTGGGGCATCAATGGGTCAGTGCCACAGAATCTCCAAGGCAGACCCTCCCACTGGTTTAAGAAAGATGGGCGAGGCACGCCGGCACTGTGGCTACAATGGTGGTTACTGACCTCCGTCTCTTGGCAAGTTTGCTACATCTGCCAGCCCAATCTGATACAACCTCTCTCTCTTCCTCCCCTGCTCAGGTCCCTTCAAGCCCTGTGAGCACCTATTTGGTAGCTGGCTGATCCGAATCGGGGTGTGGACCACGGCAGTACTGGCGCTTTCCTGCAATGCCTTGGTGGCTTTGACCGTGTTCAGAACTCCTCTGTACATCTCTTCCATAAAGCTGCTAATTGGGGTAATCGCGGTAGTGGACATTCTCATGGGGGTCTCCAGTGCTGTGCTGGCTGCCGTGGATACATTCACTTTTGGCCGTTTTGCTCAGCACGGTGCGTGGTGGGAAGACGGAATCGGCTGCCAAATCGTTGGCTTCCTGTCCATTTTTGCTTCCGAATCGTCGATCTTCCTGCTCACTCTGGCAGCACTGGAACGAGGTTTTTCTGTCAAGTGCTCTTCGAAGTTTGAAGTGAAAGCTCCCCTTTTTAGCCTGAGAGCGATCATTTTGCTGTGTGTCCTGTTGGCCCTGACCATTGCCACAATCCCCTTGCTAGGAGGCAGTAAGTACAATGCCTCTCCCCTCTGCCTGCCCTTGCCCTTTGGGGAGCCCAGCACCACGGGCTACATGGTGGCTCTCGTGTTGCTCAACTCTCTCTGTTTCCTCATAATGACCATTGCCTACACAAAGCTCTACTGCAGTTTGGAGAAAGGAGAGCTAGAGAATCTTTGGGATTGTTCTATGGTGAAGCACATTGCTCTGTTGCTCTTCACCAACTGCATCCTTTACTGCCCCGTGGCGTTCTTATCCTTCTCCTCTTTGCTAAACCTCACATTTATCAGTCCTGACGTCATTAAATTTATACTTCTAGTGATTGTCCCACTTCCTGCCTGTCTCAACCCGCTTCTCTACATTGTCTTCAATCCCCATTTTAAGGAGGATATGGGCAGCCTGGGAAAGCATACCGGTTTCTGGACGAGATCAAAACACCCGAGTCTGCTGTCCATTAACTCGGACGATGTTGAGAAACGGTCCTGTGAGTCAACCCAAGCCTTAGTATCCTTTACCCACGCCAGCATAGCCTATGACTTGCCTTCCAATTCCGGGTCATCACCAGCTTACCCCATGACTGAAAGCTGTCATCTCTCTTCAGTTGCATTTGTCCCATGTCTCTAGTGACTATGAGAGAGGAACGTTTTTAAGAGTTGGAAACCTGAAAAAATGATTTCTATCAGAGCAGTAGCTAAGAAAAGCTGAGCTAAAACCTACCTTAAAACCCAAGCAAACATCTCTAAATAGGTGTGGAAACAGTGATACCTTAGAACATGAGAGCATCATCACTCTAAACACCGCTTGTATCATTTGTTCAGCTAAGAAGGAAAGCCATCAAGTCACTTAGATGAACCCAGATGAGAAAAGCAGCTCTTCAAGTTGTATTCTCTTCTAACTCACCAGCATAGTCTCTCATAGTGAGAAGATTCATTGGATGACTCAATGGGTGTATTTAAATCCACAAATTCCTTTTTTAAAAGGTTAGAGTTTTAAGAAGAAGAAGAAAAAAAAAAAACGGATCTTCAATGGGCTATGTTGCCCACAGAGTTTAGTTTTAATGGCTACACAGAGATGGTTGTGTGTCTTTTTCCCTTTTGACGGACAGGCTCCTTCCAAGACACCAGTTTCTTGAATTGATAATTTGAGACATTTTTAATCCATACATAAATTTAAGATACTGGGTTCTAAGCCAGGCATAGTGACTCACGCCTTTAATCCCAGCACTTGGGAGGCAGAGGCAGGCGGATTTCTGAGTTCGAGGCCAGCCTGGTCTACAAAGTGAGTTCCAGGACAGCCAGGACTATACAGAGAAAAACAAAAAAACAAAAACAAAAAAACAAACAAACAAAAAAAAATGGGTTGTATCCAGTGCATTCTCCCTTGGTGAAAGAAAACTGGTTTCAAGTTTTTTTGGAAAGGAACGTTAACTTAAATGGTTCCTAGAGCAATTATACATAGGTAAGATTTGATTATTCTGATTCGTCTTTTAAAATCCTGGAATCTGAAGCTCAGAAAGTTCATTGTCGGCCATGGGCATACCTATGAAAGACAGTATGAAATTGTCGGATCTGTATTTATTTCTGAGTAGGAGCAGGCTTCCGGCAAGATGTTCATCACCCTCTCAAATGGCTGTGCATTCTAAGTGCTCAAACGCAGGGCGTAAGTCCGTAAGTCCACTGTGTAACTTCACACACCCATCTCTGGTAGCTCTAGCAACAATGCCTCATCACACTTCAGACTCAACAGAAACTGGGCACAGTAGGATTCGGCGTATTTAGCTTGGTTCTAGCTGTGTCTTGTTTCCGGAACAACCACTTGATATGAAGACCATTACTTCTCTGCTTATTCCATATTCACGCAGGTGTTAGATGTTTCAAGACAAATTGTTAAATCTGGAAAGTGAAAGGTTTATTCTTAACTTCTGTGATCCTACATTAGCTTTGTTGCACCCGAACCAAAAGGCTATTAGGTAGATTTATTTTTATATAAGCATGTTTTATTTTGACCAGATGTTTTAATGTGGAATTTTTTTAAAAAAAATACATTTATGAGATGTTTTATAAGATGTGTACATATAGAATTGTATTTATTGCTACAGGAAAAATGCAGTGACATTAAAGAACATGATAATAAACCGTGTACAGTAGCCTATTCTCCCAGACATATTGTTTCTCTGCCAATTTCCCCAATGCATTAACTGTACATAACACATGTAAATACATAGTGCTTGTAAATAGAGCCAGAATATGCTTTTCTACTGGGAGCAAAATAAATTTGTAATAAAATGTGTGACTTGCAAAACAAACTAGCTCTTTCAAGTGTATTGATTGAGAATATAGACAAATGCATGATCTACTAATGTTTTCAAGTACTGGTGTATATATTCCTACCTATTTGTGCTCTAATCCTTTAGATATGTCAGACTCAAATTTTTCATGAGAATGAATCAAAATATATTTTTTAGCTTCCGAATTGTCTTCCCTGTAACTGATAAGTTGTGGCTTTAATGTAATTTGTTGTCCCCCATGAGGATTTGAATAGGATAGTCTACAAACTAGTCCGAATTTCTTAGTAATATAAGAAAAAAAAAAACATTTTAAAGCCTAATAAGAAAAACATATGAAAAACAAACCAATCTTAAATTGTCTAAGGTGGACATGTGTATATATCCTAGAGTGGATATATATACATTTCATGACCATGTCAAGAACATTCACTCCCAGCATACAATAAAATGCACTGCTACCATTCAGTTCCCATTGCCCAAAACACAGGAAATATAATTTTCTAGACACCCCATGTCAGACTAGCAACTTCAAAAGGTTCTGCCTGTGCCTCCCTGGACTGTATACGATGGAGGACCAGCATGACTGCTATAAGCCAATGCTCACAGCACACTCCCAGGATTGCTGGCACTACCTACCCTGTGTCCATCAGACTTAACCATATCCTGAATCCCAACCCTAGTTAACGGGATCCCGCTGTGCAGTCTGTACTTAATCCATATTTGGGTAAAATAGGAGCTTGTCCCTCTTGGCTCCATTCCTTCCAACTCAGGTTACAGAGAAGGTACCTTTCTTCTCACCACACTTTTTTTTTTTTTGGACAATCTAAGTTTGGAACATGCTCTAGAAACGTGTCTGTCTCTCCTGCTCCAGGAAGCACAGGCAATAATGTAATTTTTTAAAGGGAAAAGGTTTGTATCAACCTTTATTTAAAACAACGACAACAACAACAATGACAACGACAACAACGACAACCCCCTGCACTCCTTTACCTTAATATGAAAACACGAGTTAGACTTCACAGAGCACTGCTCTCACGTGCCCGATCAATGCGCTCCACTAAGTAGAAAGAACTGGCGCTACCTGCACAGAGGAATAGATCAGCAGAGAAAACATACAACAAGGATTTATAGGCTAAACAGTAGCAAAAAAACAAAAATTTGAGAACTAACCACCATTGCCTAAAGTAAACGATTTAAATTTATGGTCTCCAAAGTGCCTTCTGGGGTTGGGGAGATGGCTCAGCAGTTTAAAAAAAACAAACAACAAACAAACAGAAACAGAAACAGAGACAGAACGAAACCTCGATAGATCCAGGGCATCGACCAGTCCTGAACTGGGGTAAAGCCTGTTGGCGCTTGACAAGTTCCACATCCCTCAGGGGCGTCAGCAGAAGCAGCAGACCCACCATGAGGACCAGATTTAACGCTAGTTTAGGCCGAGGAGTACAGGGAAGGTTCTGCGTCTTGTAGAGGCTGTAGCAGAAGCAGAAGACCCAGGTCAGGATCCAATCCTGACATCGGTAAGGACTATTGAAGGTCCACATCATGCAGAGGCTCAGCAGAACCTTTGGGCTCACGGGAGAGACTGGCTCTAACTCTGGAA
Organism: Mus caroli; assembly: GCF_978045245.1. Taxonomy (NCBI): domain Eukaryota; kingdom Metazoa; phylum Chordata; class Mammalia; order Rodentia; family Muridae; genus Mus; species Mus caroli. Next base: position 115,120,755 of record NW_028227264.1, on the reverse strand, counting down.
AAGGCCCACAGCTGCGTGGGGTTGCTCCACGACTCACAGTACAAGCTGTAGATCCAGGCAGGAGACCCAAGCTAACACAGGTCGCTACATAACCGTCCTAGAAGACCTGAGATAGAGCCCCCATCCCTAACCACCAGTGTGCCACGGAAGGAAAACACACCTAACCCTAATGTTACTTAGCCCGTCATGACAACTGCAAACACCACCATAAAAAGAAAACCGGGCATCTGAATTTTAAAAATAAAAAAACACAAAAGGAAAAATATCTCAACCAACAAACAGCAGTTGCCTAAGTCCTTGTGCAGAAAGAGAAAAGCGAGAAAGCCAGGCATCGTGAATGCCCACAGACTAGTAATCCCACAGGTAACGGGACCTAATCAAAAAGACCCGGAAGAACTTCCAAAGGGCTCTAAAGAATGATCATAAAAACATTCAAACAACTCAAAAGACTTGGATTTACTCCACTGGAATGAAGGCAAAGACATGAATAAATTAAGAGAGTTAAGAGAAGTCAAGGGAAAAAAATGCAATAGATAGGATTGCTGAAGAAATCCAAACTGCAGCAATGCTAGAAATGAGAACCTCATTATACCAAATGAAAACCTCGTAGAAGTAGGGCGTGGTGGCGCACTCCTTTAATCCCAGCACTCAGGAGGCAGAGGCGGGCAGATTTCTGAGTTTGAGGCCAGCGTGGTCTACAGAGTGAGTTCCAGGACAGAGAAACCCTGTCTCAAAATACCAAAAAAGAAAAAGAAAAAAGAAGAAAACCTCGTAGAAAGCCTTACCTGTAGAGTGGATTCTGCTGAAAAAAAGAATTGGGACTGGAAGACAGGGAATTGCTCCATGCTGTAAAGTTCAACGATAAGATATATATACACGAACAAAACATGGGAGACTCTGGGGACACCATAAAAAGACCCAACTGTTGAATTATGGGCATAGGAAAAAAAAACCAATATCATAGTGAAGGAGTAGAGAATATCTTCAACAGAATCACAAGAAAATCTCCTGAACCCGGAGAAGTAGAAGACCATTCAGGTAACAACAACAACAACAACAACAAAAAGCCTGTAGAACATCAAATAGGCAAACCCAGGAAAGAAACTCCTTGTGAAATTAAAAATACTAAAAAGACAGACTAAAAAGAGTATTAAAAGCTGGAAAATTGAAAACGCAAGTCATTTATAAAGACAGGCAGCCCATCAGAATAACACTTGATTAGTTGACAAAACCTTATAAAGCCAGAATGGTGTGAAAAGACATACTCCAAGTTCAGAATGGCCAAAACCTGCCAGTACAGGCTATTATATGCCACAAAATTATTCACTAAAATTACGAGAGAGAGAGAGAGAGAGAGAGAGACCTCCAGGTGAGGTGGGCACTGGAACACTCACATTTAATCTCAGCAAATAGGAGGCAGAAGGCCAGCACATCTCTGTGGTTTCAAGGATAGCCTGGTCTACATAATAAGTCCCAGGTCAGCCAGGCCTACATAGTGGGATTTCTTACTAAGAATTTTTTTTTTAACACAAAGGCAGCTTTAAGGAGAGTACTAGAAACAAGCCTTCAGTCTGAGAGCAAGTACAAACAAGCCCAGGAGTTTACAGGGAATGAATAAACACTTCCTGAAGAAAAGAGGCCTAGATAAAAAAAAAAAAGGCCAAAATAAGGAGAAGCAGACTACCAAAAACAACCTATATATTAAATTTAAATTAATTATAAATTTAATGCAATCCCCACAAAAATTACAAGACAATTCTTTACAGGAATTAAAAAAAATAGTCTTAAAATTCATAGGGAAACATGAAAGATTCAGGATAAACAAAACAATGGTTAAACAATAAAAGTGCTGCTGGAGGTCTCACCATCCCTAATTTCAAACTATACTGCAGAGCTACGGTAACAAGACAGCATGGCATCCTTAATAAAGCCAGGCATGATGATCTGAGGGGCCACATAAAAAGCCCACGCTCCTTCGGCCACTTGATTTGGGTTTGTTTATTTGTTGTTTCATTTTGATTTTTTGTTTTTGTTTTTGTGGGGTTTTTAGAAAGAAGCTAAAAATACACCCTGGAGAAACGACAACCAAACTGCTAGCCAAACTGGATAGATAGCTCCACGTAGAAGAATGAAACTAAACCCTTATCTTGCACACTGCACAAAACTCAACTCAGAATGAATCAAGGACCTCAGCATAAGGGCTGGTTTGAATCTGATAAAATAAATAGTGGTTTTCAATGCTATTACCCTTTAACACAGTTCCTCATCTTGTGGAACCCCCCCCCCCCGCCCCCAGTCATAAAATTATGATCGTTGCTGCTTCAGAACTGTAATTCTGCTACTGTTCTCAATCACGATGTAAATGTGTTTTTTGAGGGTGGCAACGCACAGGTTGAGAACTGCTATGATAGACCATTGGAGATGAACGTCAACTGTGAGCAGAGGGAACTCCTTTCTGAACAGGGCCCCAGGAATACAGGCACTAAAGCCAGCAACTGACCAACGGGACCTCACCAACTAAAAGGCTCCTGTACAGCCAAGGAGCCTCTCATCATTCGAGTGAGTAGACACCCTAAAAGATGGGGAGAGAACCTTGACCATCTACACCTCTGACAGGTTTATCATCTGTAATATAAAATGAACGACAACATCTAAACAAGGAAAACAAGGAAAAGAGACAGCCCAATTCCTAATTGGGTTGCGGAGCTAAACAGAGAGTTTTTAAAGGCAGGAATAAAGTGGGTTTAAAATGACTTTTGTAGCGTGTTCAACATTCTTAGTTATCAAGGCAAATTGAAACTACTTTGAGATCTCACCTTATCCCAATCAGAATGGCTAAGATTTTTAAAAGTGACAATTAATGCTGGTATAGAGATAGGGAAAGGAACATACTTTGTGCATTTACTATGATGGATTATAACAGGGCAGTCGTTGCTATATGGAGTCAGTATGGAAGTTCCTCAGGAAGTTAGAAACAGGTCTATTATATAACCTAGCTGTACCAGTCCTGAGCCTAATCCCCACAGACTCTATATCCTACTACAGATATGCTTGCCCGTTCATATTCCATGCTGCTTGTCTTAGTCAGGGTTTCTATTCCTGCACAAATATCATGACCAAGAAGCAAGTTGGGGAGGAAAGGGTTTATTTGGCTTACACTTCCATGCTGCTGTTCATCACCAAAGGAAGTCAGGACTGGAACTCAAACAGATCAGAAAGCAGGAGCTGACGCAGAGGCCATGGAAGGGATGTTCTTTACTGGCTTGCTTCTCCTGGCTTGCTCAGCCTGCTCTCTTATAGAACCCAAAACCACCAGCCCAGAGATGGCACCACCCACAAGGGGCCTTTCCCCCTTGATCACTAATTGAGAAAATGCCTTACAGCTGGATGTCATGGAGGCATTTCCTCAACTGAAGCTCCTTTCTCTGTGGTAACTCCAGCTGTGTCAAGTGGACACAAAACTAGCCAGTACAATTGACCCCTTGTCAACTTGACACACAAACACATCACTAGTAAGCCTCAACCCTTACATTCTTATTCATCCCCAAGGTCTAAATAACTTTAAACATCCCACAGTCTTTACATATTCTTAAAATTTCAATCTCTTTAAAATACCCATCTCTTTTAAAATCCAAAGTCTTTTTACAATTAAAAGTCTCTTAACTGTGGACTCCACTAAAATACTTTCTTCCTTCAAGAGGGAAAATATCAGGGCACAGTCACAATCAAAAGCAAAAATCAATGTCCAACCTTCCAATGTCTGGGATCCAACTCACAATCTTCTGGGCTCCTCCAAGGGCTTGGGTCACTTCTCCAGCCATGCCCTTTGTAGCACACGCGTAGTCCTCTGGGCTCCAGATGCCTGTACTCCACTGCTGCTGCTGCTCTTGGTGGTCATCTCATGGTACTGGCATCTCCAAAACACTGCATGACCCCTTCAGTCCTGGGCCTTCAATTACAACTGAGGCTGCACCTTCACCAATGGCCTTCCATGGCCTCTCACAGTGCCGAGCCTCAGCTGTTCTGCATGACCCCTTCATGCCTTCAAAACCAGTACCACCTGGGTGACCCTTATACATTACCAAGTCCTGCTGCAGAAGGAGTACAACCTTTCCTATCTCTGGAACACAGCCTCTTTGTGCTTTCAGAAAACACTTCCCAGAAGATGTCACCTCAACGATGCTGGTCTCTTCTTAATCACTGCTAATTTCTTAGCTCCAGCTAACCAGCATCAATAGTCCCAGTAATGCAAAGTTTTTGCTTTAGTAGTTCTGGTATCTTGTTAATCACAGCTGATTCTTCAGCCCCAGCTAACCAGAACTTCAAAATCTTCACAATCAAAACAGCAATGGCTCTGAAAAGAGTCTTTAATTTTCCCTCTGAAATTTCACAAACCAGACCTCCATCTTCTGCACTGTTCTCAACATTAACTTCCAAGCTCCTACACAATATCTGACAGAGCTCTTAACAACGAATGGATCTTCAATCCCAAAGTTCCAAAGTCCTTCCACAGTCCTCCCCAAAACATAGTCAGGTTGTCACAGGAATACCCCACTCCTGGTACCAATTTGTCTTAGTCAGGGTTTCTATTCCTGCACAAACATCATGACCAAGAAGCAAGTTGGGGAGGAAAGGGTTTATTTGGCTTACACTTCCATGCTGCTGTTCATCACCAAAGGAAGTCAGGACTGGAACTCAAACAGGTCAGAAAGCAGGAGCTGACGCAGAGGCCATGGAAGGGATGTTCTTTACTGGCTTGCTTCTCCTGGCTTGCTCAGCCTGCTCTCTTATAGAACCCAAAACCACCAGCCCAGAGATGGCACCACCCACAAGGGGCCTTTCCCCCTTGATCACTAATTGAGAAAATGCCTTATAGCTGGATGTCATGGAGGCATTTCCTCAACTGAAGCTCCTTTCTCTGTGGTAACTCCAGCTGTGTCAAGAGGACACAAAACTAGCCAGTACACTGCTTAACTCACAAGAATCAGAAAATGCCATAGCCTAGATGTCCATTAACAGAAGAATAGATAATAAAGATGCAATGCCCATGCTGCTAAAAGAAAAAAAATGAAATGATAACATCTGTAGGCAATATATGGAGCTTGAAGCAATCATTCTGAGTGAGGCGACCAAGACCAGAAAGATTAAACCCGGCATGATTCTCTCGTGTGTAGATGGCAGACTGGAAAACGTACATGTGGGTGTTTAATTTGGAGTGCTCACAGAAGTCAGGACAGCAGTGAGGGTCCACAGGAGGGGGTGAGGTTTCCAGAGAAGAGTAGAACAGAGAAAGAACACTTGTTTCTCTTACAGAGCATCAGCGTTCAGGACCCAGCACTTGCATCGAGTAGCTTACAACTGCCTATAACTGCACTCCAGGGCAGCTGATGCTGTCTTCCAGCCTCCATGAACACCCAGAGAAGCATGCAGACACACATACATGCCTAGGCACACATAGGCAGACCTGTATACATACAGATAAAATAAAGCTATCTTTAAGCTATCTTTATCCATTCAACAGATTCTATGTGGGAACGGAGTGCAGTGTTCTACTGGAGCTAGAGAACAAGCCCCTTAACCTGTGATCCAGCAGGGTAGAGAGGAGAGACTATCAACCAGCCGACATCTATTAGGAACATGAAGGAATTTAAGATACTCAGAACAGCAGTGAGTGGCAGGCATCCTACTTCAGATGCAGGGCTCCACAAAGGTCTTGCCCAAAAGGCAGATTATTTTATTTTTAAAGCAGACCCATCTTTGCTTTTGCATTTAGCCAACTACATTAAGAAAACTCGTCATCCTTAAAAAAAAAAAATTACTTATTGAGGCTTCAGAGATGGCTGAGCACTTAAGAGTATTGGCTGCTCTTCCAGAGGTGCTGAATTCGATTGCCAGCAACCACATGGTGGCTCACAACTGTCTATAATGGGATCTGATGCCCTCTTTTGGCACACAGGTGTACATGTAGATAGAGCACTCATTGCCATAAAATAAATTTTTTAAGAAAAATTAGGATTGATAAGATCTAATATTTGAAAATATAACAATATCCTGCTTCTGAGGCTGGAGAGATGGCTCAGCAGTTAAGAGCACTCACTCTTCTTTCAGAACACCCGTGTTTGGTTTCTAGCATTTATAAGGCACTTTACAACCATTTGTAACTGGAGTTCCAGGGTTCCAGGGAAACACCCTCTTCTGGCTTCTTCAGGCACTGTGTACACATGGTGTATGTACATGCAGACAACAAAAATCAAAAACAACTCTACACGAAAGGAAGGAAGGAAGAAGGAAGGAAGGGAGGGAGGGAGGGAGGGAGGGAGGGAGAGAGAGAGAGAGAGAGAGAGAGAGAGAGAGAGAGAGAGAGAACACGGAAGGAAGGAAGGAGGAAGGGAAGAAGGAAGGAAGGAAGGCTCTTGCCTCTTTTGATAGTTGCCCAGAACCCATTAGCCATCATGAGAACAGGTCCTGTATAAAGAGGATATCTCCCTGTCCCCATAGCTCTTTCACACTTGGAAATGTCACATTATATACATTTCGCATATAAAGGAGACCATCTCCACTTAGACCACTAAACACTGACCATTTTCTCTGTCAGGCCACAGAGGCCCTAAAGGACAATTAAGAGTATGGCCACTTTCTCTTGCAGGTGAAGTGGCCAGGTTGTGACTATTCTCGATTCAGGATCCCTATGTTCCTAAAGTTGCTGAACTCAGGTTCTTCACTCACTTGCTCATCTCAAACACAAGTTCCAGCATGTCTGGTTCCTGATGCCTAAGGAGAAGATGATCGCATTTCAGTTGCCCTGAATGCAGAAGTGGGTTTAAAAACAAGAAAGTGCCATGAGCCGGAGGGAGCGACACAGAGCACCAACTATGGAGTGTGTGACATCCTGTGCTCTGAGAAGGACAAGCAAAACATGCATCTCAATGGAGCAGTGTGCCAATGGTGTGGGACAGACAATGATGTCCCAAGAAGAATAAGAGAAAAAGGGAGAACCCCCCTACGTGGGGTGGGGGTGGGAGGTCAATACCAAAGAAATGAGGGGTTCGAATAATTGAAATTCACTGAATGCCTTCTTTAGTACCAGATCAAGTCAGACCAGCTAAAATAGTCAGTCTTGATGGCTAAATGCATCCGAACTCAAAATATTCTGTATGGGACACTGGTATTTACCTCTTCTCGGCCTCAAAATTCTTCATAATAAAACATAAATGATGTCTCCAGGCTCATTGAATTGGGAATAGTAATAATCGATGCATTTACACGTTTATCACATAACCCGAAAATAGTACCTTGAGAGTCTCTCTCTCTCTCTCTCTCTCTCTCTCTCTCTCTCTCTCTCTCTCTCTCTCTCTCTCCATACACACACACACACACACATCACCTCCACAGCCCTACAGAATGAGCAAAGCAGGCCTTGAGAGTTTCCAATGACGAAAACGTGTCACAGGGGTGTGCGACTACCTGTAACCCTAGCAGTTAGAATGTTACCTTGATTGCTGCTGTTTCTATGATTTTGAGCTATGGCTCCAGTTGTTTGCCTATTATCTGTCCTTCTCACCCCTGGAGCAGGCTCATGAGCTGTAGGCCTGTCTGTAGTATGTGGCGAGATGGAGAAACGTCTGACTATCCAGCCAAAGTGTCCAAGGAGGAGGGAGAAGAAGAGGAGAGGTTGAAAAGAGTGGAAAAATGATTTTCTAAGGTCAAAGATGAGGATCTAGGACTGAAACATGAGCAATATTTATCAGCACCCAGAGAGCATTGTAGAGAATTATCCATCTAGAGAACAAGGAGCTATGGCCCTTGTTCACATAACCCATACGAGATCACCCAGAACATCCAGTCATCAAACCCACGTCCTGTAACTGGAGAACACAGTTCTTGGTCCTAAGCAGTGGGAAGTCAGTGTACCCAGTGTGAGCGGAGAAGAAAGATGTAGACTTTCACTACAGGTATCAGGAATCAAGGCCTGTCATGTGATTTCCCAGTCTTTGACTCCATCTGATCTTTTCCCTCAAACTCCTGATGAAAGTAATAACTCCCTTACTGCAGGAAATCGCAGGGTTAGAGGCTGTTCTTTTTGTTGCTGGCTCTCTCCAGTGGTGAGAAGAGCAGAAAAGAGGGTCAGTCACCAGAGCCATAGCTCAAAATCATAGAAACAGCAGCAACAAAGGTAACGGAGCAAAGCCAAGAGGCTACAAAGTATTTCCTCTGCAGCTGCCTAGTGTCCTTGTCTCTCGCCTTTCTGCCCCCTTCTTCCCACTTTTTAAGTTTTTAATTTGTGTGTGTGCATACGTGCATACTCCAGCACACCCATATAAGGTCTAAAACCACCTTTCTCCATAACATCTCCCTGGCCACCTTGTTGAGACAAGCTGTCTCGTATTTGAGCTGCACGATACACTCTAGGCTAGCTTTCCTGAGAGCCTCTGAACTCTCCTCCTTCTTGCCTTTGCAATGCTGAGACTACATACTCGTGCCCTGTGTCTGGCTCCTTTATGTGGGTTCTGAGAAGCACACACAGATTATCAGGCTTGTGTGGTAGTCACTTTTACCCACAGAACGATCTAACTGGTCCCCTCTACCTTCTCCCTCGTCTCTATGGGGTGTGTGTGTGTGCTGTCCACTCTTTAAAAAAAATTATATCATTCATTTATGTATTGCCACGTGGAGATGAGAGGACACGTTGAGAAGGTCACATCTCTCTGTCACCATGAGTATTCTTGCATGGAACTCATTCATCAGGCTTGAGTGCACAAGGGCCATTTTTTTTTTCTTCCACTAGTCTTGAATTTATCATGCAGGCATGGCTGACTGACCAGCAAGTCCCAGGGATCTACTTATCTCTCTCTCCCCAACACAGGCCTTCCCTAGACATCAAATCTTTGATCTGAAATTGTTTTTTAAACTTCCAGCTCCCAGAACTGTGGAAAGGACATTTTCCCCCCGTAACCTCCATCCCCGTTCCCTATCAATGATATTGCTTTATCAGGCCAAACCCTCTAAACCAGTGGCTCTCAGCCTTCCTAATGCTGCAACCCTTAGACACAGTTCCTCATGTTGTTGGGATCCCCCAAGCATAAAATTATTTTCATTGCTACTTCATAACTGTAACTTTGCTACCATTAGGAATTGTCATGTCAATATTTATGGGTTTGGGTGCTCTTAGGTAACCCTGTGACAGAGTCCTCTGACCCTCAGGTAGAGAACCACTGCTCCAAGACAATTTTTTTTTCTCCTCACTAAGGGAGACAGGTTGGAAGCACTGTGTATATTTAAGTGTGTGTGCGTGCATTTGTGTGGAACCCAAACAATTGTGTGTTATTCCCAGGAACACAATTTCCAGGCATCAGACAGTACACACAGAATAACCAACACATCCAGGGCCCAGGACTTTTAGAAACTGTAAAAAGTAGTAAAGCTATGGGAAAGCTATGGGAACTAGTCCATGTCCCCATAGTTTGCAAACACTTTCTGATCACAGACCGTGTCAAGTCTCCTGTGTACTTGATTTAAATCAGAGCTATTAGGTTTGTTCTCCTAAAATTTCAAATCACGGAACTTAACTCCTGTGAGTTCCCTCACTAGGATCTTGATGGGACGAGAGTAGAAGCAGAAGAGTTCGAATTGAATATTGACTGTCACTACCACACAGGAAGCAAAACTGCACCTGTTGACGTTTGGGGAAGGAGACTAAACGTTATCATGCTGAGAAAAACGAAGTAGTAACATGGCAAAAAAAAAAGAAAGAAAGAAAAAGAAAAAAAAGAAATAAAAGCAGAAAGGAGTATAATTGTTCTCATCTGTAAGCTCAGCATTGAGGAGGCTGAGGCAGGAGGATTGCTTTGAATTAGAGGGTAGCTTGATCTTCTCAGTGAGAACCCATCACAGATAAACAAAATGCCAAAAGCTTTACAAACTTTCTTAAAGTCCTGGGCCCTGGATGGGTTGGTTATTCTGTGTGTACTGTCTGATGCCTGGAAATCGTGTTTCTGAGGATAACACACAATTGTCTGGGTTCCATACAAATGCACGCATACTTAAATATACACACATAAATGTAAAGCATTAGTTTAAATGTTCAAGGGAGGAAGTGTTTTAACCCATATAAGCCAAAGGTCTATCCCAGTGTCCAAATGGATCATTCTGGAGAAGCCTGGATCAAGACCCAAACGCAGATCTATGCGATGAGAAGTGTAGAGAATGAAGAACGGCCTTCTATCCTGAGTAGTTGTCTAATTGAATATACCTCCGGCATGTTTGTCTAGGACAGGCAGCCCATCATAATAGTTATTATGTGAGCTTGATCTCATGTGTTAGCTGCTTTATGTATGATGCCTCATTTCATTAGGACACAGCCTGCAAGATAGACCTCATTATCAAGTTTGTTTTGGAGGCAAAGAAGAAAGAGGGGTCAACCTTGCCAAAGATCACTTGCCTGGGAAATAGTGATGACGAGCCCTAGCCACGTTTCTGTAAACACTTACTCCAACACTTTTCAAAGAGCAGCCCCTGGGCGTTGGCTGTCAGGCCTCACTCTAGTCTTAAGAATCTGACATTGAAGAAGTAGCATTCAGCAAATCTGTGTTTTACTGTCCTGGGTAGGTGATTCTGACACAGACTTACCTTTGAGAGCCATTTGCAGCCTACCATGCTCAAGACCTAGGGGCTAACGAGAAACGGGGCTATCATCCTTAGGACAACAGAGACTAGGTAAAGAAAGATGGTCACCTTGAGTAAAGAAAAAAGCAATAATGGGCGTTTCTCCACTTAGGTTTTACAAGATGAAGCATCTGTGCTAAGTTTTCAGGCCACTCCCTCTGAGGGATCAGCTACCTCCTCATTAAGCCATTGAGCCCACAGAAAGAGAGACTGGAGCCTCTGAACATCTACATAAGCAAGCTGGGAAGGAAATGAATCTTTGTAGAACAGACTACAAGCCCCAGCCAACTTCATGAGAACCTCGACATTACCACCCAGATAAGACACTCCAGGATGACTGACCCTCGTGTCTGTGATGTTTGTTGCTTTAAGCTCCTAATTTGGGGAGTAATTTACTACACTCCAGGGGGTAGCTGAACTTTCCTGAAAATGAACACTATTTAGTGGTTTGGTTTCAAGATCACTGTTTGAGGGGGCTACAGCGCATAGTACTATGCCCAGCTTGATGCATTTTCTAAAAGTATTCTCAGTCACTTGAATCCATAGAGGCTGAGCAGTTGCTAATGGGAGAATTGGCCTAAAAGAAACCTATGTGAGTGGAGGGGCTGGAGAGATGGCTCAGCGGTAAAGAGCACTGACTGCTTTTCCAGAAGTCCTGAGTTCAATTCCCAACAACTGCATAGTGGCTCATAACCACCTGTAATGGGATCTGATGCCCTCTTCTGGTGTGTCTGAAGACAGCTACAGTGTACTTACATACATTTAAAAAAAAAACAAAAACAAAAACAAAAAAACAAAACCATGTTGAGTGCTACAGTTCAGTTATCATTTTTATTCACTTGTAGTGCAGGCATGAGAATGCCACCCTTTCAAGAGTCATTCTTTCCTTCCACCATGTGGGTCCCAAGGATTGAATTTAGGTATCCAGGCTTGGTAGCAAGAGTCTTTTACCTGCTCTATCATCCACAAGTCCTCTCTATTCCTATCATGGGGATGTTGTAGGTACAACCACGGATGAGCTGTGTTCTAATCTTAACACATCCCATTCAGACAACAGAAAGGTCCTGTTTTCATCTCTTCATTGGGTTACCTCATTCATCACCATTTTGTTTTCAAGCCTTTATTAGAATGTCTTCTTGACAAACTAAAAACAAATAATTGTTTGAGATGGGTTCTCACTATGTAGCTGGCCTGGAACTCTCTCTCCATGTAGACCAACTGGCCTCAAATTCCAGAGATATGCCTACCTCCATGCTGGGATTTAAACTGTACCACCATGCCCAGCCCAGCAAACTAAATCTTAATTCACTGTCTGCTTGGTCTTTAGGGCTTCCTTCCTCTATTGGAGTTTTAAGCAATTCCACCCCACATCTCTTAAGGTCACACAGTCAGGCTTGGCATCCAAGGACAGCTAAAGAGAACTTGAGCGATATGAAAGCTTTGTTCGTACCTTTCTAGCCCTGGCCTCTCATACATCTAAATAAGTACTCCTGTTTCCCACCCTTACATAGTTCCCAAGTTCAATGTAGTTTTTACTTCAAACACTTTGTGTAGCTGTGAGAACACATTCCATTTTCTGTCCTCAGTCAGTCTGTTACTTTCTTCAGGCTGTCCCACAACTGTTTATCAAAATGAAGTTAATCCACTGTGTTTCCAGAAGACATACTGAATCACAAAAACTCAATAAAAGGGATGCAGTGTGAAAAGAACAAAGAAAAACGAGGAAGGTGTTTCAGGTTGAGAACTCAAGTGTCACCATTAATTGTGTCACCTCTCAATTCCTCTTCTCCCAGAAGGCTCTAACACAGTTGTATTGGGGCAGCCACTAGAATTCTAGACTGCCCACTAGCTTGCTAAGAAGAAAATCTTTCTCAACTTCTTCAAGGGTCTCAGGACTACTTCTCAGTGGACCAAGTTCACAGGAGAGACTATATGCAAAGGAGCGTATTCAAAGCCATTTTCTTAGGTTCCTCGTGTGCTATCTTTGTGATTTGGATTATTTAATTTGTTACTCAATTTGCAAGCTGTAAAATGGGGATTACAGTATTGAAATGGGTTGTGAGAATTTAAATGTTAGCACATGGAACAGGGTAAACCCACAAGTGTTCTTTTCACCTTTGTTGTTTCAAGTTAAAGAATTATAGGAAATTGTCAACAGAAGAGTTCTAAGTGATTCACTGTTGTTAGAGCTAGTATCACTTGTGTCACCCTGCAGACTGTTTACTCAAGGGTGACATGGTAACAGTGGTATGGTATGTCAGAGGTAGGGACTCCAACATTGTACTCTTCCTACTTTCATTTTTGTGGTCTTCATAGCACCTTTGGGGGGGGGGGGCTGCAGCTCCCCACAGAAGTGGTCAAGTGTTTATTTTTTCTGAGTAACAGGAAAAAAAGTGGAAGTGGTGTCGAACTTCTGGGAAGCGTTCTTAAAATAGGATTTGTTGTACTTTCCCAGGATTTCTAATCTGCTAAGTCAAATGAAAAGAATAGGATGGCGGGGGGAAGCAGTTTAGAATCATCAGGACCAAAATTTCCCAGTGATGTGCAGTTTAGCAGACCCACCTTTGTCAAGTGCTCGCTGGAACTGGAAGGTAGGTCCCAGCTTGGTTGGGACTAGTAGTGCCTCATGGTGCTTGAATGGATCACAAGGTTTAATTTCATTCCCCACTTCAGCCTTTGGCTGTGTACCCATGTATAAGAACATGGCAACCATATCTGATAACTCGTTGGGAATAGAGTTCACACAGGATGGAACAAGGAGAGCAGCAGCAGACCCCTCCAGCTCTCTGGCATTATGAAGCTTTTTTGCCACTGACCCATGTGCAAGACAATACCAACCATATTTAGGAGTTCACTGGGAACAGTTTCAGGCCAGTTTGACACAGCCGAAGTCATAATTTGTAGGGAGGGGGATATTTTTCCTAAGTGTGCCTTCAATACAAACTATATATAAGCTTCTTGCCCAATGAGGTCATTTTATGATAAGCTTAAATTGGTCAATTCTGCCAAGCCTTTCATAGGCAAAGCCAATAAAAAGTGTAAAATGCTTTGATTGGCTACCCTTAAATCATTATTGAATTGAGAGGTCTTAATCCTTTATTATACCACAAAACCAGTCTAGTCATCACAATGGGCATTTAGATGAAATTTCAGGTCAACAGCTTTAGGGACAGCCCCTGCTCCAGTTGGGAGACCACATAAGGAGCTGGGAGCTGTGTAAGGGACTGGGGGGCGGGGGGGGGCGGGGAGAACAGAGATTGGGATGTGCAGTGCAGTGAATGAATGAATAAATAAGTGGGGGAGAAAAAAAAGCATCACTAATAGATGTTTGCACAGTAGAAACCATGGCACGCACAGGCAGGTTCCTAGCTGCAGTTTTGCAATGCCGAGATAAAACCCAGGGTTTCAAGTAAGCTGGGCAAGTGTTCTACACTGAGCTGTACCTCACACCCCAAGGTCTCTGATATATTTCTCAGAGCAACTAAATCACACCTGAGCAATGTTTGGGTGAGAGTAACGGAAACTATGCTCATGGGAAACAAACAGTTATAGTGTTGCCGCTCATTCAAAATACTATTTGTGGTTTAGATGTGTTTTAAAGATAACGTCCATTATATGGATGTTGACCACCCTAATGTGACACTTTTTCACACTTTATAAGACAGGAGTGTGATAAAGAAACAAGCAGCACTGGAGTGGGTTGTCACTGCAGCGCTGACTGACAGCAGCTCTAACACTGAGCTTCCCCTAGACAGGAGCTTCTCCACTGCTTCCACACCTTCAGTTCCCTGAAGCTTTCTCTGGATCTCCATCTAAGCCAGCATACAGTGCCAACTCCCTCCCCAGGCAGTGTCTTAAATCTTAAATGTGGCTATATGATTTGCCAAGTTGAGTGTGTTTGGCATTAACAGCAGATGCCCTGATTATCTCCACTAATGTAAACAGACTGACAGTAATCCATCACTCAGCAACTCCAAGCTGTGGCCTTCATCTTCACAAGGTAAGACTATGGACATGACTCAGCTTGTTTAATGGACCAAGCAATGGAGAGCCACCTTTGTTCAGCTGACCTGATAATCAGCCTTGACGTTTTCCAATTACCAACTTAGAAGGGAAAATGAAGTATAGACGACTCTTTAAAGATGACTGTGAAAATTTTTATATTTGGATTAGGCTTTTTACTTAACTCATTAGAGGATGGTCCTTGAGGTATATTTTTATATATTTTGGATGGCCTTTATTACTTTTTTTTTTAAATACAACCAACTCACAGATTCCACACGTTCTGTTTAGTACATTTTGTCTTTGGAGCCCCCCCACCCCCACCCCAGCACTCACTGCAGCCACACTGGCCTCACACAGTCCAGAACCCATTCTGTGGGCGAAACCATAAGGCACATTTTGTTGAACAGAATCACTTTATCTCTTGATTTAACTTCCAATTGACTGCAGGTATTTCTGCTACTGAGCTAAAATGTCCTATGAACAAGAAAATCATTTAAAAGTAATGAAGACAGGTCTGGGCAGTTCTTCCACATAGATAAAGAATGATCACTCCTAAGACTCAATGGAAATAAATGCTTGGCTTTCAGGGGATGGAAATCGGGCTTTGCGTGTTTTATGTACTAAGAAATTACAGAGCCAGCATCTTCTGCTTTGCATTACACAACACACGAGGGGCTGGGGGAGGAGAGCA
Organism: Mus caroli; assembly: GCF_978045245.1. Taxonomy (NCBI): domain Eukaryota; kingdom Metazoa; phylum Chordata; class Mammalia; order Rodentia; family Muridae; genus Mus; species Mus caroli. The sequence continues at coordinate 115,105,397 of NW_028227264.1, read as the reverse complement.
AGTAGGAGAGCTGGTCCCAGTCACACTCGCCCTACCGAGGTTCTAGTCCAGTTCGTGTGCAGTTTCTAGGCAGAAGGCACGCCAGGAGGCCCTTCCTAGCATTATTCCCCGTCTTATTCGTCATGTTTAACAAGTGGAAAATTAATTTAAACAAAGGAAGCTGCTTTGGATGTTACTTCTCTTTGAGACAGGTCTTACAATGTACCCCGGATGGTCTGCAACATACAATCCTCCTGCCTCGGCCTCCTGAGAGCAGCACAGCACTATTTGGATGGCAGGTTGGTTTGGTTTGGTTTTTTATGTTTATGATTCCAGAGACATGCAAACCCTTTCACAACACAGGCTTTACTGGCCTAGTAACAGCAGTTTTCATTAGTCATCCTCCACGAGATGTAATACTGACTAAACCCAGAGGGCCTTTTCCAAATCAAGTTCAGAGCTGCTGTGAGGGTGTTGCCTTAGCATACTGTTTTCTGTTTTGGTTGGAATGTATGGGAGCCCTTTTATTCATCTCTTAACGCAGAACATAAACAGATTCTGTAAAGATAATATGCCCAATTCCAATTCTGTTTTGAGAAAATGCTGAAAAAGGTCTTACAGCATCCTTCTTGTGAGGACCATGGAGATCTATTCTAATGCCCATGAAAAACAAGCACTTAAAAGTCTCTTCACATTTCTTGTCGACAGCAGAACAGAAGCACTAGCCATTACTGTGGTGTGTGTGTGTGTGTGTGTGTGTGTGTGTGTGTGTGTGAATGATGGACAGAAGGGATGGGCAGCACGCCCAAGATGACTGCTCACTGCCCCGTCCCCATGGTGAAATGCAGAAATGAAGGATGCTTTCAGAGTGGACAAGTGGGTGGCATGTGGGAGGGTAGAAAGAGAGCTGGTGAAAGAGGAGAACAGAAAGAGAATAAGGTTATTTGAAAGCATAATTCTCAAATATTAAAGGTGACTAACACTGTATCTTCCCATTTTCTCCTTCATACAGTTAACACAAAAGTATAAAAGTAGACGTAAAGAAAAGTGGCCCTGCTTTGGATCTCACCTCCATGCACCTACCCTTTCATGGCCCTAAATCAATATTTGAACTGCAATCTCCAATAAAGCCCCTCTGTAATTGCTGTCAGTCTCAATCACCTTCTGCTTGTCTGCAGAGCGCCTCTAACTCTTAGATGTTGCACCTGGAGAGTCCTGCTTACTTTATGATGTGGTTTATATGCCCTTTCATTGAAAGCAACCGCCCTAGATAGTCCAGTGAGAAAAACGTTACAAGGTCCACTTTCCGTTAAAAGACAAATACAAATATTAGGCTATTCTCTAAAATGAGGAAAAACACATAAAAATTCAGTGTAATCTACTCCTTCGTTTCCTTTATCATAGATAAAACCCTACAGCATAAAATGCCTTTTGTGTCTTTCTCCAAACAAGAAAGAGGATGCAGGAGGCTGCCTTCTCACTGATACTCTTCCCTCACCCCACCCCTCTTTTATTTTAAAGACTTTATCATAGAGCATGTTAGCCATTCCAATTTTAACCCAAAATTTCATTACACTATTGTTGAGAGCACTTTATAAAAGAAAGGAAACTTAGTACTTAAGATCAGGAGCCTTATTTCTAAAGTGTTTGCTGTTTTTATGTAAATGCTAAAGAGAGTGTGAATGACAGGAGAAAGGCCAACATAAGCCATCCTCAGTAGGGACAGAGAACGCACCCCTGTGATCACAGCACAGGTGTGAGAGGTAGCAGTGGAAGAACTGACACAAGTGTGAGGCTAGCTTGATTAGAGAGAGAGTTCCAGGCCAGCCTGGGCTAACAGTGATTTAAAACGAGGGAAGAAGAGTCAATTATTAGATACCTTTATGGTTCAGCAATCTGACAACTCATCAAGAAAAAAGCAGCCATTCCTATATGGCATCTGAACTGTAAACCCTGAGGTTGTTACAATGTGCATCTGTGTGCAGCCTCTGTGGATGGCATCCAGAGTTTCATGAACTCAATGGGTAGAGCTCTCCACAAAACCAAATGACACAGACAAGTGGTGTGTGGAAAATAGCTATTGTGGATGAAACCACTAACACAAAATAAAAATCAAAAAAAAAAATATGGGGGCTGGAGAGATGGATCAGCAATTAAGAGCTCTCCCTGTCAGTTTGATTTCTGGTACCCACTTGGCATTTCATAACCGTATCTCTAGTTCCACATCTAACACCCTTTGAGGGCACTGCATGTACACTGCACACAAACATTTATGTTTATGTATGCACATATGTGCCCACATATAGGGGACAAAACACTCATACACACAGAATTAAACCTAAGGAAAAGAATTTAAAGCTTAAAACTTGACTTCTAAAAAGCTGCAACATTTCAATTACTATTACAAGTGTGAAACTATGGAGAAACCGATGGGAAAAACTGCCCACTACTGCATGTGTGTAAAGCAGAAGACAGCCTGTGTTCTCTCCTTCCACTGTTACATGGGCTCTGGGGACCACACTTAGGTTATTAGCTTCACTCAGCCTGCAAATTAACTGCTGAGTATCCTGAAATAATTTAAGTGTAAGCACGTAAGCATAATTTTCAAATAATCACAACAGGCAATCCTCTCAGTAGTAAACACTTAAATACACACAATGGAAGGATAGCCCTCTGGGATTTGTATCTTCTAACAACATTTCCTTGGTTATAGAAAAAATCCAAAGCCACTATTTTGATTTTTGGTTAAATGAAGGACACTAGACAAATGAGTTCCATTCTTGACATAGCCAGACAGTATAAACTAGCAAATTATGCGTCACCTTGTAGGCACACAGTCTTCAAACTACAGTTTTCTGGTGAGTAGACACTGCACAAACATAAGGACGTACCAATGTGCCTGGTGTGTTGGAGCTGCTGCTCTGCTCCTCAGTCAGGCCGCATAAAGCTGGATGTGAGGCCACATTTACTGCACTGTTCAGTCATAACTATCCTAGCAAGGCACAAATAACTCCATTTAAAAAATAAAAAAAAAAAGCAAGCAAGTTCTCTTTCCATGGCATATGTAACAGAAGCCAGCATGTTTCTAGGTAGAAACTCAAACTACAACTCGGTGACGTTGACCCTGTTTTTGAGAACACAGTGCTTAGTGGTAGTGTAAACCTATCTGTTCACTGTCCTCAAAAGAGAAGGCCTATGTTCACCAATTCAAGTCATTTGTTTTTGTTGTTGTTTTGAATGGGGAAAGAGTTGCAGAAGAAAGCAGGGGTATCATGGGAAGAATCCCTAGCTCCTACTTCAACCCTTACCCACCCGAGAAGTGAACAAAGATAGGACCATTATTAAAAACTTGTATTAAAAATATTTTGTGCGACAACCACTTAATACTTCAAAGTAGTACTTGAATACAAAACAGTTCCACTATTAACTGTTCTTTAAACTGTTAAACTTTATTATAAATTAAAATTTCTTTACAAAAAAAATTGCACATAATATTTGACCACTCTTAGGTTCTGATGCACTGGCATTTGCAATAGTTTCTTTAATCTTCAAGTTAAACAGTCTCAGCAAGGAGTCCAGAACGTAGAAAGGGCAGTCAACAACCCTGCTAGAACATTCAAGTGCAACTAGCAGACTTGTGGCCGCGGCAGTTACACTTTCCTTAAGATGGACTGCTTACGTTTAAAACCCTGAAATGAAGAATCTCAGAGACTTAAAGAGGAGGAACTAAAAGGGACTGCCTGCTATTTTACTGTAAACACGGCCCTGGAAACTAAATCCCAAACAAGAATCTCTCAGGCATCAGAGAGTGTCAAGTGGACCAGGATAGCACAACATAAAGGTAGGGAAAGTAAAAAATGAAACCAAAAACAAAGTAAAATTAAAATAAACGTCAGTCGCTTTGAGGAGCTATACTTACGTACATGATGTTAGAGAATCTGGCAGGGCCCAGAAGCAGGCCAAACAGGAAGTTCATTTATCCATTCCAAGAGTGTCATTCATGTTCATTGCTTCCGGTTTTACGGATAGGATATTGTAGGAAACTTGATATGATCAATAATGCTTGTCTGCCTTACACAGACCTTAGCCAGGGATCAGCCTAATCTTGAAGAATCATTCAAATAATTTTGGCAATTATTATAAAGGCTTAGAACTGACTGCACCCAGTGTTCAGAGATTCTTGCTTTCTGTTTTGTTACTGTTTAAATTTAAGAGCTCATTTAGGCTGACTCCAATCTCTTGGCACTTGGAAACTAGTTTTCTCAGGTTATCAGTTTTACCTCCTTCTGATGCTTCAAACAAGAGTTGCTGTAAAAGACAGGGAAGCATAGAAGTAAGAGAGAGCGAGGTTTTGAGCATTTACCACATCAATGGATATGGCACATGCAGAAAATTTATAGGAAAACATCAAGATAAAATAAAAGATAAAAAGCATTACATCTTTCCATAGTGATGCACAAAGAGGTAACTTCTGTAAGGCTCTCTGATATAAACGGTGGACCTATAAGACAGACAGACACACACTCTATCAGGAAACATGGTGCACAACATTTAAAAGCCTGACTGCTTCAAGGCAGAACTTTACAATACACTAGAACTCAAGTCAAACATGGCTCTCTTGGGCTTTAGAGATTTCAAATAGAGTTTTTGGAAGGTTAACGTCTTTCTATCTCTAATCCTTTTAAAGTGAGAGGCCAACACAAGGGGCAGAATAGCTAAAAGGAGAAAGAAGTGGCCCATCTGATAATCCAATTACAAACCACTTACCTCTCTTTGTCCCTTTAGAGTAATCTCAGCAGCAATGGCTCTAAGGGAAAAAAGGAATATAGAAAAGGGGGAAAATTTATATATCTTCAAAGAAAACGAAACACCAGCACTGGCAGAATACTGATTGTGGGAATCTGAATACAAAACTTCCTGAAAGTAACAGGCTAAACTTCCAAGGAGTGTAACCTATAGTGAAAAGAAAAATTCAACAATTTTTATCAACTTTACAGGAATAAAGCAGACCAGTGTGTGAACACGAGTAAGATTCATGGGAGGGGAAAAGAACAAAACAAACTCAAAACTAGTAAAACAGGCCTGGCACTAGACCTTTAAAATAAGAAAGAAACCAGACTATAACAGGGAAAACCCTACAATTTAAAGATGGTCCTAAAGTGCTATACACACTTATTTGTTTGATAACATTGTTATCTAAATGTTCTCCCTCATTAAAATTACTACTACTACTATTATTATAGATTTCAGAAGCAGCTATTAATGAGCAATTACTCACGCTAGGTATTAAACCACATCAAGTACCCAAACCAACTCCATACTAGGTCTGTCTATTGGAGGGAGATAAGATGCTATTTCAGATTTACCTGTCTGGAGCAACCCTTACAAATAAAAGCATAGCTATAAAACATGTACATGATTGTTGCATTACATTTTCCAGGTGGCCAGGCATGTTGGGATATTATATGTAAACATCTTGGCTTGGAGTTTCAGAATCTGAACATTGCTTTCTTCCCATTCATGTTGAAGTAGCCTGTAAAGTACATTCAGGAAAATGAACAAAGCACTCAAAGTGTATGGTTCCCAAACACGTTCTATAACACAATGTGCAGCAAGGTACAAAGTGTATGGTGCCCAAATGCGCTCTATAACAGAGTGTACAGCAAGGTACAAAGGCTGGCCAATTAAATCCTAACAAGGACATTCAGCAGATATTTATAGAATGCCTCTAATGACAACTGTTCCGGGATCACAATGTGCTAAACTACTGTTCTACAGGTATCTTCAACACCAAAAGCTCGTGTATTCCTGTAGGAAGCAAAAGCAAGCATTCCCTGGTCCTCTACCCCAAGTGTTTCTAAGGTAATGGTGATTGTTATAATACACCAATGTAACTTTAAAAAACACTTTCTTTCCTAGAGCAAACATACTGACTATTTCTGGGACTAAAATGGAAATATAAAGGCTAAGTGTAGGGTTCTTATTCTCCTGGTAGGGAGAGGTTAACAGGAATACCCATAGGAAGAATGCACCAAAACCAAAGGAGGATGGCCTGCCCACAATTAAACTACCTATATTTTAAAATGCTTATCATAAAAGAAACTAGATATAAACAGAAAAACAATACAATCATATTTTCTACTTCACATGCATATCAAAGGTAATTTTCGTTATTCAAATTTCCACCACTACTAGCTTCTGAGAATTAACACAGCTGTCATAAAATTTAATTATAGAATTTCCTCAAGAACTTAAGACTTTTAATTATTTTTCAGATGTACTATATTTCAGATGTATAATATATATATATATATTTCATATGCATCACAGCATGGAAAATACTCTTTAAAACAAAAGAAAATATCTGATAAACACATTAGGTAATTTATAAAAATAGCTCTATGATAAGATGTAATCAATATAGGGAAAATGACTACACAGTGTGCAATGCCTGTGCAGTATGCAATGCCTGTGCAGTGTGCAATGCCTGCAGTGTGCAATGCCTGTACAGTGTGCAATGACTACAGTGTACAATGCCTGTGCAGTGTGCAATGCCTGTGCAGTGTGCAATGCCTGTGCAGTGTATGTCCAAGCATGGACAGATTAAAGCACTCTATAAAAGATTACCATGATAGAGCAATTAAATCTCAAATAAGTGTTCAGAAACTGTCTTACTCTAATTGAATGATGTACATCCTAGGTCAGTGCTTAAATAGGGTTCTCAAACCTATTTTTTTGAGTTTTAATAACAAAAAGTTAGCCTACTTTGTTATTTATAAGAATATATTGATTTTATGTCACCAACCCATGAGATCCCAATACATGCTAAATATCTAATACATGAAAATCTAATTTTCCTCTAGCATGCACAGTAGGTTTACTGCTTATAATGCAAATGTGAGTAGTAAATGGCGTGCAGTTCTCTGAAATGGCCAGGTTTTCTTACACTGTCTTCGTATGAATAACTAAACGTCACTTAACAATTCTGAGATTAGAGTGATATATATCCATGAGGAAAAGGCAGAACTACATACAGATTTATCAAGTTTTCAAATTTAATTTCATATGAAGGGCCTATACTACTGAGCTGAAAACCAAAACTTTCTTACCTCAGTGCAAGTCGAGAATTTGCTGGCATAACAGAACAAAACCGTTCCAGGGTTTTAGAGTGCTGAGTCTTTGGAACACAGCTCAAATAAAAGAAAATGACCTGGAATGTTGACGGAGGGAAAATGAATGCAATTAAAAAGAAAACTCCAGTTACCTATGTATTTTAATAATAATAAATAAATAAAAAAGTCTTTAGGACACAAATGTATAAATCATAATGTGTGATTCAATCGTGTGTGATTTAACTATACTAGCCACTTTTCGAATACAAAGTAGAAACTACGGTCTAGGGATGAGCCATGGACAGAGCACTGACAGGAAGCCAGGAGTCCGAGTTGTCAGGCCTGAGGCTACCTTTGCTTGCTGTACACTGCTGGGCAAGTCAGAGGACTAACAGTACTTGCCACATCTCGCTCATGGAATCCCCGTAAGAAAATGACTTAATGTCCATGGTTTGAGATCCTGGGATAGAGAACGGCACAGAAGCACATGACACATTAATCGGTTATCCTGATGAGCAGCAGAACCATCCTACAGAGGGCGAGTGGGAGCACACATCTAAGGCTACACTGAACTTTAGTAAGCAGGAGCTTGTGTGTTACTTTATATTCACTGAAATCAGACTGAAAAAAAAAAAAGAGCAAACCCGTTTGCTTTACTAATTATAATACCCTTTGTGAGGACACCATTAATCAGGCTTTACTATTATAAATGTAAGCAGCACCTTATTTTCAGTTCTGTGAGGCCCTATGGCTGCATTTGCTTGACAGATCTTAGCAAGAAGAGTAGCTACAGGGGATATGTTGATTGGTTTTGTTGTTGCTTTCTTTTTCCCATTAATTCATGTATTCACTTTACATCACAGCTGATCTCTCTCACACACTCACACACACACACACTCACACACACTCCCCGACCTCACATAGCCCCTCCCCCATCCCCAGGATCTGTTAACTCTTACAGGGCCTGACAAGGCACCTGACCTGTTCCTGGACTCTGAAGAGTACAGAACTGATCACAGCAAGGACAGTAAATGTTAGGAAAGTGGCCCCAGAAAAAGCTCTCAGTATAAAACAGTAGCTTTGCTGTCTCTGGTAAATTTTCTTTGTTATATACAAACATCTACAACAAACAAAAAACAAAACAAAAACCAAAAACCTTAACTCCTTACCCGGTTGTGGAATTCATAGTTGGACCAGTAATCAGCAGTGCTAAAAGGGATGGGGCACCGGGCAGGCACCGTAACCAAGCACCTATTTACTAGGTCAGTAAAAAGTCTGAATTCTTGGACTTTGTTTCTGGATCCAGCAGCTCTATTATTGGCAAAGACAAGATAACTGCCAAAAGAAAGACATGGTGCTTCAGAATAATTAAGCCAGTAACTCGCCAAAAGACGATCACCCTTATCCCCACCACAGGACTATTCTAAAACTCCCATTCTTAAGCAGAACTACACTTACTCCATCCAAATCTTCTGCACAATATCAGACCTCATGGCCACCCCTAATGCCGCCTCATACGCTTCCACTGTCTCTTTAATACTTGACTGTAGAGGATGGCAAAGGCTGTTGAAGAAATGAAAAAAATAAATGATTACAGTTTAATTTTGTTAGGTAAAGGAATGACAGCACACACTTTCAACATACAGCCATTATTACAGTAAAGTCTCCTTGCTTTTGTCTTTCAGTAATTGCGGGGCTTAGCATGGCTTTGAATCTGCTTCAGTGATTCTTTATTACATTATAACTCAGTACACATCAACTGTAAGTGCAAGAGAAGCTTAACATGCAGTGTCTTCTCCACAGTGGGGAATGTCTCACCAGTAAATCAGCCATAAATAAGGGACTTGGTTGTTAAATACATCATCATCAAAATTCCCTTTGCATAAACACGCTGGAATGTCGAGCGGTCCTGGAATATTTAAGAGATACCTGAAAGGAGAAAATCGCAGCAATGTATGAAATTATGCCTAGGTACTCATGCAGACATTAATAATCATGAGTTTCAACCTGATTGAAATATTTCTACAAAAGAATAAGCTTTTCAAAAATCATACCTGCTCAAAATTTTACTTTTATACCAATATGAATTAACTTTCCCCAAATAAACTTGTAATTTTATTTCCAAATGAAACAAATCATCTAATTGAAGCTTATTAGAAATAAAAAGGCCAAATGAGATTACAAAGCATCTGAAATTTCAACAAAATCTGTTATCTGAATCTCCACTCACACGCACACACAAGTTTAATTCATAATGATAAAATAAAATGCTGACTACAACCATTTCAGAAAAAGAGCCATTCTCAAAGCAGCAAATTCTCTGAATTATATCACCCATTTCAGAAAAAAAAAAAAAAAGAAAGTATTAAAGGTTCTTAGACACCTGAACAATGAGCCTCTTTAACATTCATTCCTTCAGCTTTCCCTTCATTGTATCAGAATCTCTTTATGTGTAATAGCAGAGCCTGAGATTCATCTAACCTTGAAATGACAATCTAGTATAGTCACTTACATTGGATTGTAAAAGGACTGTAACGGGAAAAGCTTTAAAGGGTTAGCCCAGGAAGGCAGCAAACACAGGAGAAGTTGGGTTAGCGTCCCGCACTATCACAGCTGGCTCCATTACTTTGAGTTACCCAGTTGATTTCTAAAGACTTTAGAATCCGCCACTGAAACTGAAATGACTTCAAATCTAATGTACATAAAACTGTATTATCTCTAGGGCAACTTCCTCAAAGTGAATGGAAACAAGGTAACTTTCTAAATTCATTTGAAACAAATGAAATAGTTTTTACTGCTTGTCATCTTTATACTAAATTCTATGAAGAGTTGATCATATCCATTTCTAGATAAGTATGTTTTGCTTTATAATTTCTGCCTTAATGTATCTTGAATACATTGTGAGCACTGGTTTCTACTAATAAACTAATTATTATATATACTCAAAATTGTATACATACTTACAGTGTATATACATAAACATAACAAGAGCCAAAAATCACCTCACTTACTGGTACTCTCTTAACATTCAACTCAAAAGACATTTTGTCTTCTCACAGTGTAGCCCAGGTTGGACACACCCTTCTACCTCAGTCTCTCGGGTGCTTGGACCACAGGTGGGTGCCACCATGGCTAAAGGCTTCTTAAATTAATCCTTGTGCAGACAAGAACTTTAGTGTTATCTAATAAACTAAGTGCAGTGTCTTCTAATTCCTGGTGATATATGACTATTTCACGAAAGAATTTAATAAAACAAGATGTCAGTAAAAAAACAATAAGGTGATTTAGAGGCAATCTAGTTCCAATGTCTTATTGGTAGTGTTTTAATCCTGCTCAATTAAGCATCAAGATCTAAAGGCCTCTGATTAGTTACCAGGCAAAATCTGGCATCACCCCCTGTAAGCCAAACCAATTATCTCCATGCCCAGGGAAACCTGAGCGCAAGCCTGTCAAGGGCTTTGTTTGCCTTGAATTAGTCTTTTGCCAAAATTTGAAAACAAATCAATTTAATTTTAAAGACAGAAAAAAAAATGTGTGTAGGAGAGGATCCAACTTCTCACTTTTTTCTGTTTCTTGTCTGTTCATTGGCATTTTGCTTGTAACTATCTTTAAAATATTAATGTACACATTTAAGAATTTTTAAAGGCACTACTAATTAGGACAATTAATTGACAAGCCGTAAAGGTCCAAATTTACAAAAACAAACAAACAAACAAAACCAAACCTGAGGTGGCTAGACCTTTTTTTGAATCTGACTTACTAGGAGATAGCTGGACAGAGAGTTCAGGTTTTAAAACACTGGCTTTTCTCCCAAAAGAACTGGATTCAATTGCCAATGTCCATGGTTATGGATTATGTTAGTCTCATTAGCAAACCACAACCACCTGTAATTCCAGCTCGAGAGCATCTAAAGCTCCCTTTCTGGCCTCCTCAGGCACAGGCACACAACATGATACACAGACAGACGTGCAGGCAAAACACCTATACACACAAAGTCCATGTTTTTATTAAAAGGTAGACTAAGAAGAAAGGGGGAAGGTAGCAGCTAGGTAAAAATATCATCTGCACATATACTTTGACTTGCTATCACGAAACTAAGATTTTATCTTCACTTATCAGTATTTTCTATAAGAATTCTTTTAGGAGGCTGACAAGATGACTCAGTGGTCAAGAGTAGGTAAGTATTCAAGTGCTACATAAGCAGTCTGAAATGTAATCAGCCAACAATTAAAAACTATCCTTCCACGGACCTAAATTCCTTCTCATTCCTCTATAGACCAAATTTCCACAACTTACCGAAATAAATCCACATTACTGTACTTCTCAAAGCCAGGTTTAAAGAAGGACCCAACGAACTGCCTCAGAACTGGAAGGAGCTTATCACCTCCGTCCTAGGAAACGAAGGAGTAACACGTGTCAGGGCTGTACGTGTAGAGACCTTTGAAAGCCTTTTAACAGACATGATGAGATTATTTTTCTTGGTCAGATGGGAACACAATGAGTAAACGTCATCCTCCCTTCTTGTGCAGATTGGTTCCACAATCACCTGGGGAGGGAATTTCACCTGTGGGGACTATCCTAATTGTTATTTGATATGGAAGGCACAGTCCACTGTAGCTGGCACCCTGACCTATGTAAGTGGACAGCAAGTGGGCACTGACAAGCACACATGCTCTGAGCATGGGCATGACTTTCTGCTCTTGATCATGAGGGTGACCAGCTGCTTCATGCTCCTGGGGCTGCAATAAGTGGACACTAACCTAGAACTGTGAGTTTAAATAAATCCTTGGTTCCCCTAATTTGCTTTTTGTTGGGGTTTTTATCACAACAAAAATGAATTTGAAACACCTCTGGATTAAATTCAACTAACCATTAAACAATGTATCTAGTATTATCAAAGGCTCAAAAATCACCCACTAAGTTTTTTTTAAGATTTTCATTTATTTATTTTATGTATGTGAGTACACTGTCACTGTCTTCAGACACACCAGAAGAGGGCATCAGATCCCATCACAGATGGTTGTGAGCCACCATGTGGTTGCTGGGAATTGAGCTCAGGACCTCTGTAAGAGTGGTCAGTGCTCTTAACCACCGAGCCATCTCTCCAGCCCCCACCAACATCTTAAGCAGCTATCACATTTGCCACTACCGTGGATACTTTAGTGTAATCATGAATAACATGGTTTGTGCTCTTGAGGTGTTCTTAGAGATAAAGCCCTGTAAGAAATGGAATGGTAACCCTGCAGGAAGAGCAGGACAATCTAGCCTAACCTAGGAAAGAAGGACCAAGAAGAAGGCTATGCTATCGGGAGAAGTCACTGGTGATGGAATACAAAACACACTGTATTTAAGAAGCATGAGGTTTTTGGGTTTTGTTTTTTTGTTTTTTTTTTGTTTTGTTTTTTTTACCTGCAAGATGAAAAATTTGCAGAGATGATAAAAAATTTCCGCATTCTGAGGGTTATTTTCAAATGCAGTAAGCCAAACCCATCGGGCTTTGTCATATCGATCTGTTTTCAAATACAAAGCTGCAAGGGTTTCCAATAACTGGCAGTTTGTGGGACACGACTCCAACAAGCTTGTGCAAAGCTCCACTGCCTCCTCATACCTTAGGAAGAAGAAGATGGCTAAGACTCTGTGAGGACGAATTTTAACAGAGCTGTTTGTTCATTAAGCTTTACCTCTCTAGGAGTTGGTGTAGAGCGATCATGTTTGTGTAAAGTGGAAGGCAGACCTCTATTCTTTCTCCACTGGTAAGGGTCTCATCTGTACAAGCTTTCACCGCATCTACCACAAAACATACAATCAATCATTTCACTCTGTTATACTGAAAAGGCAACAGAAACCCCATTTGTCTCCATTTAAGAACCAAGCCTGACTTTAGGTATCACCACACTCCTACACTTCTATATTATTACATTACATTCCTGTTCCAAGTAGAACCATCTCATAGGAGATACCACACAATAAGCCATATTTTTACTTAAATTAGCATCTGCAATTACCTTAAATTCCTTAAACTCATTCCAAAAATAGAACCACAAAATTATCTTTAAATCTTTCTCTGATCACTTAAAAGAAGTCTTTCTTTGATATCTATCTCACCTAGATTTTTCCCTTGAAGAAAAAAAAACAAAAACCTAGCCCTCCACACCCCCCACCCCACCCCTGAAAACATAGCATTGGTCTCCAGTTGGTTTCCACCTTCTTTGAAATGGTAATGTCACCGCAAACAGTCCACAGCAAGCACTCTGAACACCAGCAGGAATTCAGTCTTTCCTCCCATCGTGGGGTCCTGGTGATGGACTACACCCTCAGGCTTGGACTCATTATCCAGAGCCTTCTCAATGGCCTGTGTTAGTTCTTTTCTCTTTTCTTCTCCTCCTCCCTTTCTTCCTTCCTTCCTGACCTGCCTGCCTCCTGCCTTTTCTTATACCCCCGTCACAGAAGCTGTGTTTGTTTCCCTATATAAAGTAAAAATCCATTCACTTTCTCCTTAAAGACTCTCTTATATCTTATATCATCTTATATCTTATATCAATCAAGTCTAGAACACTTTAAAGGATCTTAAAATCTACCATCATTCCATTAATCAAGCATATTCTTTCCATTGTCTAACAGAATTTTTATAAGGACTCTCCCTCAAATTCTTCTTTGAATTCACTATACAAGCTCTCCTTAGCTTGTATTTCCCTAAGTTCCTCTAACAGGAATGACCTTTCTTCCCTTTCCTCACTGGGATATTCAAAAGGATTTACTAAATACTTAGTAAATTATAGAGATTCATCCCCAGCCCTTAGGAAATACAGAGAAGCAAGCAGAGCTCTCTGTCTTTGAGAGGGACCCTTGGGACATATTGTGGTCCTGCTTCAAAGCTCAGCTCCGACTCTCAGACACCTTTCTTGAACATGAAAACCTACAGTAATCGCCCCATCTTGAGTTTAGGATTTGTACCAAATAATTCTACAAATGCCAAATTCTTACTTCAGTAGCACACAATTTACACTACATACTAATACGCTATATATATATGGTCTTATATACTTCATAATTATGTCAAGTACATAGATCTTCTGACAGGATTATATACTTATTTTAGGGAGGAACAGGTTTTAAACTCAATTACATGTTCAATGGCACATATATGTTTAACATATAAAAGTCATAAAATTAACTTTGGAGAAAATATTAACTACATAAAAAAAAAATCAAAACATATCCTTAAAAGACTGTCAGAACAAAATAAAATAAACAAGCAAACTTAGTTCTATAATTCAATCAACTCCTCTAACCTGATTATATTATCAGTAAGTGTGTGCATTCAGATGCACATGCATTTAATAACAATTCATTAATCTTGTATCCTTTGCCATAATCAAAAAAAAAGCCACAGTGTAGATTTTCAGTTCATAGATCTAATGACAAATAATATAGTAATAGTAAAAATACTTAATGAAGTGCAATTACAACGTAAGTTATCCCATTTTATAAAGAATGATGATAAATAAATGAACTGATGGTCAGAACCATGGTTCTGTGACGTGTAATGCTTGGTATTATAATTTATAAACATCTCTTACCTTCAAACACTGCTAGCAGTAAGTCAGGATTGGTCTTGACATCCTGAGCTGCTTGCCATGGCATTACAAATGGTTCTGTGTTAACAATCCTTGAAGGATTAGCATTAGATGGATCATAGAGTTTTGAAGGGAGACTATTGAATTCAATAAGATGTATGTAAGCCAGCCACGCCAGACACCGATCATCTGTCTTAAGGTACTCAGCTACTATTGCATCATTAGCCAATTTTAATGCATTCTAGAGAAGACAAAAATATTTAGAAGTGTTTTTAAAGAGTAATTCCCATCCACAATAAGATTCAAATCTAAAGAATGAAGATGTTTTCGATGATTCTTAAATACATAAGTGAAAAAACTTTTTTCAAGACAGAGTTTCTCCATGTAGCCTTAGCCTCTAGCTCCCAAGTGCTGACATTAGTGTTGGGATTAGACATGCACATCACCACCTGGCTTATAAGTGAAAATTTCTATCGTCACCAAATTTTTCAATGACAAATCCTGAGCTGAGCACAGATTTTACTATCTTAAATTTTATGATATAATAATGAGACGAGATGAAAAGTATTAAAATCCCTTAACACTTAAAATCTGATAAGTTAAAGACAAGGAAAGAAAGGCAGGCAGGCAGGCAGGCAGGCTGTGAAAACTCACAGTCCCCAAGCCCACATGAATACAGATGATTTTCTTTGCAGACTGATCCTTTTAGATCATAGGTCAAGACTTAGCTGGACAGTGACTAACACAATCTTTCCAAGCAAACCCTATAAAAACTCATAGCAACAAAAGGAAACAAAAGTTAAATGTCACCACAACTTACCTGTAGGTGACAAGAGTTCAAATCCAAAGCCTCACTATTCAACAGTGCTACCCATGTCTGAGACCGTAAGATGAGATTAAATACTATAAAAATGTTTACCTGTAAAACTGCAAGTGCACTTTGGCATCTCCCAGTAAATATATGTAGCTGAACTCTAAACAAAAGAGCCTCTAAAAGCTGAAAGGACAGAAGATCTGATAGTTCCCGCTTGGCCGCTCCCATCAGAAACTCCACCATCCTCTCACACACATAATCCTTTTCTTCAAAGGTGCTTTCTAGGTGCAAAAACTGAAGGAAACAATTTCACATCATTAATCTGCTTTATAGGAAAAACTATAAACTCATTCAATTAAGATATTGTCTCAACAGATGTACAATTCATGCAAAGAGTAACTATAAAAATATATAAACCTACTTTCCAGTATAATATCCAGATCTGCCTTCTGTCACAGATCAGTATATATATAAAATCGGATGAACTAAAATAAACTGTATTCTCCCAATCATCACTGAGAGCAATTGCACTTCACTTCTGAATCAATACATGGTGAACAAGACCATAGTAGATATATACAAAGCTTGCGTTTATGATCATACACAATCTGTGTTAATTGGGAATTGAACTCTTTAAAGAATAGTATCTGCGGGCTGGAGAAATAGCTCAGCAGGTAGAAGTCCCGAGTTGAATTCCCATCACCCACACAGCAGCTCACAATGGCCTGTAATCCAGTCCCAGAGTTTACCACAGTTTCTGGCATCCAAGGGCACCAAGCACACAAGTGGTGCACAGATATACACTCAGGCAAAACACCCATACATGAAATAAAAAATAAAATAGCATCTGTATTAGAAATATATGACACCCTAAAGAACAAACAATTTTAAGGAAAAATGCTACAACTTTTGAGTATTCCTTTCTCATGAAAAGCCTGCAATAATCAACAGCATCAACTCTAGACACTGTTGGATTTGAATAGTCTTTGCTATCCCAGGCTTCTCAGTACCTCAGCTCAAAACAGACAAGTTATAAGTAATCAACTCATTTATTAAGAGGTAATGTGTTACCCCAATGTTTGAGTTTCAGAAAGTAAGTAAATGACAAATCTGAGATAAAGCTGAGGAAAATCATGATAAAATTATCTACATGCTGATAAACTATATAACCTATTAAGCTGTCTAGCAGCAATTAAGATGCTCCAAGGAATTATGACCATAGCATACATCAACCACATGGCTGATGTCTTTTCTACTTACAGTCCAAAAGCTTTGATAGTCAGGAGCATACTCAACAGCTGTTTCACACATTTCCTGTACCTCCTCCTTGGTCCCTCTTTTTGAGAACAATCTGAGGTAATGGCACCAAATTTCTGGATTGTCTTTATTGTTTTCCAGAGCTCGAGCCAGTACATTTAAAGCAGAGTCCAAAGATTCTGAACACAGCCTGTATGTTTCAAAGAAAGGACAAAGTGTTCATTGTAAGATGCTGAGCAGCTCGGGCTGCAGCGCAGTGAACAGCACGTGCTGAGCAGGCACATGGCAGAAGGTTCAATCACCAGCAGTGTAAACTACTGAAACCCTTAACCTCTCCGCAGAGCTAATCAAATGAACCAAACTAAGAATCTACTTTCTACTAGAACCTACAAGAAGCCAAAATCACTACGATACAAAACAATAAATCGGGATTTCAAATCATGTCTGTCAAAGCCCAAAGGTCCTGATCTCCTGTAGACTAAATAATTTCTTTTTAAGTAGATATTCTGTGAGCATTTACCACAGATAAAAACATAGTATAATAAAAGCACTTGAACTATCAACTTCAAATGTGTTCTACGTACATACTCAGCAATACCTTTTATGATTTATACCGTTTGAAAACAGGAAAGTTAAACAACTCTCTCTCAAGGCGAGGTACTGCCAGCATAAAATATCAAAGCTTTCAATATAATAGTTCTTTTCAGCTCAATGGCTTGCTATCTCTTAAAGAAGATAATTCTTTCATGAGCCTACTCATAGAGTAATGTACAGTTCTTTTGTCCTTTACTCAATGAGTCAGACATTCAGACTGTAACTTACCCCATTCTCATGGAAAAGACACACAGGCAAGTTAAATAAGACCCTTTTCCGGTGTGTGTAGTTTATCAGCACTCTGCTGCTGCCTTATTTAATAGGTTTTATACTAAGTTTTAAGATAGGTCTTTCCTAGTAGACTGCTATTTAATAAAAGAAACTATTAAACTTTAAAATTACATTGTGAAGATTATTCCTGACTTGCTCTCTACTATTAAAAAGCAGACGTTAAGAGTATGAAATTTGTAACAATAACTACTAACTGTGAAATATATTACATAACATGAATATAACCACACATGGAAAAAAGACCAATTCCATCAGAATTTAGAAATAGCTAAATAAACTTAAATCTCTATTGCAAATGAACCTAAAATTTAACATGTTCCATTCTCATAATTTTACTAACAGATTTTCACCCCCTTTTTGGTTTTTAAGACAGGGTCTATATGTAGCCTTGGCTGGCCTAGAACTCACCATAAAGACGAGGCTGGCCTCAAACTCAGAGAAATCCAACTGCTAGAACTAAAGATGCAATCCATATGCAACAACTTCAGTATAATTTAAACCTGTTACCCACTGAGCCACGAACATAAAATGAAGTTCTACTCTTACAACTTGTTACTAGGTTTAGAACAGTAATAGAATATTTTTGGCTTTGTCACAAAGCAAACTAAGGACTCACAACCAGATATGAAACAATTTACCTCTAATTTCAGTGCCTGGGAAGTAAAAAGAGGAGGAAGTAAAAAGGGCATCCTCAAAGACACACACAGCAGGTTGCAGACCAATCAACATTACAGGAGACCCTGTTTCAACAGAATAAAGTCTGAAGCAGGTGTGGCAGCGCACACATGCAATGTCAGCACTGGGGAGTCTGAAACATGACTGAGTACATGGGCCACCAAGTGAGTTTCAGGCTAGCCTTAGTTACAGTGAGACCCTGCCTCAAAAACAAAAGACCCCATTGGTAATAATAAGGAAACCTGATGACCATCAGTGAAGTAAAATAAAGAATAAAGATAAAAACCTGATGGCCATTGGTGAAGACTAAAGATATAAATATTTCAGAACAACTGGAAGCTGACCTACCCCTCATTTTGATTCAAGTACTTGTACGCAAGCTTGAGCCAAAGTTGTACATGGGATGGATTTTCCAGTACACTTGCTTCTAAGTTAGCAATGTCATCAGTTTCACTGGTAAAATATCTAACATCGTCTGGAGTGACAACGGTGTCCAGAGCTGGGACATTTATTTGCTTCTCTGGTCGGAACGCTGCAAGAACAAGTACCATTAGTTTTATATCTTCAACCACTCAAGGAAAAAGCTTTGCTCTCATCCCAAAGGTTCTCGGAATAGGTATTCAGGTGATTTTCAGCTCTAAAGTGGAAGTGTCAGATAATCCAAACCTAGACACCTCTAGAAGAATAAAACATTTCAAGCATCAGGAAAGTAAGAATAAACAGGACTCAGCTGACAAACTGGAAGTATGGTCTGTTGGTGAAGCAGACCAAGCATGTTAATTGAGTTTAAGTGACAACACTGATAACTCAACTGTGAAGTATAATTTAAAAATTAAACTAGAAGTTAAAATGCAGACATGATGGCCCACATCTATAAACTCAACACTCCAGAAGTAGAGGCAGGAGGATCAGGAGTTCAAGGCCAGCCTTGGCTACATGAGACTTTGTCCTGCAGGAGGAGGAGAAGGGGAGGAAAACCATTTATTAAGTTAAAATTACAAAATATTTCTTCTACATCTCAACTACAGAACTGTTACACAAATATAAATAAGCACATGAGTGTACCTGGACATCATTATTAATCCACAAATTATAAAAACTAGAAATAAGAATGAAAGATGTACTCAAATACACACACACACCCACACACACACGTTTACTGCATGTCAGAAAATAGATTCCAAAATAAAGCAAAATAATAACAATTATTATTATCATTATTATTAGCATGTGCTTTCAAGGACACAGGCAAAGCAGTGATGTTCACCTGGGGCTATGCTCACCCCACTACAGCATGTTTGCAAATACATGAGGCATCATATTTGTTCAAGAGTGTTCCTCCCATGTACTGGGCCAAGAGCAGGAATGAAAACATCCTGCAGTGTCAGGATCAAACCAGGATCAAATGAAGGGCACCACATTTAAAACAGTGGAAAATACCAATGATACAAGTTTAAGCAAACACATGTATAAGCTAGGCTAAAACTGTCAGCATTCTGACAAAGAGAATACCACGTAGTAACTCTAGATCTCAAATGGTGTGACTTACCATACTTAATTGGTCCTGTAGACTGCTCATCGTCACTACTGCAGCTATTCTCTGATACAGGCTTTCTACAAAACTTTGGCTTCCATTTTCTTTTATCTTTGTAAGTTGTAAATGGAGGTGCTAATAGAGATAGAAGATTGTTAATTTATGTAACTAGTATTTTTTTTATTGTTTTAAAGACTTTAAAAGAGCTACAGCTATTTGATCATGATAGTAAAAGACAGCATTCACTTTAAGAACATAATGTCAGACTGTCTACAACCATACAGAAATGAGAAACACGCATGCACACACACGCACACACACACACACACACACACACACACACACACACACACACACACACATACATACTTACTATGCCCTTTACTTTCATTAACATTGCTAACAAGGAGAACAGCCATCTGGTCCATTGACATTCGGTCTTTGTTTACTCCAAAAAGTTTTTCAACATACTTTTCTGAAAATAAAAAAAGGATACTATATTCATTATAAAAATGTAGCTGTAATAACTGTGCTAGTTAAAGATTACAAAGCAAAGAATAACTTAAACTATGTAAGGCACCAGTCAGTAATATCTATGACCTATAAAAGAGGAAAACCCATGGGTAGCTTAATTACTCTTGACAAATCCTTCCCACCATACCACAATATAAACTGGGATTGGCAGCTCAGGAACTAAAATGAACTACATTATTAGATAAAAGTAGAAGTCCAAATGAGGAATGACAAAGTAACTTCAGTGACTTTACAATCACTCTGGATAGTGATTTTTTTTTTAAAAATAAAAAACTAGTAAATATTAATTCCTTTAGTCCAAAAGACTTATTATTTGGCACCAAACTCTGTGGGAAAATTCAATAAAACCAGTGCACAAGTGTTTGCTAGTAATCCATGATTTCTACATCAAATTTTATGAAGTATTTTTTATTTCAGTACAGGACTTAGAAGCTAAACCCATACTAACTTTTAGTCCTAAGCTTTTGAAAACAGCTAAGGAAAACAGGGGGCTATGCTAGAATCAACAGTAAAATGGCACACAAATGCTATATTTTTTTCTTCTAAGCTGAACCAGATAACTAAAACACTTTCTGTAACAGTAATGTGTTAAATCTCTGTTGTCATAGCTACTGGCCAGCACTTACCACTAACAACCAAGCACTTGAAAGTATGACTAGTAAATGAAGTGTGCCTTCATTTAAACTTACCTTTAAAGGCCAATATGTGGTTAGTGACTACTGTGTTCAATAAGGCAGATCTAGAAAGTGCCATAGGTGAATGTATTAAATTATGAGCTGTTTAAAATATAAGCAGTGCATGATCTTTTTGAAGTCCCTACGTTCAATAAGAACTCTTCACAAACCTGCTGCAGAAGCAATTTCCTCATCAGTGCTTGTCTCTGAACAGCCAATCAAAGACAGATTGTATGAGAGAATGTCCTGGAACAACTGTTTCCTGCTAAGTGTATAGTCTTGTACATGCTGCCTAAAATAAAACAAGAGTACAAAAGACAACGGTGTGCTTATCAAAAAAAAAGGAAACATGACTTTCTCTAGAGATTTTCTTCCAAATAAAAACTACTCACCACTGACAATCATCATCATTGCATGTTCCCGTTAAGTCAAAACGGCAGAAACACTGATCTGGCTCAACCATATTACTGTGAGATACTGAACTTAGAGGAAGTTTTTCCTTGGTTCGGTAGTAAGGACTAAATCTAGAAAAAGAATGGATAAGTGCATTACATAGATGGATAGAAAACTAGACCATTTCTTAAATTTTTATTTCTCAGTTAAAAGTTTTCTACCGGTTTACTAATCAAATCAACAGTAAAAGGAATGGAAATGCCCTGGTGTAAGTAAGAGGAACAAGCTACTTTTACAATGGAAACATGAGAGCCGTCATGGTCAAAACTGACTGGTGGTGCACAACTGTTTCTCAGTACTTTTGAGAGGCTGAGTTCAAAGAAAGCTGAGCTGACACAGGAGGGCTCCATCTCATTTAAAACAAAAAATACCAGACTTGCAAAGTATTCAGGGGGAAAGTACCTGCCTAGAACAGATGTTTCTAAGTACAAATAAACAAGAAAAGGACTTTAAAACTATATTACAGAAAAATATAGAATGCTACATTCACAATCTTTTTTCCTGGTATTTCTTGTCTACATTACAAAGCCAGCATGAATACTAGGCTCTGAGCCTATTTTACCTACTAAGAGCTTTGGGGTTTTGGGGGGTGTTTGTTTGTTTGTTTGTTTTCGAGACAGGGTTTCTCTGTGTAGC
Organism: Mus caroli; assembly: GCF_978045245.1. Taxonomy (NCBI): domain Eukaryota; kingdom Metazoa; phylum Chordata; class Mammalia; order Rodentia; family Muridae; genus Mus; species Mus caroli. The sequence goes on along the minus strand of NW_028227264.1, from coordinate 115,083,267 downwards.
CCTGGCTGTCCTGAAACTCACTTTGTAGACCAGGCTGGCCTCAAACTCAGAGATCCATCTGCCTGCTTCTGCCTCCCAAGTGCTGGGGTTAAAGGCGTGCCGCACCACGCCCAGCTTCTACTAAGAGCTTTGTAACTTTTATCATAAAATCATATCCATTTAGCAGTCCACAACATCTAGCATTCTGAAAATATTGTGGGACATTAGCCACCTAAGAATATCTAAGTCAACATTACAGAGGCTGGCCAATGACAAATGAAAAGTCCTCAAATTAAAAATCGTCACTGTCCAAGAATGGCAGCACAGACTTATATAATACCAGCACCTGGAGGCACAGGGCAAAGGATTACTTCAAGTTTGAGGCTAAAAAGCAGTTCAGCTGGAGCTATGTAGTGAGATTCTATTTTACAAAATACTTATACGTTGGGGGCTGGAGAGATGGCTCAGTGGTTAAGAGCACTGGCTGTTCTTCCAGAGGTCCTGAGTTCAATTCCCAGCAACCACATGGTGGCTCACAACTATCTGCAATGGGATCTGATGCCCTCTTCTGGAATTTCTGAAGACAGCAACAGTGTACTCACATACATAAAATAAAATGTGCTATTTGTTTTTTTTTAGTATATATATATATATATATATATATATATCAATGAATAAAAATCTTTACAAGACTCTATTCCTAAAATACTTAATAGAAACCTAGTATCTGAACCCAAAGAACATGCTAAAACTCCTTTCTGATATGATTTGAGAAGAACAGCAATACATACTTTTGTCTTCCATAAAAAGGTTTTCCAGTTGTGTTCAAATGCTTTTATTAGGACAGATTTAAGGTAAAGCATTAGGAGCCAGGGTAACTCTGAAATGCACACTATTAACTATCTCTTCAATACCTGTAGGATTTAAAGACAAGAAGAGGGCTCTGGTAAGGTCTAAATGGACATGGCTTCATTTCTGCTGTTTTACTCTGTGCTGTAACAAAATCCACATCCACAGAAATCTCCTGGAAAAAAACAACCAAAATCACAGTAACTCCAAAGACAAGGAAGGCATGAAGCGAACTCTAAATGTTACAGAAAATATGAAAGGCCACTTACCTGACCATGCAGAACTTTTTCTGTAGTGCCTGTGGTAGTTTTTAAAATCAACTGTTTTAAATTGTCAGCTTTTGAATATAATTTTTGTAATTCACCTATTTTTAACCCTAGAAAAAGTTCTGGCTTTTCTACAGTACTTTTACTAAGTTTGTTTATACACTCTTTGTTAGGTGTGTCAGTGTGCTTAAGGTTGGGTTTAGTGAAAGAATTGGACTCTAGGAAGGATCTTCTTCGTTCTCTGTTTGCACCTGACAAAACTTCATCATCAACATCATTTTCTTCTGTGTCCAAGGTTAATTTATCCTGTGTCAGATCATGAAGCGAGGGTTGAGGTACAGAAAACTCAGGTTCCTCTTCCACTACGGGAACGAGGTTTTGTTGTTCCTTTGCTTTGAGAGCTCGGGCTTCTTTTAACTTTTGAATTTTCAAGGCATATTCATATTCTAGCTTTTGTAATCGTCTTTTTTCCATAGCAATTAATTCTGCTGAATGCTTCCTTGGACTTGATATTGGAGAATTATCCAGTCTCATCATTTTGTTTGGCTGTGAGAGAAAAGTAAATATTTTGTATCATTTTATGCAACCATACACGATTGCTCACAAGATAACTGTGGTATCACTAGAATATTATACCAATGCCACAAAACCAAAGTGACAAGGAGAGCAAAACAATTTAACAAGTAACACGTTTGCAAGTTAATCTGTGACCAACAAAACTAAAACCAATGCAAAATAAATTTTAAAAGCATCCAAAATATAAGTATCACTTAAAAACAAACTCTAGATTGCATATTGAATAATAATATAATCTGTTCTCTTTGAAGTTGCAACAAAGTTGGAATTAACTTTATACATCTCTTAGAAGTGCCACAAAAAAAAAAAAAAAAAATCCCTGCTTTCAAAAAATATTCCTGTAGGCAGCTTACTCCAAGGCGGTCCTGCTCCAGTTTGCGTTTCCCTAGTTCTTTGCTAGCCACCGCCTTTGCCCGAGCAAGCTCTTCTCCATACTTCAGAGTCAACGCTTTCTTAATGGTAACACGCTGTTGAACTCTGTGAATCTGAAAATAGAAAGCATAAATTAAAATCTTTTCAAATATCCTCTCAAACACAATAGCTTTAGGAAGTATTCAACTCAAAGTAAAAATATCCTAATGATATGTCTCAATAAAAGACCACAGGTTACAAGTATGCTGATGGCTTGGGTTCAATCTTTCCCCCTTTGCTTTAGAGGAAAACCAAAACCAAAACTAAACATCAAACAATGCCTGTGTAAATAAACAGTGTTGGGTGAGAGAGCTCAAAGTCTCCTGCTGTCCAGAGGCCTGCAGCTCAGTTCCCAGCTCCCACACCCAGCAGCGCACCACTTCCTCTAACTCCAGCTCCAGAGATCACAGTGTCTCTCACTGACTATAATGAGCCGCAGCACACACTATGACACACACACACACAAACACGTATGCACAGGAATAAAAATAAAGATGCAGCACACAGCAGACGACAGTCTTACAGTCTTTAACTTCTTAGGAAAGGCCATTACTTGTTCCTGGAGCTTCTTCAGAAACATCCTGTTAGCACTGAGGATTTTCTCTGCTGCCTGGAGCTGTTCTGTAAGTTTTGTAATTTTTGCTTCAGCATTTCGAACAGACTCTTTCTTCTTGGCTTCTTGCAGTACTAGATTTTTTAAAACTGATTCATCTTTAATCAAGAGAATCCTGAGTGGTAAATAACAAAATTCTTATTGTTTTCTAGAACTAGAAGACTAACACCATCAAAACAAAAAACTTTCAAATTAATAACATAATAATATATTTTAAGAATTTTTATCTACATACATATAATTTGAAAGAGACAACTCTGGTCATAAACTGAAGACAAATCCTACATGTTATAAAATACAGTTTAGAACAAGACAAACATCCAAAGTACATCGTACTTAATGTCTAAGGAAAACAGCATGCGTCTGCCACGGGAGACCGTGCACCGTCTTGCAGTGCTCCTGGTGCTATTGTCTTAAAATCGCCAATTACATTCATTTTCATGATTCACAAAAAGAAGACCAGGGGTCTGAAATGTTAGAAATGAGGCTATGAACACATATTCCTCTTCCTTAAGGACCTCCAGATGACTATTTAAAAGCTTGCCTTTAAAAAGTCATTATGCTATTTAAACATAACCAATTCTAAGAGTTAATTTAGGAGTGCAGTCAGCATGAACATCATTCGCTGAACCAGACAGTAACTACTTCCAACAATCAAGTCCACTTTTAATAACAGAAGTTTGTTAAGTAAGCCTCTAATTCCAGCACTCAGAAAGCAGAGGCATGAAGACTGCCACAAATTTGAAGCCAGACTTTTCTACACACCAAGTTCCACGTCAGCTAGGGCTACACACACTCAATAATAAACACACACAAACACACACACACACACACCCCTCAACTCAACATAAGTTACAGGAATATGCTTTCTCTTAAAAGATAAAAATATGCTTTATAATAAAGATGTTCTAAAAAAGGCCATCTAAAAAACTGAAGATGTTCTAAATATATTCAAAAGTTCTTAGGGTTATAAAATGAGGAAATTCACAAATGATTTTAGCAATGAATAAGCTGTTTCAGTCTGACAACCTTCCTTAAAGATCTTGGTATCTCTAATTAAAATATTAATAAATTACTTTACATAAATGTGTGAGTCTATAGAACGAGTAACTGCTATAGTTCTACCATGTGGGAAAATCTGTGACCAGGGCTTGCTCTCAGACCTAACTCACCACAGTATGAAGATTTTAAGACCCTAGGGAGGATGGGGTGTAACATGTTTGCCACTGGTTGGGGGTCAGGGATCTGTAGAAGATAAAATTGTAATCCTATAGTATTCTAGTTACTAATGACATAAACAAATATAAATACAGATAGATATGGATCTTCCAATCTGAAACATTCCATATTTAATCAGACACTGAATGAGACTCACTTGTGTTTTTTAAGCTTGGCTTCTGCATCTGCAACTTGCTTAGTAACCATTGCTATTCTACCAATCCCATCCATTTCCACATCTGAGTTTGCTGGAGACGATGAACTTGTCTTCAGCTGATCTGCTTTAATCAAACGCTGCTTCTCACGACTAAGTTGAGAGAGGAAATAGACCAAAGAGTAAGCCAAAAGCATTTTCTTTAAAATATACTTTTGTAAAATACATGTTAATGACACCGACTATCTAACAAGTATATAGACTCAAGTTGACATCTGCATCAGAGCTAGCAGTGCAGTTCTTCTGTGGGTATCTCAGCGCCTCACTGCACTTAGGTTGACAGATGACGGACTCCCCATGTATAAACCATAACACACTGACTCCATAACTAGGATGAAGTCAGTCCTAGTTTATACAGATAAAGAAGACTTCAGCGAGCACTACCTGCAAGTGAACTGCAGGGACTCTCTCACTTACTTGGCGATCTCTTCTTTTAACAGTCTGTACTCAATCTTCTTTTCTTCAGGCAAAGCCTCAGGTGTTCGCAGAGGGTCATTCTCTTTTTCAGATTTTGGAGGTACTTTGGGTTTTGAAGCTTGCTATTAAAAAAAAAAAGCATTTGAAATTAACCAGATCAACAGCTTTCAAAGATTCTACCCTGATACTGATATTTTATGAATACCTTGGCACTACCCTCACTCTTCTTTTAGAAACTAAACAGGCCACTCGTCAACTGCCCAATCATATACTCTACCTAGTCAAACGCTATTCCTTACAAATGCAAAGCTGAGTCACACTGGAACAGAAAAACCTGAAAGGGCCTAAACACTGTACTTTTTTTAAATTGGAAACTGGTGTTTCGGCTGGAGAGATGGCTCAGCGGTTAAGAGCACTGGCTACTCTTCCAGAAGTCCTGAGTTCAATTCCCAGAAACCACATGGTGGCTCACAACCATCTGTAATAAGATCTGATGACCTCTTCTGGTGTGTCTGAAGACGGCAAGAGTGTACTCATATACATAAAATAAATAAATAAATCTTTAAAAACAAAAAGGAAAGAAAGAAAGGAAAGAGGGAGGGAGGGAGGGAGGGAGGACGGACGGGAGGGAGGAAGGAAGGAGAACTGGTGTTTCCGTTAATGTAATACAATGTTGAGCAACATTTAGTTTCCCTTGTACACAGATGAACCCATTTTACTAGTCTGAAAGGGAGTAATTGGAAACACAAAGGCAATTTTCAAAACAGCAGAATCTACCTAATCAGATACTTCCTTACGTAAGGACTAAAAGCACAAAGATTGTTTCTACAAACCATCGTACTTAAAATGCCTGAGCTCTAAGGTCTGATTTTTCAGGAACAACATTCACGCTGATGATCGCCTTGCAACATGAATTACAGCACATACCTCCGCAGTCCGCCTTGCTTCTTTGATCATGGACTCTAATCCACCAAAAACACTATTGGTTGACTTGGAAGCTTCTCCATCAGACTCACTGTCGTCTGAATCATTCAGTGTTACGACCACTGATTTATGTTTTGGAAGCTACAAAAGCAATGCATTTGTTAATCATGCTAATAAATGCACTTCTTTTTTCTTCTTTTTTTTTTTTTTTCCTTTTTTAATGTGTCTGGGGCCTGAAGAGATGGCTCAGTGGTTAAGAGCACTCACTGTCTCTTCTTCCAGAGGTCAATCCCTGGCAACCGCACGATGGCTCACAACCATCTATAATGGGATCTGATGCCTTCTGGCATGCAGGCATACATAAAGATAGAGCATTCCTACATAGAATTAATAAATCTTCAAAAAAAATTTGCCGGGCGGTGGTGATGCACGCCTTTAATCCCAGCACTTGGGAGGCAGAGACAGGCGGATTTCTGAGTTCGAGGCCAGCCTGGTCTACAGAGTGAGTTCCAGGACAGCCAGGGCTACACAGAGAAACCCTGTCTCGAAAAACCAAAAACCAAAAAAAAAAAAAAAAAAAAAATTCAAGGCCTGCCAGAATAATTCAGTGAGATCTCCAAATTAAAAACAAAAGGCTGTGACTATAGTACCTGGGGTTAGAGTACTTTGGCGGCATGCTTGCTACAGTACCTGGGGTTAGAGTACTTTGGCGGCATGCTTGCTACAGTACCTGGGGTTAGAGTACTTTGGCGGCATGCTTGCTACAGTACCTGGGGTTAGAGTACTTTGGCGGCATGCTTGCTACAGTACCTGGGGTTAGAGTACTTTGGCGGCATGCTTGCTATAGTACCTGGGGTTAGAGTACTTTGGCGGCATGCTTGCTATAGTACCTGGGGTTAGAGTACTTTGGCGGCATGCTTGCTATAGTACCTGGGGTTAGAGTACTTTGGCGGCATGCTTGCCTGTTGTGGGGAGGCCCTAGGTTCAATTCTCAGTGCTAGTTAAACATTTTAAAGACAAGTCACTGAGAAGAATTTTTAGACATTTGTTACAATTGATACCAGAAAAGGCTGAAAATGGACCAATTTGAGTTCTTTTAAAAGAGCAGAACGAAGAATAGCTATCACGCTCTGAGCAGAACACATCCTCAGACTCACCATCACCAAATTCTACCTATCTTCAAAGAACATGCTTCTCTTACTTCAAACTTCTTTGAAGTTTTTCATTTGTAGTTATACAAGAATTTATTTTTGTATATAAATGAACCAGATGATATAAAAATAATTCTAATAAGCTATTTGAATAAAAGTATTGAGTCTTGTTTTTACCGAGATCACAGTTCGTGGAAGACGTGGTCCTCTGTGGAACTTTGGATTCTGTATCCTAGGCTGAGATACTGTATTAATACTGACTATTGATAGATTGCTTCTTGACAAAGGCTGGGAATTGTTCAAAACTGGAGGTGAAGGTGGGTCACTATTACTGGATGTTTCCTAATAAGAAAAAGATAAACATTTCCAAATAAAGAGACATGTCTGTCACTTTAGAGATCTGAAGTAAAACAAGATTAGATTTAGCCTAACTTTGCTCTGAGAGGCAGACAAGAGGAGACATCCTAATGCTAGGCGCAAGAGCACCACCTAGAGGGTCAGGCACTAAATTACCTCTGGCTTAAAAGCTCTTTTACTTGCTAGAGATTTAAGTAGTTCTTCTCGAAGGAGCATTTCTTCCTCCTCCTCTTCATCTGCAAATGGTGGCTTTGGAGGCTGTTCTGGATCTTCAGGTGGTAGAGGTGGCAAAGGTGGAAGAGGAGGTAGAGGGTCGAGAGAAACACACAGGCCTTCCCCATAAGGTTGGTTCAAAGATGGCACAGACTGGGTTTTAAAGAAGAAATCATTTTATTCTAATTTTATTAATTTCAAACATCTCTGAAGAATTATTAAATCAGAAAAAGTAAATTTTTATTTAGTTGTTCTATGTATACTGATGTATTTACTATGTACAACTCAAAGCTAGTGCATAATTTAATATTCAATGATTAAAATGTTACTTTTGCAATTAACAACATTTGAAACATGATAAATTTCACAGTAATTATATAAATACATCTGTTCCTACCCTTATCTACAATTAAAATTCTAGACAGAAAGAATCCAACTAGACAAGGTCATTCTCTTCAGATCAAGTTTTTTGTTTTAAACAAACAAACAAAAAAAAACAGTAAAACTAAAATCAATATTGTTGTATTTAAGTTAAAGCATATATGTATTTGTAGACAAGGTCTGTGTAGCCCTGACTAGCCTGAAACTATGTCAGGCTAGCCACTGACTTAGAGATCTGCCTGCCTGCTCCTCCCAAACCCTGGCATATACTATCACACTAAGGGATAAATTTAAAAGGATAACAAATTAAAATATTTTAGTAGTAAATCTTTTCAAGTAGCATTAAAACTAAATTACAAATCAAAGGAATAAGAGTAAGACCCCAGAGTGAGTACCTGTCCAGCATCTCTTAAAATCCTTGTAAAAATGGCTTCTTAGAGATTATATAGGATTATTTCCTACATATCCCTTAGTTTAGTTGCTTCTCTTTCCAAGACTTTCCACTAATTCTCACACTTTAGCTCAATCATTCCTCACTCCCAAAAGAAAACATTTCAATTTTCCTTACCATAAACTCCCCCTAGAATGTAAGGTTCAATTACCCAGTACCAGATTCTGTTTGATCTCTAGATGCTCTCAATCCAGAAGTAAGTACAGAACCTTTATTTTGTGATTTCTTTTTGTAAAAAAATGGGATGCTAGTTGGGCATGGTGGTGCATCCCTTTAAATCCCAGCACTTGGGAGGCAAAGGCAGGCGGATTTCTGAGTTCGAGGCCAGCCTGGTCTATAGAGTGACTTCTAGGACAGTAAACAAAACAAAACAAAACAAAAAAACAAAGCAAAAAATAAAAACAAAAACAAAAAAAAAACCCAAAATGGGATGCTGCTGCCCAAAGTGGCAGCAGGCACCTTTAACCCAGTGCTCAGGGGCAGAGGAGGCCACTCTCACCTAAACATTAAGTTACAGGCCACAGGAGTATATAGTGAGACCCTGTCTCAAAACAAAAGCAGGGTGACTGATAGTTTTAAAGATCAGAGCTGGCATGATGGTTCAATGGTTAAAGCAGGTCCCTAGAACCCGAGCTGTGGAAGGAGAGAAACAAAGTTGTGCTCTGACCTCCATGTGTGGGCTGCAGCATGTGCACACAGACACACATGTATATACACACACGCGAGCATGTGCATTTTAAAAATCAAATAAAGATTCAATTTTTGTAGATAATATGCTTCTTCTGCTTGATTTTCAAGTAAAACATAAAGATATTAATCCAGAGAACAACAAGTATCTTATTTAAATCTTAATTCATTAAAAAAAGTTCCAGGCGAACCATGGTAGCACATGCCTTTAATCCCAGCATTCAGGAGGCAAAGGAGTCTACGTATTTCTAGCTATTAATTCTAAATAGTGATAATGATTTTTAAGAACTCTTCAAACCAAACAGTTCATGCCAGTTTCCCAAGACACATTTGAAGATGCACAGTAATTTCTCTGAAATCACTCAGTTTTTACTTACTGAAACCTGAGCTGGTGGGGGCAAAGAAACAGACGGTGCTGAAGAAAAATACCCCAGTGAACACTCAGGAAAAAATGGTGGTTGTACTGGTGAAGGCGCTGTTTGAAAGAAAGACACAAGTTTAGTAAAGTGCTTCAACAGGGGGTGTTAAAGGTATCGGTATGCTTGAGGAGACATACACCTAGGTAGAGTGGAAATTATATCTCATAAGTTTATGATAAAATTTAAACTCCTATGCATCCTTCTCGAACCATATAAAATTGTCCTTAAATGATAAAGTTAAAAGTTTCTTTTAAGCTGGCATTTAATTCCTCAAAATTCATGTTTTGCTAGGCACTGTATGCCTACAATCCCAGGCACTCCTGAGTCCTCCAGCTTCTCAAAGGTCATCTGTAGTGTTTCTCCTGCCTCAGGTGCAAGTGTTTAAAATCACTAAGAGAATAGGTCTCTTATGGTCAATCATATCTGAGTATCAAGAAAAACTCCCTGAGCATGGTGGCTCACAGCTTCAATCCTAGAATTCATAAAGTCACTTAGATCAAATACTCAACAGAGTTGAAACAAAGCTTTTTAATTTAGAGCCTCGGGCCTAGAGAGATGAAGGCTCAGCAGTTAACAACACCCACTGGCCTTCCAGATAGACCTGGGTTCAAATCCTAGCACTCACATGGCAGCTCACAACTGTCGGTAACTCCAAGGTCTGACACTTTCTTTCATATAGACATACATGCAGGCAAAATACTAATGCACATAAAATAAAGGGAAATAAATTAGAAGTAAAACTGTTTCTTAAGTTTTAATTCTCTTTAGAAAAGCACATTTGAAAATAAAGATTAAACTATACAACAGAGATTTACTCTAAGTTTTTACAGTTATTATATAAAAGTCATCAATAAATCTCAACTTCATTAAGACATTTCTTTGAAGGTTGGAGTAGCTTAATTGTAATTATAAAATGTTTCAAAGTTTTGGCTCCTACCTGGAGAACTGGTTTCACTATCTGTATCCATAGCAACTTCTTCGTAGTTATCATATTGATATATGCCTCCTCCACTGTCAGACTGCTTTTCTAAGGATCGCCTCAGGTCAGGATCTGAAGACTAAGTAAGTATACAGCAAACATTTTCTTAGGCTATTCTTGGGCTACTTATCACAAGAGTAGATGGCTATGTTTTAGGAGAAAATACCCCAAATCAGAATGATTCTATGAGGTTTGCACATGGCATAAAATCTGCAAAGTATCTCTGACTGTCATGTTATCTATACAGATGAATTTCCTCACTGTCTAAGCCATTAAAGTAATTGGATTCCTCTAAAAACCAAAATCAGATTACAAAGTTCTTATAGCCATTATGGTTTAGGCATGAAACTAATAGGACAATGGTCATTTAGGCATTACAATATAATATCAGATTTTTTTTTTTAAGTAAAGAATAGGAGCTGTAGAAATGGCTCAGTGGTTAAGAGTGCTGGCCAATTCTCACCACCCACATGGTAGCTCACAACTGCCTGTAACTCCAGTTCTAGAGGACCCAATGTCTTCTAGCCTCCACAGGCATCAGGCATGCATATAAGTAAATACACACTGAAAAGTCAACAATATTTTAGTTATAAGTGAATCAATTGTATCTGAAAACTATAGACGATTGGCATGTGTATATGCTATGCTTTTTATATCTTATGTTTTACTCCCAGAGTTTATGACAAAAACTAGAAAAACATATGCAGGCAGAGAAAATAAAGTACAAATAATACGGTATTTATCTCTAGACAAATATTCTATTGTAAGGGTCTTAATTATAAATTTTATAATCCTTGCCTAAAGAAAGCTTCCCCTAGATTCTCTCCTTAAAGAACCCTTACTTTTTAAAAACCTCTACATTTAGTTAATATAATCATGACTGTATTCTTAAAAGTTCAAAACTCCAAAAATATCATCACTGTTAATAATACCAGGTCAAACATCAACTCTTCCAGCTTATTTCTCCTGACAACAACCCAGAAAGGAAATGGCTCACTCAGTCATTGTCAGTAACATACAAAAACACAATGGTCAACACATGGCAAAGACTAAATACTAAATAGTCAGGGGCAATAAAGTCATAGTAAAATCTTTTTAAAAGTCCATAATACCACAAAGTGGAGAAGTGGTTGAAGAAGACAGACACAAAGATTGAACATACTACATCAAGCAGAGAGGAGAAAGGACTATCAATAGACGCTCTATCAAACATAAGGTGTTTCGTTCCCCTTAGCTAATTGGATCTTTAAAATAACACTTAAAAACAAACATTCTGGGCCAATAAGGTGGCTCAGTGACTGCCAAGCACATGACCAGAGCTCAATCTCTATGACCCACATGACAAAACTGACTCCTGCACTACGGTACAAGTGTTCTGACCCTCAGAAAACGAATACATGCATGCACGAGTATAATTGTAAATGTTGGCACATTTGATGTGGCAGCTCTTACTTTACTTCTTGCTCGCCTCCTCCCACCAACCAACTTCATGAACCGATTGTACTGCTCTTCCTGGTTGGAAAGGTCTCGGATCTTTCTGATTTCTTCTTCTCTTTTCCTCCTCTCTTCTTCCTCAGCATGTTTCCGCTGATCCTCCTCTTTTTGTCTCTCCTGCTCTTTCTGCTGCTGGAGTTTCTTCCACGCCTTTGTCTGCTGCTTCCGCAGTGCTTGTTTAGCTTCCCATGAGAGCAGAGTGTCAGTTATCTCCCAACTAAAGGTGAAAACTCAGGCAGGGTTCTTATATCGCTAACTACCAGGGCAGTCAGTCCTCCCTTAGTCCTACTGATAACAGAATTCACATCCAAGTCAGAATTATGTCATTTCCCAAATGCTAAATTTCCTGGAATATAGGACTGGAGAGAGAGCTCAGTGGTTAAGAACAAGAAGACCCAGGTTCAATTCTTAGCTCACAATCATCTGTAACTCCAATTCCAGGTGCTCTCATGGCCTCCTCAGGCACCAAACATGGCATGATTCAGACACATACATGTGGGCAAAATACCCATACACATAAAATGTTTTTACTTAAAAAAACTTTTCATACGTTTTCATGGTTCCATTATTACCCTTTCCCTCTCTGATCCTACCCAACTTTATGTTCTCACCGCCTCTCCCCAACCCTACAGGTTTCATGCCCAAGAGCAGCTGGTCAATGCAAAACCAGGCTCCACATCGTTTGTGAAGTGTTTGGCTTTTTAGAGTTGTGTGTGTGTGTGTGTGTGTGTGTGTGTGTGTGTGTGTGAGAGAGAGAGAGAGAGAGAGAGAGAGAGAGAGAGAGAGATTAGCTTTCTTTTTAAGTTTGTTTTGACTTCAATTTCTGGTTTAGGTTTGTTTTGATTTGATTTTTATTATAGAGAAAAGCAATTTTCTTTAAAAAAAAAAAAAAAGTCCGAAATGAAAACTAGAAACTACACATTACACTAGTTCAATTCCAACAGTTTAAGAAAGCGCATCACCTGTGGCGCTCACTTTCTTGGTCGAGTGTGCTTTCGTGCTGGTTTTGGCCTTTTGCTGTGCAGTTTTGGTCTTGGTCAGTTTTTCTTTGCTCTCCTTCATCACCTGCTGCTCTTTCTGCTGCCATTTCTTACTAGCCGACTGAAGAGCCAACAGGCGAAGCTGCAGCTCAGACAGTTCCTCTTCTTCTTCACCAAGTTTCTTTAAAACAGAAAAAAGTGTTACAAACTTTAAACATTTGCCAACTTGAATCTCTCACCAACTTAATTAAAATGTAATGTTAGCATCAAAATAAAATATTTAAATGGAAAATTGGATAAAACAACAAAAAGTTAATTCCCTCCTATAAACTAAAACTAATGCAATTCTTACAATATAAACAGAAAGTCAATTGGTAGAAATTATTAGTTTGTATGTAAATATGCAGACATGAAGCAGAAGAGGAACGTTAAAGAGCTGGACAACATTTAAGATGCAACGACAGCAAGCCAGCAGTGAAGAATGGACTGACTCATCAGGCTGTGGTACAAGAACGCTAAGGACCACGTTACAATTCCAAGGCAATGTTAAGTTTTCGGGATAACATCTGAAATGTAAATAAAGAAAATATCTAATAAAAAATTTGCCAATGGGGTCAAAAAACATTACAGGTGGAAAGAGATGTTCTCATTAGTTTGCATTTGAATGTCTTATTTGAATACCCACTTTGCTTCAAAGAAACTAAACTAGGATATCTGAGAAGCACAGGTCTCCAACGTGTTTTCTAAGTATAAAGTGACTGCTAATTTCTCACTCTACCTTTCAGGTTTTTAACTACACTGCATCAACACTATACAAACTGACGGGTACTTGTGCTGTCTCCATGTGTGCACATACTGTGACATTTCAATCAGATCCATCATCTCAACCACTATTTCCTCTTTACAGTGAAAACATCAAAAATCTTGTCTTTCTGCCCACTCTAGACCAGCTCACCAGAACTTCCTATTCCTACTAACTATAACTGAAGTGGCTTTAGAAAATTAGCCTGCTCTCCATCTACACACTTTCCCTGACACGTGACTAACTGAAAATACCAAGCAACTCTTCAGTGAAACTTCTTAGGTGATCATGGATTAAGAGGTTTGGAGAGCTGGGCAGTGGTGGCGCACGCCTTTAATCCCAGCACTCGGGAGGCAGAGGCAGACGGATTTCTGAGTTCGAGGCCAGCCTGGTCTACAGAGTGAGTTCCAGGACAGCCAGGGCTACACAGAGAAACCCTGTCTCAAAACAAAACAAAACAAAACAAAAACCAAAAAAGAGGTTTGGAGAATCCTTTTAAAATTAGGGAGAGAAAGAATAGTTTCATATTCCAATACATTAAGATTCACATAGCTTTTTCTAATTGGTATTGTATAACTATATTTTTCTTAAACTCCAACTATTTTTATTTGCAAGTATAAAGAAAACAGTGACTGCTGGCTAATGACTCGCCTTAGTATTTCCCCTTTCACTGCTGAAAACGACAAGTTAACACCACATCTGTTTATCTGGTAGTTTCTCTCAATTAACCATAGAGCCCAAGTTAGACATGAATTTTGAGTTCACTGCAGAGCTCAGGTTACCCTTGAGTACACAACCCTTCTAGGCTCAATCTCCTGACTGGTGAAATTACAAACCTATACTACCACACTGGGTTCTAAATAATAGATGCAGACACCCTCAAAGGTCAGCAAAGGGTGTCAGATCCTCTGAAGCTGGAGGTACAGGTGGTTGTGAGGTGCCCAGTACAGGTGCTGAGAACCAAATACCAAGAACTCTCAATTGCTGAGCCATCTCTTCAGCCCACATTTTCGTAGATCATGTGTGCTACTATTCATACCTACCATACTGAATAGTGCAATTATGAAACATTTTCATTTTTAAATATAAGATTCTACTGTTAAATACAGATTTAGATTTTACCAAAAAAGTTATCACCATTTTTCACTGAGATTACTCTATGCAATGACTCCCCTTGGAAAGAAGGAAGTATCACTGATGCTGTAAAGAATTACAGATGGTATTTAAAGTAGCTACTTAAAATCAAAATCATGGAAATAGGGCTCAGAGGATCTCATTCAGTTCTTGCTCTGACATCTAATTCCTACATAAATTTAGTCTTTTAACCTATCTAAATGTATCTTTCTTATGAAACATGTCAACTTACTTCATATGGTTACTGTGAGTATAATAAAAAAAAAACAAATATTTATGAGTGTGCGTGTTCACTGTCACATTATCCTTCCCAAATTCAGGACCATCTTTCCCAGACTTTGAATCATTTCAGTTTATTCATAACAACAAACTGAAATCACAACTGAAATTGCAAATATTTCAGACCTATAAAAAGGCTTGAGTTACTCAATACTCGATATGTATTAAATTTTAAACAATGTTTTGATACTTCTGTACTTTATTTTACTAAAGCTTTACAACAACCCAGAGAATACATGACATTAAATCATGGGAGGAGCACAAAAAGCCAAAGAACTCATTCAGCTAACATTTCTTCCAGTTAGTATTAGTTAAAATGTGATTCCAGATCAAGATCAACCAATTCCATTATTAAAGAGAATATAGAACGCACACACCAAACAAACAAACAAACAAACAAAACAAAACAACTTGGAAGATAAACTCTGAATCAAAATTAAATGATTCAGAAACAATGAACAAAAAGATCACTTATAGATCTGAACTGCACATCAGGAATAGAGTTTAGACTTACGTGGGAAGAAACCCTGAGACAACTCTCCAGAGTGTCTAAATAAAGTCACAGCAATAATTTCAAAATAACAGACTATAAATTGTGCATGTACTCCCAGCAATCGGGAAGTAAAGGCAATTTTGAGACCAGCCAGAGCTACCTAATGAGATCAAGTCTCTAAAGTGAATAAAAACAAAAGAACAGACTACAGAATGCAAGTGTAAGTCATATAGAGATATTCAATCCTATGAAGTAGTATCTTACCTTTTCAGATACAACATCTGAGGCACTGAGTCTTCTCGTTAAATTTTGTTCTTTATCTTCTAATCCTTTAAAATAAAATAGCATCTTTTCAATATTCTAAAATATAGCCATAATTAATCCAAAATGGAAATAACACTAAAATTAGAAATTATATTAAAGGGTATCTTTACTATTTCCTTGTTTTCATGACCCTCAACCAAAACAAAAGAATACGCTTCTCTTACTATATACAAATAAAATTACACAAATTAAAGGCAATGAAGGTCTGAAGAAAAAGCTCAGTTCATAAAATGGAAGCCAGACAAGTATGAGAAGCCAAATTTGATTCCCAGAACCACATAAAAAGCCAGGAGCTGTGGCTTGCATGTGTAACCTCAGCACTGGGAAGATGTAGACAAGGTGATATAGCTGGTGCTCACTAGCCAGTCAGCCAGCATGACCCAGCCCCAGGTCTCAATCAGGGACCCTGCCAAAAAAAACAAGCAAACGATCATCCTAAGGAATATCCAAAATTGACCTCTTACCACATACACACACACACACATACACACACACACACACACACACACACACACAGAGACAGAGACAGAGACAGAGAGACAGAAAGAGAGAGAGAGAGAGAATGAATGAGAGACAGAAAGACACAGACAGACAATGAAAATATAAATCTGACCAAGCTTGTAATACCAGTCTCATTTTAAAACTGATATGGCAAGTGATTCAAGTATTAAAAAAAGATAATCTGATAAAATAGTTTTAGAACTAAAAACAATTATTTAGAATAGATAAGAATAAGATAGAATTTATGGAGTAGATAAATAAACCATTACTAAATAGAGAAACCACAATGACAAACCAATAAAAACCAACTATAGGTTACCGGGCAGTGGTGGCACACGCCTCTAATCCCAGCACTTGGGAGGCAGAGGCAGGTGGATTTCTGAGTTCAAGGCCAGTCTAGTCTGCAGAGTGAGTTTCAGGACAGAAACCCTGTCTCAAAAAACAAAGCAAAACAAAAAATAAATTTTGTATGCATATAAAACTGGCCATTTATTTAGTAGAACACAAGGAGTAGTTTACATAGCAACAGAATTAAAGCTTTTCAGATTTTTAACCTTAGTGCTACACTTCCACAGTGTTATCCCAAATCCAATCTACAGCAGTTTGCACATCACACAGAAACAGCACTAATGGCTTCTACAGGAGTGCCGAGACAGAGACCTGAGCTAACAGAGTTAAAACCTGGAAACATCTCAGTGGGACACAACTGAAGTTGCAGGTTTAAGCTGCAAACCTAGTATTTTATGGCTTGTTTTTTTCCATAATACCAAACCCATTAGTATTCTAAACATCCTAATTTGGTTGCACAAGTGAACCCTCTGGTGAAAATATACAGCTTACTGAATAAACAGAGAGTAATTAATCAAGCACCCTAGATAAAACAGAAGCAATCATCAAATCCGAGGCAGATTCCTTTTCCTCTAAACTTAAAACAAAAACCTATATATATAAAATTCATTCTATTCGGGCCAGGTGGCCCAGACCTGAAATCCAGCTGCTTAAAAAACTATTGGCAAGAAAGGTAACATGTTCAAAGCCTGCCTGGACTACAAAGTGATCTCAAAGACAACCTGGACAGCTCACAGAAAACAGGGAAGCAAAACAAACAAACAAACAAACAAACAAAAACAAAACCAACAAAAACCCAACAAACAAACAAAGAAAACCAAGGCTTATTATAAAATGAATGATGCTGGTGTATTAGAATCTGTCGAAAGCTGGGAGTATGGTTTAGTGTTTCAGATGACTTGCCTCAACTGTACTGGGTTCCACCCTCACTACTGGTGAAAAACAAAGGAAAGTGGAAAGAAGGGGTGAGGAAAATAGGGGGGAAAGAAAAAAATTTTAGTCCAACATAAATTTCACATTTACCTATGCATTAACTTCATCTCAAAGAAACAGTGAGAGAATATATAAAACCAGAACATGTATAAAACTGTGACTGAATGATCTGAGTCATATAGAAATATACAGCCACGCCCCTCTAACACACCAGAACCTCACTGCTCTGAACCATGCCATTCACCTGGTGCCAGAGTTCCCCATCTTAGTTCCAATAGCACTCTGTGCTCTATCACGTCGTCATAGGAAATGCTGAGAACCTTTGACCTCACCCAGCACACTTCCAGTCTTTTTTAAAGTTAAGTGACGCATCCAATACAGTACAGTGCATTTCATTTAATATGTAAATATGCACTACTATTATCTGAGATCACAATCTTTTTTTCATGTACCAGATAAAAGTTTTTTAGTAGTCTTTTTTTTTAACTTATTTAATCCCAGCACTTGGGAGGCAGAAGCAGGCAGATGAAGGCCAGTCTGCTCTAGAGAGCAAGTCCCAGGCCTGATGAGACCCCGTCTCAATAAATAAAATAAAATAAGATAAAAATGTACATGTACCAGTTAATAAAATCAATCACAGTCAAAGTAACAACTATTAGACAAAACTAAACAGGCTAACAAAAAAAGACACAGCCTTCTAGTAAGTATAGAAAGTACTATATTTTCCACATACATGAGAATCCTGGGTTTCATCTGGCCATGAAGCATCTAAGAATGAATTAAGATATCATGCTTCTGTAGAGAGTGGCAGAACCTCCTTTGTAGCACAGCATCAAATACCTATTAGAATGGACCTTCTGAGCACAATAGCAAAACAAGAAACCATGAGATTCAGATATAATGAATGTAGATTATAAATGCAGGTCATTGCTTAAATTGACCTTGTGGTTAGTTATATTATTCTACCATGTCTAGCCTCTATATTATTCCAGTGTTTCTGAAGGATGGGGAAAAGGTCTCACTATGTTCCCCTGCCTCCAGCTCCCAAGAAGTAGAAGCATAGATATGCACTATCAGACCTGCTATTATTTCAATGTTTATCTAGAATCTCCAATATGTGAACTGGCCTTACATAGTTTCCAAGGAGTTGAATCTTACTCCTGGCACTGCATGTAAGCTGGAATCTGCATGAAGATGGTAGTTAAAACAACAACAGTAAGAATGTCCCAGGAAAATGGAAAATCAAGGACATAAAAATTAATAAGCTGCATGGGAAAAAGTATTCTTTTGTTTGGTTTTTCAAGGCAGGGTTTCTCTGTATAGCCCTGCCTGTCCTCTCTCTGTAGGGCAGGCTGGCCTCCAACTCAAAAGACCCATCCACCAAGCCTCTGCTTCCTGCATGCTGGGATGAGTTCAGCGGCATGTACCATGACTACCAATGGAAAAAATATTCTTTCAAAAAAGAAAAAATGAAGAAGAAAAAGAGAGGCAGGTGTGGTAGTATTTACCTTTCATCTCAGAAGTTAGGAGGCAGAAGCAGAAAGATCTCTGCAGTTCAAGGCCACCATGGTCTACAGAGGTCTAAAGAGAGCCAGGGCTGCTTGTTGATATTGTGTCTCAAACCAAAAATATAAATAAAGGGTCAGGGGCAGTAAAGAACTGAGTTAAAAATACTTATTATAGAAACACCAAAATTTCTCTTTACTATAGAGTATTCTCAACACTTTAGCCAGAGATCTTTTGAAAAAGTAAGTTTTGGAGATCTTTTACTCAGAACAGAACTTCTAAGAGTTCCTGCTCCACATCACTCAGAACTTAAAACCAAAGTTGTATGTTTCTAGATACTGTGCCTCCAAAAACCATCTGTGGTTTGAATATGCTTGGTCCAAGGAGTGGCACTATTAGGAGGTGTGGCCTTGTTGGAGTAGGTGTGGCCTTGTTGGAGGAAGTGTGTCACTTTGGGCATGGGCTCTGAGACCCTCCTGGTTACCTTCAAATCAAGAACTCTCAGCTTTTTCTCCAGCACTGTGTTTGCCTGGATGCTGCCATGCTTCCTGCTATGATGATAATGGACTGAACCTCTGAATTTATAAGCCAGCCCCAATTAAATGTTGTCCCTTGTAAGAGTTGCCTTGGTCATGGTGTCTACAACAGACAACCTAAGACACCAACTCTAATCTCCTCTCCAACACTCTTCCTTAGTAAGATGGCTTCTTGTTATTTGCAAGTATGGCAGGAATCCATCTGCAGTAGGGTCTTTATCCCAGTCTATAGATTCTCACTTTACGACATATGAGAAACCAACAGAGAGGGATCTGCTACATTAAGGCCACTGAGTCCTACTTCCAAAGCTCACAATTCACTAGATCTTGGGAAAGGCCTAATACTCTGTATTTCTATCAAGCTGACAAGTAATGCTAGTCTATCTTTAAAATCCGTGATGCTTTGCCCAGAAATTTCTTCTGTCCTTTCTTACAGTCTACAAAACTTTGTTTAAATCACACCTTCAAATGAACACTATCCTGAACAACCTACTAACATTCAACCCGATACCCTACTCCCATCCTACTTACCCTGCTGATACTTCTTCCATACTAATTTGCTCATCATGTGTGCTATGTTTCTTTCTGAGATGCAAGTGTCTGATGTCATAGTGACCTTTAGGGTGCAGTATTACACATCTACAGACCCAGATTCTCAAGTAGGATGATTGCGTGAGCCTAGGCATCAGAGATGGGCCTAAGCAGCAGAATAAAACGAGACTAGAAAACGTTAAGTACAAAATAAAAGCAAACCTATGGAGGCATAAACAATTATTTTGTTCATTAACACTTGCAATAGCCTGGAATAAAGTACTCCATTAGTTTGTGAATAAAAGGAAATGTGGAAAAAAAAAAAAACCACTGAATTCAGCAACTGGATTGTACACAACCTAGCCAAATATAGCTTTAACACTGCAAAGTTTCTGTGTTGTGGTAAGGACTGAAAAGATTGTATTGGGTTAATGTTGAAATGGGAATTAAAATACCAAGCAGGTACAACCTAGCTTTGTATACATGAGGTAGGTACTGAGTTTGATACATAATCACACACAAAAATGCTGTCCTTATCAAGAGTCCTAGTGCATACCACTTTCTTGGAAAGTTACAGCAGGACACTAGAGGCAAAGAGTTCAAGGCTAGCCTGGGCAACATAAAACTCTGCCTCTTAACATACAAACAGCAAATTCACCATCATAGTGGCAAATTTTCAATAAAACTTAATAGATCTTTATATCAATCAAAATATAAAGATGGAGGGATAGCTTAGTCATACAAAGTTTTCTAGCATGTGTCAGGCCATGGGTTCAATCTCCAATGCAACAAGAACCAAAACCAATATCCCAGAAAAGAAAAAAAAAAAAACAAAAAACAAAAAACCCTCCATCCAAAACCCAGGCATTTTTACTGGCAAAGTTCACTACATATTCCAGGTATGATTCTAATCTTAAACTACTCTTTATAAGAGCTCAGAAACCAACCTTAATTCATTTTATGGATATCATAACGTTACATTAAAATTTGGCAAGGAAAACAGGGATTCGGGGTATTAAAGTTAGAAGACCAGATGAATCACTTGCCAACCTTTATATTAAAATACAAACATCCCAGGATGGAGAGATGGCTCAGCAGTTAAGAGCACTGACTGCTCTTCCAGAAGTCCTGAGTTCAATTCCCAGCAATCACATGGTGGCTCACAACCATCTGTAAAGGGATCCGACACCCTCTTCTGGTGTGCCTGAAGACAGAGCAAGCACTCATATAAAATAAATAAATCTTTTTTTAAAAAAAAATACAAACATCCCTCTCTCATATGCATAACACTGTGGATGACTACATGGGAACACTACTCAGCAATTAAGATCAGGAATGAACTAGAGATATGCAAAACTACATGGATGAATTTCAAACAGTGTGCTATGTGAAGGGGAAAAAAGCCTAGAATCAAAATTCAGGGCTGGTGGTACCAGCCTACAATTCCGGTAACTTTTGAGATTGAGGCAAGGCTACCTTGAGTAATTTAGTGAAACCCTGCCTATTTCTACTATAAAGCAGAAAGTAAAAATAAGAGTTGAGAATCTCACTCAGCAATAAATTGCTTGGTCTAATCCTCAATAATGTAAATAAATAAGCAAGCAAACAATATGTTACAATTTATATTACTCTGGAAAATCCTAGGAGCAGACCAGTGGTCACCAGATGGACTAAGGATTAAGAGACCTGTTAAGTATTAAAGGAATAGGGATAATAAGATTAAGTCAGTAGGTAAAGTGCTTGTCGTACAAGTCTGCTGATGACACTCAAGGACCATACACACATACAAGAAAAATATTATAAAGATAAATAGGCATGTAACTTAACTGTAATGGCTAGTGATGAATATCAGTTATTATTATTCAACTGTCTACATAAGTCAAAATTTAGAGAAACTATATAGTAAAAAGTACATTTTATTGCATAAAAATTATATCTTAATAAAGAAAATACTAAATAAGGATTTTTAAAAACAAAATATTTAAATTAACTGATATAAAAAGGCAGTTTAAACACTACAAAATCAATTAATAGTTTGTAGTACTAACTAAAAGAAATTAAAAACTCATCAATGATGAAAAAGAAGGCTATACTGTAAAATCTATTCACAAATTAAAATTTTTCAAACTAGGGGTGAAATGGGGTGAAAACTTTCTTTACCTAATAAACCTTAAAGACTTACAAACTTACAGAGCACTAAAGCAGTGAGTGTGCCCACTATGATCACTTACTGTCCAACACATGTCTAAGACCTGAAGAGCAAGCTGACTGGCGGCACACACTGTAATATCCCAACACTCAGGAAGCTGAGGCAGATGGATTACATGCTTCAGGCCAGCCTGGACCACTACACATCACGTGGAACCCTACCTCAACCAAAGTCCTCAGTAAACAAAACTTACTACTAATAATAAGACCGATAACGAAAGTACAGAAGAACTTACGGAAAATCGGAGCCTTAACTCAAGTCCACTTACAGATCTCTACCTGAAGAGTGCGTATAAAGCCAGCGCCCAGTGTCACCACATTACCTTGGCTGGCATCCGTAGAGCTGGATTTCAAGGAAAGCTGCCTTGTTCCATCCTTCCCTCTTTTGACCCGATTCTTATCCCCCGGTAAAGTCAGTTTTTGCCTGAGTGGTTTTAATTCGAATGCCTGAAAAGTTTTGACCTGTGTCTTCTCCTCAGGAGCCACTTCCTTACTTGGGTCTTTTGTAATACTAGCATTATCGGTGCTTGTTTGGTCCTCCGAATGCAATGTTTTCGGATCTTCCTGTGCAGTCTCTTCTTTGCTACTCAGCGCCAGTCTTTCATCCTTGTTGATGCACTCTAGTTCCAGCTGTATTTGCTTATACTTTAAAAGCAAATCCTCAAAAGTCTCTTCCCCACAGTTCTCAGTTTTGGATGAATGATTCTGTTTTCTTGATGGAGATCTTCCAAAGCTTTTGGCTGAACAGCGTATTAAGGAAACCAGTTTCCAAAAAATTTCCAGTTAAATTTAACAAAAATACTTTAAGTTATAGACGAATTTCTCTCCCTTAAGTTTTCAAGATGAACTGATATTTTTAAATTACTAAATTCCATTTAACACATGTGCTGCTAATGCCTGCTTATGTGCCCATATTGCAACTTAACAAGCATCCATACAAAGAGTCCACTTACAAAATCATTAGTGTCAGAAATTACCAGTTGAATCCACAGGTAGTTAAGTTGTAGCATCCTTCCTTCTGTAAGTATTACAAAAACCCAAAGCCAATGGATGTTAAGGATGCTTTCTGAAGGAAGGGGGAGAAACTGTGTCACAGATGTTGACAATTTACACTTCTGATAATCAGGAGGGAATCTTCTTGTTTACTAGTTTCTTCTCATTTCAAATTTAAAAAAAAAAAAAAGAAATAAAAAATGAACACTCACAATTAGTAATTTATAAAAGAGACATTTCTTAAAAAGCCAATACATAATAAATTGAAAATTCAACACGTGCTAAATCTAACACATGCACATTTAACATAAACGCCATGTAACAAAAATTTAAATTTAGATGGTACTCAAATTGTATTTTCTAATTCAAACAATTCATAAATAGGAATTTAGAAATAGAAATTTCATTCTGGAAATTAAGAAGTAAAAACTTGGGAAATTTGTACTTTTAATGGTTGTAACATAACATAGGTCTTTTCTATTTAATAGGAAAGCTATCGAAGATGTTCAAACTCCTGACAACCAATTCATAGATGGAACTCATGGCTAAATATTTGAGAAACAAAGCAAACTTTAATGTAAAATCAATAATCCTGCTGTTAAAACTCTTCGAACACAGCCAGTCACGTTTCTTAAAAGACGAGTTTCTCAGTACCTTTCTTTCCTATCATCCAACCAAATGGAACCAAGGTTTGATTAATTCAACAGACACTGATCTAGGCTTATAGACTATTATTTTCAAATTTCATTTTACCTGACTTCTCTGCAACCTATTCCCACTGTCCAGCACTGTTGCCTCAGCTTCTGAGATGTTCATGTCTCCTCCTTTATCTACTTTCTTAGTACTACCTAACTCCTTTTCCTTCAGTGTTTGAAATGGTGTCCTGCAGTTGTCAAAATTCAGTCCTTTTTTTCATTGAAAACATTCTAAAGTACTCCCAGTTTTACCTACCACATGAGAGGAATCTCAATTGATAAGGTAGTTGGGATTCTCTACTGTCCACAAACCATGCCCAACCTGCTACCAAAGTCTCTCTATAGGTTATAAAACTTCAGCTCATTCCTTTAATTCTCATTAGCGCTCAAAGTCCTTAGAATGGATGCGTTCATTTCATTTTCTGACCTATGCTTACCTTTCCAGTCTTACCTTTCCCCTGCACATCACAACTTAGGAAGCTTTGCATCAAGGCTTCTGTTCTTCAACTCGACCGCAACTGAAGACAGCTCCTAAATGAAGCCAGAATTAATTCTCCCTGTCCATTCAAGCATTCTGTGTACATAAACACAAATTATCAATATTCTAGCTGAGGCATCTAAAGGTAGAATTATACTACTACAAACCAAACACATGGTAAAGGCATGAAGACATTTGCAAAGGGAATAGATTTAATGTATCAAAAAGTAACCTAAGAATTGAAAATGAGTAAGAACAATTGAGTTAGTCATTAACTATGTCTTAGATTTAAAAAAAAAAAAAAAAATCCCTCCGGCCTCTACAGCATAATTAGGATCAAAGCCAACACCTGTTTACCTAATCTAATTCTAAAGTTTGTTAAGATGTCCTTCTAACTTTCGTTTTTATGTACCAGTTGATGATGCTATTGCCCAGTGATAGAAGGAAACCTCTACAGCATAATAACTGTGTGGGCTGGAAAGGATGGCTTAGCTGCTGTGTGTACATATAGCACTTTCAAAGGACCTGAGTTCAATTCCCAGCACCCATGTCAGCAGGCTGATGACTGCCTTGTAATTCCAGCCCTGGGGAATCTGACATCTCTGGTTTCCTGGGGTATTCATGTGACTGAATGTATACACATAATCGTAATTCAAATTACTAAAGGTGAACCTTTCAAAAGCTGCTTTTGTATTACATATGGTGCCAAATGCCTTTGATCCCAAATACCACAGAGGCTGAGACAAAATTGGGAGCAATTTTGCAAGATTCTTTCTCCAAACAAAATTTTAAAAGAACCAGTGGTGTAATTTTAGTAATCAAGCCTTGGATTCAATCTTCAGTACTGGAGGTGGAGGACAGAGAGACAGAGACACAGAGAGAGGACAGTGGACAGAGAGACAGAAAGAATGATTTTTAAATGACTTTTAAGCCTGATGTTTTAAAGGAAGAGCCACTTTTCATCCTTAGCTGCAACCTATAGTGAAATGGGATGACTTTCCTCATCTAAGACGCTGTGCTAACTGTGTTAATGCTCATCTGATTTCCAAGTTTAAAATGGCAGTTATCCATGGGAGGCATCTGATGCAAGTTCACTGCCATAGCTTTGAGCCAGCCGGGCTACACAGTGAATTCCAAAGTAACTACAATGTGAACCCATGTCTCCAAACAACAATAAAAAGAACTGACACAGATTCTTGTCTATTCTGTTTTCTTTGAAGTTACAAATAATGTATCCTATTTAAGTTAAAAAGTAGTAACAATAGACAAAAATTATACTCAAGATGTTTCATTTCTAAATCAGTTAAGTGAGTCAGAATTACACTCATTCTTTCCTAAGCAATATCTGTAAAGTAGCCATTTATATAACCACAGTAGACATATGAATTAAGCCAAGTATGATACAGATATTAAAAAAAAAAAAAGTGGCCAAGCAGTGGTGGCACATGCCTTTAATCCCAGCACTTGGGAGGCAGAGGCAGGCGGATTTCTGAGTTCGAGGCCAGCCTGGTCTACAGAGTGAGTTCCAGGACAGCCAGGGCTATACAGAGAAACCCTGTCTCAGGAAGAAAAAAAAAAAAAAAATAGTGGATAAAGCTTTGTATCCAAGTTTTATTTGCTCACATTATACAAAGCCGATCACTACACCTAGGGTGGTTTACAGATATCTCATACAGAGAATCAAACGGAGCATCTTGTTCTTAAAGCGCTGTATCCAAAACCACTCAGCAAGCCAGCTGATGTGTGAGAAGCTGTCAGGGCAATCAAATCACATCTGCACACTGTCTCTTTACCTACACTCCTTTTGCAGTAAGTACAGAAAAGTTCCCCAAAGAGAAGTACACGAACAGAAGAAAGGTGAAAGCAGGAGGCAACAGCAATTATCACCACAACTTTCTAAAGCAGACGAAATAACCTTTGAATTGCCACAGATGAATTGCCAAAGGGTCCTCAGTATGATTTTTTTTTTACAAAACTCTATTTTCATTGTTTGTCCAGTACAAATTACAAATTTTCATCTAGGTAACCTTACATGTTTATATGTATTTAAACATCGTTTGATTTTTAATTCAGAAAGCAAATCCATGAATGGCTCATGTTTGCATAGAATCATGGATAAAGGTTTTCTAATCTTCATTAAGAACATTCATCATCTTTTAAAAGGTTACCCACCTGTGATTTTTCTCCAAAACGATCTTGAGATGCTTCTAAAACAATGACAGGTAATAAAAGTAAAAGCTTTTTCGGGACACAGGAACCAAAATCTGTTCTTTATGCATTCCTTGCTCACTTAATATCACGCATCTGGCAGAAGCACAGCTGGCCTTAAGTTCTCCATAAAAAGTAGTTTGAGTATCTTCCAATTAAGTGTCAGACATACATTTTATAGAAAATATATTAAACAATCATCACATCATGGAAATTATAGCCAGTAATGAAAGTGCTTAGTAAATTATTTTAAAGAGTAGAAGTCAGGACATATAAACTCATTAAAAAAAAAAAAAAAAAAAAAAAAAAAACAGGAAAGCTTTTGACAATTTCTTAGCATAAATCCCGAGTAAACTTAGTAATGTTAAAGATAACTGAGAATAAGGTGAGAGGGTGCAAAAATTAGGACATTTCTTCTCCACTTGCCCATACCCTCCCTATCCATCTCTCCTTTTTTAACACATTAAGCTTAAAGTGCTGGGATGTTTATCTTTCTCTGACCTACATGTCAGCAACACAAAAAGTTATAAAGCCAAAAAGCCAACATAGGAAAGTGAACTTAATGAATATAGCTTTCCAAACTACTTATGAATTTAAAAGAGCTGAACTGCAAAACTGGTAAAAATAAAGGATCTGCACACGCTCATTCACACACACACAGAAAACAAAGGGCAGCAATGGGAATGAATAACTCTACAAGTTTAAGAAAAAAAAAATCACAAGAATAGTAAAAATTACAAAGGAAAACTTTACAAACTCTAACGTCAGAACGTAATAAAAGTACCAGTATTTCTCAAGATGTTTGAGTACTTCTTTTCTTTAATAATCTAAGTCGATTTCCTGTTAAATACGAAATCCCAGTGCTGGCAAAAAAGAAACAAATAGACAAACAAAACTTGGGCTGTTGCTGTCCTGTTTAAAACCCCAGACTGTATTTCATTTCCCTAGCTGACCCGAATCCATAAC
The DNA here is from genome assembly GCF_978045245.1 of Mus caroli. Classification (NCBI taxonomy): domain Eukaryota; kingdom Metazoa; phylum Chordata; class Mammalia; order Rodentia; family Muridae; genus Mus; species Mus caroli. The sequence goes on along the minus strand of NW_028227264.1, from coordinate 115,055,753 downwards.
ACAGTCCTATCCAAAAGCAAAAGGCACCCATCCAGTCAAACAACCTACGAAAATAGCGGTGGAGTGCGGCCCGTGACAACCGCCGACGAGCGGAGGAGAGAAATGAGTGGTTCTGAAAAGTTAAAAAACTCCGGGACCTAGCCATGACGCCAAAGGGAGCCGGCGACACACCCAGGGCGGACCGCCACGTTAAGGATACAGCTCTTGCGGGGTGGAGAGGGTTCTCGCCAGCTCTGGCTGCTGCCGAATCCGGATCCCGCTCCTCCTCCTGATCCTCCTGATCCTCCTCCTCCAGGAGGTCTGCACCCCGGCTTGCCTCCTCGCTCCCCCACTCCTCGCCCCCGACTCCAGCGACTCCCACCCCGGTAAGGCCTGCTGCCTCGAAAGCGGAAACGGTCCAGGGCGATGTGGCTCCGCTCCCAGAAGGACGGCCGGGGGCTGCTTTCCGACAGGGACCCCGACGACATCCGCCCCGGGGGCGGGTGAGTCCGGAACGGTTCTTTGGGTCGGTAGCTGCTGGGTCCCCTGAGCTGGCCCCGCTCGGCCGGGTGCCGTGAGCGTGAGAAATTCCTCAGCTGCTGCTGGGAGGACGACGAGGAGGACGAGGAGCCGCCGCCGCCGCCGCCGCCGCCTCCCCCGGATCCACCGCCCCGGGCCGGGGGAGGAGGCCGCCGCCGCGGGTACGGTAACAGCCCCCCGCCGCCGCTGCTGCTGCTGCTGCTCCGGCTCCGGCTGTTGTCGTCGTCGCTGATCTCCCCGTCTTCGAGCTCCCCTTCTTCCTTCGGCGAGAGGCCGCTAGAGGCCGGGGTCGAAGATTCGGCGGCGGCCGCCATCCGGGGAGCAGCGCTGGCCACACGACCTGAAGCCCTCCGGCCGGGGACCGCCGGACCGCCGCCTGCCTTCCCCTTCCTCCTCGGCCCTCTGTCCTAACGAACCCGGCGGGCGCGGCCTTTCCCGTGCTCGGACGCCCGGCAGGTTCTGCTCCCCAACTTCCCCGCACCCCAGATCGCTCTCTCTCTCGCTCGCTCGCTCTCTCTCTCGCCGGACCGCCGCTCGCCAGTTCCCTCTCCTAGCGCCCCCTTGCTGCTCTTCCGCCTCGCGAGAAAGCCTCTGTGGAAGGAGGCCGGGTCCCGAGCGTCATTTCCTGCGGCACGCCGGAAGGCGACCCTCCGAGTCTTGCAAGAACAGGAAGCGCCCCCCCCCCTCCCCGCCCCGGTGCTGGCTGGGATTTGTAGTCTCCTCTTGCTCCAGGCTTCGCCCTTGTGTCCCTGCAGTCTTAACTGTCCCCTAGCATCCCGTCCGAGGTGGCAGGCGGGGAAGGAAGGGGTCAGTGTCTGGGTTGCGGACCTGCTCTTTCAGCCGCAGACCTGAGTTTCAGAGTCATTAGTCGGTGGGGAAGACATCTGCCCTCTTCTCATTCATTGCTAGGGGCCCCCCGTCTGAGACGCTGGACCTAGTCTCTTTGGGACCCCGGGAGGTGGGGGAGGGTGGGGAGCGGGTGTGGCCGCCATGTTGGTGAAGGCGACTGTCTGCGCCCAGAGCTCAGACACGTTGGCTCTGCGGGCCTAAGCCCGCCATATTAATAAAGAGACAGGGGAGTGGGCCCTCCCTCCCACCCCGGTACTGTGCACGCCCCTCTGCCCTCCCCGCGCTCTGCACCGAGCTGGCAGCGCCGGGTCGCCTGCCTCGTTTGTCTAGTGTTTGACAGAAGCTTGCTTAGCGGGCAGCGCCTCCGAAGTGGCGTAAGGTGGCGCCGAATGAGGGGCCCGGGGAAATGCCGACCAATTGCGCCGCGGCGGGCTGTGCTGCTACCTACAACAAGCACATTAACATCAGCTTCCACAGGTAAACCTGGGCGGGGAGCGGGGTGAAGGAAACGGGAGCCTAGGCAGTCTTGAGTCTCGGTGGTGTCAGAAGAACAAGGTCCTCTGACTTTTGTCACTTGCCCAGCTGCGAAGAGCAAGGGGAGCCTCACTCTTGTCCTTTGTGTGTGGGTCCGCACATCTGGAAACATTTGCTCCTTTTCAGAGGAAAGTTTATCAAATTTGCAAGAAAAAGAAAAAAGAAAAAGAAAAGAAAAAAAAAAGAAATCCGAGTTACTATGCCTTGCATTAAAAAGTGATGAGTATACCTTTATTTTCTACTCTTTTATTTTTTATATCTTAGACCATGTCTTGAGAAGAATGACGCCATAAGGGTTCAAACCAACAAATCACTTTAGAAGCCTGCTGGGTTCGAGTTAAGATTAGGCAATTTTCACTACTGGAATTGACGTGGGAAACATTTCTAATAGTCACACATGGTAACTGAGTCAATCTAATTAAGCAATGTTTATCAAAGAGCAAATAGAAACTCTCTCTTGAACAGAATCACCCTGCACTCACACACACACACACACACACAATATCGAGGTTTTGTTTTTGGTTGAACACACAGTCATGTCTTTAATTCTGTTAAGTCAAACTCCAAAGCATGTGAACACCGACTTGAATGTAATAGGTGGCACTCAGTAAATGGTCACCTTTCCTTCCAGAACTGCCAACTGCCTGAAGAAAAGAAATACTGAAAACTTAACTGAAAACAGTTCTGATTTTATATACCCTTCCATATACCTTGTGATCTTAGAATATAGAAAATATCTTTGCTCTTTTTCCCACCTCACTGTTACTACGTGCATCCCCTAACTAAAAGCTGCCACTTTCAAAATCCCTCTGATGTTTGTTTTTAAAGTATTTCATGCAAATGTACTGCTTTATTCATTCTTACAGCTAATGTACACTGGGTCCCTAATTGCCGGACATTATGCTAATGATGTAGATAGTTCTTACCCTAGGGGACTTTAGAATAGAGGAGTACGGCATAATTACTGTTGAGTGCCACAGAAAAGACATTCAGAGAGACCTAATTTAGCCTCAGAAAGTCAAAGGACACTTCACAAAAGAGGTGACATGTCAGATGATACCAAAGGATGACAGAGATTTGGTCTTCTGTATTAAAGCGTTTTCTACTTTGTTCCAAGAGTACTTGAAGAAGCCCCATGACTATGAAAAGACTAGCACGGTTAGATTTACATAATAAAAAGCCTTCTGGCTGCAGCAGAGAGTTAAGAGTGATACTTAAAGTGTGAGTTGAGCATCGCCAGAGAGGAATTTGATGAGAAGGAAGCCTCATAGAATGTTAAATCTATCTGCTGTTTCCTTCATGGGGAAATGACGTTACATGTCAACTGAAATAAACACTGATGCATCCATCGTCGTCGTTGTGGGTACAGGGGTACAGGAGCACTGGAAAAGGGGAGCTGAGTGAGCTGTAACAAAGGGAACCCAAGCCTGGTGTGCTCGTACATGTCTGTGACCCCAGACCAGAGGAAGAAGAGGCCAGCCTGTGCTACATAGAGCCTATCTCAAAAGAAAATGTAAATAAATATGAGGAATGCATTCAGGGATCTAGAATAAGATGCTGTTGGCAGTAAAGCTGAAGAGAAGTGGACAGATTTGGGGAAATGTTTAAGGAGAATTTACTGGACTTGATAATCTGCTGTGGACCATGAAAGGGAGGAGTCTAGCCCCTAAGTCCAAGGTATAAGAGTTGTACAACAGAGAGCTTGGTGCGCTGGCTCACAGCTGTGATCTTAGAATTCAGGAGTCTGAGCCAGAGGGATGCACCCTAAAGTCAAGGCCTGTCTGGACTACAGAGTAAATCCTTGGCTCAAAAGAAGTCAAGTAGATTGGGTGATGCATGCCTTCAGGCAGAGGCAGGTGAGTTCTGTGAGTTTGAGGCCAGCCTTGTCTACAAAACAAGTTCCAGGACAGCCAGAGCCATTACACAGAGACAGAGATACCCTGTCTCAAAAACACAAAAGAACAAAAACGATACACAGTGTACAATATTGTTCATCTAATGTGAAATTAACATTTTAATGGTAATCTTAGAAACTTAAGCCTTTGTAATTGCTAGGCAGGCACATTCCTATATTCCCCTTACATGGGAAGAGTAGGTAGAAGGCTTACCATGAGTTTAAGACCAGTCATAATTATAAAATGATTTTGAGTCTTGGCTACAAAAGAAGACCCTGTCTCCAAACACAACATACAAAAAGGAAGGGGGAGTTAAGACAATGTTAAAATAATAATCTATTCCTGTTTTTATAAATACAAATGGTATTTAACTTCTCTTGTAGGACATAGACACACACTCTTATCTTCTGTGTGTATCTGTGTGTGTTTCAGGGTCTCACTTTGTATGGCTGGCTCATACTCAATAAATAGACCAGATTGGCCTACATATCTCTCACATGTAAATAACTCACATGTACTCACAAAGATCTCTCTGCCCCTGCCTGGCAGTCATAGACTTCTTTATCTGCCTACACAAATTTTGTTGGGTAGGGGCTGGAAAAGATGACTCATCAGTTAAGAATGTTTATTGTTGCAGGGGGGGGGGGGCACTGGAGAGAATGGCTCAGTGGTTAGGAGCACTGACTGCTCTTCTAGAGGTCCTGAGTTCAATTCCCAGCAACCACAGGGTGGTTGTAATGAGATCCGATCCCCTCTTCTGGTGTGTCTGAAGAGAGCCAAAGTGTACTTACATACATAAAATAAATTGAAAAAAAAATGACCAGAACAGTGTGTGTGTGTGTGTGTGTGTGTGTGTGTGTGTGTGTGTGTACATGCATGAACATATGCCATTAAAAAAAATGTTTATTGTTTTTGAAGAGGACCTGGATTTGGTTCCCAGCCCACACATGGCAGCTCACAAATCAGACCCAGAGGAATTCAACACATCTTCCAACTTCTTTGGGCTCTGTCATGCACATCGTACACACAGATACATTTAGGCATGTACACCTACAAAATAAAAATAATTTTTAAAATTATGTTGCCTAAATTTATTTTCAGTTGTTTTACACTTGTCTACATCTCCTTCACAAGCTTAATGTGCCTCTGTTGACACGCCCTGGGCCTCGTGTTCACGACGTGTGCTCGTTTTTCCTCAGTGAAATGATCTCCACTTTGAAGTTTGTCCCTCGTCTTATGACTCTTCTTCTTTGCTCTGTTTCAATCTCTCCCATTGACCCTTCTCAAACTCTTACCCAGAATAATCCACCTGTGTCTGTGTGGCCTCCATATTACAATAGCCCCCAAACAATAGAAGTCCTTATCTCTAATGATTAAAAGACTGTTTGTGGGCCAGATGTGCACTGTTACCCCGGTCCCCTGCCTGTCCCATCCATTCAATATCGGTAGGGAATTGCCATCTGACAAATATACTGATTCCCGTATTATCCTTTTCCATATGTGAGAATAGTATCCACCCAACTAGTCAGAAGCCGTCCACCTTGATGTAGCACTCTTCCCTCGTGACTGAGTATTGTAGCAGCATCTTGACTGGCTTACTGGCTTCATTTCATGTACTTCTAACCACCCTTCTACAATCAATGGTCTATAGCTCCACATTAACAATTGTCATTTCAAAAAAGGGAAAAAGCCCCAGTGTGTAGTATCTGCCCACTTTCTACAATGTGTACACTCACACTGAGCTCAGTTTCAAGCCACCAATGTGACATGACTGATTGTGAACATAAGAAAAGATGTCCAATATCACACTAATCTATAGTGGTTCTACACTGCAACAGACATAAATAACTTCGAAAAGTAGAGAATGGGGCTACAGAGATGGCTCAGCAGCTAAGAGTACTTTTCCAGAGCACCCAGGTTCAATTCCCAGCACCCGCCACAGGCAGCTCAAGCTATAGCTCCAGTTCTTTTTGTTTGTTTGTTTGTTTTGTTTTTTTTATTTTTTTTTCAAGACAGGGTTTCTCTGTATAGCCCTGGCTGTCCTGGAACTCACTTTGTAGACCAGGCTGGCCTTGAACTCAGAAATCCGCCTGCCTCTGCCTCCCGAGTGCTGGGATTAAAGGTGTGCACCACCACGCCCGGCTTATAACTCTAGTTCTAAGGGATCTAACTTTTGAAATCCTTGGGTCCCTTACTTAGTTCATGTGTGTATATCCACACAGAGAAACACACATGATTAAAAAATCTTTTTTATTAAATATAGTTACTAGTAAAGTGTTAGGAAATTAGATTTTAATAATGGCTGTATTAGCAGCAGAGTCTGTCAGGTCTTGCAATTCAGCCATTTATGGCTTGTCTTCTAAGACAAGAAGGCCCATGATTATTTCATGCCTTGTGCCTGAGATTCATATAAGTTCACTATTCCCACTTCAAATGCTTTCTTTGGGGCCTTCTAAATGAATCAGCATGTCCTATTCCAAATGACTCCATACTTACTCCTTTTTAATTTTTTTTATTAGATATTTTCTTCATTTACATTTCAAATGCTATCCCCAAAGTCCCCTTTACCCTCCCCCCACACCCGCCCTGCTCCCCTACCCACTCACACCTACTTCTTGGCCCTGTCGTTCCCCTGTACTGGGGCATATAAAGTTTGCTAGACCAAGGGGCCTCTCTCCCCAATGATGGCCAACTAGGCCATCTTCTGCTACATATGCAGCTAGAGACACGAGCTCTGGGGGTACTGGTTAGTTATTCATATTGTTGTTCCTCCTATAGGGTTGCAGACCCCTTCAGCTCTTAGGTACTTTCTCTAGCTCCTACATTGCGGCCCTCATAGTTACTCCTTTTTAAAAGACCTACTGTGCCACAAAGCTAAGCATTTACCATCTTCTAATCTTTAAAAGGAGGCCAGAGAATAATCTTGATATTCTCTCTCTCTCTCTCTCTCTCTCTCTCTCTCTCAGTGTGTGTGTGTGTGTGTGTGTGTGTGTGTGTGTGTGTGTGTGGTTTTGAGATAGGGTCTCTCATTGTCCTGAAACTTTCAAAACTTAATCACTGAGCCACAGTCGTTCACTAGAGTCATCTTCTCAGCCCCTTGGAAGCATTTCTACTTTACATTATAGATAATAGAAATAAAATACCTAGGCTGGGAATGTACCTCAAATTTACCTAACCTTTGTAGATCTCCATTTTTGATGATAATGGTGCTAGGATCAAAACCAAGGTCTCTCATATACACTAAATGAATATCTACTATTGAGGTACATTCCCATTTATTTTAAATGTAAGCTAAATAGCATTGTTCAAACTATTGAGTGATGTTTCCAAAACAGGAAATGTTTATAAAGCCCTGGGTGTGTTATGTAGACAAGAACATATTCATCAGTTACCACCATATAAATTTCTTAATATGAGATGGATTTTAATATTTAAATTTAGCCAACAGGCTAACCCATGTCCTACCCTTAAATATATACTGTGAAAAATACAAACAACACATTTAAGGACCAGACAGAGTTCCATGGACCTGTAACCCACAGGAACTCAGGGGTCATCCTCAGCCATACAGTAAGTTTGTTGTCATCTTGGCTGATATTAGACTCTCAAAAATAAAATAGATAACATCTGCCAAACATAATTAAAAACAGCACTCCAAAATGGGATGGTATAGGCCCATAATCCTGACACTCAATATGGAAACCAATGGACTCCAAATTTCTGCTCATCCTTATTGATGCCCTAGTAAAATGAAAGACTCTTTAGCTGGGCTTGACAAGCCATTAAATAATTAAAGAGTTCTTTGAAATGAAACTGAGAGGAAAGTGCTAAACCAAATGCAGTAGCTCACTCCTGTAATCCCACCACCTGAAAGGCTGAGGCAGGAGGACTGTAGAGTTTCAGGTTGGCCCTAGACTACAGTGTATTGCAGTCCAGCATGGGTTAGATAAGGCAGACCCTGTCTCAGAAAGCTCAGAGGATGATGCAGACTGAGGACTAAGCAGAGTTGGTAAATTTACCAAAAAATTTAGGGAAACTAAAACACCAAAATACTGTGAACTGTGGAGTGACAGCAAATCTTCAGGGCATGCCTGACACGAGGAAGGATATTTAGAGCACATCTGGGCTTTTGCCTTCTATGCCGTCATCATTGGCAATGTGTGGAAATCTAATTCCACACATGTGATAGGCCTTCCGAACCACATGATCTCACATGGATCTTACAGCTCTTTTTATACATGAGTTAGTACATGTAGAGGGTACAGTAATCAAAGAAGATTTATAAGCCAGCAAACTGCCACATTGCCATGAAAAACGATCCGAATTTGATGCCCTGAGCCCATGTGAAGTAGAAGGAGAAACCCGTCTCCGCTTAGCCTCAGACCTCCATTTGTAAGCTGGCATGCGCCCACATATGTGCACATATAGACAATACCAAAGGGATCGTTTTAACAGTCATGTTTTTAATGTGTATATTTGAGAGAGAAATATAGCCCTTTGGTCTACATGTGAAGGGCAGAGGACAGCTTGTGGGAGTTGGTTTTCTCTCCTGCCATGTGGGCCCAGGGGACCTAACTCAGGTTATGAGGTTCTGGGGTCTGTGTTCTTAGCTAATGAGTCATCTCAATGGTCCTACATTTATAAAGAAAAAAGAATTGTAACTGAAATTTAACTATGTGGGAATGTTTCTTCTTACATTCCAACGCAATTAACAAACCTAGAATTATTAGAATCTCCAGAAACAACCCTTTATATTTGTGTCTTCCTTCAGCAGGGTGTGTTGAATGAATGTTTCTTTTGTATTTGAAATAAATACGAAAGGAAAAGGATAGCTACAGATGATTTCTCTTTTTTTTTTTTTTTTTTTTGGTTTTTCGAGACAGGGTTTCTCTGTATAGCCCTGGCTGTCCTGGAACTCACTTTGTAGACCAGGCTGGCCTCGAACTCAGAAATCCGCCTGCCTCTGCCTCCCGAGTGCTGGGATTAAAGGCGTGCGCCACCATGCCCGGCTTATGATTTCTCTTTTTATAATTATGTGTTCTGCTGTGCTCCATAGCTCCAGGCTTTTTAGTGCAGCTTAACTACATAGACTACAGTGAGAAATTTATCTATTCAGTATTGGTATTAATATATTAATTTTTATTGAGTTCTTACTTTTCACTATTGAAAGATAAGCAGATGAGTAATAATAACTGCTTTCCTCAAAGAACAGCTTTGGAGCCAACGAAATGACTGTGCCAAGGCTGTTGCTATACAAGCCATAGAGCTTGAGTTCCAGTCCCAGAGCCCATGGTGGGAGTGGAGAACCAAATCACTTCCCTGCAGAAGTTGTTTTCTGACCTCCACATGTTTGCCTGCACACACACACACACACACACACACACACACACACACGGCACACATGCATGTACACAGTTTTCTTTGAAAATATGTAACTTGTACACTGGAAATTTTAATGGAGAAAGTATAAAACAATGATGTACTGTAGGAAAAACAGAAAGGACTATATCATCTAGACTTTCCTTGTTAAAATTTAATCTTAATCATACCTGATTTATTTGTTAAACAGCAGCAGATAAAAGCATTGTGCAATCACTTCTGCTTGTAATCATTCTATGCAAGAATGTTATTTGTGTTTTAGTCATTGCCCATGTTAAGAGCTAGATTGGAGGGAATAGCTCTATTTTTAAAGTCTGTTTTAAATGCTATTAAAGTCAGTTTTTCAGTAAATTTTTATAACTATGAAAATTAGTATAAATTGACATCTGGAGGTTGCTTAATTTTTTCATAAATTTTTACATAAATGAGAGACTTTCTTAAAATGTAACTGTTTTAAATACAACAAAAGCAGGACCGTTGGAATTTGAGTTGCTTTTTGTTTGCTTGTTTTAAGGTTTCCTTTGGATCCTAAAAGAAGAAAAGAATGGGTTCGCCTGGTTAGGCGCAAAAATTTTGTGCCAGGAAAACACACTTTTCTTTGCTCAAAACACTTTGAAGCCTCCTGTTTTGATCTAACAGGACAAACCCGACGACTTAAAATGGATGCTGTTCCAACCATTTTTGATTTTTGTACCCATATAAAGTCTCTGGTAGGTCACTCTCCTTTCTTAAACCGTGTTTTAAATCCTATTACTTTTTGCTTGTATAAGAAAGCCACTCAAATTGTGTTAAAAAAAAAGTGTGTAATGGCACACCTCAAAAAAGCTACAAGCTCCCTCTTGTGTAATAGCGGTATGGCTAGAGGTGGAGATCAGAGTTCCTGACTCCAAGGCTGTTCCCCAGTTAATTCCAGATTACAGATTTTGAACTTTTAGGTTAAGGATACTCAGCAGGTAAAAATCCATACAAACACTCCAAGTATGAAACACTTTGCTTATAGGGTGCTTTACCAGAATTGCAGTCTTACATAACTACAAATTATTTGTTATTATCAGTCACTGTACCATTGGCAAAACCAAAGATTGCTAATGCAGCCTTCAGAATCACTCTCTTCTGATTTTAAGATGACAGACAAGTGACTTGCTAGTGAGTACTTTAGGAACACATATTCAGTTATGCCAAGAGTCTCTTCATAAGAGACCATAGAATTCATTCCCTTTAGGCATGAGGACTTGGGAGCTTGGAATACCACGGAAGGTTTGTGACCACACATACAATATAGTTAGATGGTAAAACTAAAGCCAGGGAGTGGATCGATAAATTATCAGTTGTTGACTTATCTGAAAGAAAAGAGAATTGGGTACAGGATGAAAGAATCAAAACACGTTCAAGGCAGCCTTTAGTTCCACCCTGGGCAGAAGCAGGTAGAGTTCTGTGAGTTAGAGCCCAGCCACATCTACTTTACTGAGTTCCTGTGCAGCCAGAGCTACATAGTAAGACCCTGTCGCAAAAACAGAATAAACAAACCCACTTGGTTTAAGGGGCAAATACAGCTTTGTACAGTAGAGTGTGTGCAGTACACTGAGGCTTGAGGAGCAGCACTAGGGGAGAGACAGGAGGAGAAAGAAATAGTCTATCTGGTTAGGGAAGATCTGATTGGAGAAGAAACACTGAGGAAGCCACCGTAAGAAAGAAAAGGTAGAAAACACAGGGGGGTTTAAAAAGGGCATCTTCCACCAGAAAGGGAAAGCTATTGTTGAGTTACTTGTGACATTGGAAGTAGACCTAAGTTAGTGTTTTAATGGGAGGGTGTTAACTGCTGCTGCTGTTTAAGATGTTAGAAAACCTGCAGAACTGCAAGGGCTTATTTCCTAACCTTTCTCTTCTGAGTACCTCAAAGAGTACCTGACCCTGAGTATGCACTCAATTCTGTATTGAAATTGAAATGTACCATCCACTGGCACAGGGAATGCATGTGTGTAATTAAGTCCTCAGGAGGCAGAGGATGGAGGTCAAGGCCACCCGCTACATAGAAGGTTTGACACTGTCTTAGTTAGGGTTCTACTGCTGTGAACAGACACCATGACCAAGGCAAGCCTTATAAAAACAACATTTAATTGGCACTGGCTTACAGATTCAGAGGCTCAGTCCATTATCATTAAGGTGGGAGCATGGCAGCATCCAGGCTGTCATGGCGCAGGCAGAGCTGAGAGTTCAACATCTTCATCTAAAGGCTGCTAGTGGAAGACTGACTTCCAGGCAATGGGTGAGAGACTTAAGCCCACACCCACAGTGACACACCTACTCCAACCAGGTCACACCTATTCCAACAAGGCCACACCTCCAAATGGTGCCACTCCCTGGTCCAAGAATATACAAACCATCACAGACACCATCCTAGGCTGCATGAGACATTGTCTCAATGCAATTAAAGAGGGACCCTTATTTCTGACATTTTGATCATTTATTTATACAGTAACTAATAAACTTTTCATTATACTAAAATATGTTAGATGTTTTGAAAATGAAGAGCAAGGGGAGACTGTGCCATTTCTCTGTGAAAAGAGACTGGCTGTAGGTTTATGATAGTAGGAACTACAACTTATTCAACATTATTTCCCCAAGATTAATGTTTCAATAAGTGGTTGGGAATGCTTTTGCTTTGTTTTGTTTTGTTGTTTTTGTTTGAAGAGACAATCTTTCTATTGAGGTAGCCCAAGCTATCTTTAAATTTACTCTGTCTAGCCCAAGCTATTACCTTATGGGTGTTTTTCTTGAATGTTTATCTTCACCATGAATATGCCTGGTGCCTATGGAGACCGGAAGAGGACATTAAATCTCCTGGAGAAAACGGCATTACACATGGTGGTCAGCCACCATGTCGGGGTGGAGATTGAATCCAGCATTACACATGGTTGTCAGCCACCTTGTCGGGGCATTACACATGGTTGTCAGCCACCATGTCGGGGTGGAAATTCAATCTGGGTCCTTTGGAAGAACTACCAGTGCTCTTAGCTACTGAGCTCTTGTCCCTACAAGCCATTCTTGAACTAGCCATCCTCCTACCTCTTCATCCAAAATGTAAAGTGGAGTTTTTCCTTTACGTTTTGGCTTTTCTGAGGTGATTTCACTGTGTAGCTTTAGAGTAGTCTCAAGTTATATCAATCCTGCCTCAGCCTCCTGAATGCAGGGATCACAAATGAGTCAAGCATACATTGAAGAATGTTTATTTAAAAATGAAAGACACAGTTTTAAGATGTGACACCATAGGAAAATCATAAGTAGTTTGATATTTCTGGAGTATATGAGACAAAAGAATCCTTAGCTTTCTGGATTAGAAAACAATTTCTAGCCAGATTTTAAATCTTTGAAGGTTTCAGGTAAAGAACTAATATCTCAATCTGTTTGGAAGCTTGATATCTAAGAATATGTCTCTGCAGATATGTGAGTTCCTGTTTAAGTAGATTCCAGGTCTAAACTATTTGTGTAGTAGAAAAACTAATATTAACTAAAAGGAAGATCAGATCAATATTATAGATAAAACCAAATGTCTCAACAAATTCTAACTTGGCCTTAGTAAAAGGAATTGGAAAAGTTTTTTTTTTTTTTTAAATCTCCATAGAATCATATTGAAAATCTGGAAGATACCTTGAAAATCTACTGCTTATTTAGAAATCAATGTTTAAATAAGTCTGCAGATAAAGGGCATAAGAAAGGCACAGTGGCAACGTGGCTTTAATCCCAGCACTCAGGAGGCAGAGGCAGGTGGATCTCTTTGAGTTCAAGCCAGCAGCCAGAGCTGTACAAAGAAGCCCTGACCCAGAACTGCACAGGTGAGTAGAGTCCATTCAACCTACTGAGACCCGTAAGCCATGCTCCCATGAGCTAGCCTGCTGCTGTTGCCCGGTAAGCCTTAAAAGCAGGTCTTTAAAGATGAGTTAAATACTGTGTTACTCAAAACTGGACACTGTTTACTTATGTGTGATATTCATAATTTATGTTAAACTCTCTGTTCGGCTCAGAAACTCAAGTCAAGGAACCTTCTGAAGACAAACAACAGTTTTCCTCCAACCGGGCCATGCAATCTAAAGCTGAGCAGCAGTCAGCAAGTGCTGCTTGAACACAGTTATGCCTTTAGGAACCCTATGGAGGCGAAAAGAAGGATAATTAAACTAGAAAAGGAAATAGCAAGCCTGAGAAGAAAAATGAAAACTTGCCTGCAAAGAGAACGCAGAGCAACTCGAAGGTGGATCAAAGCCACATGCTTTGTGAAGAGCTTAGAAGCAAGTAACGTGCTACCTAAGGGCATCTCAGAACAGATTTTACCAACTGCCTTAAGCAATCTTCCTCTGGAAGATTTAAAAATTCTTGAACAAGATCAACAAGATAAAACAGTACCCATTCTCTAAACGTAAAATGGAAGAGACTCTCTGCACTCAAGTTTTCCTCACACACATCCCAGTGCCCATCTCCTGCCGTCCCCCACCCACCACACTCTGGCAGTTACACTACAGTCAAGTCCTGCAGTTTTACTTGAAGTAGCAGTGTCAGTGTCACTCTCTGGAGACCCGAGGAAGTGGAAAATCCAATGACAAGCTTGAGAACGAGCAGAAGTGCCTTACATGAGGATCACGGACTTAGGAAACACTGCTAGCAGTGTTTCTGCTCTTGTTTTTTTAAGCTGCTGTCAAATAGGAATAACAAATGATATGTTCATAAAAGTAAAAGCATTCCGCACCAAAGCTGGGGTATTACATTCTAAAGAACATGTGAAGTAGGAGCTAACTGCATTAAATATGATCTTAAAGCTACTGCTGTATTTTGTATGAATTAAATTATTGGGATTGTGGTTGAAAATTTTATAGAATAAAACCTCTGGGGTATGGGGCAAGGTTTGTTTCTTGGTTTTGTTTTGTTTTTTGTCCTTTTTAGCCTTTTGTATTTTAACCAGTAAAAGTAAACTTATCATGGCCTTTTTAATAAGAACATTGAATTTAAAAGTAGGTTGTAAAATAATCTGAAATAGTATTTTGAATGTGAAATACCTTTGAGACTCCAAACTAGGTAAGGCCCCAAGCACCTCAGACTGGGAAAACCCGGTGAGTTATAGTCAACGTCTAAGAAAATATACAGAAAAGAATGCAGAATTGGAAGTCTAGCTTTTACTGTAACAAAAAAAAATAGACAAATATACATTATTTTTTCTCTTATATTTAAGATTTTGAATCTCCATCTTCATAATTGATATGTTAATAAACACTTTAGACCCATTTGTTCCTCGTGTTGATAGCAAAATCTTTTTTTGGGGGGGTCCTCCCCCCACCCCCCAGACAGGGTTTCTCTGTGTAGTCGTGGCTGTCCTAGAAGTCACTCTGTAGACCAGGCTGGCCTCGAACTCAGAGATCTGCCTGCCTCTGCCTCCTAAGTACTGAGATTAATGACTTGCACCACCATTACCACTGCCCGACTTGACAGCAAATTCTTAAGCTGATGTTTCTTTTTTGTGACTGCCTCTGCCTCCCAAGTGCTGGGATTAAAGGCATGCGCCACCACCGCCTATGACTACTTCTTAATTACCTTTTTTATGTCAAAAATAGCTTTTTCCCTCCTTAATAAATCACAGAATAATTTAATCCCAATGAACTACATAACTATATCGTGTCTCAGACCCAGGTCAGGCTGCTGCCTATCAGTGTCTGAGGATGGGAAAGCGTCTAAGAACGCGTCTGAGGATCTAAGAACGTGTTTTAAGGTTGGGACGTTCAGCATAAAGGGTGGGGTATGGCATCCATGCCCTGTACCAGGTAGGGCCTGGGGGAGCTGAGAGGACCTGGAGCCCAGGTCCACTTTGGTACGCTAACTATGCACCTTCGACACTTGTCCTGGGTGTGAAACCCAATAGTGTCAAGTTAAAACAGGCTCTGTTTATCTTACTCCATCAGCTTGCTTTTTAACCCCTCCCCCCCCCTTTTTTTTTGGAAAATTGAAACAACTTTAATTCATAATGGAAATAAAATACAGTCCTCTAAAATAATGTGTGTCTCTGTGATAAAGCTATGCAAATGCTGATATTTATAAAATAGAAATAGCAAAATCGCTCTTCTGGCACCACTTGCACCTTGAAAAGGCCTTGTGTCACTAAAAGTCTAATAAGAGCCCTCCCTTCAAAAAGCTTTGGCTAAGTAAGTAAAAGAAGCGTGTTCACATAAGTTATTTAGTTCTTCTTCAAGTTTGTGAGCTTACCGTATGAACGTAACATGCCCGATCACAAATAACTGTAAACCTTTCCTACACAGAGATGGAATTTGGATTCTCTGCCATCTCGTAGGCTGTCCCTCTCCGTCCCACCCCGTAACCAGCACTGTCTCGTAAGGATTGTCTTCCCTGCAAACATAAGGGTGGGAAATGGCTCTCTTAAGTTTTCATGTGATACCTGTAACCAATACTCTATAAACTCTTTTGTAGATGTGATCACCCTTGTTAGCTATCTTAAGAATTCCTTAAATTTGTCGTCGTATATTTTTTCCTAATACTGGTTCATGTGTCTTTATATTATCTCAAATATCCACAGCAAATGCACTGAGTGTACCTACTCGATCGCAGCCTAAAATAAGCTAGGTAACTAATCGTATTAACATAGCCTATGCTCTCGAAACGTAAACTTTCATATGGTTTACCACGTCCCCCAAGCCCCAACCACTAAGTCATGTGGTCTGCCTGGGGTTAGTATCTTGATATCTTGATACATTTTTTTAAAATCATAAATGTACAACATTGTAAAATACAAGGCACTTTTGGCAAAGTTGCATAGTCTTCATTCATTATTATCAGCCTTTAGTTTCTTTGGGCTGTGTTGTTTGTATGCTGGAGATTGGACCCGGGGCTTCGTGCATGCATGTATACGCTCCCGCGGAGCCACATCCCCAGTCTCCTTCATTCACTATTTGTGGAGACCATTGAATAAACCCTCCTCTCAGTAAATGTAATTCTCTGCCTGTTTTCTTCATGTTATTTTCCCAATAGCAAGCTGCCAAGCCTCTTTACATGACTGTATTAACACCTCTGTCTGCCTTTAAAATGGCTTCCTAGCTAACACACATCGGTCACGTTAGCCGCGAGGGAGAAGGAAGTGAAGGTGGGGAAGCGGGAGTTCCAGGCTTTTAAAAACATTCAAGGAGCTTGAATGTTCCATCCTACCATCCTGCCTTCAGTGTGCTGATAGATTTATTTAGTTGACTGTAAACCAGAAAACTGATGGAGTGAGGCCTGATGAAGCCAACGGACAAACGTCTCTAATACCTGTGCTTTGGAGGAATACTGGGAGGGCCCAAAACTCAAATAGCCAGCTTAGGCTATTTGAGACCTTGTTTGGAAAATAAACAAACCTGTCAGAATTACAACAGTAATATCTGAGTCAGACCTCACAGATCTTCTATCTGTCCAGTGTGACTACACGCTACTAACATTCACAAAGCAAAACGAAAAAACCAAAATGCAGCTGAAGGTTAGGAATTTGATATAAAGACAAACACTAGGCTGGGAGATGTGTCCTGTTCAGCATGCATCAAGCCCAAGGTTCAAACTCCAACACCCAAAAGGGGTTAAATACAACACTGGCTGCCCTTCGGTTGCTGCAAGCCTCCCAAAAGAACGGTGCTTATTAGAATATGAGATGCATTCTATGAACGAAATAGGTGTAAGATGCTTCGGTACACGCGGTTGAGTTGAAACTCATGGAAAGCGTAGAAACTTTAGACTTATTTACAACCAAGTGACTTCCTTTTGAAATCAAACGGAATTTTCTTAGAATGGCTGGTGAGAGGTGGGCAGAGCTCTAGGGTTTGGCCTGAGTTCAGTGTTACTGGGTCAGAACCCTTAAAAAAAAAAAACATACTGAACAGATCGAATTGATTGCTGAAAGAAAGACACAGGTAGAAGTAGGTCAAAGCTGAGGACGGGAATATTTGAAACTTGATATTTTGGAAACACATAACCCTACTGACAGGTTTCTGAACGAAATCATGAAACAGTTGTTTTCCGGTCTCTGCCTTCCTCCTTCCAAGCTGGATTCACACCAGAAGGTCCCTTTGTTTACTCGGTCACACATGACTCTGTCCCACTTGCAAAGAGATGGAGATGTCTGCGGTCCATGCAGTGCTAGGATGAACACGTGTCTTCCAGTTCTCCTCCTTTCAATGTATGTTATCAAAATAGGGGGAAAAATCATGTGTTTTAGAAAAGCAAAAGATAAACTTTAAATGTATTAAAGATATTTATGAGATCCTTGCTAATGTTGTCTGTGGAGATTTTGTTATGTGCTCTCATTTCTCAGTGTTAGAATACGGGTAAATTTTAATTTTGATATAATAGAGAAGCTAATCTTATATCAGGAGTGGGATTCTTTTGATATTTAGACAGTTGAATACTTCATAAAATTAACAATTTTGTAATGTATATTAAACAATAACATTGTACTCATTAAAAAATGTATTTGGAATTTGTTACTATTAAAAAATTGTTTCCCAAGGAATTTTTGTCATCCCTGTTATTTCTAGAGGTGAACATTTCTGTAAAGGTCCTTACTCTAACTTGAGCCCATAAAGACTCTGTAGTCTTTCTCCTCTGTAAGTTGAAGCAAACTGTGAAACAGGTAAAGAATGAGTGATGCCTTAATGACAGGTTGGCTGTACGTTGTTGCTAAGTGTACATTATTGTGCCATTTGAAATCTTTGTGCATTCTAAGCTGAATACACAAAGGACTGTAAAAGTTCATGTGGAGGTGGGGTACGACTCAGTGGGAGAGGACCTACTATGCACAAGACTCTGGGTTCCATTCCTAGCCCAAAAACATAAACAACTTTCCTTGATAGTTCTCTGACAGTAACTTGAGGCATGCACAAAGACTTAGTGATAGATACAATAATCAAAGCATTGTCTTAGTAGTATTCTTTAATGCTTTATAAAATAGCACTTTCACCTTAACTGGGATATTTGACAAGCAGGATGAACACGTGAGAGGAGGTCCCTCCTCTCTGGTCTACAGTAGGAAAGTATTTCCATTCCCTTGTCCTGTCTTCTCTATAACCCACTCTTAGGGACTAAATGGAACTCACAAATTGGTCTTCACGCTGCCTAACTTCTAAAACTTTGTTTTCCAGACATTAAAAAGAATGAGATTTGATGTCAAGAAATGAAATATGTGTCTGAGACAAGCTTTCAGTTTAATAAGTTATTTGACAGATATTCTAAATTGTCTCTCTTAACTCCTCTTCATTCTCTTGAACTTCCTGTTTATCCTCTTTTTAGCTCCCAAGTTTTACAGTCCTTTCTCTGACAAGGGCCTCCTGCCTATATGAGCGATGCTTTACTGCTGGACTGTTATCACTAGCAGGCTTCCTGGCTTCCTTTCAAGTTAGAGCTCAGTATGTGTCTCTCCCTCTCCCCTTCCCTTTTCCTCATCCTCTCTCCCTCCTCCTTCCCACTCCTCCTCCTCCCACCTCCCCCCTAAACGTGACAAGGTAATAAGTGCTTTTCTTTGTTGTGGTTTGGTCCCTTGCTATGTATTGCAATGCTAAATACTGGCCTACAAGGTCTGGTTGCCCTTGGGAAGGAGACAACCTTCACACACAAGCAATGCTCTGTGACCTTGCTCCTTAGTATAAAGCTATTAGTCGAACAAAGATGCTAACAGCCTCTCTGCAGAAGAGACGTAGGCAAGGTTTCAGTACCCAGGACCACAAGGAAAGAGAGAGAGGTGGAGAGAAAAAAGAAGACCCCATGGGGTAGGTGAGTCATGAAAACATGGCCATGAGGGCTGACCAATTGGAGTAAGAGCAGCCCAGGCAGAACATGACAAGTGATATACATTGGGGTTACTGGCAGGGAAGTAGACATAATAGCATAGGTTAGATAACTGCTCAGCACACTTCACTGGTAATATGATTTCATGAGTAATGTTCTCCCGATCTATACTAAGGAGAAAGACCATCCCTGGCATCCATACTCACCTGATGCTGGGGATACAGCACAGCATCGAGCAATTACCTACCCACCTCCCTATCAGCAAAAGTTTGGGATCCAGGAGGAGAGAAGTTTGCTCGGTTTAATATGAATCCCAAAGAGACAAAAAAATTAGCTAACTTTCCAAAGATGGGAGTGGGGGAATATTCATTTGAATATTCATTGAATTGAATTCATTGAATTCTTTGTGCCAGCTCTTCCAGGGTCCTTTTGCTGAGCTTGAGTTAGGGCCTCCAAAGAGGCCAGTAACATCATGAGCATGATGCTTGTAGCTTGTGCCTGAGTACAAAGGGGAGATAGATAACTTGTGGGAGAGAGCCTTCGGACTGAAAAGTCTTCCTTGCACAAAAGGCAGGTTCTTACTGTTAGGTTTCAAACCCAGAACAAAGGGCCAAGGTGCCTATTTAACAGGTTCTCCCAGCATCCCTCACTCCCAACCAGTTACAGGGTTTATATGCTCTGCACCCTACCCCGAACTCTCCAGCCCAAGAGGCTGTGTTGCCTCCCTATAAAATCCAGCTAATTTGGTTACCCCAATTCTTTGGGGCCTCCTGCTGATGCACTTGGTTCACCTCTCTCCTCTTTCCCCTCCCCCCTCCTCATATGGCTCAGGGTCATGTCTGGACCCTCCCAGATTGTGGGCCCGAATACCAGAGGTTTTCCAAGGAGATCTCTGTCCAGGCCAGGTGCGAGGGTTCCAGCGAAGGGAAGTGAGTGTGGGCTCCGTAACTCTGAGCTGCTCTGAACTCAGTCGGGTCAGGGTGGGCTGACGAAAAGCCATGAGGAGTGCGGCGGGACCTCAGGTGGCTTGAGAGAGAAGATCTCTTCCCAAGTGTTACATACAGCTCTTGGAACAAAAGACTCAGACAAAGGAATTAAAGGATAAAGCTACCTTTAATTCCCTGGATGGATTTATATACAGGGGGTGATTCAGGGTTCAACAGCAGGTACCTCTCATTGGCTTGGACTGAGAGTTTGGGAAGGGGGAACCTTATTTGCATGTGGGAAGGCTTGGTGCTGTTCCTACATGACTGATAGCCATACGCCTTTCCTGTGGGGGCTACGGGGGCTGTGGGCGCAGTAACTTCGACAGGAGCCAGGGATCTGATCGATCGCCTTCTGTCCCATGTAGGTGGAAATTACCACCCACCAGGGTTCAAGACCTAAGCTCGACTTGAGACCAGGCTGTCTGTGCATAGCCCGTTGCCTCACACCAGATGTCCCTGACTCTGCCTATGTTTTATCTCCAATAAAATTTGTCCTCCACCATACCTTGGAGCTGTGTATCCTTTTCATTTCTTTCTTTCACACATAGGCCCACAGTCAGCTAGTCACACAGTCTCAGGATTTTTGCATACCTAGCTCTTTGCTGTCAGTCCAACAATTTGTTCAACCATCTATCTACTCATGAGCTCTGCACTTCCTTGTGAGATCCCTGAATGTTGCACCTGAAGGTGTAACTGGAAAACTTAGGGTGGGTGTAAGCAAATCCTGGGTCTGAGTCACTAATGGAAGTGTTATTTTGAATAGCTGGTTAGGCAGGAAACTTTCACAAGGGAATCAGGGCCCTCCCTTCTTTGCCTCTGTTACGTGGGAAACATCCTTTATTGGATGTTGGGGTGGGGTAGGAGAGAAACACTCATTTGGAAGCACATTTCACTGATTGTTTCATTTCATGTGTAATTTTAGCCCAATCTGTACTAAGGATCCCTGGCATCCATACTCACTTGATGCTGGGGATACAGCACAGCATAGAGCAATTATCCAGCAAGCATGAAGCCCCAAGTTGACACTCCAGTACTCAAGCAAAAGAACTTACTGGACATAGACTTCGATGTCATTAGATGGCTCGATAATCACAGTAAGGCCACTCCTTTCCTATGGAACAACTGATCAGACAAGACCATACTGTAGCCCGATGAAGGCAAAATAAAAACACGCCCGTTTTTTAATTTTTCTAAACGATGCAAATGAAAGATATTTTTAAAATTTTTTTAATTTTACAGGTTGTTGGTAGCCTGTACCCAGTAGTCTGACAGTACAAATACTGGTCAGATAGCAAGCTGAAGTAATACAATTATTTGCCTAATGTAAGGATCCATGATTCATAGGGGAATGATACCCAGGACTCAAATAGTATGTGAACACAAAGAGTGTTTTATTCTGCAGAAGTTCAGCATGCTGAGGTCTCCCTATTACCAAGATAGAGAGACACCCAAGTGAACGTGCAGGCCTGATTTAAAGCACATTAGGGAATTCTGAGGGAGGTGACCTCTCTGTTAATCTGTTGTGTCCATCTCTGGACATTCTATTACCGGTGTCGGGGCTGAAAACTTGCTTGGGGGGGTGGTGTCTGGAAACTGTTGACTGAGGAAGCAGCTGAGGACGTCTGGACGCTGCTGCTGACCCATTGTCCTTGCCTCAGGCCAGGTGGTGGGGCAGCTTCTGAGGTCTGGACTTGCCTGGAATTGCCCAGTTCTTAGCAACAGAAGTGTAGGCCTAGTCTCCTTAACTGCCAATTTGAAGCCTGTCATGGAATCAGACCAGTCTTTTCACTATAAAGAATAAATAACAGAGGATATATAATAATTTTGGTTGAAGCCACTATTTTGTGTTCTACCAAAGGAAAAACCTTCTTGGCATATATTTTGAAATTTAAAATAGCATGAAGTTTTACAAATGTGCCCCACCGTGATACAAAATGGTTTCAGCTACCAGACATCCCATGTACATCAAAAGAAATATAGCCTAACCAGAAAAAAAAAAAAAAGCCCTTCCCCCAGCAGTGGAAATGTAAGCTTTTAAAGGTTGACTGGGTTATGTCACAGTTGTGTACAATATCTAAATAATTCCTTTTCCTCCCACACTGTCAACAAGTAGCTGGAAACACCTCAGAAATGTGTGGTTGTCAGCTTGTTACGATTCACTTGGACAAAATAACTCCCAATCAACCTCAGCCTCCTGAATTCTGGGATTAATAACATGGGCCACCACATCTACTGAGATCTTTGTTTTGAACCTGGGGCTGGGAAGATGGCACTGTGCATAAAGTGCTTTCTGTAGAAACCTGAGAACATGATTTAAATCCCCAGAACCACATGGGACTGGCACAATAGTACCCATGTATAAAAGGTAAAATCAGTCACAAGACTCGGATTATCTGAGAATAGGATGGTCTGCTGTGTAAATGAATGGACAGGACACACACACTTGAAATTGTAGAGGAATTTTAATCCAGCAAGATGGCTCCTCTAGCAAGGGATTACATCCAAAGACACACGTCTTTATGATCTGGCTAGAGCGCAGACAGGCCACATCCCTTTAACTCCTCTGCCTGGAATACGGATACAACCTTAGTACAGTCCGTTAAGGTCAAATTCGTTTGTAGAAGGAAGGAGCCAGGTGTGAAAGTGACGTCTAATTGAGGGCCAGACAAAGTAACAAAGATCGAAAGATTTGACAGAATGAGTCAGAGATAGAATATACCTTACAAGGACAGCACAGGAGAGAGAAGCTATTTTGAGAGCAGCAGTGCAGGGAGAGACAGCTAGGCAGAGTTGGGAGGCAGTGCCAGGAATGCGGTGCAGTTGCAGTTGAGTTCGGGCTGTGGTTTTTGTTTCTTTGTTTCAAGTCTATGAAGTTCATTGCAGGTCAGCAGAGGCAACTGAAGCCGGAGCCAGGTGAGTAGAACAAATTGCCAGAGTTGTTTGAGGCTAGGCAGAACAATTCAATGGGAACTTGAGAGAAGCCAGATTGAATCAGGCAGCTTGGTGAGGAGTTTGAGCCAGAACAGCTGAGTTGAACCAGACAGCCAGAGTTCTAGAAAGAACTAGAAAGGGTGAGCTTATTCAACAGTAAGCCCTACAAGAGGACAATTACATCAGACGAATAAGTTACTTTTACAGATAGAGCGGATGGGGACAGACACTTCCACAATGTGTGTTAGAACAATAATTATACAAAAGCTCAGTGGTGGGAACTATATTTATGTTTACATACCGCAGTACCAGTTGAGTCTGGCCCAGGTTAAGGGCCAAGCCATTGTTTTAAGCTACTTTCTAAGTAATTTCGCTTCTAACGATAAACTCCTACGTCGTCCACAAGACACCCTATCGCCTGGTATGAATGCTTCATAAGTTACAACCCATTACTGGCTCTAAATTCACTCACACTTTCATTATTCCATAAATGGCAGGTTTTAGTGACCCACACCACCCTTACTGGTGACATTTTTTTTTTTCAAGTCTAGGCTGTCCACAAATCCCAAGACCTAAGTTGTCTATTTTGGAGGTGCTTTAGAAACACCACTCCGACCCGCAAAGAGATGCTAACCAAATTCAAGCCGGGTTTCCGCCTCGACGAGTCACGTGAGCGGAGCAGGGCTGCTGCGCATGCGTACACGGAGGGAGTCGCGGAGAGACTGCAGCGACTCCCGGGGCAGCGGGGTGAGGACGTAAAGGCGCTCGCCCGCGCTGTTCCCAGCCGTGGTTCGCTTGCCCGGGCAGCGCACGGCAGAGCTGGAGCTGGGGCAGACGCGGTGCAGGGGCCGAGGGGGCGGGGCGCGCCGTGCGGGGGCGGAGCTCGAGGCGTCCGAGGGCGGGGAGGGGCGGGGCTCCGCGGTGCTGGCCGCTCATTGGCCACCAGTCGTTTGTGCTCCTTCCGGGTCCCCCTAGGTGGGAGCAGCCGGCAGCCCTGCTGGCCTGGCGGATCCTCTGTGCATCCTCCATGCACCTTCTTTTTCCAAGGGCGACGTTAACCTCCCCGGGTCGAGCCGGAGCGCTGCGCCTGCGGCAGTGACTAGACGTTTTGGATTTACGATTCTGTTTTGTCGTTCGGTTGGTGGAAGATGTTGGTATTTCTCTATGCCTCTAAAGGGGTATTGTTGCAAGAAACTTGAATGACTTGGTTCAACTGAAATGCTATCTATCCCCCCCCTCAGGTGCTCGTAGCTCTATTTTCCATGACAGATAGTGACGACAGTACGTGCAAAAGGTATATAAAGATGATTACCAATATAGTAATACTGAGCCTGATCATTTGCATTTCCCTAGCGTTCTGGATTATGTCAATGACTGCTAGCACCTATTATGGTAAGTGAAAGTGTCTTAAGTTTTGCTAGAAGTTAATGGGTGGAATTTTAAACTACGACTCAAAATCCAAAAAAATACGTAAATGGTTAAGCACAATTATGTTCATTGCCATAACCTGAATCTGGTTTGCTGTGGTGACAAGATCAACAGTGTCTAGAGAACTTTACAGCCTTCCATGATGTTTCTTGTGCTGATATTTAATGATATCTATCACAAAACGCATGTCTCAAATAATTACTTCTGTTTACCTTAGTTGGGGGGGTGAGACATAAAAGGTAGTTTTGTGAAACAATTTGGGGGATGCTTATCATCTTAAGATTTGTCATGGTGTAGCGGTTTCATAATCCCGTGAGAATAACAAAGGAGGTACAGTCTTTACATTTGCAAGTTGAAGAATTTGTCACTTCAAACACTTCAAACACATAGGCAGGTCTGGTGCAGACGAGCGCTGTCACCGAGCTCGTCCGGTTTGATCCTCACCGTACCCTGCAGCCACTTCGCAGAAAGGAGGTGCTTTCTCTTTTCATTGGCTTCTTGGTAAATCTTTGCTCTCATGAAGCCAAATCTTGCTGTCTTAGCTCCTACTACTGCTCCTCCTCCTACTCTTCATGATCTTTGTCTCAGCCTCCAAAGTATTGGGATTACAACCTCAAACCATCGTATATGACTTTACAGGACACTTCAACATAAGACAAGACTTTACGGACTTTTCTCCCTTAGTATATATTAATTGTACAAGCCGATGGATTTCATTTTGGCATTAATATATTTGGATTATATACCTTGGTCCTGTGATGGTTCTAAAGGATTATTTTGGATTTGGCTCTTATAGTGGGGGGTTAAATCCAGGGTTTTGCATATAATTTGCATATACTGTGCACCCGTGCATGTGTTCAGAGGCCGCTCCATATCCAACTCTTGTTTGTTGCCTGTTTGGGTTGTTTTGTTTTAAGACAAGGCCTCAGCGTGTAGCCCTGGGTGATCTCAAATTCAAATCCTCTGGTCTCAGGCTCCTATGTTCTGGAATTATGTGGGCCAACCTTCCAGTGAGATCTTTAACATTTCAAAACAGGGACTTGAGGCAGTGACTCTGGGTTGGGTGTCCTTGCTGTGCAAGCTTGGGACCTGAGTTTGAATCCCCTGAACCCACTTGAGGCTGGGCCCAGTAGAACACATTTATAATTCCAGTGCTCCTGGGCAGGAGGAGGCATAGGAGAACCCCCAGGAACTCCTGGGCCAACTCAAAGTTATTCTGACTTCTACATACACATTATCTATACACACACACACACAAATACATATACACTCGGGCACACACATCACACATAAACATGCACACACACTGGTTTTTTTGTTTTTGTTTTTCTGAGACAGACTGTAGGCCAGACATAGACAAGGCTGGCCTAGAACTTAAAGAGATCTGCTAACTCTGCCTCCCGGATGCTGGTGTGAATGCACCACAACACCTGGCACACACACAGATTTTTAAGTTTTGAAGCTGTCTTAGAAGTTGCCTATGCCCACGAGAGCATTCTGATATAACTAAGTGGATCAAACTAGGGTTTCCAAGCTCGTCTCTTCCACTAGGATCAGACACCCAATGTAAATGAGTGAGCTATAGCTTCACTTCCCCAAATAAGGTTTTTTTTTTTTTTTCAATCTTCTGTGGCTCAGTTGGCCCTCTTAGCTCTTCGTAGTGTATGAAAAGAATTTTAAGAATATTTAATAAACCAAGTTGTGGTGGTGGCACACGCTTTTAACCCTAGCACTTGGAAGGCAGATCTTTGAGTTCCAGGTCAGCCTGGTTTACAGAGCAAGTTCCAAGACAGCCAGGGCTACACAGAGAAACCCTGTCTCTCGATAGATAGATAGATAGATAGATAGATAGATAGATAGATACATACATATATACTTACATACATATACATACATAGATCCAAAACCTTTTTAGATGACCAAGCCTTCACACTGTTCTCCATGTCTGTATCTCTCCAGCGGCCACTTACAGCCTGTTTCTCTATCCTTATAACTTCCTAGGTAACTTTCGGCCTGTTTCTCCGTGGCGCTGGCTGTTCTCCGTCGTTGTTCCTGTTGTGATCGTCTGTAATGGCTTTAAAAAGAAAAGTCTAGATCACAGTGGGGCTTTAGGAGGTATGTTTTCATTTTGAGTGTTTAAAATAATTAAAAGTTTTTTTTTTAATTTAATCTTATGTTTTCTGGATTCTGAGTATAACTGAATTTGTTTATTTATTTTTTAAAAAAAAACAACTTTAAGACAACATCTCGCTATATAGTCCTGGCTGGCTTGGAACTCACTATGTACACAAGGCTGGCCTGTATTCAACTCATAGAGATCTGCCTGTCTTTGCCTCCCTAGTACTGGGAGGAAAGATGCATGCCACCAGGGCTATCAGTGACTGAATTTCGACATTATGCGATTGAGTGATTCAGCATCTCCTTCTGTGGAACTGAAGGAGCAAAGGCCTTTCAAGTAACCAACACATTCGACTTTGTAATTGAGGTGATTAGGTTAACCGGATTGCCTTCTGTGGACCTTGACCTTGGCTCTTCGGTACTTGGGCTGGCCTCCTGCTGGCAGAATTACTGGAATACCCTTTTAAAGGTGTAAAATGGAAGAGTAAGAAAAAGAATTCTTGGAAATTGATTGCTACCAGCGATCTCAAACCGCTCAATTCCAACCAGTTCTGGGTTACTTTTTAGGACTGAATGGGGCACAGGCTTTATGCCATTATTCTGTTTATTGGGAAGTTAGTGATGGTAGATTTTCATAAACTAGAGTAGACCTACACATAGGTAAGAGAGCGTGATTGGTAAAATGGGGAACCGGGAAAGCAGGCAAGGTCCATTTGAATAATAATGGTGCCTTCTCCCTGTTTCTGGGGAGGGTTTTCAGTGTGTAACCTGGAGGATTTATCAGAAAACAAATGAAACATAAACGTCAGGCAAAGCCACTGGCAAAAGCGCCTTCCTGGAGCCATGGGAAGAACCTGAGCATGTGCTGACTTGGTCCTATAGTTTTGTAAAAATAAAAGCCTTTGATTGTCCCTCCCCCTCTTCCCTGCCCCGCCCCGCCCCACCCCGGGCTGACCATGAATTTCTGGGCACAGCCTTAGCTTCCCTGGTACTGGGATTACAGGCTACAGATTTGGCCACCACAGAAGATCCTTTCAGACTACTTTAATATCTATTTTTATTTTTTTTTTTATAATTAGAAATAGAGGGAAGTGTATGTCTGTGTCCCTCTGCCAGTATGTGCAGGGCCCTGCTGAGCCCAGGGATGTAGGCGCACTATATCTCCTGGATCCAGAGTTGTAGCTGGCTGAGAGTTGCCGGATGTGGGTGCCAGGGACTGAACTCTGATCCCCTGGAAGAGCAGCTCTTTACTCATCAACCATCTCTCCGGCCCCCAGGAATTTTTTTTATTTGAGACTGTGCCTCACGTAGCTCAAGCAGGTCTCAATAAACTGGACATGGCTGAAGATAATCTTAAACTTTTAAGTTCTTGCTGCCCCCACCTCACGTGCGTGCTGGGATACAAAGCATATGCCATCACAACCCGTTTATGGGACACTGGCGCTAAAACCCAGGACTCTGCCCATTCTAGGCGAACACTCGGCCAACTGAGCTATGTCTCCAGCCCCAGATTCTTTTGGTTTTAACCCCAGTACTTTCGAGACTGAGGCTGATGGATCTCCTATGAGTTTTAAGCCAACCTGCTCTACTTAGCAATCCAGGCCAGCCAGAGCTACATAGTGAGACCCATCTCAAAGGAGAGAGAAAAAAAATGGTTCTACAAGTTTAGCTATCCCTGTGAAACCCAGTGACAATTAAATACAATGATAACCTGAAAGGTCTTCGCTTACTAGACAAAGCCAGTGTTTATTGGATGTTTTCAATTATTACTGGGTAGTGTTCCTTTAACATCATACTTCTTCTCATAGTTGAGAAATATTATTTTCAGTCTGTTGGCTGCTTTCCTTCTCTAGTAGTTGAGAAAGAAAGGTAACTGGGTGTGTTGACATTTTTATAAATGTTTTTATAAATATGCAAGCAGTATTAGGGATGGCTATGCCCTATTTGTTTAACAAAGGTAATGTCACCCTTACTACGTGGTGGGCCTTTAGCATTTTGGACTACTTTTAATGAATAATTTGAGCAAACAGAGTTTGACGATAATAGCAGTTATGTTTTGCTTTGGTATATATTATTCTTGACTTATAGCCACAAGGGTCAATTATCTTCCCCAGTCATTCATTCATTCACTCATTGATTCATTGGTGGAGGGCATGGTGAGCACACCCATGTGGAATTCAGAGGACAGCCTTGGAGAGTCAGTTCTCTTCCCACCAGCTCTACAGGGGTCCAACTCAGGGCTTCAAGTGCCTGTGCCCACTGAACCACCTCGTCAGCTCTCAAGGCCTTTAAAAATGTTTTTAACCTGCTTCCAGCAGAAGCCTTGCTGGGTCTAACGAGTCTTCCTCAGGGTGCCCTCTGAGAGTCCCCTGTCTGGTCTGACATACCCCACTGCTGGGCATCAAGGGCTGCTCACCTCTCGGTGCCACTCCGAGAGGAAGAGGCAGCCCCCAGGGCACGGCCAGCAGAGATTGCTCTCTCCTGCTTGCCTTGAGGGAATTTTGAGAATTGTATTGAATCACTGACTGACTGGCACCACTGGAGATGAGTTATCAGAAACATCTAACATGGGACAGGTGGAATGGACTCCAAGCCGATTTCTTCTTCATGCCAGCACATTTTTAGGAAGAGCCCAAAGTACCACCCACCAGGGAAAGAGAAATAGAAGCAAAAGCGGAGGTTCGGGGAAAGAAGTAAGGAAAAAGAACCCCATAACCACAGGGAAAGATGACAAAGATGGAAAGAAAGACTCCAGCGCTGCCCACCCAGGGAATCAAATGGCCAAATCGGCACCTGGGACTAGGAAAAAACAAAACAAAACAAAAAACCATGTGAGCTCAGTGAATGCCAAGAGAACTCTGATTGGCAATATCTGAGAGATCTATACATAAACTGCCACCAGCAGTCAGAGTTGACTCAACCAACAGACCTTTGTTTGTATGGTAACTAACTGTAGTAGCAGAGCTGGGCTATCTGGCCAGCTTCATGATGCTGACTGTCGCTGCTGGCGGGTGCTTCCTTATGGCATAAACTGAGAAATGTTTTCGGGGTATACAGGCTGGGTCCCTTCACCACCCTGTCCCTTCATTTTTATCATCTAACGACCACAGAAAAGAACATTAAAAAAAAAAATCTACCAAAATTTAGCACAGTTAGCATTGACGAGACCATTCTGAAAGGGATGAATGAGGTAACCTCGTTACTGTGACTGTCGCTCACCATCAACCTGAACACCTTCCAAAGGAGATGGGAAACTTCACACAGATCATCAAGCTTGACTTGCAGCACAGTAAACCCTTCAGGTACAATAGGAAACTGGTCCAGTTTAAACCTGCTTGGCCTGAGACACAACAGTGTCAGCATTACCCAGATCATAGGCAAATGCCATAAGTCTGTAAGACTCCGGGACAAAAGTGTTACATCTCTGCTCCAGCTGCAGCAGGGGAAGGTTTCCCCAGAGAAAGTGTAACAGTTCTGTGACAGGGAGAGATGGTTCTGCCAGAGAAAGTGTTACATCTCTGCTCCAGCTGCAGGAGGGGAAGGTTTTCCCTGAGAAAGTGTTACATCTCTGCTTCTACACTGGAAGGTTTTCCCCAGCGAAAGCCCCACTCCAGCGAAAGTGTTACAGCTAGGCTCTGAGAGGTACCCTGGCAGTTCAGTACCAAGGAATGCCCCAGAGTCACACCTCACACAGAGATTTGTTGGGAGGCAGTGGCTGCCTCTGCTTGGGTGAGGGACCTGAGCTGAAGGCAGGATTTATATAGGATTTCCTAAGGGCAGGGAGAGGGCTTTCCAGGGTGGAGATTTTCAGGATAAAGATTGGTAGGTTTCAATTCCTGAGCTTGAGTGAATCGTTTAGTTTTCCTCTTCAGGGACTGGTGGGTTTCCTTTGCTCTTTTATCCTAAAGACTTGAGGTATTAAAGTTAGAGAATAGTAACATTTCTACTCTACTATAAAAAACCAGCTTGGAGAATGTACCAATGTTTCCCATGGTTAGGGTTGCTAGGCTAAGATCACTATGTCAATACCTTTTCTGTAGCAGAGATGTATCCTTTAACTGGGATAAACAGTGAAACCCACGGATAACAGATCCAACCCCAAGAGCCAGACTGACCGGATGTCTGTCTGTCCCGTGGTGGTGATAATTCAGAATGATCATTACGGAGGCTCTAGCCAGTCTTTCATTTATATATCTGATGGGTGTTCTAGCTCACTTTCTCTCCCTTCACTCCTCAACATGAAGACAATTGAATCAACAAATCCCATATGGAATTCTCTCCAAAGCAAAAGGGTTAAGTGCGCTGATCCTGAAGGACACAGTTAACTTCACTTCCTTTGGATTTTGGACTTGGACCTGTCTGGTAGAATTGATTTTGGCCGCTCCTCTGCTCATGAAGGTTCCAGAGGATGTGTCTGGTCTTGTTTCCCTTGAGGTTCTAATACTGGCACGCAGTCCTCTAAAGGAGCTTCCCCATGGTCTGGAAACCTCAGAATTAAGGGAGGTGGATCTGGAGGAGACAAATTGAATTGTTTTTTGTTTGTTTGTTTGTTTGGTTGGTTGGTTTTATTTTGGAGGGGGTGGGGGTGGGCCTATAAGATAGGGTTACTTTATATAGTCCTGGCTGATGTAAAACTCACTCTGTAGACCAAGCTAGCCTTGAACCCATAGAGATGAGCCTCCGCCTCCCAAGGGCTGGGATTAAAGGCATTGCAGGACACTGCCTGGATGAAATAAATCACTAATCTTAAGGACTTACAAAAGTTGGTTTAGACAGACAACCAGCCACCCATTTCCCCCGAGGCACTGGGCCTTGATGAGTCTCACACACTTGGTCTTGAAGAGAACTTGGTTTCTCATCTCCCTAAAGCACTAGAACTGTACTTGAGTCACACCCCAGCCTGGACAGACCTACCTTTGAACTGGATCTCGGCTGCAAACTGTCAGTCATGAGTATGGCATTGTTCACTCTGCCCACTTTGTACTGTTGCCAGAGGGCCTTCCTTCTTTATTCAGGCCTTAAAGATGCTGAACTCATATTCAAACTGCTAGCTCCATATACTGTTCAGAAATAGATTGCCATTAATGTCTTGTATCTATATTATGTAGGTATTGATATAGAACAGATTTATAAAGACTACATTATCTACTAAAGAAGAATCATAGTCATTTATATATATTTTTATTTTATTGACAATAGATTTTTCTTCTTACATAAATATCCACAGCACCATGTCTGTCTGTGTGCAGCCACACTTGCCACGCCCCGAGTTTAATCTTCTCCTTTATAAGAGCTGCTATGGTCATGATCTCCTTCGCAGCAATAGAAACCCTAACTACGACCAAAGTTGAAGGGAACCCATTCTTAATTTCTTTCTGTTTCTATCTTCTTCCTTTTTTTCCTTTTGAGATTGGATTTTATATATAGCCCAGGGAAACTTGCTGTATAGCCGTGGGTGACCTTGAACTGCTGATCCTCCGTCTTGAACTCCGTCTCCATCTCTCTAATGCTGGGATTACAGGCATGCGTGACCATGCTCAGCTTTCTATTGGAGATTGAACCCAAGACTTTGTGCATGCTGGGCAGGCACTCTACACTTGAAAGCTGTCTTCAGCCCATTAACTTACTTTCTTTTCAGTAGTATCTGATATTTCTAAAGTAGGGCTACAAAAGTCTGTCCACTTCTGTAGAACATTCTGGTCCTGTTGATGTGCTCCCTGGTCTGCTTGGGAAAACCTTAGTAGATGATACATCCCTTGAGAGCTAACAGTTGATATCCATGACTCTTTGGATAGATAGTGACTAGCGCAATGTAGGTGCGTAGGAAATAAGTATTCATCGGTTTAAAAACCTTGGCTCTTTCCCTAATCTTTTTACCCCCCCCCTCACCCCCCCCCAAGATGTTTCTGTTTGGAACTTTCTTTCTCTAAGGATTAAAATGTAACACCCATGTGAAGTGTATCGTAATAGTTGGAAATACTTTTCTACCAGGTGACTGTCAATCACTTAAACTTTCCATGTTACCATTTTTCTGTCAATGGAAAGGAATAATGGTTATATCTAGCACTGAGTTACAAGGAGTTCCTTGTGTAAAATGCTTTTGGTACCTGCCACATTTTCATTCAGGCTGGGCATATCATACTTTTAGTATATGCCTGAGATTAAGAGGGAAGCGTTACAGAAGATATTTAGCTATTTAGAGCCCTTGCAACCCAGAAGTACTTTAGTGTGTGGAGATGACAGAGCATAAGGGACACACTGAAAAGAAGCCTTGGGGGTGGGGAGAGAGGGACTTATCCAAGGAATTACTGGCCAGTCATCGTTAGCGTAGTCGTGTTCTGTCTAGCTATGGAGAGTTTATTCGGCCTTTGACTTGGTGAGTTTCAATTTAATTTCTTTGGCCTAGATAATTAGACTTAATGATTAACCGTTTCTGCCTCCACTTTCAGTAACTGAGCAGTGAGGGACCATGTGCGGCAGGCACTGTTCTGGGGACCCAGGACATTGTGATATTGGGGACAGTAAACACAACGGGTTCAAATGCTATCATAGAACTTCCATTTCTCCTCATGGAAGACAGATAAAGTCAAACGTGATCCCATCAGAGCCCTGCCTCTCTGGAGATATTGTGAGCAGAAAAAAAGGGCACTGGCAGGACGAGGTGCCAGGAGAGGCCAGAGCCAGTAGAATCATCCCCCAAGCTTGGCCTTACCAACTCGTTGCTATACTCAGCTCTGACTTGTCTTCCTGAGGGACAAGCCTCCATTCTGAATTGCTTAGAGCTGAGAAAAGCTGGATGCTGTCTGTCGTCATGGAGATTAATTACCACTTTATTAATTAGCCGACAGGCAGAACTACTGGGTGGATGGGAATACGCGTCATCTGTTCAGGCATGCCCGATTCTCGCAGTTAGTGGATGGGAGAAGTCGGTTAGCATGAGAAGCTGTTTCGATGAGCACAATGCCTGGGAAACATTAACATAAGTTGAGCATAAGTCTACAGGTCAGGAGTCCTCTCCCTTGGGCAGGGCTCAGCAAGTATGACACCCTCCCTCCCCAGCACAACAAAAATACTAATATCCTGGCCACCAGTGAGGAGAGGACGGCCATCAGATACTTTGTGATGCTCTGAGGAAACAGGTCACCCCTTATGGCGTATGGGCCAGTAGGAATATGTAACTCCAGACAGACCATCCTGATCCAGCAAATTCCTCAAGGTGAGGGGCATCTTGCATGGTTTGACTGCCTGCTTGCTTACATGAAGTCCTGGGTTACACAGACTGGCGTCAGACTCCTAGGCTCCTGACATCCCTCTTCCCCAGTCTTCTGGATAGCCAGGACGATGGGCACATGCCTAATCATCATGCCCTTTTAAAAAGTGGAGTGACGGGGGGAGGGTATGGGGGACTTTTGGGATAGCATTGGAAATGTAATTGAGGAAAAGATGTAATAATAAAAAAAAGTGGAGTGACTGTAATCAAGAGTGACAGTGTCAAGAAAGGAAAACATCTTCAGGAATGATTCATTGTAAGAGATACCCGTCTATTGGTGCAGGCTCTCTTTAGATCGAAGGTAGTTCTCCTTTGAACTTAGCATGTGCCTAGAGCCAGTACACCCTGATTTAGCTTCATTTGCTCACTTTGGGTGACTGTTAGCCTCATAGCTAACACCTCTTTTGGTTTTTTGTCTTTGTTGCTATTTTGTAGATGCCTATTTTACTCATTTACTCAAAAAAAAAAAAGTCAACTCTCATTTTTGTAGGATTAGCTAACTGTCCTGATACAAATGAAGTTCTCTTGTTCCTTCCACTACCGGGTTCGTTTGAACCAAAATATTCTCAAAATCAATAAGCCAAACGTTTTATTATCAGGTTTTTAAAAGCCCCATCCTGGATTTGTTTGCACTTTCCTGCGATTCCCTGGACAGACTTTGATGCCTGCCCACGCTGGGATCAGACCCTGGGTTCTGCACCCTAGACAAGCATGCTACCCCTGAGATTATCTGCTTTTGAATTTTCATTTTAAAAGAAAATCCCAAGATGTAAGGGAGGAAAGGCAAAAGAAAATATAAACCTATAAAACTATAATCTCGGGCTGGTGAGATGGCTCAGTGGGTAAGAGCACCTGGCTGCTCTTCTGAAGGTCCAGAGTTCAAATCCCAGCACCCACATGGTGGCTCACAACCAGCCGTAATGAGATCTGATGCCCTCTTCTGGGGGGTCTGAAGACAGCTACAGTGTACTTACATATAATAAATAAATAAATCTTTAAAAAAAAAAACCCTATAATCTCTTCTCCCCAGAAAGAGCTACTGACATGAAAAAAAAAATCTTCAGATTAGCCTACTGTTCTGATTGCATGTGGGATGTTTATGACCTAATAATTCAATCATTCTCTTTTTCAAATTGAATATAAAAAGTTTGCCTTACATGATCTTACGTCAGTATTTGAAAGGAGATGGAAATACATTTGAAAGTTATCTGTTCAAATGGCCTTCAGTTTCCTGCTGGGGCAGGGGGTGGGCACCTGAGTTGGAGCGGTGGCCAGGTGTCAGCAGGGTCCGTCAGACCTTAACGCCGCACCAAGTCTAAGCCTGTGTTTATGTTTGTCACTTCCAGGGTTGGTGGTCGGATTCATCTTAACCATCGCAAATTTCAGCTTTTTTACCTCTTTGATGACGTTTTTCCTTTCATCTTCAAAACTCACGAAGTGGAGAGGAAACGTAAAGAAGCGACTGGACTCAGAGTATAAGGAAGGTAGCATTGCTTACCTCTGACGTCACTGCACACCCAGGGACTGTTTGATCCTAACCCAGCTCTGATCAGAACGTGTCAGGCTGACCAGAACCGATGAATTTTATTTAAAATTTACTTCTGGAACCTAATTCAATTCATTATTCCTTTTACCCCAGTAACAGATAATTTCAGAATTTTAGTGCAAGTCTATTGTTCATTATTCTGGTTTTACTAATAACAGTGTATAATGTGGACAAAGATGCCTTGCTACTTTTTTAAAGCTACTGTTCTTTTGTGAAACTTAAAAAAATATATGTCCCTCTAACTGAATCTTTTTTCTTTCTATTTCCCATCTGCTTACCCGTGTCCAGGAGGACAGAGGAATTGGGTCCAGGTGTTCTGTAATGGCGCCGTGCCCACAGAGCTGGCCCTGCTCTACATGATAGAGAACGGCCCCGGGGAAATGCCCATAGATTTTTCCAAGCAACACACTGCTTCCTGGATGTGTTTGTCTCTCTTGGCTGCGCTGGCCAGCTCGGCTGGAGACACCTGGGCTTCTGAAGTTGCTCCTGTTCTGAGCAAAAGCTCACCTCGGCTAATAACAACCTGGGAGAAAGTTCCAGTTGGTGAGTGAGTGTGTGTGTGTGAGTGTGTGTGTGTGTGACTGTGTGTGAGTGTGTGTGTGTGTGTGAGTGTGTGTGTGTGTGAGTGTGTGTGTGTGAGTGTGTGTGTGTGTGAGTGTGTGTGTGAGTGTGTGTGAGTGTGAGTGTGTGTGAGTGTGTGTGTGTGTGTGAGTGTGTGTGAGTGTGAGTGTGTGTGTGAGTGTGTGTGTGTGTGAGTGTGTGTGAGTGTGTGTGTGTGTGAGTATGTGTGTGTGAGTGTGTGTGTGTGAGTGTGTGTGTGTGTGTGTGTGAGTGTGTGTGTGAGTGTGTGTGTGTGAGTGTGTGTGTGTGTGTGTGAGTGAGTGTGTGTGTGTGTGTGAGTGTGTGTGTGTGTGAGTGTGTGTGAGTGTGTGTGTGTGTGTGTGTGAGTGAGTGTGTGAGTGTGTGTGTGTGTGTGTGTGTGTGTGTGTGTGTGTGAGTGAGTGTGTGAGTGTGTGTGTGTGTGTGTGTGTGTGTGTGTGTGTGTGTTGCAAAGGTCAGCCTCTGGGTGTCATTTCTTAGGAAGCCATCCACTCTGTTCTTTGAGACAGTGTCTCTTGTTGGCTTAGAGCCCACTAAGTAGGTTTACTGGCTGGATAACAAGGACAAGTCTGTCTTTAACCAGAATTGGGGTTAAAGGCTTGTGTTATCACACCCAGGTTTTTACCTGGGTTCTGGGAATTGAACCCAGGTCCTTATGCTTGCATGGCTGTCGCCTTCCTGATAGGGCCATCTTCCCAGCCCCAGCTGGTGAGTATTGACTTGAGTTTGCTAGTTACAACTCATAAGCTGAACTCACTCTGTAGACCAGGCTGGCCTCGAACTCAGAAATCCACCTGCCTCTGCCTCCCAAGTGCTGGGATTAAAGGCGTGTGCCACCACGCCCGGCCCAATTTTGTTTTTAACACAGTTTGCTCTCCAAATCTACAGATTCAGTCAACATTGGGTTAAACATATCTAAAGAAAACAGTTTTAGGGGGTTGAGAGCAAACTCAGCAGTTAAGGGTGCTTGTTCTTGTAGAGGACTTGCTTCAATTCCCAGCACCAACATGATGGCTCACAACCATCTGTACCTCCAATTCCAGGGGTACCAGAGCCCCACTTCTAACCTCACAGCGCCAGGCGTGCACACAGTGCACAAACAGACACGCAAACAAAACACTCATAAACAAAAAATGAGTGTAAATGGAGGGGTGCTGGAGAAATAACTGAGCACACTGGTTATTGTCCCAGAGGACTCAGGTTCGATTCCCAGCACCCACCTGCCAACTCACAACTGTCTATCACTCCAGTTCCAGGGGATCTGATGCCCTTTCCTGGCCTCTTGGACCATCAAGCACAGGGCGGTGCACAGATGTGCGTGTAGGCAAAACACTCACACAGAATATAAATCTTTAAAAAAAAAGAGAGAAGAATTTTGTCTCTACTGAGTTCTAACCGTCCTTTTTTTCTTATGATTGGTTGCTAAACAATATTGTATATTTCTTCCCCAACTTTCTTTTTGGCTATGGTGCTTTGCAGCAATTGAAACCCTAACTAAGACATATTGTATTAGTCATTTTCCCCTCTGGACACAAGGTTTCTCTTTGTAACCTGGTAGACCAGGCTCAGCTTTGAAGTCAGAGATCCACTTGCCTTTACCTCCTGAGCACTGGTATTCAAGTTGTACACCACCATGCCCAGTGTGGTGATTATTATATCCAAAGTATGTGGAAAGAAGGCTGTTAACAGGTTACATGAAATAGAATTGTCTTTTTCAGGGATACCTGTGATACCAGGGATCACAATCCTGTACATGTTAGTGTCTTAGTTTCACTTCCTATTGCCATGAAAAATCCCTCACAAAAGAAACATAAAAGAGAAAGGGTTTGTTTGGCTGGTAGTCCCTTATTATAGTCCATCAATACAGGGAAGAAGGGCAGCAAAGCTGCTGGTCCTGTCTCACGCATAGTCTAGGACAAAGAACCAGACAGTAACACATGCCTTTGGTGTTCAGTTGGCTTTCTCTACTCTTCAACAGTCCAGGGTCCCTGCCCAGGGCATTGTTCAGGGCTCTCTGCTTCAGTTACTTTATCCGAGATAAGATAATCCCAACAGATGTGCCCATGGGCCAGCCTGATCTAGATACTGTTTTATCCAGGCACTTCCCATGTGACTCTAAATATTGTTAAATTGATAATTAAAATTAGCCATCACTCCTACCAAGTCCTACCTCCCTGCCTAGAGACCTCTTCCTAACAGTTACAGCATCTCACTGTACACTGTCTGCTAAACTAGTTGGTCTCACAGATGTTGAGGGCAGAATGGTGGTTACCTGAGGCTAGGAAGAGGATTGAAAGAAGAGGAAGGGTTGACAGTGGGGACTCTGAACAAGAGCGAGTTCTGGGAGTATCAGCTGGAGTAGGGTGATTGATTACTTGGGATAATGTACAGAGTTTTGGGTTTTTAAAAAAGATTTATTTAATTATTTTATGTATGTGAATACACTGTAGCTGTCTTCAGGCACACCAGAAGAGTGCATCAGATCCCATTACAGATGGTTGTGAGCCACCACGTGGTTGCTGGGAATTGAACTCAGGACCTCTGGAAGAGCAGTCAGTGCTCTTAACCGCTGAGCCATCTCTCCAGCCCTAATGTATAGTCTTTAACAGCTAGAAAATGGGCTTTTTAGTGCCTTCATCATGAAGAATGATGAGACTTTGAGGAGAAAAGTTTGGGCTCCATGATATGGATATTGAGCAATGTATATGTGTATTCAAGCACCAGTGTCCGTGTGGGAAAAAACTTCCATGAATCAGGTTTTTGATTCTTATTTCTTAGCAGCAGAGGGTCGGGGGTGTATGGTGTATGGAGTGGGAGGTGGGGGTGGAGTTTGAACTCCAGACCTCATACATGCTATACACAACCTATGTTTCCAGTCCCTATGTATCAGTTGGATTTTGTGTGTTTGATTGGTTTTTGGTTTGTTTGTTTGTTTGTTTGAAGAGAGAGTGCTCTTTAAATTTATTTGAACGAGGCATGTACCAGTGTGGGTTTTGTTTTCTTCTGATTGCTTTCCTCGGTATCCCTCCTCTGCTGCTGAACTACTAACCAGATGATTTGGCACGCCTTTCTCCTTCAGGAACCAACGGAGGAGTCACAGCAGTGGGACTTGCCTCCAGTCTCCTCGGCGGTACCTTCGTGGGCCTGGCGTACTTCCTTACACAGTTGGTGTTTGTGAACGATTTAGACATCTCTGCTCCACAGTGGCCCATTATTGCATTTGGTGGTGTGGCTGGGTTATTCGGATCACTCGTGGACTCGTTCTTAGGGGCGACAATGCAGTTCTCTGGTAAGACAGTGTCTTATTGTAACTTCCGTTTTCTTTCCAGAAATGGGAAAGAAATCTGAAAAAACGTTTTTAAATGTACTGATGAAACCAACCCCAAGGGCTGGAAGTGACAAGAAGTCACCACTGTGGCCAGGCGGTGGTGGCGCACGCCTTTAATCCCAGCACTTGGAAGGCAGAGGCAGGTGGATTTCTGAGTTTGAGGCCAGCCTGGTCTACAAAGTGAGTCCCAGGACAGCCAGGGCTATACAGAGAAACCCTGTCTCAAAAAACCAAAAAAAAAAAAAAAAAAAAAAAAGAAGTCACCACTGTAATTTTGATTTTTTTTTTTTTTTTACTCTTTGTTGGTAAACCAATCTGGAGAGATTTCCAAGTCTTAAGAAGCAGGATTCATAATGCAAGAAACAGGTTTGATTTTTGAGCTGTCACCTAATCCTAGGAAAGCAGGAACCTTGGATCAGATCATTGAGTGGCTCTCCGTCCATTGGTTTGTCAAGTGCATTTGATAATTGTTATACTAGTCTGACCACATGAATGGCCTGCTTCCCCACGGGGATTATGCAGGGTCTATTGGTGTCTTACTGTTGGCTTCCAAACCAGCACATGTCCTCCTGTGGGCAAAGAGCCCAGCAGCTTCCTCTTTTTAGAAGGTCATCAGCCCTGTTCATGAGAGAGCAGCTCCCAGGCTCTCAATACTGAACATTGAGCCTTCCACTTGAGCAAACACACACAAGGAGTCTTAACAGCCTCTTTTGCGACAACACTGAGCCAGACCCCGACATCCAGTTCTGAGACCAGATGTGATCCCAGCTGTCAGACCTCACGTGTTTGTCTCAGAGAGGGAACCACTGGGAAGCCAGGCCTTCCATTCCTAAAGGGACTCCAGAGACATGAGAGACTGCCATTGAGGTGTTATAAAGTTCACCTATGCGGGGATGGGGGATGGGGGTGGGGGATGGCGAGGTTGTCTTTTAAAATGAAAAATTATAAACATAACACCGTATCAGTTATCCCCCAAGTCTTTGTACA
This sequence comes from Mus caroli, assembly GCF_978045245.1. Lineage (NCBI taxonomy): Eukaryota > Metazoa > Chordata > Mammalia > Rodentia > Muridae > Mus > Mus caroli. The sequence goes on along the minus strand of NW_028227264.1, from coordinate 115,015,582 downwards.
AGGCATTGAGAATCTTGCAGAGATTGTCTCGTTGGAGAAGAGTGTGTTCTTCGTACCAGTTACTTGTGTCTTCTACGTTGTGGGCTGCTCTTCTGTTTCAGGTCTGGATGAACGCACGGGCCTGGTGGTGAATAGCCCGACGCAGGAGACGAAGCACATAGCGGGGAAACCCATCCTGGATAACAACGCCGTGAATCTCTTCTCCTCTGTCTTGGTGGCCCTCCTGCTCCCCACAGCTGCGTCGGGGTTTTGGCCCAGAGAGTGAGCTTTCTTTTCCTTCCCAAGCAGTCGATACTGGTAAGGCCAGCCAGACTTGCAATGTGAAGGTTTTTGGTTTTTTGTTTTTGTTTTTGTTTTTATTTTTGTTTTCAGTGAAAAATAAATTCAGGGACCTTGGGAATACCAGCTCCTCCCGTGTTCCATTGTGGCGGCATACCACGGGCTGCTTTCAGCTCCCTTAGCAGCTGCCGCCTTCCTGGTGGAGGGGGAAGTGCATACCAAGTTGTCCACATTCATCCACTGTGGATGAAGCTTCATGAACAACGGAGCCGCTCTTTCCCTCTGTGGCTGAACTGAAACATCAGATGTTCTCTGTAAAATATTATTGTTCAACTTCTCAAAGCAGTGTGTTGACAATTTAAAATGGTTCCCATTTGTACAGAGACTTACCACTATGACAGTGGCCCAAAAGTTAGACCTGCTTTAAACGACTTAACCCATACACATGGAAGCCCAAAGAAGTAACTGTCTTGAATGTGGTCGCTCATTATCTTCTTAGTCACAACTGTGAAAAATGCAGTCATTGCTTCTCCATGCTCCTCATCCTTTCTCCCAGTTAATGACGTCATTGTTTGGGTACATTTCTTCTTCATCACGTTAGAAATATATATGGAAAGAAAATATTTTTACCAAAAGAAATCATATAAATTTGCACCATTAGGATGAAGGCGTAGCTCAGTGATAGCACTTATCTCAGGTGCACAGTACCCTTGTTTAAATGCCCTGCACTGAAAGAAAATCGCCTTACTCATTTATATCTTTGAAATACACATATATCTTTGGAATCTGGATCCCTTACTGCCGTGTGGAAGTTAATAAGTCACTGGAAAAATAATGTAATTTTTTTTTAAATTTACTTTCGTCAACCTTTGACCTTAATCTTTTAAGTGCCTAGAAGTGCTGTGATTTCCCCGTTGTGAGCCTTCTTGGTCCTACGTTCCTCTCCTTTGGGTTCCTCTCCTTTGGAGCCTAAGTTGGCGGTTATATCACCGGAGGACTGCCCAGTAAGAGTATAGTAAGACTGGTGCCTGCCCGCTGTTAGGATTCTGTGAGACAGGGAAGGAGCAGTGTGCATAGAGCATGGGCGGCTCAGCTTCTGGTGGAGCCCTCAAGGGTTAGCATCGGGGAAGCAGGGCAGCTGGAACCATTGGGAAAGCAGTTGATGGGAACAGCAAGTCTTGTTCTCAGCCTTTCTGATTTCTTTTGCTGTTTCTGGTAGCCATCTGTGCATGTAGGATCCTGGCTAGAGAAACGGCAACCCCCACCTCTGTTACATCCCAGTCTACTGTCCTGAAAAGTGGTAAGAAATGAAGTGTCTGGAACTGTCCCACGCTGGCAGTCTGGACAGCTGCCATCTTCTGACCATGCAGATTCTAGGGCCTGTTCATCTGTCTTCCTTATGTTTGACTTCATGAGCGGGTGTCATCACCATGAGAATGAACTGTCCTGGCAACCACATCCCAGACAAATAACAACATGCCCTAAAAAAAACCAAACACAATGTGCAGCTTAATCAGCTCATCCGCTCATAGAGTATCTGTTACCTTAACTCCTGCCGGGCCTGAGTATTTTAAAAACTCAAAGTAATTGTTGAATCAGTTTGGTTGACCTGGGAGTATATTCTGGGAGAAGCGCTTAAAGATACCAGTTGGCTACCTGAATTTCTGAGTACAGTAATGATCTCAACATTTCTCAATTGTGTGAAACAACATTCATGAGTTTGAAACCAATGAGTCAGGTACTTACTGTAGCAGGAGTGGCAGACTGACCAGGCAGGGCCCCTACCCTTTTCCCTTTTCCAGTGCAAAAGGGCCATTCTCTTCTGTTTGCCCTATTTGCTCTCTAAAATGTTATAAATGTGGACACTTCTATTTTAAAACTTGTTTTGTTTTTATTTATGTACCTGTGTGCACGTTTCTGTGCACTTGAGTGGAGACGGCAGATGAGGGTGCCTGAGTCCCTGGAGCTGGAGTTACAGACATGAGGAGATGCCCGATGTGGCTGCTGGAAACTGAACTTGAGACCTCTAGCACATTAGCAAATGCTCTTTATCACTGAGCCATTTCTCGGCCCCCTGATAGAGTCTTTTAACTGTTTTTAAAACATTGGTCTTAGAACTAAGAGGCCAGGCATGGTGGTCCAAACCTTTAGTATCAGCACCCTGGAGGCAGAGGTATGTAGAACGCTCAAGTTCTAGGCCAGCTTGGTCTACCATAGTGAGTGTCAGGCCAGCCAGGACTACATGGTGAGACCCTGACTCAAACAAAACAAAACAAAAAAATCCCCAAAAGATTCTTCTTTAAATAACATATTATTTTAGAGTTGTGTGCACACAGTATGTGCAGGATACGTGCTTAGAATGTTGCATTTAAACACCTTGTTATAGGTCAACATTTTCAATATATTGTCATGCCATTCTGGAAGCCAGAATTTGAATCTCATGTGCCCATTACCCAGATAGATATGTAGCTAAGCCAGTCACGTGTCGCTCACCAGTGAGGCTAATCTTTTCTCATGGGTTCACACTCTCTCTCCTTTGCTACAGTGCTCACTGTGCCTGGATGCTTTCTTCCTCGTTTCTTATCTTACGGAAATCATCTCAGTGGCACTTCTGTGGCTGAAGAGGCATCTTCAGGTCCCCCGTGTAGAATCACTGGCCCATACATCTGCACTTTAGCTGCACAAGCGCTGACACACTCGGCTTTCATCTCCCCGTATCCTGATGCAGATGCAGCGAGACCAGCTCCTTCAAGCTTCTGCTGCCCTGCCTGTCCCACCATGGGACTGTCCCCTCAAACAACCACATGGCAGGAGGAGAGAACAGATTCTGGCAGGTTTTATTCTGACCTCTATGACGTTCACACTTATGAACACACACACACACACATGTACTAAATGTAAACAATAATTTTAAGACTAAAGAAACAACTAAATGACAGTCTTTTCCTACCAATTCTTGCCTTAAATGTAAATTTTTATTTTATTTTATTTTTTTTGAGACAGGGTTTCTCTGTGTAGCCCTGGCTGTCCTGGAACTCACTCTGTAGCCCAGGCTGGCCTCGAACTCATAAATCTGCCTGCTCTGCCTCCCAAGAGCTGAGATTAAAGGCGTGCACCACCACTGCCCAGCTAAATGTAAATTATTAAAATCTACAATCAAAAGTCATGTGTTGACTTAATAGATATTTTTTTTTAAATTTTAATCATATATTTTCTATAAGAGGCTTGGTTTATCTAAGGACTCACACAAGCTGAAAGAAAAAAGACAAAAGAAGACAATCCATATAAAGGAACGGCTGTATCAGGCAAGAGAATTTATGTGTCTGTCTGTCTGCATCTCTGTGAACTCCCCAGAAAAAGGACATCATGTACATGCAGCGATCAGGAGAGCTCCTAAATATAGGAGGCAAACAGCAACAGAACTGCAGGTAGAAACAGACAACACAGTGGCAGGTCTCACATCCACGTTTAATAAAATGTAACTCAGAAAGGGGGTTGAACACGCACCCCCCCCAGGGCAAATGCAACCTAACAGCCGTACTGAGCACTCCAGCCCACGAGAGCAGAATACACTTTTCTCTAGTGCTTTCCTGGGGAGAAACCAAGTTAGGCCACAAAATAAGTGTTGAAGGGTACACAAAGTTGAAATAGTACAAAGTATCTTTACCAAGTACAATGGGCTAAATATCAGCCACAAAGAAATGGGGAAACTAGCTGGGGTTGTACCTGGGGTAACACACTTTTAGTCTCAGCACTTGGTCTACATAATGAGATGCCGTCTCAAAAACACAAGCTTGGGAGTACATCAATATGTAGAAACTAAGCAACACATCTTAAAAATAACTAATAGGGTAAGGAGGTAAGAAAACCTGGGACAGTACCTGCAGACAAATGGAAATAGAAAGAATGTAACCAAATCTATGGAAGTCAACAAATGTAGCCCTAAGGAAACACAACGCTGTCAAATAGATGCAAAATGCATCCAAGTGGATATAAGAACCAGAGGCTACAAAATCAGACCAACAACTTTTCTACAAAGTAGGAAAAGAACAGAAGAAGCCTAAGACAAAAGAAACCAACAGGAGTCTTTGAGGATATCAGCAAGACCAACAATGCCTCTACCTAAAGAAAAAAAAATGGAGAAAGTCCAGGTAACTAAAAATCACAACGAGAGGCAGCTCACGATAAAGAGCAGCTGAGAGATGGCTCCGTGGTTAGGAGTGAGCACTGCTCTTCCAGAGAACCCAGGTTCAATTCCCCCGCACCTGAATTGGCCCCCAGCCACATGCAACTCCAGCTTCCGGGAGCCGGACGCCTCTGGCATCCATAGGCACCACCCTCATGTGCACATATAGACACAAAAATAAAATCTAAATTCAATAGCAGTAAGTTAGAAAAATTAAAAAACATCGAAAGAGTCCTGGGGAGCACGCAACAGACCAAGATTGGAATTATGAAGTGGGAAATGTCAACATTAGTAGGGAGAAGACAGAATCACTAATCACAGCCCCTCCTCCCAACCCAAGACCTCATGGTTTCTCTAAAGATGTCTATCAGATGCTTACAGAAAAGTTTAACATGGAGTTTTCTCAAGCTCTATCAAAAAAAAAAGTTGCAACTCTTCCAAGCTCAGTTTCTAAGAACTTCATCATCCTAATAGCAAATAAGAGAGGTGCTGGGGGGTGGGGCAGGGCAGGGGGCGGGGGGCGGGGGACACAAAACAAAACAAACAACAAAACCCAAAAAGCTATGCGTCCATATTCCTGATGAATGTTAATGCAAAACAAAAACAAACAAGCAAAACCCTTCAAAATCATTAAGCAAACAAACTCAGCAGTACCGCAAGAGGAACAGTCAGTGTGATCAAGTGGAATCCCTCTTGCAATGCTAGGGTGAGCTAATGTATGAACATCTGTCAGCACAGATTTAATAATGAAACACCCACAGGGTTATCTCAATTGCTTCAGAGAAAGCATTTGACACGTAACACTATGATAATAGGACACTCAGTCAATCAGAAAAACAAAGGTTTAACCCAAGCCAATGAGATGGATGGCTCAGTGGGCAAAGGAACTTGCTGCCAAGACTAATAGCTTGAGTTTGATCTGTGGGACTCAGACTGTGGAAGGAGAGAAACAGTCCCTCTCCCTCAGGTTGTCCTCTGACATTGCAAGAGGGATTCCACTTGATCACGCTGACTGTTCCTCTTGCTGTACTGCTGAATTTTGTTTGCTTAATGGTTTTGAAGGGTTTTGCTTGTTTGTTTGGTTTTTTGCATCAAAATTCATCAGGAATATGAATGCATATGTATACACATACACAAATGTCCACATACATACACATACACATTTGTACACACAAATGTGTGTACAAATATAGATGTACATTAATTATTTTGAGTATGTATATAAATTATTAATTAATGTACATATATATTTAAACAAGGTAAGACTTCTTGTGCTCATGGATAAGAAGATGAAATATGCTTAAAGGATACTTCAGTTACATTTTGGAGGCCAATAAGGTGGCTCAGCAGATAAACGTGCTTGGCTCACATGCATGGCAACCTGGGTTTGAGCCCTGGAGTGAGTGTAAAGGTGGAAGGAGAGAGCCACGTCCACAAGCTGTTCACTGACGTCACACGTGCATCGGCAGATCTCTCTCAGTCTCTGTCTCCCTCTGTGTCTCTCTCTGTCTCTGTGTCTCTTTCTCTCATGTACACACACTCAAACACATGCACATACTCTCTCATACAGTGTACACAGACTCATACAATAATAATGACATTTTAAAACTTTACATTTCTATGACACCTTTTTTTAAACAACCAAAACAGTAACATTATATGGAATATCAACAGACTCCAAACAGTTAAAAGGATTTTTTTTTTAAATGATCAAACTCAAAGAGCTTAGTGCTTCTTTATTTTGGAACACATTACAGAGCTAAGTAATCAAAGTAGGGCTGCTCTGGCACAAAGAGGCAAGCGAATCAGAGAACTAGAACAGAGGGCAGAGACAAGCGCTCACATGTGATCGATCACATGAAGGCTCGGGAAGACGGTGGAGAATACACAAGATACACAAGATAGTCTTTCCAACAAAGGGTGTTAAGGGAAATGAGCGTCAGCATAGATAACAAGGAAATTGGACCCCAGACTCCCATCATTTACAAAAACTAAGAAATTAAATCCATAGTTTCAATGGAAGTTAGATCTACAACGGTTCCTTGAATAACACTACAACCAAAGATAACTTCTACAAACAGGAAGTTTTCCTCCTGTTGCTATGTAAATACCATGACCAAGAAGCAACGCAGAGGGGGAAAATGTTTATTTAGTTTAAACTTCCACATCGCAGCCCATGGCTGATGAAAGCCAAAGTGGGAACCCAGAATCAGGAACTGAAGCAGACTATGCAGGAATGCTACTACTGTGTAGCAAAACCCTGTCTCACTTGTCTCAAAACAACTAAAATAGGATCTGGGGGTGTCGTTCAGTGGGTAGAGTGCTTGCCTGGTATGTATGAAGCACTGGGGTTGATCCTAGTACCCCATAAACCAGGCATGTGGTACATACCTGTAAAACCTGGACTCCATGAGACTCCATGTTAATACTAACATCTGAGATAAAGTTCACAGAAACAAGACATTAAAATGGCAGATACCTGAGAGCTGCAGAGATGTGTCCGTTGTTAAAAAGTACTTACTGCCCTTGCAAAGGCTCCAGATTCTGTTCCCAGGACCCACAAGGCAGCTCACAACTGCCTGTAACTCCAGTTCCAGGGGATCTGACATCTGGTCTGGTCTTTATGGTATGCATACATGCAGGTAAAACACTCATACACACAAAATAAAAATGACATTTTTTTGAGGGGCTGGAGAGATGGCTCAGCAGTTAAGAGCACGGACTGTCCTTCCAGAGGTCTTGAGTTCAATTCCTAGTAACCACATGGTGGCTCACATCCAGCTGTAATGGGATCCAATGCCCCCTTCTGGTGTGTCTGAAGACAGCTACAGTGTGCTGGCATAACAAAATAAATAAACCTTACAATAAAACAACCCATCTTTAAAAAAATGAAAATGATAGACACCAGTGGGAAGGAATTGCTTACTGGGTGTAGACCTCAGATGCACAAGAGGGCAAAATGTACTGAGGCCTTGCCCCAGGGGAGTATGAATATACTAAATACTACTAAAATATAAATGGTAAATTTTATGTTGTTTTTTTTTTTAACTAAAATTCAAGTTAGTAAATGAATCAGTTAACTTATCCCTCGCTATGGTCAAAGAAAAAGACATGCAACGATGGGAGAGCCGGTAAGATGCTGGCTTTGAAGATGAAGAAGGGAGAGTGGCCTCTAGGAGCTGGAACGGATTCCTGCCTGTAAGCCCTAGAGATGTAGAAAAATAGCCACACCGACACACTGATTTTTTTTTCTTCTTTTTTTTTTTTTCTTTTCTTTTGGCTTGGCCTACGGATCTGTAAGATACTCAGTTTGTGTTGTTCTAAGCCACTTGAGTTTGTGTTGCTTTGTTATAGCAGCACTAGAGCTAGCTAATCCACCAAGGCACATTTGAGAAGCTGCACGATCCTAGACTACAGTTTTAAACCCTATGCCTGCCACTCCAGCTTTCCAACCCTGTTTACTTAGCTTCTCTGTAGCTGGGACTGTTCATCCATAAACCAGGGCTATGAATAGCACCTAGCTCTTAAAGGAGGAAGCACGTTAATAGTGTCCTCTTTAATGTAAGCCACTGGTAAGTTAGTATTTGATCGCATTTAGCAGCTAAGTCTATGAAACCTCGAAATGCTCCTGCTCTTTTTATATTGATTATTCTTGCTCTAGGAAAGGAAGATGACCTGGCTACTTCAGTCTTTGGTTGCCCCCTCCCTCTAGCTGTAGTCGAGGAAACACATCTGCAAGGGGGTATGATCTTTGGGAGAAACATGGACCACGGACAGACCCTCATTTCATAAGAACAAAGAGATTCAGATGAGCCAAGGCAGTTGCAGTTTCACAACCTTGCAAAGTCAGGCATCGTTCTAGAATGGAGGTACACTGATGGAGGACAGGTTATAAACACTAACCCAAGCCCCTTGGTCCCTTTACTCCTTGGCTTAGTAATCAGGGGAGTGCCATTCACTCTACACAGTGTGTGGGGCTTCTCTTTTCTGCTGTCATTTACACTTGTTTTTTGCCTGAGCTCCACCTCTTGTTTCATGAGCCACAAGCCCAGTTAGTGGTGAGCACATATATATATGTATATATATATATATGTGTGTGTGCATGGGTATGGGGCAAAGGAACACTGGAATCCTGTCGATGGCCACATCCTCATCAAAGAAGGACTCGTCCTTCCCCAGACACTGAGCAGTCCTGATGGCCCCCTTGGCACTGTTGGCTGGTTCTGAGTTAACTCTCCAGCCCCCTGCCTGCAGAAGCATTACTCCGTTAATATCAGCAGACAGCAATTAAGACTCAGCATTCCAAGTCCAGCCTGGGCTCAGATGTGCAGAGACTAAAAGAAGGGTGTAAGGATGACAAGAGAAGCAGAGATGCTACAGGTCGCAGAGACATGGCAAGCCTGGGCTTGGGAATGATGAACTACCTTTGTTCTCCTTCCTTGAATAGCCTGCCAGTTGGGCATAGCATGTCACCTTGGAGTGATGTGTACAGATTTCTCAGCTCAGCCACTCTCTAAAGAGAGCATGAGTTAAAGACCCCACTCCTGCCTCTGCCCGTTAGCATCAGCTCCAGGATCCCAGTTACAAGAATTCCAGAATCTCTGAGGAATCTCAGCCGGGTCTGAATAAGGACTTCAGTTCGGTTGCTTTGGTTTGGTTTGGGGCTTTGGTATGTGCGTGGGCTGGCTGGGCACAAAATCATGATACATTGTCCCAGTTCCCAAGCTGGCCTGGAGCTCTTGATCTTCCTGCCAATACTTCCCAAGTAGCTAAGACTGTCAGGACTTACCACCGTGCCACGCCATGTCTATGTCTCGTTTTGCTTTGTGTGTGTGTGTGGTCAGACTGGTTTTTTTTTTTTTTTTGCATAGCAAATCCTGGCAGTTTTCCACGTATCAGGCCACTGGGACCTTAGGTAGATTAGCCTCCGTGCTGTATGTTTATCTGAGGCATAAACTGTACGTATTCGCTTTGCTGTTGTGTCGGAGGCTCGAATTTCCCTCCATGTGTCTGTTTCTATCTTCCCTACCACTTTGCCATCTTCCTAAAGTAGGAATTAAAGCACAAAACCTAAGGCTTGCAGGTCCTTTTAGCCGTAGTCTTCTGTTGTTAGGCAGAGGCCAGGTGATCTGGTTGCAAGCTATGAGAGAGGTGTCCTGTGAGTCTATAATTAGGTCTCGGGCTTGGAGTGAAACACAGTTGGGTATTTCCACACCGAAATGGCTAGAGGGTAGCTGAGCCTGGGTAATTCCCTTTCTTCTGGTCAGGTAAAATTTGGTAAAACACTAAGTGCTTAAGCATTCGGAAAAGAATTTCTTTTGAGGAAAACAAAAGTTTCAGAGCCTGTTTTCAAAAGTCCCATAGAGGGGCTTTTCTCTGTCCTCACAGAGAATGTGTGATATGGGTGCTGAAGGTGAATTTTGAGGAAATGTAGGTGTTTTCTTAATCACGGGCCCTCTCAAGAGGGAAATTCTACACTGAGGCTCAGAATGGATCAATTACAGTGGCTTATGCCCAGAGTTTCTCCCTGAAAACTATAATTCTATCACGTCTCTTTCCAATTATCTGGGCAGTAATTTGTCCCATGACATCAGCTTTCGGACGAATCTAAAAAAAGAGCCTTCAGTTTAAACTTTTGCTTTGTGTGGTTTGGGTTGGGATGGGTTTGTCTGTTTGAGACAGGATCTCATGTAATTCGGTCTGATCTCAGACTACTTACGTAGCACGGGGGGTGACCTTGAACTCTGATCCAGTTCCCAAACTCTGGGATTACAGGCATGTGCCACATGCGCAGATAAATTTTCAGTGTGTCTGGCTTTATCCTCGTTCCAAGGATGGAAGTGATGGCTTCTAAGTCACATGTCAGACAGGGAGTCGTCAGGGTGGTTTTAATGCTGATGTTACCATTTTTGAACTTTGTGGTAGTGAGCCTCAGGGTTTGTGTGAGTCAGACTCTTAGTCTAGTGTAGGGACCAGGGTGGAGGCAGCTGTGTTTCTTTGGTGAGGACCTGGGCATGTTACAAACCGTAGTGTAACCTAGAGCAGGCATGAGCAACCCTTCTCAGAAAAGTTAACCCGGACCTGTGCTACCTTGGTCCTTCGCCACTTGAAAGCTAACTCAGTTCAGTTTCTAATATCTTCTGTGCTCGGCCATTTCCTGTTACTAATAGCACAGCAACACACTGGCTGGATTCTAAGCAAGAGGAGTTTATTTGGCTCGTGCTTCTATTTTGGTTCATTGTTCTGGATTGGTCGCATCTGCCTTCTTGTTGGCAGAGTCCTGAGGCAAGGAAAAGGCTGAGGTGGAAAGAGTCTGAGCGAGCTGTGTATGTATACGTGTATGTATACGTGTATGTGTATGTATATCTTTCTGTCTCTCCTCTGTCTTATCAGCCACCAGGATCATTTGTTTTTCTCCCTCTTCTGCACCTCCCAAAGGGCGTTCTTAACTAAACAGTCTAGTCAGACTAAGTTCCCTAGTACCTCACAATAGGGATTATATTTTACCTGATAAAGTCCTGGGCGACAAATTCCTACTTTAGCCAAAGCTTCCAACTCCTAATGTTCCTTTTATATAACTCTGCAGCTAAAGGCATTGGTCCTTGTGATAATTGTACTAAGCCTTTGTTTCTCTTACATATTGGTATGACCTTCTTTACCTTCTTGTTTTATATCTATGGTAGCAAAGAATTCAATACTAGAAAGTTCACTGGGCTGGAAAATGGAAGAAATTAGTCTAAGCTCTTTCTCACCCCATTATTAATTACATGGATAATTTTAAGCAAAGCAGTCAGCTACCAGTTTCCTTATCAATAGCACAACAATCTAGACCAGATATAAAAAACTCTTTGTAATATATATATATACATATATATATATATATACATATATATATATATATATATTTGTTTGTCTTGTTTTTGTTTTTGTTTTTGAAACCATTTCACTATGTAGCCCAGGCTGGACTAGAACTCCCTCTGCATCCTGAGTGCTGAGACTAAAGGTGTGTGCTATCATGCCCAGCTAAATTTCAATCTCTTAATCTCTAGTCAAAATTAATACTTAACAGTTTTTGTAATCTGAATGTAGGTCATAATTAGACATACGACACGGAGACAGGAAAAATAAAGAAGAAAAATAAAGGAAGTTTATAAACTAGTAGGAGCTATCACACAATTAAGTAAGGACATGTTATGATAGAAACCCTGGGGTTGGTTGTGATGGTCTGGATGGGAATGCCCCGTCCATAGACTCCAGGATTTGAATGCCCTGCTCCTAGTTGATGGCGCTGTTAAGAAGGGTTGGGAGACTCAGCCTTTGGCAGAAGTGTGTCAGTGAAAGTGGGCTCTGAGATGCTTTCTCTGCTTTGTGTTTTTGCTCAAGGTGTGAACCAGTTCCTGCAGCAATGCTTCCTGCTCCATGTCATGCATCCCAGCTACGACAGACTCTTAGCCCTCTGGAACCCAAAGCCAAATAAACTCTTTATCCCATGAGTCGCTTTGATCATGGGACCTGGTGCTATTTGAAAGTTATGAATGAGAGAGAGTAGGCAATAGGCAAGTGTGGGCTTGGGAATAGAGAGGAACGGGCAGCCAAGATCCCCATCCTGTTAGAGGAACACTGAGCAGAAGAGAAGGTGGGGCCAGAGGCCAGAGTCCCAGGAGGCAAAGACCAGGTCCCCAGTGAGCCTTCCTTGACGATCAGGCCTTCCAGATCTATCTCAGAGCAACAGGAATTTACTGGAAGGTTTTTTTTTTTTTAATCAATTTCCTTGAACCTGAGATATAGCTCCCCTCTGAAGTATTCTCTTTAATATCTGTTCTGCAGAAGAGCGTGCCTGGGGGTGGGGTGGGGAGGTCAAAGGGCAGTGGCTAATGTAGCACTAGACCGACCTCCAGGGTCATGATCAGGTTGAGGCTGCAGCAATGGCCTTCAGGACTTCCAAGGGAGTTTGGAGCTCTTACCGCCTGTTCTTCCCATTGAGAGGTTTGACCTCACTGATGGAATAGAGTGTGTGTGTGTGTGTGTGTGTAGACAGATTCAGATGGGCAGCTGTGGTGGAGTTAGAGGCAAGCTAAACTCAGGGTGTAACAGGTGTCAATCCACTACATAGACTTCCATTTTTTTAGAAAAAGATTTATCTATTTATTTTATGTATATGAGTACACTGTAGTTGTAAGGATGGTTCTGAGCCTTCATGTGGTTGTTGGGAATTGAATTTAGGACCTCTGCTCACTCCAGTGACCCTGCTCACCCCAGTCAACCCCGGTCCCTCAGTCCCTGCTTGCTCCAGCCCAAAGATGTATTTATTATTATAAATAAGTACACTGTTGCTGCCTTCAGATGCACCAGAAGAGGGCGTCAGATCTCATTACAAGTGATTGTGAGCCACCATGTGGTTGCTGGGATTTGAGCTCAGGACCTTCAGAAGAGCAGCAGTCAGTGCTCTTACCCCCCTGAGCCATCTCACCAGTCCTAGACTTCCATTTTTAAGAGGGAATTTTAAGAAGCAAATACAATTCCTAGGAAGTGTTTTCTATATGTAATTACTATATAACCTACAATGATCCTTGGGAAGGAAACTGATATGGGACTTTGGTTTGCTCAAGGCTCACATCACTATTTTTTTTTAAGATTTATTTATTTTATGTATATGAGTACACACTGTAGTTGTACAGAGGGTTGTGAGCCTTCATGTGATTGTTGGGAATTGAATTTAGGACCTCTGCTTGCTCTGGCCAACCCCACTTGCCACGGCCCAAAGATTTATTTATTATTATAAGTTCACTGTCGCTGTCTTCAAACGCACCAGAAGAGGGCATCAGATCTCATTATGAGTGGTTGTGAGCCACCATGTGGTTGCTGGGATTTGAGCTCAGGACCTTCAGAAGAGCAGCAGTCAGTGCTCTTACCCCCCTGAGCCATCTCTCCAGCCCTCCCATCACTATTGAACAGAAGAGCTAGAGTTTGAACTCTGAGGATCAGTCTCCAAGGTCATCCTCTTCAGACGATTCAGTGCAAAACCACTGCTTGTGCCGTTAGAGGGATGCAACAACCAGAACATTGACAAAAAAAAAAAAAAAAAAAAAAAAAGCAAAACTAAACTAAAACAAAACAAAATAAAAAGCAAACCAAAGCCAAAAACTTATTGCACTCTCCAGGACCTTCAAAAAGACAAACCTGAATCCTAATTTAAGAAGAGAAGGAGGAGGGGGGGGGGGAAGAGGAGGAGGAGGAGGAAGAAAAAGAAAAAGATTTCCAATAACTGAAGATAATCCGTATAGTAAGAGCAGGAAGAAAAATTGTAAACAAAATAACCCTTTCTCAATAAGAATAACTTGAAGATCTTTGATTAAAATGTTATTAAAACCCAAAGTTCTATAAAGACAAATTGCTAGAAACATAAAAAAACAATCCTCAGCTAAATGTGGGGATGGCCAAAATGAAAAAGCCGTTGATCACTGTTGTGCCTTCAGAAGAACTTTCCAGCCGGGCGTGGTGGCGCACGCCTTTAATCCCAGCACTCGGGAGGCAGAGGCAGGCGGATTTCTGAGTTCGAGGCCAGCCTGGTCTACAAAGTGAGTTCCAGGACAGCCAGGGCTATACAGAGAAACCCTGTCTCGAAAAACCAAAAAAAAAAAAAAAAAAAAAAAAAAAAAAAAGAACTTTCCAGAACAGACTGTTTTTTGTTCCTCCTTCCTCTGAAAACATGATGCCCCTCAAAAAGGTTCCTCAGTGAGTCATGTTTGTCAGAAATGTGGACCGCAGAGCTGGCTTCCTTTCAGGGTTCTCCAGTGGTAGCCCAGCTGGGACACACAGAAGTGAGACTTCGCTTGCCCCAGGGCAGCTTTTCTGGGCCACAGGAAACCATTTTACAGTATTTCCTATGCTTTCGTCTGCAGCTGCCTATGGTGTAAGCAGTAAATCTGTTTCTTATAACTTGCCACGTTGATGTGTTCTCTCACCAGACTAAGGTCATTGATAAAAGTGCAGCCAAGGGTGCGGTACTCAGAGGGTTTCTGAGCGCTGTTTGAAGGGGTTACGTAGCTATGATCTTGGTTATCCGTAGCCAGTGGGAGCCCCGCTTTGGATTAGTTATTAGTGAATCTGCTTCATAAAAGTGGTACAAAGAACAGGATGTAATCTGACAGTACCCTGGTACCTGCGTGAAGCAGGAAGGCGGGATTATCGCAGGGTGGAGACATCAGGGACACGAGTCCTGGAGATATTTGATGGGGAAGAAAGAGTGGTAAGTGGACCATAGTTAACACACCCATGACCTCTACAGATTAGTGTCTTCTGGTTACATAGGTGGAGCAACAAGAGTGAAGTGTAGAACAGAGGTACAGTCCTCTTTGTTGGGAATGTACACGGGCCACTCCCTCGCCAGGGTAGAGAGCTCAAGAAGGAGCCATTCAAGTGGAACGTCCCGCATAGACGAAGAAAAAGAGATTCTCAAGTGGTACCTGCGCATTGAGGAGGGAAACAGAGGTACAATGTGAGCCTGCACCGAAAGGGAGGCTTAAGATCTAAGGACAGGAGCCAGGCATGGTGGCACACACCTTTAATCCCAGAATTTGGGAGGGAGGCAGAGGCGGGTGGATTTCTGAGTTCGAGGCCAGCCTGGTCTACAAAGCGAGTCCCAGGACAGCCAGGGCTATACAGAGAAACCCTGTCTCGAGAAATAAAAAAAAAAAAATTAAAAAAAGATCTAAGGACAGATATAAGCCAATACCAGGAAAGAGTACTCGCGCTCTTCTGGGTATCTCAGAGAGTTTAGGAGGAAGGGCAGGATATTTTGCTGTCCTGAAGGGAATGGCGCAGTTAAGGATGGGACCAACATCTCCCAGTTCCCACAGACTGCCCCAGCACTGTGCTTCTGACACAATGAATGAAGAAAAGGAAGCCAACGGTGTCTGGAAGCCTGATGGGCCATAGTGCTTCCGAGGTTTACCAGCCTGGGAGGGGGAGGGGCTGTGGGGGCTGGCTAGGAGGAATTGGGGGGCTGCCGGGGTAGCTAGGGGGGGTGCTTGAGAGGTAGCTTGGAGTCTGGGGAGGCTTTGAGTTATTTCTGGTGCTGTCGACAGTGCTTTTCACCGCTGACTATTAAACATGTCGATCTCTGGCTTCTCTGCCATATTGCTTTACCATCCGTTTGTTTTGTTTTGTTTTCCTAAATGTGTGTATATGTTAGGTTATTTTATTTTTGTGTGTGTACATGGCTTTTTTTTTTGTTTTGTTTTGAGGGTCTTTTTGTTTGTTTGATTGATAGATTTGTATGTATGTGTGTGCATGCCTGGTGCCTGCAGGTGTTAGAAGAAAGTGTCAGATCCCCTAGAGTGTTTCAAGTGGTTGTGAGCCGCCACGTGAGTGCTGGAAACCCAGTTCCTCTGCAAGACCGGCAAATGCTCGACCTCTGAGCCATCTCCCCAGCCCTAAATTTACTTAAGTTTTTATTACTCATGTGTGTGTGTGTGTCTGTGTCTGTGTGTGTGTGTGTGTGTGTGTGTGTGTGTGTGAGGAGTTGTGAGGTGGGAGAGGGAGAGGGAGAGGAGAGAGTCACACATTGCAGTGTGTCTTTCCAGAGTCAGCTCTTTTTCCACGGTGGGTTCCAGGGTTCAGGGCATTGGGCTTTCGAAGCTTGTGCTTTTACGTCCTGAGCCATCTCTCCAGTTTCCTGGTTCTGATCTTTTAAAGAGACTTTTCATTGACTTTTAGGTCTGTATCCCAGTGGGGGTCAGAAATCATTCTTTCCTTCTGCTGTGTGAGTCCTGGGGAACTCAGGTCATTAGGCTTGGTGGCAAGTACCTTCACCTACTGAGCCATATTACTGTCCCCAGAATATTCTTTTATTTTTTTTAAATCAATACTGTTAAAGCCAGGTGGTGGTGGTCCATAATCCCAGCACTTGGGAGGCAGAAGCAGGTGGATTTCTGAGTTCCAGGCCAGCCTGGTCTACAGAGTGAGTTCCAGGACAGCCAGGGCTATACAGAGAAACCCTGTCTCAAAAAACAGAAAAACAAAAACAAAAACAAAATTGTCCATATGGGTTGGGGAGATGGCTCAGCCGTTTAGAGGACCGACCGCTCTTCCAGAGGTCCTGAGTTCAATTCCCAGCAACCACATGGTGGCTCACAACCATCTGTAATGGACGGATAGTTTGCCTTGATTGAACTTGATCTGAAGCCCCTTCAGAGTCTGGGTTGTTTTCTAGTGTTTGTAGTTGGGGACAGGGGTAGGGGTGGGAACTAATGCCCAGGAGTAGTCATTACCCTTCATGTGTAAAATCAGCAGCTCCTGGCTTCTTTTATCAGGTTGATTCGGGGTTTGCAGTCTCTGATACTCTTGACCTTGGGGAGCAGCGTCTGAAAACAGGCGACGAACGCCTCCTTCAGGAGTGTGAAGGCAGTAAGACTGTCCTGATGCTGTCAGGCCCGGCGTTGGATGATGCTCTCCTAATGGAAACCACACTGGGGATAGTTTTATAAGGCCATCAGGAAGACAAGTTAGCTCATTTCCTCCCCTGACTCCCAAACACAGAGCATCCCGAGGGCTCCACTGGGGAAGGGAAGGATGGTGTCGTTTTTTAGCTGAGCTTAATTTCGTTTTGTATTCAGCTACAATAAATAACATAGCACATAAAACTCTGTGTCTTTGGGAGCGAATTTGTCTGAAGAAAGAACAACAAATAATACGGCCATTATCAGTAAGTGGCTCTCGATTATTTATTGGTTTAACCAGCTATTTTTGATGCCTACAGTCTGCAGAAGGTACTACCGTGGATGCTAGTTATCAAGAAAAAAGAAGAATCCACCTCTTGGTGCTGTTTAGGACGTGCAAGCAGACATACCTCCTACCTTGGTCCATTTCTACGGCTCTAATGAATGACTTTATCTTCATGGCCTAAGGCACAGATTGTCTGTTTTACAGTGGCTGAGGCTGCAGTATAGGAAGACTGCATGCCATTCTGGGAAACCCACAGAAACATCCTTTTTCTGGCTCCGAGGGGCTATCCACACGCCTTGCTTCACGGTTCCCCTCCTATAGCATCCATACATGCTGCGATGAACCACACTGCCTTCGCCTTTCCCTCCCTTTCGTCCCTGACATCTCTGGTTCTCACCTCCTCCTCCCGGAGTGGGTCGGGCACTCAGGAGGCAGAGGTAGGCAGATGTGTGAGTTCAAGGCCAGCCTGGTCTACAGAGTGAGTTCCAGGACCACCGGGGCTACCCAGAGAAACTCTGCTCAAAAAAACAAAAAGAAACCAGCAATCACGAGTGGTAGCATGTCCCCATAATTCCAGCATGGGGAAGCCAGGGACAGGAGGACATCCCCCTCCCCCCAGAACTCATGGGGAGCTTCAGGTTCAGTCAGAGACGTAGCTTCAGAAATAGGAAAGTGGTTGAGGAAGACACCCAGTGTCAACCTCTGGACTCCACGTGAATGGACATGTACATGCACACACATGAGTGTTCACAAGCACACACACTCACACAGAGGAAAAAAATCAGAGATGCTGCAAAGAGTTTTTTGGTTGCTCAACAAGCTTCTCCAGCTACTAGTAGAGAAATGTGGATGTGGGAACGCAAGCGAGCTGGAAGTGGAAGAGAGAGAGAGACAGACAGACAGACAGAGACAGAGACAGACAGAGAGACAGAGAGGCAATAGATGGACTGAGGAAGACCATGCTTCATAGTTTAAGGAAAGTTTGTACAAACGTTTAAGTGCAGCTGGGCAGTGGTGGCGCACACCTTTAATCCCAGCAGTTGGGAGGCAGAGGCAGGTGGATTTCTGAGTTCGAGGCCAGCCTGGTCTACAGAGTGAGTGCCAGGACAGCCAGGGCTACACAGAGAAACCGTGTCTCAAAATACAAACAAACAAACATACAAATAAAAAAGTTTAAGTGCATATACATTGAAAATTACTTCATGAGAAAACTGGCACTTAGAAAGTTTGGTCATTTAGGTATCTATAATATTCCAGTCATCCTGGATATAGGCTGTGAGGATGAGCCAGGTAGAGGTCTGGTCCATTGTGTCCGCTTTCAGGAAGCAGAGCGAAGTGAAATCTACCCTTCAGCTCCTTTTGTCCCTCTCAGCCAGTCTGGGACCCTAGCCCGGAGAATGGTACCCAGCACATTTAGGGTGGCTCTTCCTACCCCTGTAAAGCCAGTCTAGAAACCCCCTCACAGATGTGTCCAGAGATTGGCTCAGATGTGAGTCTAGATCTGTCAGGTTGCCAACCAATATTAACCACCATAATAGTCATTTAGGTCTAGTTTACATAGATCTCTTTAGGATTTCTAGTGTCTTATAACTACAGGAAACAGCCATGCTACAGACTTCAGACTGACTCAGTGAGACTGTCTGAGTTCTGAACTAACTTTAGTCATTTGGAAACAGCCTGTTTACAACACTATTACCAATAATTTGGTTACAGAATAGGCTATCCAATGTTTCTATCTAATATAACCAGATAGTTTTGATGCTCTGGTTATTTAAAAATCAATTTATTTTATTCTCTCTCTCTCTCTCTCTCTCTCTCTCTCTCTCTCTCTCTCTCTCTCTCTCTGTGTGTGTGTGTGTGTGTGTGTGTGTGTGTGTTTGTAAGCGCAGGTGTCCAAGGAAGCCAAGGTCAATGGGTGTCTTGGAACTGAAGTTACAAGCAGTTATTTAAAACAAACATTTTGATAGTTTTCTTTGTCCTCTCTTTTTAGCTCCTGACATATTTCAGTAGAAATTGGCAAGATCTGAGAATTCTAACATTGAACACAATTCTTTCTTTGAGAAGAAATAGTTTTAAGTTTCTTGGAACATTTGCAGTGAACATCTGTCACCTTATGAACTGTAGTTTCTTCCTTCTTACGTTCCCCCGTGTCTCTAGAATATTCCTGTTTTCTAAAACTCAGGGGAAAATCTTTGTCGGTAATCTTATTTTTATTGAAGAACACAGCTAACGCAGTCTTGGAAGGATTTGCCCTTACCTTGTAAATTTCATCGAGCTGCTGGTGCCCTCTCGTGGTCACTGCCCACACTTGCAGTTTATTTATTTTTGCTAGTGAGCCGGGAAGATCCTCAGAGATTTGATCCATCCCATAATCAGCTTCCAAACGCTGACACCATTGCATACACTAGCAAGATTTTGCTGAAAGGACACAGATATAGCTGTCTCTTGTGAAACTATGCCGGGGCCTAGCAAACACAGAAGTGGATGCTCACAGTCAGCTATTGGATGGATCACAGGGCCCCCAATGGAGAAGCTAGAGAAAGTATCCAAGGAGCTAAAGGGATCTGCAACCCTATAGGTGGAACAACATTATGAACTAACCAGTAGCCCAGAGCTCTTGACTCTAGCTGCATATTTATCAAAAGATGGCCTAGTCGGCCATCACTGGAAAGAGAGGCCCATTGGACTTGCAAACTTTATATGTACAGGATAACGCCAGGTCCAAAAAGTGGGAGTGGGTAGGTTGGGGAGTGGGGGGTAGGGTAGGGGGGACTTTTGGGATAGCATTGGAAATGTAAATGAGTAAAATACCTAATTAAAAAAAAAGACTAGAAACTGTAGGTTCTGAGCTGCTCCAGAAGGGAAAGATACAGACAGGTGCTTGATTCTGTTTGGACAATGAAAGGATGTGAATTCTGGGTTGACATTGAACACCTCTACTACACCTTGTTCTAATTCTTTACCTGTTGCCTCCTACACGGGGAGAAAAACAGTCTCACATCAACACAAGTTGCTGAGTAGGTGCACAAATAAAGGAAAAACATTGTTTCCTATGGGGAGTTCGTGATCCTCCGCAGCTGCTGCCTCCTGTTGTTAATCACCCTTGCTAGGTGCATCTAATGGGGAATGCTTTGAGAAATTTTTATCTGTCAAAATCCCGTATGCCCAATCGAGTTTCTGAAATCTCATGTCCAATACACATCTTTTATACACTGGTCCTCCACTCATTGTCTTTAAATAGTGCGCACAAATGAAGCACTGCATTGCAGAACTCATAGGTGCAAACATTTGTTAGATGTGGTGTCATAGTTCAGATTTCTATCGCTGCAATGAAACACTGTGACTGAAAACCAAGTTGGGGAGGGAAGGGTTTATTCAACTTACACTTCCAGATCTTAGTACTCCCTTCATGGGAGGAATTCAGGTCAGGAACTCAAGCAGGGCTGGAACTTGGAGGCAGAAGCTGATCCAGAGGCTATGGAGGGGTTCTGCTTACAGGCCTGTTTCCCATGGCTTTCTCAGTCTGCTTTCTTATAGAACCCAGGACTACCAATCCAGAGATGGCCCCACTCACAATAGACTGGGCTCCCACTCATTGATCATTAATTGAGAAAGTGCCTTACAGCTGGATCTCATGGAGGCATTTCCTCAACTGAAGATCCTTCTCTGATGACATTAGCTTTTGCAAAGTTGGCATGCAAAACTATCCTGTGCACCTTTGTATATAGCTATTTTCTCCAAATTAACCCCCCCCCCCCACTGGTCATGGTGGCCCATGCTTTTAATTCCAGCACTCAGGAGGCAGAGGCAGATGGCTCTGTATGAGTTTGAAGTCCGTCTGGTCTACAGAGTTAATTCGGGGCAGCCAGAACCACACAGTGAGAACCTGTTCTGAAAAAAAAGAAAGTAAATTTCCCTTTGGAGGAGGTAGATGGAGGCTCAGGAGATTCACGAAAGTTATGAAGCTTAGGAAATGTACAGGTCAGAGAGTATTCAGAAAGTTCCAAGATTCATGAAGGATTTATAGTAGTGAGTAATTCACAGCGGACAACATCCATACATCCTCACCCCATGCTGGACTGGTCTTTGCAGAGCTCCACCTGCCTGAGCATCACTGCCCTCCTGCCCGTAACCCCTGCATCCGTGCGGCTGTAGGTAACCTCAGGAAAGTCACCGGCTCACCACGCTAGACTTGGTAGAATCATTTCTTTGTTCTGCTATTAGTGCCCTAGATGGGATGAAAAGACATTTTCCTTGGCTTCCTAGAAGTCAGAAGCTCCTTAAAGGAAAAGGACTGGTTTATAGTCAAAGTCCTTGCCTTTCTGGTAACCGCCAACCTTCAGTGTGCCCTCCCCAGCCCCCGGCCAGTTGTAGAAATGGACAGCTGTAGATGTTACGTTTCCTTTGGTTGTGATTTTGTTTGGGTTCCTTTTTCTTTTATTGTATCCCTGTTTTAAAATCCCCTGTACCTCCTAATATTCAATTTTATCTCCCAGATGATTGCATATTAAAGTCTGTTAGCCCTAACTTCTTAAATTTGAAGACTCCACAGAAACAGATCATCTGTAAGTACTATCTCCCTAAGGAATTACAGAAATGTTTTTGAAGTCTCCTTGAGAAAAAGCCTAGTCTAACTAGTTTATTCTAATAAAAATGTATTGTGACACTCGCTGAAAGGACTCAATGCAGGATTAAGAAATGTCTTGGGTAGAGACTGAAGAGGCAAGCATGGGGCCTGCGTGGGTCTGCACCAGGTCCTCTGCATGTATTATGGCTGCTAGCTTGGTGCTTTTGTGGACTCCTAACAGTGGGAGTAGGTGTTTCTCTGACTCTCTCTCTGTCCTGCTGTGGGGGACTCTTCGTCTCCTATTGGGTTGCTGTGTCCAGCATCCAGATAAGGGCTTTTGCCTTGTTTTACTTCTTCTTGTCTTGTTCTGTTTGGTTGTCCTCACTTGGAGGCCTGCTCTTTCCTGAAGAAGAAATGAAGGGGGCGGGGTAGATGTGGGGGAGAGGGGAGGGAGTTGGAGAAGGAGAACGGTGGTATAGATATTATATGAGATAATTAATTTTCAATTTCAAAAAGTACCTTGAGGGCTGGAGAGATGGCTCAGCAGGTAAGAGCACTGACTGCTCTTCCGAAGGTCCTGAAGTTCAAATCCCAACCACCACGTGGTTGCTCACAACCACCCTTAATGAGATCTAATGCCCTCTTCCGGTGCGTCTGAAGTCAGCTACAGTGTATAATAATAAGTAAATCTTTGGGCTGGAGCAAGCAGGGACTGAGCAAGTGGAGTTGACTGGAGCTAGCAGAGGTCCTAAAAAAAAATTCAATTTCCAACAACCATATGAAGGCTCACAACCATCTATACAGCAACAGCGTACTCACATACATTAAATAAATAAATAAATAAATCTTAAAAAAG
Source organism: Mus caroli (assembly GCF_978045245.1). Lineage (NCBI taxonomy): Eukaryota > Metazoa > Chordata > Mammalia > Rodentia > Muridae > Mus > Mus caroli. The sequence goes on along the minus strand of NW_028227264.1, from coordinate 114,992,968 downwards.
AAAAAAGCCTTGAGGGCACAAGATTCTTCTACAGCGGGAAGCAGAACTGAGAAAGCACGGACCACGTGCATATTAATTAAATTCTTCAATGTCTTGTTCTCTCTACTGGCTGGCCTGGAATTTACTATGTAGACCAGGCTGACTTCGAACTCACAGAGATGTGCCTGCCTCTCCCTCCTGAGTGCTGGGGTTAAAGGCATGGACCACCACACCATCACCACCGTCCAGCTACTGTTTCTTCTTGTTGTCTCTAATATTTCTTTGGGGTTTATAGCAGTGGTGAACTGGAAAACATGCGTACTTCCTTGGATAGAAGCAAGGTTTCTTTCTTTCTTTCTTTCTTTCTTTCTTTCTTTCTTTCTTTCTTTCTTTCTTTCTTAGATTTCTTTTTAATTCTTAATTATGGGGAGTTATGTGCTCAGGAGTGCAGGAGCCATGGTAGGCCGGGAAAAGGGATCCGATCCCCTGGAGCTGAAGTTGCAGAAGGCCTTGAACTGCCCACTTGGGTGCTGGGAACGGACCTCGGGTCCTCTGAAAGAGCAGTCTGCCTTCTTAGCCGTGGAGCCATCTCTCCAGCCTGAAAGCAGGGCTTCTTAATCTTGCTACTGACGTTTTGATTTGAGCTGAATTGGCGGCGGGTGGGGTGAGGTGGGGATGGGAGCGGGGAAGTAGGATGAAGTGTGGTGGCAGAGTGTGTCACTATGTAGGAACTCACTATATAGACTACACTGGGCTCCTTGCAGAGATCTACCTGCTTTTGCCTCCTGAGTGCCGGGATGCCTGGCATGCGCCACCATGCCTGACCTCTCTTCTTAAAGCCTTTATACAAAATCCTTGGTGTTAACTTCTAGTTTTCCGTTGACCTCTTTGGGGGGTTAGGTGGGGGTGGGGGGAGGTGCTTCTCCACAGCTCCTTGTCCGTGCTTCTTTCTAACGTCAGTGTATCCTAGGCCCCTCTGAACCCCTCCCACACCATCCCTGTGTGACTTCACCTTTCTTCTTTTTCCATGCTCCTGTGTGTTGTACATGGATCCTAGAATCATCCTGACTTGCTCCTCTACCTCACTCATCGAGGCAAGGCCTCTCAGTCAACTCCAGAGCTTACAGATGTGGCGAGTTTTAATGGCCAGCGGGCTCTGAGGACTCTGGGCTCTATCTTCCTATGCTGGAATCACAGGGAGGCTAGCATCCCCATCGAACAGCTACATAGGATTCTGGGAATCGAAACCCCACTTCTCACACTTGGAAAGCACGTACTTAAACTCCTGAGCCATCTCTCCAGGCCTCTCTCATCTGTTCTTGTAGGCCCCGTTTCTCTCCCCAAACCCTCTGCACTACACATTGTTCCAAGAATATGAATTCGAGTGTTTCTTGTTTTATTTCCATGACAGAGAAAAGGTAAGGCAGAAGAGGCTCACGTATTTGGGCAACACATAGTGTCTGTCATTGGGGCTGGCACTTGCTTACCATGTGCAAACCTTGGTTTGATCCCCCCCCCCAACAAAAAGAACTACATTCTATCCGTAGTGAATGCACTCATGGGACTAATACTAAGACAAGGAAAACCATGTGTGATGGTTTGTATATGCTTGGCTCAGGGAGTGGCACTATTAGGTGTGGCCTTGTCAGAGTAGGTGTCTCACTATAGGTGTGGGCTTTAAGACCCTCATCCTAGCTGTCTGGAAGTCAGTATTCTGCTAGCAGCCTTCAGATGAAGATGTAGAACTCTCAGCTCCTCCTGCATCATGTCTGCCTGGATGCTGCCATGCTCCCACCTTGATGACAATGGACTGAACCTCTGAATCTGTAAGCCAGCCCCGATTAAATATTAGCCTTATATGAGTTGCCTTGGTTGTAGTGTCTGTCCACAGCAGTAAAACCCTAACTAAGACATACATCTCCAATAGTTTCTGTCACTGGAGAAGAACTGATACTAGGAAGGTTGGGATTACGGACTACTTTTAACGTATGTGAGCCCAGCCTTTTAAAATTGGCTCATTCTTTTCTTATCTATATACGAGCCTTGCGTACTAAGACCAAACTTTGTCTCGAGCATGACCATCCAAGAATCCTGACTGTTGAAATTTGAGGGAATGCTAGAGCCGAGGAGTCAGATAGCTATTGTTTTGTTTTGTTTTGCTTTTAGGAAGGAGGGCTGTCAATGGTGTTTTGTACATTTGACACTCCCTGGGCCAAGCATATACAATCCACCACAATGTATATTATTCTTCTGTGACAATTTCTCCATTTGACCTACTATGCTTATCTAGACTTCTCTTCCTCCTCTCCTCTCTCCCTCCTTCTTTCCTTCTCTCTGTCTCCTTAGTTCTTCTCTGTGTGGGAAGAGCATTGTTGGGTGCAGTGGAGCTGCATGCATTTCTGCATTATTGCCCTGGTCTACTCTCTCCAGCTAGGAATCTATTCCCAGTTATCTGCTCAGGGAGAAACCCTCGAATTTTCACAGCATTTCCTATTTATGGGGGAGCTAGAGTTTCAGTTTCACTTCTCTTCTTCTTCTTCTTCTTCTTCTTCTTCTTCTTCTTCTTCTTCTTCTTCTTCTTCTTCATTTATTTTATGTATGCTGTCTTCAGACACACCAGAAGAGGGCATCAGATCCCTTTACAGATGGTTGTGAGCCACCATGTGGTTGCTGAGAATTGAACTCAGGACCTCTGGAAGAGCAGTCAGTGCTCTTAACCGCTGAGCCATCTCTCCAGCTCAGAGTTTTACTTCTTTATAGCGTTCCTTGCCATGTTTAAGTAGACCAGTCATTGCCAACACCAAGAGCAACTTAAAGTCCATACAGCATGCGGTTGCAGAATTGTCTTGAGTTCCTTTCATTGCTTGGACTAATGGGGGTTGTTACTTATTTTCTCCAATATAAATTCTATATTGGTGTTGAGGCTCCATAATCAATTTTAAACTTGGTAGCTTGGAGCAATATCCATTAATTCTCCCACCCAAAGCAGTATGTTGGCAGGGCTGCGCTTCTGGTGCAAGGTCTAGGGCTCCCTGTGTTCGCCGGCTTTTGGTGGCTGTCAGAACTTTTGAGTTGTGATGATATTGTCTCTGGGGTCGCCTTACCTTTATTTCTGGGTGTGCAGAATCTGCCTCTCTTGGGGCTGGAGAGATGGCTCAGTGGTTAAGAGCACTGACTGCTCTTCCAGAGGTCTTGAGTTCAATTCCCAGCAACCACATGGTGGCTCACAACCATCTGTAGTCAGATCTGGTGCCCTCTTCTACCATGCAGGCAGAATGCTGTATACATAATAAGTAAATAAATCTTAAAACAAAATAGAAAACTCCAAAGCAAAACAAAAGAATCTACCTCTCTTATATTTGTAATTGTTTTAGGCCTACCCCAAACACCAGATAATTTCCCTATCTCAATGCCTTTCATTTAATTTTATCTAAAAAGGCATTCATAGGCCCTAGGAACTAAGGTCTATGATCTTTGGGGTCAGTACCAAGCAACAACAATTTACATCCATATTTGCCAACCTGAATTCAAAAATGATCTATTTAATGAAGTCTGTAAAAATGTATATGCACTCCTTAAATATATATTGCACTGCTGTAAGCTAAATGGGAGCACCTATCTTTTTTTGTTTTGTTTTGTATTTTGGAGACAGGGTTTCTCTGGATAGCCCTGGCTGTCCTGGAACTCACTTTGTAGACCAGGCTGGCCTCGAACTCAGAAATCCGCCTGCCTCTGCCTCCCGAGTGCTGGGATTAAAGGCGTGTGCCACCAAGCCTGGCTGGGAGCAACTATCTTGACATTCAATGTTATTTCATTTTACAATAGTGTTTAAATGATTTTGATTAGGTGAGTGCAAAGTGCTACATATAAGGTTGTTCTTTTTGTTTTTGTTGTTTTGTTTGTTTTGTTTTTGAGACAGGGTTTCTCTGTGTGGTCATGACTGTCCTGGAACTCACTCTGTAGATCAGGCTGGTCTCGAACTCAGAGATCCACCTGCGTCTGCCTCTGCCTCCCGAATGCTGGGATTGAAGGAATGTGCCTCCACTACCTGACTTACATATAAGGTTTAAAGAAGTCCACACTGCTAAGGAACCTGTGGGATACTTGTCATTTGAATGGCTATCTAAAGGAGGAGGGAGGAGAATGCTTAAGGAGAGAAGGGATTAACTACAGTCTATATAACCTTACTCTCAAGAACAAGTAAACATAGGCTGAGAAATACAGATTTCAATCCATTATGAGGAATAATTTTTAAAAAGATGTATTTATTTTATGTATATGAGTACACTGTAGTTGTGAGCCTTCATATGGTTGTTGGGAATTGAATTTAGAACCTCTGCTCACTCTGGTTGGCCCTGCTTGTTTATTATTATAAATAAGACACTGTAGCTGTCTTCAGACGCACCAGAAGAGGGCATCAGATCTCATTATGGGTGGTTGTGAGCCACCATGTGGTTGCTGAGATTTGAACTCAGCAGTTGGTGCTCTTACCCACTGAGCCATCTCGCCAGCCCCTATGAGGAAAAATTTAGAATAAGTCTCTTTCCAAAAGAAGGTGCTTTCTAGTTCTAGAAATGATTGTGTAAAGTCCTCGTGGTAGGTATAGAGAGGAGTGTCTTCATTCGGGTTTCAATTGCGGCACTGAAACACCATGAACAAAAAGCAAGTTGGGGAGAAAGGATTTATTTGACTTACATTCTCACATCACTGTTCATCATTGAAGGAAGTCAGGACAGGAACTTAAACAGGGCAGGAACCTGGGGTCAGGAGCTGATGCAGAGGCCATGGACAGGTGCTGCTTACTTGCTTGCTCCCCATGTCTTGCTCAGCCTGCTTTCTTATAGAACCCAGGACCACCAGCCCAGGGATGGCCCCACCCACAACGGGCTGGGCCCACCCCCTTGACCACTAATTGAGAAGATACCTTACAGCCGGATCTTATGGTGGCATTTTCTCATTTGAGGTTCGTTCCCTCCTTTCAGATAACTCTAGTTTGTGTGTCAAATTGATGAAGACTAGTCAGCATAAGGAGTAAGTAGATAATATAATCTCATTTATAAAAATAATTGACAAGATAATCTTATAAATGATTGATTCTAGAGAGACATAAGTAATTTTAGCCTTGTCCAATTTTCTAATTATAATTTTGTAAAAGGACCCGATAACATTCTGTACCAGGTTAAAGACTGTTTTTTAATTGATTCCTTGCAAGTTGCATCACAAATTCTTTTCCTAGTTGCATTATTATTGTAAATATTATCATTATTATTATTACTGAAATGGTGTCTTGCTATGTAGCTCCAATTAGCTTAGAGCTCACAATTCAAAAGAGGCTGGCCTTGAACTTAAAGGTAATGTCTCTGATTTCTTGTCTGACTTCTTGTCACACATCAATGTCGGATGCTCCTTTCTACTTCACGGCTCTCCTTTTTGCCGAAGATACTCCTAACAAAAGGCAGCTTTCTCCAGGAAGCTCTTCTAGGACTCTAACTCAGCTAGCTTCCCATGTATCTTTGTAAAACATTCTGAATTGCTTCTCCTTAAAAGCATTCAGTGTGTAAATTGCGCATGCGTTGTTTCCTTGGTTAAAAAATGTAAGCTCTCTGAGGACAGAGACATTGTATCTAATGCGACACAGAGAATGGCAAGCATTGGCTACATTCACGCCTTCGTTGAATGAACGCATGGGCTGACTTTATTTAAGTTGAAGTGTAAAATTAGTCTGATGAGACGAAAGTTTATTTTAAGTGACACCAAATTACAAAATTTCAGCAATACCAGGTTGCTTTCTTGGAAAGTGTATTTCATGAAATAAAATGGAAACACAGGAAGAAAAAATAAGCAATCGTCCAATAAACCAGACCCATCAAAGTGGACTCAGCATAGACAGAAATCCTGGGGAACCAGGACGTGATGACTGATGGAACCGCATTCATTCTTAGCCTGGGCTTTTAGGGCTGGAAACGGAGGGAGGTTAAGTCTTCTGCAATCCTTGCCCTTAAACCTACAACCGAATCGGAATTCCACCGAGTGTGGCAAGCAGCGATAAAGAAGGCACACCATTGTTAGGAAATATCTCGGTGAGGAAGTGAGTAGGAGGGATGGAAGGATGTGGGAAGGACTGGGTGGTCAGGGAAGCCTTTCCGGTTTAAGCTGAGACCTGGACGATGACTCGAAGACCTGGCGGTGTGGACGAACTGTAAAGTTCAAGAGCCCGGATTTGTGCGCCCAGAGAAAGAGACTCAAGGGCACCTTGGCCGGACTTGGCGTGTGATGACCCCTGGTGTGATGGCTATCCGCTTTGGGACCATTCCTCGGGCCGGGCGACCATGTCCTGTATCCTATTCCATCAGAGTGGGGTCTGATCGCAAAGATCAGCTTCTTCCCACCGCAGGATTCCCGGGACGCTGAGCCGGTTCGTGCGGACGCGGAAACAGGCCCAGGCTCGCCCGCCGCCGACTCCGCCCACCGCGGTCACGTGACGCGGGGTGTGACGTAGGAGGAAGGAGACGCCATTAGAGGGAGGAGAGGCAGCTCTCCCCTAGCCTCGGGTCCCTGACGTGGTGGCCGGGGCCCTTCATTCTGGGACTTTCTCTCGGCCCTCGCAGGCCTCGCCCGCGGGAGGACGCGGCGAGCACCGGGCTCGGCGGGGCGTGAAAGAGCCGGGCCCGGGAGGAGCGGGCGCCCCGGCGGCGGCGGCGGTGCGGGGTTCGGCGCGGCGCTGGGCTCGGGCGGCGGGGTAGCGACGGCGGGATGGCTGCGGCCGGCGGCGGGGCGGCGGCGGCGGCGGGCCGAGCCTACTCCTTCAAGGTGGTGCTGCTCGGGGAAGGCTGCGTGGGGAAGACGTCGCTGGTGCTGCGCTACTGCGAGAACAAGTTCAACGACAAGCACATCACCACCCTGCAGGTGCAGACCCCGGGGAGCCGGGCTGGGGACCCGCGCCCGCTCCTCTGCCTCTGGCCTGTCAACCCCCCTTCCCTGCCTTCCCATTGCCTTTTGCAATCGCTTTGGGGACCCGCGCGCCCCAGCACACGGTAGATGTCAAGACCCACAGTGGGGAGGGAGAGGACCCGGAAAAGTCCCCAGTTGCCGGTGGAGGCTGCGCAGGTCGGGGAGTCCCCCGGTCTGCGGGCTGGTTTTCCCCTCTGATGGGCTTCGGCTGGGGACACCAGGTGTTTTCACTCTGTGGTCTCCGAGACCATCAGCCCTTCTTCTTTCTTCGCCAAGTAGGAACTCGGATGCGGATTAGAATTTGCGAACGAGGTGGTTTGTAACTTCCAGAGCGTACTGATGACTAAGTGTTTATGCAAGTTCCATTTTGTCCTGCTTTCAAAGTAAATGGAGTGGTAAAACACCCGTCGTTGGAGGGTTTTCTTGTTTTTGTTTTAAACGACTGCTTGCTGCTTGTCGGTTACCCCGTTTCTTTGCAGCCTTCTTGTGTCCGGACGTGTGGCTTCCTTATTCTTTGAGGTTTGATCTTATCCGCGTTGAAACATCGTGTTGCGCAGTGGCCAGCAATCGGTCTTCAAACTAAAAAAAAAAAAAAAAAAAAAATCTAGGCACTGCTGCTACATGTTTTCTTTACTGTCAGGCCATAAAACGCTGGCTTTCTTCTACAGTTTCATTGGAAGTGTGGAAGTGTTACAATGTAATTGAAAGTGAAACCAGGCCATTGAAGGATCTGCGATCACCCTGGTCTCCTTAAAAAAAAAAAATCAGTTTGCATGTGTTCGAAGGAATTTATCTATTAACATGTCTTGATCAGACTGTCCAGAGGCTAAAAACGCTAGTGGTCTTGAGTTTGGGCGTCTGGATCCATATCCTACCCCTACTTATTTCCATAGCCCCGTGATCTTTGGTAAATTGCTTAACCGTGTATCCCTGGGTTTCTACTGCTACTGTACTCGTAATGATTATATCTAGTGCACAGAGTTGTCAAGGTAAATAAGGAAACGCACTTAGCACCTGAAGTGGGGGATAAACACCTATTACCCCTCAGACTTGACAATAGATCTTAACACAGAAGGTACTGGAATGCATAAGCTAATGGGTGTGACATTTGATGTGGGTGCTATTATTTAACGACTGAGTGTAGAGTGTGCGAGGATGCTCCAGTTCTGATCCCGTTCTTATTTTTACGCCTGTTTTCAATCCCCTATAAAGCCTAACACCGAAAGAAATGTCAGGTGATAATGCCCAAGTAAATGGTACGGCGGAGCCGGCGCTCAGGCCTGGCTAGATTTGAGCCGGTATGGTTCACCGCCTCTGGAGATTAATAAACAACCCATTTCACACTTCTCTTTGTTCTACACTGGAAGAGAAAAGAAAAAGGTCTTGCAGTTGAAAGCTTAACTGGAAAATTAATTTAGCTCTTCAGCCTAAAAAAGGCCCTGTGGAGTCCAGCGGTGACGGCACCTGTCTGTCCTTAGCCCCAGGACTCGGGAGGCAGAGCAAGCAGATTTCTTGAGTTGGAGGCCAACTTGCTCTGCAGAATAAGTTCCAGACCAGCTAGTGCTACCCAGTGAGACCCTGTCTCAAAAGAACACACAAAACAATCGTGCTTACATTATATATTTTCTAAGATGCCCTCAGTGCTAAAAGTGATGAATGATTTTCAGGTCTGTGGCAAGAAGCCGGTCTGACCAACACTGGGAAGGTGGGCTATGGTGGATCTCAGTACCTGTAACATCACAGCTGAAATTTTTATGTGACTCATTGTAGACAGTGTAAGGATTCCATTACAGAAGCCAAGGTTTTGTGTTTTAACTAACACAAGGAAACTGTACTGTGATTCCTTCCTTGGAGGGTAGCAGTTCCCCACCTCATTCTCACCCCCCCGCCCCCCCCCCCCCAAGAAGTTTGTATCATCTGTAAGGAGATTCTGCATCAGAAGTGGGAGAGAAAATCCTTCACAAACTACTTATTCTTTTAAAGTGTTTTGTGTTTCAAGCACTTAACAGTTCTGCGTTTAAAGTATTCTTTAGAGTACTTTGTTTTCAAAACACTTTTCCAAAGTGTTTGTGAAACTTTAAAAGAACGATGCAGGACAGGAACCATAGTTAGTTAGTGGCTCACTGTTCTCAGTCATGTGTTGATGCACATCCCCCACCTGACCCCTTTTAAACATCTTGGAGGTCACAGACTGGGACTATAGCTGAGTGGCAGAGAGCCTGCTTACCCTGCCAAAGGCGCTGGGTTCACTTGGAGGTGAAATGAGCTGATATCACTGAAAACAGGAGACTTAACTCTGCCTGGAGGAGTTCCATGGCCCCCTATGTCTAGTGTCAAACAAGTTTTTCTCTTTGTAGAGCCAGAATCTGTTTTAGTCTCAGTTCTGCCCTCTGGAACTTTGGTCTCATATGACATTCCTTGAGATGGCTCTCATGACCTCCTGAGTCTTTGTCTTAGGTAAACAGCTCTGCCTCTTTAATTGGCTCTCTAGTGGCATTCACCATCGTCTGTACTCCTCCGGTGTCAGGGCACTCAACAGCCATCCTTCCATCTTTTCCTTTCTTTGTTTCCGTTGTTGCCTGAGACTCCTGATCCTCCTGCCTCAGTCTCCAGAGTGGCTGGGATTACAGGTGCCTGCCCTCCTGCTGCTGCTGCTGTCCTCCTTTGTTAGAGTGGATGCTTTGAGCTGTAGAAATGAGGGTGACTCCAGGTGGGCTTGGACTGAGCAGAGAGGTGCAGGTAGTCACTTCCCCTTCTTTTGACATTGAAGTTGTAAAGATGCTGTGAGTTTCTGGGGGAAGTTGTGGCATTCGATACTACAGGGTTTGTTTTCAACGAAGCATTAATTTATCTTAGATCTTCAAGAAACGCATATCTCCTTAAGTTCTCAATTCTTTGACTTTATAATAAAGCATTTTTTTCTCAACATGCTTGACCTGTTAAAGTTGGCTTTGATCTGTACCAGTGTTTAAAGCTTGTCAATTTTATTTTATTTTACTATTTTTTTTTAAGGATGAAAAGGTTTTAGTTCATATTTTGGTGGTACAGTCATGGCAGGGGACATGGTGACAGGAACTTGAAGAAGTAGCTGGTCACCTCGAATCTGCAGCCAGGAAGCTAACAAAATGAATTGTTACTATCCCTTTACGTCTTGATTTGGCACCCCCCTGCCCCCCAAACATTGGGCCCAATTAGGCCAGTGTTCTGTGCTGGGTTCTGCAAAGAAGAAAGATATGGAACCTCCTGTCTAGCTGCTTTTTAAATGTCTGTACTTGATTGGTTTAGAAGTCCTTCAGTGTTCTCTTCAGTTCACAAAGACTTTGAAAAGCTATGGGGGGAAGGGGCGGCGGGGAGCAAGCTCCAGTATGCTCTGGTGATGCATGGCCAGAGATTAGGTTTTCTTTGGCAGTGCAGTGTTTTAGAATGGAATTATATCAACATACATGATCCCTTCCTCCTCTTGAGTGGAAAACAGTTGCTAATGTAGTTTTTCCTTTTTGGGCTGCTACACAGAGTAGACACAAATCCTTTAGTGAAACTTGGCCAGTTATTCCAACTTGATGCTCTCCTACCTCGGTGCACAGGCCTTGCCCATAAGGACTGTCACGGGATGCTTTGTCAGATGTAGATAACAGAATACACTTGTGTGTGAGCAGCGCCCAGTTGTATCAGGAAGTCGTGTGATAACAGTGGAAAGAAGCAATAGGACTCTGAAGCTAGACTGAGTTATGCAATGGTGGTGGTTGTAAAGTGGCCCGCCAATAATATGGGAGTGCTCTCTTCATAGCTCCTAACACAGATTACACTGCAGGCAGCCATGAAGCTCTCCATGCACGGTGTCTTAAATGCTGGTTCTGGGGATTGAACCAGGGCTGTACTAAGTAAGTTATAGCCTCATCTCTGAGACATGTTTGTTTAATAGATGTCGAATGCTGCATGCTGTTTAATGAGTATCACAGTACTTGATATATGTTTCTTTAATGGTAACTCAGTCAGAAAAGTGAATGGATACCTAGACAGTGAGTTGACTTGGCTTGTGTTGAGACGTTGTCTTCGAGTGGTCACTACATTTATAGGGTCTGGGAAGGGGGCGTCAGTGGAGGATGAGACCCTGCGCTTGGATCCTAACTAACACTTTCATGGCACATGCCTGTCATCCCAGAGCTGGGGAGACAGACACTAGAGGACTTGGGGTTGCTGGACAGTCAGGCCAGCTGGATTCGTAGTCTCCAGGCTCAGTGAGAGACCAAGGTAAGGGGGAGGGGAGCAAAGGAGAGCTCTGGTGTTCAGTCCCAGCACCCATCAGGTGTCTCACACCTGCCTGTAACCCAGCTCCAAGGAATCTATACTCTTTTCTGGCCTCATGGGCACCGTTACCATCATAGCTGATTACACATCTGGGTCTCAGCATTCCAGAGGCTGAGGCAGGAAGATTGTGAGTTCTAAGCCAGCCTGGGCATTAAATGAGAATCAATATCTGTCTCCCTGTGTGTGTGTTTCTCTGTATCTGTCTTTCTGTCTTTCTGTCTGTCTGCCTCGCCCCCCCCCCCCCCCCCCCAGGTTAGGACTATAGCTCCGTTGGTGTAAACCACTTGCTTTGTACACTCAAGTTCTTGCTTTCATCCCTACATAAACCAGGCATGCTATCACATGCTTGCAAATCCCAGCACTGGGAAGGGTGGAGATGAGAAATTCAAGGCCATCCTCAACTACACAAGAAGATTGAGGCCAAGCCAGACTAGAGACTGTTTCTCAACTTGATTGTAAAGAAATATATGTTTTACATTTTAAAATTATTTTCATTCTAAAATTTTGACTGGGATTGACATACGTGGGATTCAAGGAGTTGCTTGCTTGTGCTGTTTTTAATCGTGGTATGAGCCATGCTTCAGTGTCTTAGTGTTGCTGTTTGGTTACTTAGCATTGTAGAGTAATTGTGTACATTCTCTGGAGCACTTGAATTCATGGAGTCTCCAAGCTTTCCTGTGTGTGTGTGTGTGTGTGTGTGTGTGTGTGTGTGTATATGTCTGTCTGTGTCTGTGTGTGTGTCTGTCTGTATGTGTCTGTGTTTAAATGATTTGAGTCTTCAGTGAAGTTGGCATAGACTTTGGGTAAAAGAAAATTATCTTTTTTTTTCCCTATGGACTATATTAAGATAATGCCATTGACTCTGAGGAATTAAATTTAGGAATTTAAAAGGTGTGTGTGTGCCTGTGTGTGCCTGCCTGCCTGTGCCCTTCTGGAGAGTACAACTTTCTGGAATCAGTTTTCTCATTCCACAGTGTGGATTCTGGGAGTCAGACTCGGGTCATCAGACTTGGCAGCAAACACCTTTACCTCCTCAGCCGTCTTAGCAGCTCAAGAACTGTTCTTATTTTGTACCTACTGTGTGTTAAACATTGTACTAACTGGGGATATAAAGCTGAGAAGGTACTGTACTGGCAGACAGCTTTCTCTTCTTTTGACAGGACTCTGTCATTTCCACGGTACACACCCGTTGCCGTGGCAATTACTTCTGCCTTGTGTGTGTCTTTGTGTCTGCACTCCTGGGTAACTCTTTTCCTTTTTTAGTTGTAACCTATGTGTCCTCACTGAAGGAACTTGGATTGTGCACCTTAAGTGACATCTATCACTAATCTCTAAAAAGGAGCAGTGCTTATATTTATAATCAGAGCCATATCTTCCCTTTTGGGTTGTTACTGTGGAATTCCACCTGTCTACCCGGGCAAGTCTGGAGTAGGTGCCTGGCTTTTGACTAGCAAAGCAGTGCTTAGGTTGGCTTTTCAGAGACTGATCCTGACAGTTTAGCCACTGAGACAACCAGCATCCCACAGACAGAAATGGTGTGCTACTCTTGTTAGGCCAAGGCTGTGTCTTTGTGGTCCCTTCACCTCTGCAGTAAGCTCTGCATCTGGGCTCTGCAGCTTCATGCTTTGAATCACAGTCTCTTCTCTAGGAAGCTTGTTCTTCTGGTTTCTGCGAGTGTTTCCAATGTGTGAATTTATTTTTGACTAGCTCTGACTGCCACATGGCTAGGTTTTAGCCAATCCACTATAGTATCTACAGAACAGTTGTAATATTCGAAGTTACTACCTCTTTACTATTTTACCAGCTACACGGAGGCCATAGGAGATGGCATTCATTAACTTATTTGTTGGTGAGATGGCATTTCACCTCATAGCCTATACCGGCCTGGAACTCAGGCTTGTCCTGGTTCTGCCTCTGAGTGCTGGGATTATTAAAGGTGTGCCACCAAGCCCGGGCTGGTGTTTGTGTGTTTTGTTTTTAATAAATAAGTTGGGGGCCACAGAGAAGGCTCTGCAGTGAGGAACAGTGCTGTTGTCACAGGACTGTGAGCAACTCCCGGCTGATGGCTCACAACCGCCTATAACTCGTTCTAGGGGCCTCCTACTCCTGTGGAGTCCGTCCGTCTGTGCAGGCAAAACACTCATAAAAGAAATGACTGCTTTCTGCCTTGTGGTCAGACAATCCTAGCACATAAGGGCTTCACATCTGTCCTCCTTTGCTTTCTCTGCTTCTTAGGCACTACTGGCTTTCAGATTTTCTTCTGTTTTGAACCAGCTCCTGCTGTGTAATGAAAGTTGGCCTCAAATTTGCAGTCCTGCTTCAGTTTTAGTGCCAGGATTCTAGGTATGTACCGTGGCATCCCACAGAAGTGACTTAGTTCCTACTTTGCTGTTAACGTCCGCTCCGCACTCTCCTTTTGCTATATGTGATTTGTCCTGGGTGTCTGAGCCCTAACGGGTCCCAGAATCTATTACCTATCTATCCTATCAATCTATCTTTCCTTCCTTCCTTTTTAAGAAAGACAATCAAGGATGTAAAAATACTGAAGAACCCAGGTCTCTTTTCTGGTCATTTTTATTCTCTTACTACAGAAAAGTAATTATATAATTTACTTGCTTGAATTCTATCCTATCTTAAGATTGGGAGTGAGATAGTTTACACTAAGGTCTACAACAGTATTAGGAATAACAAAATAGTGTGATTAGTTCTGTGTTCAGTTCATAGTCAGCAAATAGAAACAGGATCATATTTCTTAATTCAGTACCATGCTTTCAGAAAGAAGCCTGTTCATGCTTATTGGAAAGACCTCTAGAAGTCAGTAGACAGTAAAGAACGAACGAACAGCGACTGACAGGTTGTGGAAAGATTTGCATTGGCATTTTATTTGTCCCTGTGACTTCCCGCCTACAGTTGATGTTTTTTTCCTTCATCCACTAGGTTTTGGGTAGGATGTGGGGTGATAGGCGCCAGGTAAAAGTAACAACCCGAGCTAATGAGATCGCTCATTTTTTGTTGTTTGTTGAGTCATGGTTTCTCTGTGAAGCTCTGACTGTCCTTGAACTCCCTCTATAGACTAGACTGGCCTTAAACTCAGAGATCCACCTACCTCTGCCTTCCAAGTGCTGAGATTAAAGCTGTGTGCCACCACCACCCATCTAGAGATCTCTAATTTTTAATACCCCTAAAGTTTGGAAGACGAAATACTTGGGATTTCATAGAATATGGAGGGAGAGGGTGGGAAATATGTCATTACTTTGATCTTTGCTGTGTTGTTCCTACCGTGAGATTAGGGAGGTGACTTGGTGTCCAGGAACACTTACTGTCCAAATGGAGAATTGCCAGCTTAAGAAACGTCTGCTTTCTTGGCTAGACAGCTCTGTGCAATGGGAAAGGCGTTCCGGAGTCAGACAGGGTTCTGCCCACCGCACCCACCCTAATTAGCTGACCTGAGTCACTGTAGTTCTGTAAATCTCAAATTTATAACTATAAAATAAGGCTCATTATCTACCTCACAAGGTTGATGCAAGTATTAAAGGAGAACTGGAAAGCACAGAGCTTGACAGTCTGTAACCCCACCCCCAGGCCTAGAACCTTCCAAATTACTACTGTTGAGTCCTCCACCTCTCCATTCTAGCAGATGGTACTGGTGGTTTATTGAGGAGTTACCAGCGATGTATAATTCCCTGCAAATGTTGAAATTGTTTTCAGCATAAGCATGGTTCTTTTTTTTAAAAAAAGACTTATTTATAGGAGTCCACTGTAGCTGTCTTCAGATACACAACAGAAGAGGGCATCAGATCCCATCACACATGGTTGTGAGACACCATGTGGTTGCTTGGAATTGAGTTCAGGACCTCTGGAGGAGCAGTCAGTGCTCTTAACCGCTGAGCCATCTCTCCAGCCCATAAGCATGGTTCTTAAGTCTGTGATTGTCTCCCCTTAGCTTTGCTACCATATAACAAACAGAATTAAGAAATACACTGACCAGATCGGTATTTTATAACCGCAAAGGGTAATTTAATAATCTGGCCAAATTAAGTGCATAGTTTTGTAGAGCTGATTTAAACAGACAAATATCAGGACTTTGACTATGTGCTACTATTCGGATGTACATTAAACCTATAATTGTATTTTAAAAACAGTGTTTGCTCTTAAAAATACTTTCAACATATTGAAAATGTAAGAGTGTGGTTGAAGTGAAGATAACTTATGTTACAGAGAGAAGCTTGCCACACGTGGGGGCTGACTGAAAGGGAAAACAGATCACTTGGGTACATGCCTTAGAAGTGCGTCTCTTGTTTGAATTAAGATAGTTTAGTCCATGGGTCAGTGAGGTGACCCAGCAGCTCAGAGCACTCCTATACAAGCCCTGCAACCTGAATTTGACCTCAAGAACCTAAGTAAAGGGCAGACGCTTTTGAATGAGGACCTTGTAAAGGTGCTGCCTGCCCCCACACACTTCATGTATATGCAAGTAAAAATTAATTTAAAAAAAACCTAAAGTTTTGCTTATAATGAAATTTTTAGGAGCACATTTCTTCTATAAACTCTGTTTTACCTCTTCCAGTGTCCATAGGCATATTTATAGAGGTGTTTATCTATAGTAACGCCGTTTGTTAAGAGCATCCTCCAACCCTAACTAGATGTTAGCCTAAGGAGGTACTGAAGTCTCATAGCCGTAAATTGTTCTTAGACGTCTGGACCATAGATCCTGCTTTGCGACTTGTTGTATGACCTTGGGCAAGACTCTCTTCTTGAGTCTCGATCTCCATGCCTAAGATATTTGGGTGATAATTATTTCTTACTCACAGAGTGTTCTGAGAATTAAATAATATTTGGAAAGCTATTAAACATTGCCTATTTTATTTTAGTCTAAAAAGACTGAATAATAATAATAGTAAATGGAATCTAGCATGTAGAAATTCTTATGTCCTGAAAAGATACGTTATAGTACAAGACAGTCTAGTTCACCTGTTGCAAGTTAGGTTTCCAGAAAGTATAGAATAGAGAAATTCGGTATAGAATGTGTGCATCATATAGGGAGGCATGGGGAAGATACACAGTACAGTCAGGGCAATGTCAGCTTGTAAAGAGAGACCAAGGACTGACTATCATAGAAGGCAAGGCTATCATAGAACCCCATAGAAAATAGGAAGACCAGGCTTGCGAGGCTAGTGTTTTGGGGAGGGATATTGGCTGGCAGCGAGGAAGATAATTCTGAAACTCTAAACCTTAGAGAAAGCTAGGCAGTGTGGTATGAGCCTGTAGTCACGGCCTCTGAGGACACTAAGGCAGGGGCAGCAGGCAATCACGGAGAGCAATGCCAACCTGTGCCGTACAGCGAGACCCTATCCTTAAACCCAATCTATGTTTCACTCAGCCACCTGTAGTAGTGTACGTGTCCCTGGGAGGCAGCCCCTTCATAGGATCTTAAAACAAATTACATGTGGGTCTTGGGGATTGACCTCAGGCTGACAGACTCTATGGTGAGCATTTTTATTTGCTGAGCTGTCTCTGAGCCGCAACCCAGGATCTTTTGATTTAGCCTTAGCTTCTTTGTGTGGTTCCCCTGTGGGCAGCCTCCTGTGCTGCAGGCTTCAGCGCTTTGTTTCTGGGTAGGAGAAACTCCACCTACTCCTAAGGGAGGGATTGTTCATCACCTTCCTCCTAACCAGACAAGCCTTGAACTTCCTTCTCAGCAGTCCCTTCGCGTGTCCTTGGCAGACACTGTTCGCTGTTCTCAGTCTCCAAGCAGCTATAAGCTCCCTTGAAAGACTGGGGCCTGGCCTTTCATTTCTGTGACAGAGTTACGCGTTAAACAGTTGGACTATCTACGCACAGAACCATTTTCAGCAATGTGGGTATCTTACGGATTGTCTCGATACTCATTTTAATCAGAAGTAAGGAAGATCCTATTAAATTAAATGCTCTAGGAAGAAACTCATCGCATATATGGAAAGGGAAAGGCATAAGGAAAAGCTGGGCCCATTTTCCAATGTGTTTCTATGGGTATTTTATTAGTTTTTAAGTGTGTGTGTGTGTGCACACATGCCTGGGCACATGTCTTAAATTTCAGCATTTGGGAGGCAGAGGCAGGAGGATCCCTATGAGTTAAATGCTAACCTGGTCCACATGATGAGTTCTAGGTGAGATAGGCTACACAGTGAGACCCTGTCTCAAATTCTTTTCTCTTTAGAATGCATGTTGTGTATGTTTGTGTTGCACACTATATGTGTGGGAGTTAGAGGACAAATTTGGATGTTATCCTTGACTTCTCCCTCACTGTGAGATGGTCTCTTTGTTGGTACTTACTGTGTAGGTCAGGCTAGCTAGCCAGAGAGGCCAGAATTTTCCTGTTTCTGGATCCCGTCTTACCTTAGGTGTGGTGTGCTTTGATTGTAGCCCCACGTGCTTCTGCTTGTGCATATGTGTAAGTGGGTTCTGGGATCAAGAATTCAGGTCATCATGCCATGTCCTCCCTCATTTACCACCGAGCCGTCTCCCAGGGTTTTACGGTTCCCTCGACCACCAAGCTCAGCCCTCAGCACTTCTTACATTCCCTTAGAGTTTCCATAACTTGTGTTCATAGAACAGGATAGGTCTTTCTTAGAGTGTGAGTAATACTTTGTCTTTAGTGAAAATAATAGTTGGCCATAAAATAAAAAGTTGGTGATTGTCTTTTCTTTCAGACAGTCTAAGTTTGGCATGGAGATCTTCACTCATTCATGTATGGTCAGGGGAAGGACGTGATTTTATTATTTTATAGGAAACATTGTTTAACACATGCTTATTTCCTTTTTTTTTTTTTTTTTTTAGGCATCTTTCCTAACAAAGAAGTTAAATATTGGTGGGAAAAGAGTAAACCTTGCCATATGGGTAAGTGTTCAGAAATCTGTCTGTCTGTCTGTCTGTTTTGAGACAGGGTCTCACTGTGTAGCTTTGGCTGTCCTGAACTCATTCTGTAAACCAGGCTGATCTGAAACTCAGAGATCTAATCTGCCTCCTCCCAGCTCGTGCTGGGATTAAAGGCGTGACTAACTCACTTGAGGAAGAGGGATTTGGATTTCATTTTTTTTTTTAAGTAAATAAATTATCTACCCAAAACCATTTCCTTAATTAAAAAGTTCCTAAAATCTAATTGAGAAATCTATTTGGGGGAGCTGGAGAGATGACTCAGGGGTTAAGAGCACTGACTGCTCTTCCGGAGGTCCTGAGTTCAATTCCCAGCAACTACATGGTGACTCACAACCATCTGTAATGGGATCTGCTGCCCTCTTCTGATGTAGCTAAAGACAGCGACAGTGTATTCATATGTATAAAATAAATAAATAAATCTTTAAAAAAGAAAGATGAAAGAGAACTCTATTTGGAGCACAATTTTATATCTGATATTGATGTTATAATTTTTTCAGTTGCAGAAGGAAGGGTCAGGGTTGATGGGCTGTCTGGCTTGTGCTTGCTTTCCTCCAAGCAGCTGGGGTAACTAGTGGAGATCAAGAAGTGTTAGCAGGTTGTCCTGATGCACTCCTCTTCTGCATTCCTAAGATCCTCAGTGTAGGGCCGAGAGTGTTGTAAGCACTGAGCACCTGAACTGGCCTGCTAGTGTGTGTAGGAGACCACCAAGGAGCAGGGGTGGGAGAGGGGGGGAGGAGGATCATCATGTGTAACGGTAAAGCATCAGGCGAAGCTGCTTCTCTCCCTTGCTGTGTCTTTTTGTACTGTCTTTGGGTTCTCTGTTTAGCAGCCATGTCCTTTCCCCTTTGACCTACTAAGGAAGCATTTGCTCTTTCTTAGGACACAGCAGGTCAGGAGAGATTCCACGCACTGGGCCCAATCTACTACCGAGATTCGAACGGAGCTATTTTAGTTTATGATGTAACGGATGAAGATTCCTTCCAGAAGGTACCCTCTTCATTCCTGTAGTGACTTAACTGGAAGGGCCGGGCTCACTGGTTGGTTGGTTGGTTGGTTGGTTGGTTGATCTCTTATTTATGTGTCTGCATTTGCCAGTGACGAGTTTCTAAACAGGAAGCCATACAGATTGAGCATACATGGTGACCATTATTTATCAAATTAATTAGTTCATATCAGAGTAATAATGGTTTGTTATGGCTTTCTCAAATACTAGAAAAAGGAATAAAATTGAAGTTAAGCTTCAGAAAAATGTAGAGACTTTGATTTTTATCTTTAAATTAAAATTACTTAATTTGATTCCATACATTCTGAGCTCCTAAAGCTTGGTCTGTGTCTGCATGGGAGGGCTGCCTCCTCCTCAAGGGGCCAAGGAAGAGCAGTCTGAAGCCTGACTCCCAGCCCAAGGAAGCACCCTGGAGGAGGAGCGAACTTTAGAAAAGTAGTGTTGAGTTTTTAAATTCTTTCCTAATTTTTTAAATTCCCTCTTCAGATTTATACTGTAAATGTAGAATGTTTCTCCTCAAGGCAGGGTCTCACTATCTAGGCCTGGCTGACCTGGAACTTGCTATGTAGACCAGGCTGGGCTGTCACAGAGAGCCCCTGCCTCTGCCTCCCAAGAACTGGGGTTAAAGGAGCAAGCCCTTCGCCAAATATAGGATTTTTAAGCTTATTTGGAACCAAAAATAAGTCACCTGTGAACTTTCCCCACAGTCACAATGAGTTCCTGTGTGACCTTCCTTGGGTCAGTAGTGGGTTGGCTTGTGTGAGGGAATAGGTAATTTGCAAGTCAGAGCTTCTCTTGTCCTGAGTTACAAGGTAATGCATATTGAAATGACTTCTAATTTAGTTTTGTTTCTGTTTTCGATTTACCTCTTCTTCCCCCACACCTGTCTATTTAATGATGAAAATGCAAATATATAGTTTCCTTGTTAGATTACTAATGATGCAGGAAAACAGCCCAGGTAATTAAAATGCAGCAAGTGCTCGCTGATCTAAGGTTTGCTTGCTCTTTAGATATTTTGAGGCTGCTGTTTGATGCTGCCTGTTACCATTTCTGGGGTTTTTGCGTCAAGTACAGGGGCTTAAGCATTTCACTGACTGAGAGCAAGATGAAAATGTGGCCAGTTAGTGATACTGAGCAGAACCTCTAAGGCAGGCTGCCTAAGCACAGTAACTTACGACTTCTCATGGTTCTGTGGCTTGGCCAGCAGGTCCTCTGCTCTCTGTCATGGCGTCAGAGTCGCTCGGAGCTGTACTGAAGGGGGAATTGGATGGAGGCTGGAATGCCCAACTAGCCTGCTTCTTGTTCACAGGCCCTTTGTCCATATGCACTTGCTGGTTTCACGCTGTAGCCTAAACTTTCTGTAGGACCGTTAGATTCCTATAAAATTAGAATCCACAGGCCTATTAACCTTGAATCTGGAGCAGGCATAGTGTTCCCTCTGTCACATTGATCCTCATATTGATCACATATTCTCGATCAAATGAGTTACAGCACCAGCCAAGATTTCACCTGGTAAAGGAAGGGAATGAAGGTCCAGCTTTACCTCATCCCGAAATCCACGAGGACAGAGATGAGGATATCCATGGAGAGTGGTCTGGTCCGTGACATTAACGTGTTTTAAGACATGAATTGGCAGATGGCTATGTTATCTGTGTGAGAGAAACGCTGTGGTGATGACGATGCACGTTTCCACTCTCTCATATACGTCTCATGCGATAGCAACCTGTGCTTTATTATAGGGTGATAATAATCATCTCTGCTTTTATATTTATAAAGACAGCTCCTCTACATTTTTT
This sequence comes from Mus caroli, assembly GCF_978045245.1. Classification (NCBI taxonomy): domain Eukaryota; kingdom Metazoa; phylum Chordata; class Mammalia; order Rodentia; family Muridae; genus Mus; species Mus caroli. The sequence goes on along the minus strand of NW_028227264.1, from coordinate 114,972,016 downwards.
AGAGAATAGCCACATGTCATAGGTACAGATGCATAGTAAATGTTTACCACACAGTAGTGGGATTTTTCCGACTTACAGATGTGTATTTTTTAAAGGTGGGTATATATGTTTTGTGAGATGTGATTGCATATAGATTAAATTTTACTATTAAGAATTGAAAGCAGATGTCCTGGTTTGTTCTTTGTCATGCTGTCTGATTATGATTTCATCATTATAGTATTTAAGGTTAGTATTGTTGATTCTAGCTTATGTCCAGCTGGTCCACAGCTGAACTGCTTCCTTTGTGTGTGTGTGTGTGTGTGTGTGTGTGTGTGTGTGTGTGTGTGTGTGTATACTGTAGTTCTCATTGCTACTGTAGTTGTCCTCTACCTGAGGTTCTCACCAGGGGATGACAGAAATCTGTAGACATCTTTAGCTGATATCATGAGAGAATGATGTTGGTGGAGGCCAGGGATTCCACAGGTATCAAAGGGCTGTACCAGACACCGTGGCAGTAGTGCCAAAGGAAACCTTTTGTCAGACACTAAGGAATGAAGTCTTATCTTGTCATGCACACTTTTTGTTCCCCCTTCTAAAGGCCATAATATAGAAGTCTAAAGGCTATAACATAGGAATCAATTAAGGCTTGATCAAAAACACTGTGGTCATACCCTCCTAAGTCCAAAGTGACTCTGCTAAAAATGTCTTAATACCAGGTACTGGACTTCACAATGTTTGTTCTGGCAAATAGCTTTGCTTGAATGTATGAAAAAATGTATAAAACTTTGTAATTAGAGTTGTGTTTTTACATAAACACGGGGTTAGGTGTTGTGGAACTAATCCCCCTAAGATTTGTTTTCATGTTTGCTCTGTTGTGTACACAGGTAAAAAACTGGGTCAAAGAATTACGGAAAATGTTGGGAAATGAAATCTGTTTGTGTATAGTTGGTAAGTATTAGTACTGGTTTATTTTTAATGTCCTTTGTTTCTGTGATTATATTTTGGGATCTTTCTAAGTGACTTGTATGTAAGGGTTTAATCCCCAGAACCACCGTTTGACAAAACAAACAATTATAACTGCAGCATCAAACTGTACAAGATATAAAAATATGTATAAAAGTCCACTACTATTTCAGCAGGAACCATAGACCAGAAAATAAGAAAATTAATGTAAGAGTGTGCTAGTGTAAGCAAAAGGAAAAGGAGAAAAATGTAATGTCAGGAAGGAGAAAAGAGCAAGAGGTTAGGAATGGTAGGAACCATGAAAAGTTCCAGTAATGAAAAAGTGTGAAACAACTTTAAGTTACTGGACGAAGGGAGTGCAACTGAGCCCATCATTGGGCACGTGGGCTGGCTCAGCAGCCCCAAGTCCTCACCGCTGAAGTGCAACCCTGGGGACCCGCCTAAGTGCTGAGAGAGCCGACTCTGCAGAGCTGTCCTCCGGCCTCCACACGTGTGCTGCAGCACGCTCCTTCCCTTGCACACAAGCATCATGCATGTGTGATAGTCATTTGTTATCTAGGTAAAAGCATTAGTTCTTCTATAAGACAAAACCCAACACCAAAATCAAACCTCCAGTAGGATGAAGCTAGAAGTACAGCTGTAGATGTGTGTGTTGGAGCAGAGAGGGTTGGGCAATATTGCCAATAATGATAATGTATGAACCAAAACAGAAGTCATGTGTAGAGGGGAATAAACAGAAAAAGCTTTTAGAAATATGATAGTAGAAAATACTGCTTGTGATGTAATAAGAGAGGAGCTGGAGAGATGGCTCAGTGTTGAGAGCACTTGACCACTGTTGCAGATGTTGCAGGCTTGGTTCCCAGCACCCACGTCAGGAGCTCACACCACCTGTCACTCCAGTTCAGAGGATCCAGCCTCTGACCCCCATGGGTACCTGCCATCTCCATACACCGTACATTGTGCACATAAACTAATGCAGGCATACATATATACACATTATTAATTTTTTTCCAAAGATGTAATAAAAAGGAAAAATAGATATGAAAGGTCAAAAAAAAAAAAAAAAAAGTGTTGGACCAGCATCTGGTCCTTCTGCTCTCTACACTGCCTTCAGGGCTCTCTGGCCACCAGGCTGCTGCAGATTAGGTTGAGCCTCCGTGTCCTGTGGTTGTTCTCATTATTAAGTTCTCCGGGTAGCTCATCTGCAGACAGGTTCTCTCAAAACGGTGCCTAGCTCTTGCCCTCCGAGTCATGCGCTCTGATAGGTGGGGTCCTCTCCATGCTGTCCACCTCTCCAGAGGAGTCACTGTCTGGCCAAAATCCCAGCTGTTGTGAGGTAGTGAGGGCTGTCGGCTCATCATGAGGTGCAATGCTAGACTCCCAGGGGGCTGGAGTCCTAGGGATCATTGTCCTAAATGCAGTGTCCCAGCTCAGGGTTTGCATAGTTAACAGTCGTGTCACCTCATTGCTTTTATATAGAGGTAGTTAATAAAAGCTCCATCTCCTTTTTAGAAGCATTGGTTGGCCACATTTTCCCAAGTTCTAATATAGTGTACGTACGTATGTACGTATATATTGTGTATATAATACATGTGCATGTGTGTATGTGTGAGAGAGAGACGGAGAAACAAGAGATGATCATTATGAGCTTTGCCTAGCCTGGAACTCCCAGAGATCCTCCTGCCTCTGCCTTCCAGGCTCTGGGATTAAAGGCATGTGCCACCATATCTGGCTTGATTTATTTTTATTATTTTTAGTTATATGTGTGTGAAGGGGCATGTATATGTGAGCGTGCGTTCCCATGAAAGTCTGAGGCCCTTTCTTCTTGGAGCTGGAGTTACAGTTAGCTGTGAGCTGACCAACTCGGGTCAAGAACTGAATTCTTGTCCTCTGGAAGAACACAGTATGCTCTCCCAACCACTGAGCCCAGCCCCGCAGTGAAGTTTTGTGGGAGACCTGCCACCAGGTGGCTTCTTGTATTTATAGAGTAAGACAGCTTGCTCGCTCTCTGATTACCGTCCAGTGTACTGACTATAACATGTATTGGATTGAATTTTTATTGACAGACTGTAATGTAGACCATGAAATTACTGTGATTCTTGTAGCGTTGTGGCTCTGTTCAGAGCATAGTGTCTCTGCTGACGTGGTCGGTGCACACTGACCACAATGACTTTAGTGTCCCCTGCTCACACTCATCCTTTCGCATTTGTTGCAGCTCAGAGTTAAGTACTCAGATTATCCGAGGTCTTCAGTACAGACCACTGCACTTGGGCTTCTCAGTGATAAATGTTTCATTTCTCACTGGGTGCTGTGTTTATTCCTTTATAAAGTTTATTTTATTCTACCTGAGAGGTAAAAGGGAAGAAAGGAGACTATTTGTTTCAAGTGTGTTTCCTTACGTTGCTTCTCCCCCATTCTTCTCTGTTTGTGGTTTCAGTGACCTTCACCCTCTATCCAGCCAGTTCAGCTTCTGTCCACTGCTCTAAAATAACACCCTTTTTGTTTTTGTATTGTTTTCTTTTTCAGTATCTAAATTTTGGTTCTACTTGGTTGTTTTGTTTGTTTGATTTTTTTCAACAAACTCTTGGCCTAGATGCATTGTTTAAGGAAAGTAAACATACCTTCAGCATTGTAAACCCCTGCGGCATGTGTGTATCACCTTGTACATGTGGCATGTGTGTATCACCTTGGAAAACAGCGCTCAAATTGTTTCATCAACAGTATACTTAAAGCCTCTCCATGGTGGAGGAGGAGAACTGAAAAATGCACACATTAAATTTTTTAACTTAAACTAGTTTATGTTATCAAATAAAAGAGTTTCATTTTAGAACCCAAGATGGAAGCATACTATAGTTTAGTAAACCAATAATTACACTTAATTATTGATTGGCTTTAAGTTGATTGGGAAATAAAGAATTAAAAAAAAAAAACATGTATATATACTTTAATTAAAAAAAAAAAAAAAAAACGACTATTCTTTCTCATGAATCTTAGCCCCTGCTGTGCCTTATGGTCTCTGAGGAAGAGCGATTGTTTGCCTCTGTCAGGCTGAAAGTTCAGGTCGTAGCCACACTGACCCATGTGTAGGAGGAAGTGGGACTGTGAACGGCTCTCATCTTTGTGATGAGACATTTGGAAGGCTGATGGGAATTACTGTTATTTTTTTCAAATAATTAGTCACAATTATATATTTAGGATTGTCTGATTTTATTAAAAATAAATCAATATTAAGAATAGTGTTTCCTTTTTTACACATTAGGTAATAAAATAGACTTGGAAAAGGAGAGACACGTCTCTATTCAAGAAGCAGAATCGTAAGTGTCCCCCCCCCCCCCGATGGCGGTGCTCCCCAGTGGGTGCTCCCCGATGGCGGTGCTCCCCAGTGGGTGCCCCCCCATGGCGGTGCTCCCCAGTGGGTGCCCCCCGATGGCGATGCTCCCCAGTGGGTGCCCCCCCGTGGTGGTGCTCCCCAGTGGGTGCCCCCCCATGGCGGTGCTCCCCAGTGGGTGCCCCCCGATGGCGATGCTCCCCAGTGGGTGCCCCCCCGTGGTGGTGCTCCCCAGTGGGTGCTCCCCCATGGCAGTGCTCCCCAGTGGGTGCCCCCCCATGGCGGTGCTCCCCAGTGGGTGCCCCCCCGATGGCGGTGCTTCCCAGTGGGTGCTCCCCGATGGCGGTGCTCCCCCGTGGCGGTGCTCCCCAGTGGGTGCCCCCCCGATGGCGGTGCTCCCCAGTGGGTGCCCCCCGTGGCGGTGCTCCCCAGTGGGTGCTCCCTTACTGTGCCCTTGGATGCTTCACTTTCACAAACCCTCAGGGAGGGCTGAGCACTTGTTCTCAGGAAGCATGTTTGTCCTTCAGAGTGGGGGCAGCTGGCAAGAGTAAGGTATTTCTCCTGATTTCACTAAAAATGAGGACTATGTGGAGGAGTTATCAAGGGATTTCAAAGACTTGTAAGGTATTTTGCATTCCAAATAAGTGTATAAAAATTTTAATCATGTTTTTTTTTCCTAAATTTGATTCAATATATAGAGAAATTAAATAGCTAAATAACCTTAGTGAAACTAAAATTGGGTAAGTTAGTAAGTCAATAAAGGTGAATTTAGTCACTAAAATTGCTATTGTAGAAAGCCTTATGTCAATGACTCTCTGTTTTCTTTTCTTTGTTAAGGTATGCGGAGTCTGTGGGAGCAAAGCATTATCACACGTCCGCTAAACAAAACAAAGGCATTGAGGAACTCTTTCTTGACCTTTGTAAAAGTACGTATATGCATGTCAGTACATTTAAAAATGGCTTTTAAAACTGTTACTAATGTTTCTAGCCAGGAATAGTGGTGCACACCTTTATCCCAGCAGTCAGAGGGCCGAGGTCGGAGCAGCTCTGAGTCTGAGGTTAGCTTGGTCTACAGAGTGAGATCCAGACCTGCCTCAAAGAAAAAAGTGTTGTTCATTTTTCTAAAGTGAAAGTTTGCCGATTTCTGTTAATGAAAGCAGGAGAAAAATTTAAGAAGTGTCTGTACTGTCACTACTTGGTGACACCCTTCAATTCATGTTTTAAAATCTTGGGACTTTTGTCTTTTTTAAGCAATAACTTATGGTTTGGAAGTCACTTGTTTGATGTGTGCTAGTGTATTTAAAATGTCTGTGTGACTATTTTAAAAAGCAAGGAAAACTTGTGTATTAAAGTGCATTCAAGGGCTGAGGGGATCGCACAGTTGGTAAGGTGCTTACTTTGTTAGTACATGTGCGGACATGACACCCACACACGGTGGCAAGAGTTTAGAAGCCCCTCCCTCATCCCCCAAGCCGGGGAGTTGGATCCCTGGGGCTAGCCTCTAACCTAATTCAATAGGCAAGATCTCAGTCCTAGTGAGAGAGAAACCCTTTTCAAAGAATAAGGTGGGTGCCTCCGGCCTACACACACACTTTTTAGATGAAAAAGAAGAGCACACATTTGAGGGCCATAACAGTTGGTTCCAGTGGGTGGATCTTACTGCATCTTGGTTGACAGATGAGTGAAGAAGAGGTGGTGAGGACAGTCAGTGCATGACCGCACGGAAGGCTCCTTACTAAGTCTTTGCAGACGTCGGGGTGGCGATGTGCCTTGAAAAGCATGGCTTTCTCAGATGCACATTAAAGCACTCCATGAATAAAATGATTCACAATTATTGTAGAGACACGGGAGTAAAATGAGGGGTTGGCTTGATTAGGCTCTTTTCCTCTACTTTTACATGTTTGAAGTTCTCATGCCAAAAGGTTTCCTAGGAGAAAGAAAAGCAAATTTCTTAATAAGTATGGCCTTATTAAGAAGTCCATTTCTCTTGTTGTCAATACAGTGCCTATATTTAGGAGACTGCTAGTCTGTGGAGTAATACTGAGTGGTTGTCAAACTGTAGCTGGTACACTTACGGACCTCATTCCCTTGGAAATTTGACGAAACTAGTTTTGCACTCTAGGAAAAAAAACTATGTGTACACCAACTTTGGGATAAATTTTACTTTTAAGACTCCAAAGTTACGCATAATTCCTTCAGGAAAATGAGGTCTTGCATTAATCAGCATTAGCATTACTTGATATTATTAGAAGCGCAGCTTTTTGGGCCGGTCCCAATCCTATTGAATCAGAAGGTCTGATCAGGAGGTCTGAATCTGCCCTCTGAATCAGGAGGGCAGGTGCTGCTCTGTAGAAATCATCCATGTGATGCTAGTGTGCCAGGCTGAGAACCAGGGCTGTGTCCAGCCACACGAGGATCTGCTGAGGCACACGAGGATGTGGGTGTGTTATGTCCTGAAGGTCGAATTTCCCCAAGTACTCACGTGTCAGGCTTCCAGTTCTCAGACATACGAAGACTGTAGATCAGAGTTTCTAACCAGTGTGATGAGTACCATGCCTTAAGAATATTTACAGTATTCTCCATCTATTCATTTAAAAGTCCTGTAACATACAAGTGCTAATATAAACCCGTTTCATACATACTAAAACACACCCAGAAACGGAAACTCTAAAAGGCTTAATAAATACAGAGAAGCAGACTCTATAATGGTTCCTCGTTCATCTCACTGTGGCGTCTGGCACATCCAGCTTGAGCGCTGTTCTCCATGAGCTACAGCCTGGATACAGATTGTAGAACTCTTAGGTTTGAAAGACCCCCTCTCTCCTTCCTTCATCTTGTTGACCGTCTGTTGCTTCCTCCCAGTCAGTCTTGAATTTTCACTCGTTTCTCATAAAGGAGGTGCTTCACAGGTCAGGAAGATTTGTCAGGTTGGTTTTGTTTCATTGGTTGGTTGGGGGTTTTGGGGTTGGTTGTTGGTTGGTTGGTTCAGGGTTTTTGGTTTTGTTATTGTTGTTTGTTTTTTGTTTTGAGACAGTTTCTCTGTATAACAACAGCTCTGGCTCTCCTGTAACTCACTCTGTAGACCAGGCTGGCCTGGTAGTCTGGAACTCAGAGATCTCCTTGCCTCTGCCTCCTGTGTGCAGGGATCAAAGGCTACACTACCACCTGGCAGGGTTTTTGTTTTTATTTTTTATATATATTTATTTATTAATGGATTTGTAACTTTTGTCTTCTGTAAGAAATCTGTAAGAAAGACACACAGAGAAAAATCTTCAAGCCAAAATCACAAAATTCTCTCTCCATCTTCCTCTGTTCCACTTGTGTGAGATAGAATTTCACTCAACCCAGGTTAGCCTTGAACTCTATAAGTAGCAGAGGCTGTCTCTGAACTCGATCCTACTGTCTCCACCTCCAAGTAATAGGATTGCAGGCATCTGCTACAGGCATCAGCTGCTTATTGTCACGGTTCATGGGGGCTTGATGTGCTATTTCATTTTGTTTGGTTTTCACTGTGGAACTCTGGCTGTCCCGGGACTCACAGAAATCCTCCTGCCTTTGCCTCCTGGGTGCTTGGAACACAGTACCCAATTCATGCAATTATGCTCTATACCATACACATGGATATTTCTCTCTTTTTTTTAACCTTTTTTTTTTTTAAGGTTTATTTTTGTGTGTATCTGTGTATGTATGTGCATAGGAAGCCAAAGGAGGCCAATGGATGGGCTCTCCTATCATTCTTTACCCTATCTACCCATTTCTTCAGATTCAGAGTCTCTGAATCTGATACCAGCAAGCCTGAGCCATCCTCCTGTCTCCATCCTCTTTGAAGCCAAGGGGGCTCTGTTGGGGTATCACCTTTTCACGTGGGGTCCAAACTCCAGTCCTGCACTGTGACTGATGAACTGTTTCTCCACCTCTGAAGTTCTTTTCACTCTGATTTCAGAGACCATTGGCTTTATACACATATTACCTTAATTACACATGCTTGCGTGTGCGTCTGTATGGGGATGTGCGCATGAGTGTATGTGGTGGAGGACGCCAGGGCAGTCATTAGCTTCCAGATGTGGGTGCTGGTTCTGCTGTAGGAGCAACATACACTATTAACCACTGAGCCACCTCTCCAGCTCCGCAAATACCATTTTTTTCTATTTACTTATTTATCTATTTATTTACTTACATGAGTACACTGTAGCTGTCTTCAGACACACCAGAAGAAGACATCAGATTTCATTGAAGATGGTTGTGAGCCACTTTGTGATTCCCAGGAATTGAACTCAGGACCTCTGAAAGAGCAGTCGGTGCTCTTAACCACTGAACCATCTCTCTAACCCCCATTTTCTTAAATAAGTCTTGTGCCCTAAATTTAATCTCCTTGCACTAGGAATAAGTTGAACTTTACCTACTTCCGACAGTTTTGGAAAATCTGGATTATACTTAGTGTGCACTGTTTATTCAAACATAAGCAAGTGTCCTCCTCTATTACTTTCTTTGTGGCTATTAAAGCACTGCGTGTTATACTTTGTAAATTCTAGTTTTTAAGTTGTTTTCTTGAGTTGCCATAGCATTCAGTGTGTGCCCTTGAGAGACTGTTGATGGGAAGTCGCTTCTCTCAGCCGACTTGAATTGCAGAGCGAGAGAGAAAGCCCCCAGGATGTGGTGTGCTCACCTTTGCTTTCTGTTTCAGGAATGATAGAGACGGCCCAGGTGGATGAGAGGGCAAAAGGCAATGGCTCCAGTCAAGCCGGGGCTGCCAGGCGAGGCGTGCAGATCATCGACGACGAGCCTCAAGCTCAGAGCGGCAGCGGAGGGTGCTGTTCTTCTGGCTAACGGCTCAGCCTGTGACACTCAAAACATAAGAGAACTGTGGATCATTGCCCTCAACATGAAGACTGCCATATTCCAAGTCACATCATTTTACCAATGGAGTTATAGAATTAACAGTATTTTCAATTACGTTTATAACACTGCAGAGACCTTAAGTGCTAAACTTAGTGGAGTTTGTGACCAGAGAATTGGCATTTTCTACAAATGTTAACAAAGCAATTACCAATGGCCTTTTTACATATTTTTTCTTTAATGAGGAATAATATGCATGTAGAAAAGACCTACTTAAAGGCTTCATTTATATTCTTTTAAATCAGATCTTTATTTAATAACTTATATATGATGTTGGAATGGTATACATTTTTGCAGTCCTTTGTATTTTGTGGTAGTTTGAATTGTATCACTTCTAAACAGCATACTGTTTTTGTTTTTGTTTTTTGATTAGCAGATACGTGAAGTTCTATTTTTGCAGGGTTTGCACAGGCCCCTAACTGTCTACTACTTTGATATAATCTATAAACATCCTGTATGCTGAGCTGGTAAAATACATTGTAAATTACGTATTAAATATTTTATCTGCTTTTACAAGCGCAAGGTGCAAAAATATATACAATTGTCATCTTGATGACTGTAAGGTGAATTAACCGTTGGTGATAACACCTAAGCTTTTGACTCTGTTATAGCGCTCACCACCTCTTCCCTTGTCTTAACGTGGAAGTGCGAGCTTACATGTTCACAGACTTACCTGACTCGCGTACTTACCTGCTGCTGTCACCTTCCCCTTCCCTTTTCTGTTTCTGTTTCTTTTTCTTTTTTCCTTTCTTTTTCTTTCTTTTTTTTTGCCTCTGTGTCCCAGTGATCCAAAAGCAGCGTTTGCCTTTTTATTGTTATTAAACAAGTTTCCTTCTGCCAGTGTTGTTTTAGAATGGTTACCTTATAAGAATTTGAGTGCCGCTTGCCAAGCTTCGTTTCTGCAATGACTCAAGTTTTCTGTAGGCCTTTCCAGGAGATGGGCTCCCTGGCCGGAGAAGAGGGCTCCCGTAGTAGCCACTGGCCAAGGCGTCTTTATGCAGAGCATGAGTGGTGATGTACGTTCCCAAGGCAGCATTTCTGGGTCCCTTGTGGGTTACTGCTTGTCAGAAATGAATATACAAAGTTGTATATCACTTTATAAGAGTTTTCCTGAGTTTCAATAGGAAGAAGCATTTTGTAATGTTGTTACAGCAGACACTGGGAAGATTCTATTATAAAATCATACTCTTGTTTATTTTGTAATTAGTCCCACCTTAGTTTTTTTTTTTTTTTTTTTCTTTAGCATTGGACTGAAATTTGTTCATGTAGAAAAGAATCAGGCACTGCTCACAGAAAAAAACAGATTGTGGAAATTAACATAAATTGTTCTTGTTCTAATATATCTATATTTCCCATTTCTGTCATGCTTGGAAAACTAGTAAATGTTGTGTGTAAGATGAGATGGGATGTTCCCTGGATTTCCTTCTTCTAGGAAGTAGAAAATAAACGCAGTTAGCAAGCATCCCTGAAGGTACGAGGAGGTGATGGCCACCGATCGAGTGCTCCCAGAGCACTCGCTTAAACCTTCCCAAATAGGCTGAAAGGTCAACAGCTTCCACCTTACTATCTAAATAACAGGAACTGAACTTAGCCTTGTCTTCTCTGAGCCCTCCCTTTAGATTTACTTGTCTACTTATTGGCCTTGCCAAATTCAAACTGCTGACCTCTGTGCTGTGTGCCTCAAAATGGTCAGAGTGGAAAGAGTCAGGAGAGTGAGCTGCCGTTGTGGCCCGTTATGAGACGACTGCTCTGTACCAGCCTGGGTTTCTTGGGAAGTTGGTGTCCATCCATGCCAAGGCTTAAGGGGCAGCAGAAAGTGTGAGTCACTGGAAAATGTATTCCTACCTTCTGGCCTTTTCAGGAGTAAAGACTGCTGCCAATCCTACTGTTGTAGATAGGAAATAGACTCTTCTCATCACAATGGAGTCCTGTTTCTAAACTAGAGATGAAAGGAAAACAAGTTACACTTGACTGTTGAAGAGCTAGACTGGAGTTTTTCATGTTCAGTTGTATCAGATTCACATAGGATCCTCTGCTGTGTGGTCGCAGGTAATCATTGCTGGGGTAGAAACCGTCCTCTATGTTGTCCTGTTCTGGCTCTGTCTCTGTCTCACTGTCTCTGTCTCTCTGTCTCTGTCTCTCTCTCTGTGATCCATGCTGATTCAATAACAAAAATAAGCAGTCAGGTGCACCTGCTGTGCTATGAAGCATGGAAGATTTTAAGGCAAAGGAGGTGAAAGGAAACTGGCCAGGACCAGTCCTCTGCGGGCACCTAGAAGGGAAGACAAAGCCAAGGCAGACTGAGGGACAGGGTTTTCCTGGTTCTGTCTTCCTTCTGTTACATCTCTGTGTTCCTCACAGCCATGCTCTGAAGAAAAGGCACAAGACACACTGCGGGGACTCTCCACATGTGCATAGACCTGTCCCATCACGTAAAGCTGGTTTAAGACACTCATTACCATCGTCGTTATGTTAAATATGCAGTCACTGTTCCTGTAATCAGGTGCTGCTGCTTGGTTCGCTCTGATGATGGAAGAAGGATGCTTTTAAAAATGTATTCTGCAACAGTTTGGGGGGTAAACTGATCTGAAAAGAAACGAGTATCACGTTATACGAAATACATGCCTGTTGTGTTTGTAGTGTCTCCTAAGAATACCCTAAAATTATGATTGTTACTGTATTGTTATCTTTTTTTTTTTTTTTACATATTAGCTCTAAATTATTGCTTTTTTTGGTTCAATTTTCTTTTCTTTTTTTGGTGTTAGAGAACAATAGTGTTTCTTCCCTCTCTCTCTCTCTCTCCCCCTTCCTCCCTATCTCTCCCTTCCTCTCCATCTTTCTCTCTCTCTCTCCCCCTCTTCCTTGACCCTCCCTCTCTCCCTCCCTCCCTCTTTCCCTCCTCTCTCTACTTTAGTTTCCAATAATAAAAGATAACGCTAAGGAAATAATGCTATACCCCAACAATGTTTATATTCACGTTGACATTACAATTATTGAAGTTTCTAGATAAGGCAAGATATACATTATGTGCCAAATAATTAGAGCATTTTCAAAAAGTAGATGTGATACTGTTTCTTTTAGTGTATAGTTTATCATTTTCTGTTTTATAAACGCTGTCAGGCTTCTACACCATGAGTCTTCAATATTTATTTGTAGATGATGTGGGTAGCATTTGCAAAGGTAAATTATATTATTACTTGACATAGTTTGGTTTGTTCCTTTTCTTTTGACTTCTTTGTGACCATTTTGAATCTAGAGATTGTCCCAGAAAGGCTGTCGGTAGTAGTGAGCAATAGAAAGCTGGCAGAGAGACTCACAAAGGATCTAGAGATTGCCTGAGCAGATCTTCACATACTTTGCTAAGTTACAACCTGCGTTGCCGGTTTCCATAATTAAAGCGTTCATTCACTGAGTTGCACATACTTGGTTTCAGCATAATCTTCAATGTTGCTATTGTTCATCAACACCTGTAACAGAGTAACATGTTTGGTGTTAACGACCACACAGGCTACATTTATGTCTTGGATTTGATGGCCTTTCTCTTCTGAAGAAAGCCAGTTAATTACAATTTTGAGCATAATTTTTCTGGTTGCATTTCAGCATTATAATATTCAAGAAACAAAAACAAAAACAAAAAAAACCTCGCCCTAAACTTTGTGTGTAGCTGAGTATGATCTTGAATCCCTCTGGCTCTTCCTGCCTGGAGCTCTTGAATGTTGTGCACCACACACTCAGTCTGTGTGACACTAAGGAGTCCAACCTGGAGTTCTGTGCATGCTAGGCCAACACTTCAGCTGCGCATCCCTGATCCCCAAACTATGAATTCTTTCCAGAGTCCCTGGTTCAAGCAGATATGCTTGTCTTCTAAACAGATACTTTTGTGTCTGATAGACCCTGAACATTGATGTGTGTAGCCAGGATGTGTGTAACATCTTCGTGGAAGAGCCATGTGACCCACCTCTACAGCTGTCTCAGTATTTGTGCATTGGCTTGCTTGCTTTGTGTATAGTTTTGTGGACACCTGTGTGCCAAAGCACGCGTGCAGGAGTCAGGTCTCTCCATCCACCATGGGGGTCTGGAGAGCAAACCCATGTGGTCAGGCCTACTCGGAGCAGGCTTGCCACACCCCTCGTTCTCGAAGCTTGTTTTCAAATGTGTCCAAGTGTTTTGCCTGCACGTATGTCCGCATACCACGTGCATGCCTGGTGCCTGTGCAGGTCAAAAGAGGGTGTCAGATCCAGAACTGGAGTCCCAGATGGTATGAGCCACTGTTGGGTGCTGGGAATCAGACCCAGGTCCTTCACTAGAACCTGGGCTGTGTGTGTGATAGATCCCCTTCCTCAAGCTTCCATTCCCTGAAGGCCACATGACAGTGCTTGACTTTAAATGGCCTTTATATCCAATGTTCCAGTTCTTTTCATTTGTTATTTCTGGCAGCAGTGTGTTCTCTCTCTCTCCCTTCATGTGGTTGTTGGGAATTGAATTTTTAGGACCTCTGCTCGCACCGGTCAACCCCGCTCACTCTGGCCCAAAGATTTATTTATTATTATACATAAGTACACTGTAGCTGTCTTCAGACGCACCAGAAGAGGGCGTCAGATCTCATTACGGGTGCTTGTGAGCCACCATGTGGTTGCTGGGATTTGAACTCAGAACCTTCGGAAGAGCAGTCTGTGCTCTTACCCGCTGAGCCATCCACCAGCCCCCTGTGTGTTCTCTTTATCAAGCTAGTGGGCTTGCATTTCTTCCATTTCAACAAGGGAAGAACAATGAATAGTACAGAGCAGGATAAAAACTAAGTTGTTTTATAATATATATGAATAAATCTACATATATCTGTATAGATATATACATCCATCTAGATATACTAGAAATTAAGAATTCCTGGTTTTATATTTAGTTATGTAAATGTTACAGTTTTAAGGAAAAGTAAAAACAAAACAGAGCTAATGTGAAGAACCTCTGATACCCCCTCCCAGATGGCAACTACTGCCGGTTAGTATACACTTCGATACCATTTAGCTATGTGTTTACATGCATGTTTATTTACTATCCATATATTTCTCTTACCAGTGTGACTTCAGTAATCGTTAGTAAACGATGTTTTCATTTTTTTAAACTTATGTGTATGGGTATTTTGCTTGCACGTGGGTCTGCACCACGTGCGCGCCTGATGCCTGCAGATGCCAGCAGAGGGCTTCGAATCCCCTGGGACTGGAGTTACAGGTTCTTATGAACCACTCTGTGGGTGCTAAGAACTAAGCCCCGGACCCTTGGACGCGCATTCCTTTAAGCACTGAGCCATCTCTCCAGCCCTCATTTTCTCCCACGCCTCTTTGGGTGTTTGTAATGATTTTTTTTTCAATCGCTTCTGACTCCCGGAAACCGTCTCGAAAAGAATCTCATTAAGCGGGTGAATCAGGAAACTAGAGATTGCCTACAGTTCAGTTGCACTTCCTGACTTTGGGCCTAGGGTTTCCTTGGAATAAGGTTTTATTTGAAGGGGAAAGGGAAGTTACAGTTCATGGGGGGAGAGAAGAAGGTAAGAAGGACAAGTGTTCGACTCTTAGTGCTCCTGACGTAGGGCTTCATGCAACCCTCGTTTCTACTTCCGGATGACCCATGCCTTGGAATACAAAGCAAAAGACAAAAGCCCCCTCGTAAGATTCTCTTTCCCACCATCTTACCTCTAAGAAGTAATAGACGGTTTGGTTGGCTTGTCTCATATTTCCATCTTCTATACTTAACCTTTATAAGGTTGATTTCCTGGGTGTGGTGTCTACCGGATGTCCAGTTCCACCCTCACTGGACCAGCTTCCCGAGAGCCATCGGGAGCTGCACTTCTGGAAAAGTTATCGGTGGCACCTCAGGGATTCAAAGTATACTTACCTGATTCTCAGGATGTTTTGTGTAAGTCAAGTTTTAAAAGAAGTATTCTGGGAAAACAAAGTCAGAGTTGGTGTCATTCCCCGTGGAAACGCTTAGGTAAGAAAAGAGCATCAGTCCGGGACTCGGCTTGCTTGGCAGTGGACGAGGCTGTGGGTCACGTGGGTCACAGGAGTGTTAGACACAATGTGTGTGCTTGAGAAAAAGCAAATGTATTGTTTTAGTGGAAACTCCGGGAGCAGGTGTGTGACAATCAATAGCTATTTCCTTGTATCCTGTGAAGCTATGAAAAGATCCAACTTGCCTGACCCCTGTCCCTTTCACTTGAGTGCCTGCCCTGTGTGTACTGCACATACAAGGGACTCAGCCAAATTCCTTTCTTTCTCCTTGTTTTAGATGGGAATTAAAACCCATTATTCATGGTCCGAGATATATACATCTGCGGATATGAGATCATCCATGCATCTGTATTCATATTCTGTGATACAAATGTACCAAGCTTTTGGGGATAGTAATAAATAGAATAATAGTGAAACTAGTCACAAATTTGAGGTAAAGATAGACAGATTTTTTTTTTCTTTCTTTTTGATTACGATCTCTGTGTCCTCTGCCTGAGTGCTGGGACCATATGTGTACATCACAACATCCAGTTCTGGAAGGATGTTGGTTTTTGAAGCCCTACAGACAGTACCCTTTGAGACATTAGAATAAAGCCCTTTTCTGGATTCAAGATGGTAGCCAATTCCAATGGCTTTTCCAAGTTTTGTAGTAAGGAAACAATAAACTTGCTTGTTTAAATATCAGTTTCATCTTAAATTTGTAGTTTTGTTTTTGTTTTTTTTTTTAACCTAGAAGAAACACAACTTAAAAACCCAGCCAGGCATAGCAGTACACTAAGCAGCAGGAGGGTAGAGGACTGCTCTGAGTCCAAGACCAGCCTGTCTCAAAGGCGGAAGTAGGTGTTAGACTGAGAAAAAGGTGGTGCCGTTTGTAAAGTGCTTGCTTAGCATACACATTGTCCTGGGTTTGTTCCCCAGTACCATTTAAACTAGGCATGGCAGCACACATCTGTAATCCCAGCACACTTGAGGTGGAGCAAGAGGATCAGATTTTTTGTATTAATTAATTGTGTACAAGTGTCCACACATGCACATGACGGTGCCCATGTGGAGGTCAGAGAATGACCTACCTTGCCTTTAACCATGTGAGCACTGGGGACTGAACTCAGGTCATCAGTATCGTCGGCCAGTGTCATCACCCCCAGTCCCACCTCCCACCGCCAAGCCATCTTGCCATTCAGGATCAGAATCTCAAAGCCACTCTCTTGGCTCTATAGTGTTCAAGGCCAACTAGAACTGCATGAGACGCCAGCTCAAGAACAAACACAGCCATGGGGGGGGGGAATGTTTCTTTGTTTTGTTTTCTGTTTTAAAAGGTGTTTCTTGGGCTGGAGAGATGGCTCAGTGGTTAAGAGCACTGGTGGCTCTTCCAGAGGACCTGGGTTCGATTCCCAGCACCCACATGGCAGCTCACAACTGTCTGTAACTCCAGTTACAGGGTTTCTAACACCCTCACATGTTGGGAGCTATTAAGACTACACTATTGTCCTGATCTCTAAATTGGGCCTCTCCCCCTGAGAAGAAAAGGGTCAAAAGCGGGCCACCAACACACTGATTCCGAGAACCACAGAATGTTCCAGCCCTAAGTCATCTCCGATGTCCTGACCACACCCTGATACCACCAAGTTCCTGCTTCCCTGTGTAGCTGCCAAAAGAAAGAATTTCTTTTTTTTTTTTTTTTTTTGGTTTTTCGAGACAGGGTTTCTCTGTGTAGCCCTGGCTGTCCTGGCACTCACTTTGTAGACCAGGCTGGCCTCGAACTCAGAAATCCGCCTGCCTCTGCCTCCCGAGTGCTGGGATTAAAGGCGTGCGCCACCACGCCTGGCTAAGAAAGAATTTCTATTGCACCCCCCTCCCATAAGTACTTCACCTTTTGCTTGTATTGCCCCACCCCTCCCACTGATAAGTATCTGTACTTCCCCTTTTGCTTGTGCATTTAAGCCTTGGGCCTTTCTCAATACATTTGGGGCCTTGATGCATTCCAGAACAGTTTCCGTGTCGTTATTCGCACAAGGCCCTCATCTCTCTCTACTCCCCCCCACCAATTTGGTTATTAGGAGAAGGTCCCCTCGAGACCCTCGAATAACTAGACCTGCTGGATGGATCACTCACACAAGTAAAACACCAATGAACATAAAATAATAAGATACACACACACACACACACACACACACACACACACATATATATATATATATATATATATATATAAATAGTTTTTTAAAAAGATGTTTCTTTGTTATTGCCACACAGTAAGCCAGAACACAGTCCACTCCTGAGTCTAGTAGGCCCTTCTGGAGATTGTAACACGGGAGAATTTGTGTATTTCTAAATTTATTCCCTAATTTAAAAAGTGGATATCTCTTTCCTACCTGAAATTGAAGGTAAAGATCAGACATAGTTTAACAAATCCTTGGATTTTTGTTTGTTTGTTTTTAAAGACTTATTTATATGAGTACACTGCAGCTGTCTTCAGACATACCCAAAGAAGGCATCGGGTCTCATTACATCATTACAGATGGTTGTGAGCCACCATGTGGTTGCTGGGATTTGAACTCAGGACCTTTGGAAGAGCTGAGCCATCTCTTCAGTCCTGTTTATTTTTTAAAGTGACTTTGTGTATATGCATGTTCACGTGTGTGTTGACACGTGTGGGTGGGTCTTGTGGAGGGAGGCCTGAGGTAGATCCTGGGTATCTTCCACGGTGACTCCTCACTTTACACATCAAGATAAAGCATCTCACTTACCCAGAACTTACCAATTCAGCACCTTGTGATTTAATTTTATTATACTGTAATATAAAATACCCTTAAGGAGCTGAGGAGATGGCTCGCTCGGTGCATAAAATACTTGCCACACAAGAATGCAAGTGTTTGTTCTCTGGGGAAGGACGTTTGGTTTTGTTCTGTTTGTGGACGCCTTCGAGGAGCTAGTTTCTGAGAACTTGCTCATCTTCGCTCTTACTAATTGAAAAATGGTAAATTTTTTAAATGAGCTCATTAAATTAAGTCCTTCAAAATGTGTAAGCCTTTTAAGGGGAAACCCAGTAAGAATGAGACCTTTGGCAGACTGTCAGTCTTCTGGTCAGGGAAATGCTTCGTCTTGGAAAAAGCAGTTCTACAGCTCTGTTGAATCCTATTGCTCTTTTACAACCTGAATATGTTCCTTACCTGCAGTTGGTATGGCCAATAGGTCAGCATCGGATGCTTCTGTGCAGTAGTAAAGGCAGAACATTTAAAGAGCTTTACTAAAAGCCATCAGAGGATGGTTCAAGGGCATGGGACAGGTTTTAGTTGTAGATGCTTGGCTAGCAAAAACGTAGATTGTTTATTTTTGGTATGTGACCCAAGGCTGACTGTTGTTTAGATCGGGCTTTGGTATATAGCAAGTTCAAGGCCAGTGTCAGGTGTGAGCGACATCTTTTCAAGTTGTTGGTCAATGAGGTCATAGACCCTCCCCGCTCCCTCAAACCTTACAGATTATTGTTACTGCGTTTGGTTACTCTCCAGAACTTGATAAGTAACTATTTCTAAAGACCATGCACACATGTGATAGAACACAGAAAAGTCAAGTTGGTACTGACCTGGAATCGCCATCTTGACCAGCTAGCTTCATAGTGCTGGAATGGTCTGTGCATGCTACCAGGCGAGAAGAGCAATCAACACCCTTAGCCAACTGTGAGCTACAATAATGAGTGCCAGATGTGCCCAGGGTGCAACTGGGGCAAAAATGACAAGGGAGAGCCGGGCGTGGTGGTGTACACCTTGAATCCCAGCACTTGGGAGGCAGAGGCAGCCCGGATTTCTGAATTCAAGGCCAGCCTGGTCTACAAAGTGAGTTCCAGGACAGCCAGGGCTATACAGAGAAACCCTGTCTCAAAAACAAAAACAAAAACAAAACAAAACAAAAAAAGACAAGGGAGTAACCAGTTACATTCTGGGTAGACTTAAGGCTACATGAGAGGCAACTCTTGCCTAGTACTGGTTAACTGGGTTGAGACTGACCGGCTGTCATGGGTCCTAGGGAAAAACCTACTCCGTTATTCTGATAAATAGACATGTTAATAAACTGTCCTATGTTATAGTAGTTGTTTCCTTTTTTGATATAGGATCTATCACTTTGTAACCCTGTGACTGGCCTGGAACTCACTCTCACCTTGAGCTCACATAGATCTTCTTGACTCTGTGTCCGAAGTGCTGGCATTAAAGATGTGTGCCCTCATACCTAGTCTAGCCTCCCCATGCTTTTTATACCTACAGATGAGTCCATCTTTCAACTCACATCTGGGAGGATTCTTTTTGCAGTAGAGGATGATGGATGCAAAATGCACAACTGGTAAATTGCAGTGATTAACAGTCTCGGGTGCTCAGCTCTAAATGGGACATCTATAATTTGACACTTCAAATAGGATATTCGAGGCAAATCACACTACTACATGTTATTGCCAGACTTTCTTGGATAACCCCTGCCCCAGCCACCGAATAATGACACAAGACTTATTATTTATAATAAGTGTAGGCTATCTTTCAGCTAGCTTTAACTTTATTTTTAAAGATTATTTAATGTATGTGAGTACACTGTAGCTGTACAGATAGTTGTGAGCCTTCATGTGGTTTTTGGGAATTGAATTTTAGGACCTCTGCTCACTCCAGCCAACCCCGCTCACTCAGCCCCTGCTAGCTCCAGCCCAAAGGTTTATTTATCATTATACATAAGTACACTGTAGCTGACTCCAGTTGCCCCAGAATCTGAGGCAATCAGATCTCATTATGGAAGGTTGAGTCATCATGTGATTGCTGGGATTTGAACTCAGGACCTTCAGAAGAGCAGTCTGTGCTTTTAACTGCTGAGCCGTCTCATTTAGGCTTAATTAACCCACCACAACTACCACTTGACTCATTCATTACCTCTCTCGCACTCATCTAGGCATTTGTTTCTTCCTGTGTCCTGCTAACAAATCCTCCTTGCTGATTCTTCTCCCAGAGACCCCCTCTCTCAGCCCAGGAGTTCCACCTTCCCTTTATTAAAGTCAATCATAGAATGCCTTAGGCAGGTGAGGAAGGACAGAGACACACCTTCATCCAGTATACCCTAACAACAGGTAAAGTCAAAGGAGCTGTTAAGACATTTCAAAGGACACACTGGGAAATGCCAACAAGAACCTCAGGCTAAACAGTACCATCAGGAAAACAGCAGAAAAAAAACCCACATTGATTCGTACTCCTAGACACTGAACCCTATAGATAGACACAGATCTCTTTAATGAAACAATTGAGAATTCTGCTGCATGTTTCATTTCAGAACTGTAATGAGGAGTCACATTCTGGTGGTGCTACGAATTCATTAGTCAGAACTCCAAATCTCAGTTATCTGTCCTTGATGAGTTGGTTTTAATCTTCAAATTAGTGCATTTTGGAAATGTGTGCCTCTTTTTTAAGAGTTGAAAGTGAGGCTGGGCATGGTGGTACACGCCCTTAATCCTAGCACTGGGAGGTAGGCAGAACTCTGTGGGTTTGAGGTCAGCCTGGTCTACAAAGTGAGTTCCAGAATAGGCAGAGCCGTCACACAGAGAAGCCCTATCTTGATAAAACCAAGCAAGCAAACAAGACATGGAGGTGGCACATGGTCAGTATGGCATTCGAGGACTCTAAGGGACAGGGCAGAATGACTTGCTGAGGTTATAAAAGGACGTGTGCAGCTAAAGTGGCTCTGCAGGGTGGCGTCGCACAGGGTGGGGAGGTTGGTGAGGGCAGAATCCACCACAGTGCTAGCCATTTTTCTAGACACTTTGAACAGCTACTTCCTGTCTTGTATTCCCTTGAACATTCAGCTTCTACTCCTCTTCTGAAAGACGTGTGGCTGTTAGCATTTTGATGACATTTGAAAATGACATGGAAGATGAGCACTTGATTCATCAAAGTAGAACTTGGGATTTTATTTAGTTTTTTTTTTTTTAAATGGATGCCTTAAGTCTGGTTATAGGTCTAGAAGCAACTGTTGGTGGGCCGTGAGGGATATCAATATTGAGCCGCCTGGCATCTCCTTTGGAGAAAGTCACTGCTGATTTAGCAGACAGTGAAGGATTAGTTTCCTTAATCAAAGATGGGAAAAGCAATATTTCAGGGGGTAGGAGTGGGTGTACGTCTGCTGAGGGTGGAGATTTCCTTGGGTGCGATAAACCCTTAAGAATCTGAGGATCAGGGGCTGGAGAGATGGCTCAGCAGTTAAGAACACTGTCTGCCTTCCGAAGGTTCTGAGTTCAAATCCCAGCAACCACCCCGAAATGAGATCTGATGCTCTCTTCTGGGGTGTCTGAAGACAGCTGCAATGTACTTACATATAATAAATAAATAAATCTTAAAAAAAAAAACCCTGTGGTACATTTACACAATGGAGTACTACTCAGCTATTAAAAGGAATGAATTTATGAAATTCCTAGGCAAATGGATGGATCTGGAGGGCATCATCCTGAGTGAGGTAACATATTCACAAAGGAACTCACACAATATGTACTCACTGATAAGTGGATATTAGCCCAAAAACTTAGGATACCCAAGATATAAGATACAATTTGTTAAACGCAAAGAAACTCAAGAAGAACGAAGACCAAAGTGTGGACACTGTGCCCCTTCTTGGAATTGGGAACAAAACACCCATGGAAAGAGTTACAGAGATAAAGTTTGGAGCTGTGAAGAAAGGATGGACCATCTAAATACTGCCATATCCAGGGATCCATCCCATAATCAGCTTCCAAACGCTGACACCATTGCATACACTAGCAAGATTTTGCTGAAAGGACCCAGATATAGCTGTCTCTTGTGAGACAATGCCGGGGCCTAGCAAACACAGAAGTGGATGCTCACAGTCAGCTATTGGATGGATCACAGGGCCCCCAATGGAGGAGCTAGAGAAAGTACCCAAGGAGCTAAAGGGAACTGCAACCCCATAGGTGGAACATTATTATGAACTAACCAGTACCCCAGAGCTCTTGACTCTAGCTGCATTTGTATCAAAAGATGGCCTAGTCGGTCATCACTGGAAAGAGAGGCCTATTGGACTTGCCAACTTTATATGCCCCAGTACAGGGGAATGCCAGGGCCAAGGGGTGGGGGACTGGGGGG